>NC_060269.1:128674327-129287451 GCF_021613505.1 Equus quagga
CCTCCTGACTTAATGACACTGAGAACTAAAATCTGACTGCCTAGATCCTGACTGGAACGTGAGATTGCCTGTAGCTTGACCTTTTCTCCAGATCTGAAGAAGCATTGTGATATAAAACCCAACTTGATATATACTCGAAGGACCCACTGCTACAGCCAGCCATGCGTGGGCTGGCTTCCTCCCTGGAATAGCTGCTGTCTGGGTCACTGAGGGAGTCTGGTAAAATGCTGAGATCATGCATGCCCTTATATGAAAGGTAACCATGGCTGTGGAAAACATCAACAAGCTTAGCTTTAAGAACCGAACAAGAAGTGCTGTATAAAAGATTGTAATCCACTGACCTCTTGAACTTTAATAAAAACTTTTATATTAATGTTTCTATTTTGCATTTGTCGACGAAAATAATCCATAACCAATCTGTAAATGAAAATTTGGGAGAGTTTATTCTGAGCTGAAATCTGGGGACCATGGCCCGGGGCCTTTCTTCCTGAAGGAAGAAAGGGCACCAAAGAAGTGAGATATACAGAGTGGTTATATACCCCCATACAGGACGTTTCACATATGATTGAAATGTCCCTCCCACAATAGTCACAAGATTACCCTGTTGGCACAGCACTTGATGGACGCAGCAGGTAGTGGGTCTGCTATCTCAGAGGGTGTAGCAGGAGGCAAGCCTATTGTCTCGAGCTGGGTGGTCACAGGTGAGCTCAGCAATCAATTCCTAGCCTAAGGAAAGATGCTTAATCCTTAAGGGAATGCCAACGTTGGGAGGGGGAGGGAAGTTGCACCTTTATCTCAAGGGCCTTTGCTCTTGCCATAGTAAATGTTTTAAAGCAGATATAGAATGCATGCTCAATGGCCTCTGTCAGGCCCTTTTGGAAAGACAAGGTCAGGCCGAATTAGGTTTACACCAAATGGCTTCCTCATATTCTCCAATATATCTTAGTACTTGCCATTTTTATTTGTCACATTTTTGGCATCTCTCTTTTAAGATGCCTAAAGCAGCTGACATTGTCACCTCTTCTCAGTAGATGGCTCAACTGATTTTGCAGTAACAATGTCAACCAGAATGCTCAGGAAACTATTTCTTAAGCTCTACTTTGCCCAACTTGGGAGATAGATGATTTCTCTTAGTTGTTCAGCAATGAAGGCATATCATTAGTCTTGAAAAAAAAGAGGAACTGAGAAAGTTGGAGTTTACCCATGCCCTGTGACTCTGGAAAACAGGGAAGCTTAATGAAATCCCTTACACTTTTGTCTTTGGAAAAGGTTTACTGTAAATAGACACTCTTCCCCTCATTACTTAGATAAGACTCAGGGATACCCCATTGTTTACCTATGAGGAGGCCAGAATCAGATCTACAAATTCCCTTTCCTTACTTCATAAATGAATAGCTGAGCTCTTTTGTCCTCACTGATCAATCACAATGAAATGCTTGTTAACCAAATTTTGGTTAAGTTTCTTTCCTCTCCCAGACCCCTGAATTTTGACTCATTCTCAGCCTGAGCAAGCATACAAGCCCTCCTTAATTATCTACTCCTTCCCTAAAAATAGGCTGGCTTGAAGATAAATCTTTCTCTGGTCTACTATCCTATCATGACGCCATGGCTCATCCCACTTTCCCAAACTTGGTTCTTGCTAGACTGGGAGACTCCTTATAAAGGAAAAACCCTTTCTTTTCTGCTTAACCATTGAGAATCTTGCAAATCTCATGGATGGAACATTTTCTCCATTACAATATTCCCTTCTCTGCCTCTTGCAATCATCCTTCTCAGTATAGTTTCTCTTTACCTAGGTCTAGAATTTGTTTTTTTTTTATTTGACAAAGAAAATGTAATATAAATTAATCTTAGGATTGTATATGGCTTCAAACTGGACCTGGCCCAATGGTTTTTGAAGTTGAACTGCAAAGTTCTTTGAACAAATAGTGAACATAGGACTTCAGTGTGTACACCACGCAATAGAGACTTATCATATGTGGACTTTAGGTTCCAGATAAGCAAAAAGAATGGTACATTTTGAACAACCAAAATGATCCTAAAAATCACTTACAAAGGTTGCCTCTTCAGATCAACACACAATTTCTTAATAAGCAACGGAGCCAAATTTTCCTACATCATTGGGTAATTGGCTATTTCTTTGGCTGTGCACTAATGGTTGACTTCAACTGAAAGGCGATATGAAAAATATATTTCTTCAAATTCTAGAATCACACTCAGTGCTGTAAAATACCCACAGAATAACCAGTACAAAGAAACCTAGAAAAATATCCTATCAATATCTCCCATTTCACTCTGGGTATGTACCATTGCCTATGTAAAATTTAATTTTAAGAAGTTAAATGCATGTTTTGATATGACTCTACTGTACTGAAAGCTGTTTCTGTTGAAATAAGGGTGGTAGGTTCATGGCCCCACCCACTAAACTCTCCTGCTGCTTCTCAACTCCTAAGAATCTCTAAATTCTCTTGAGCGTTAATTCATACCCTCTGATCTAGCCCAGCCCCCTTCAATAATCTGACACTATATTGCTAATATGGAGACAAAAAGCATTCTCACTTCTCCATTAGCACACACATTCTGTTCATGTGTTATATTTTCAAATCACATGAGCTTCAGCACATACAAAATTCTTACACTGCTCCTGCTTTGGAACCTGTTGAAAACTGCTTTAAACGAAGCTTGGAATTGTTAGGTTATTTTGAAGAAAGTCAAGAGACCTCAGAATTAGAAATAGGTAGAGGCTATATTTCTTCTTTTGCATACCTTGCTGGGAGATGACATACTGCCTTGAAAGTAAGATTTTGACTAAATTCTGTCAAAACAACAAACATTAATTAGAAACCCAGCAGAAAAACAGCTGTTTCATCTTTTGATTTACACTTAAGGAAGTCCTTGCTCTTTGCCCATAGCCCTGTGGAAAGCAATTTTCATGAGGGTGAAGTACGGGGGCACTGAACCAAATGAAACTCAGGACCTAGAACACCACTCAGAAGGCTATTACTGGTCTTGCTGAACTCCTATACCCTGTTTCTAAACTGGGACCTGGATCATCTTTCTAGTCCTACAGCAATGTAGTCTCATGAGAAAATAGTTTCTAACACCCCTGATGCCATTTAGTAAATCCCTAGGCAGAAATTAGATCATGCTATTTAAAATTTTCCATATCCATCCTGGACTAAGATTCCTGATTAGGTCTTTCAAAAACTATCTAACCATTTCTGGACTGTATCCTGATTAGGATTCTTCAAATGCTGACTAACTTCCTAGTATCTAGAATAAAGCCAATTTAATTTATTCAGAATTATTTTAACGTGCCCCAGACACAGTCAAAATAATAGGCCTGATGAACCTAAAAAAGTCAACAAATGCCCCAAATGCCATAGAATTACTTTAGCAGGCGTAAAAGCATAGATTCAAATTACATCTAGAAAAACACTTAGTCTAATTTTTTCATTTATTGATTTGGTTAAAGTGAAACCTATAGTCTTCCCTGGAGTAAGGAACGGAATCCAATTAACAAGAACATCTGCCCAGGGATCTTGCCAATACAGAGGTTAAATGTCTTGTTTCCCAGACCTTGTTTGCACCCTCAAAACCTGTAGTTTATTTTTAATTCTAAAATTGATCAATATGTGAGAAAATTTCAAATTTTTGTAAACTAAATGAAAGGAAATTATAATAAAAAATTACAATATAACCTTACCTCTGTGTTTCTCACTAGCAAAATGATCCTTTTAAGAGTCTTAATGAGCCTTCAAGAGTTCTTCCCAGTCTTTTGCAAAGTATTAACCAATTGTAAGAAAAAAAAAACCCATAATGTGGAATGCCATAATCTATGAGTAATTAAATTGTCAACTTTGATATTTTTCTTATCTTGTTTGAGCACTGAATTTACAGTCTATTTTTGATTTGTTACCATTTGTGTTTTATATTCGCAAGTTATTGTACAACTTCAGAATTTTTTATTTTCTTTTCACTAGGTTCATGAGTAAATATTAAGGATATTTAGTTAACTAGGTAAAGTGCAAATTAGTTTCTATTTCTATAAAATAAATTGCTCATTTTAACTTTGTGTTTGTTGTTTTATACTTTATATTCCATTGCAAGAGTTAGGAAAAATTGTACAATAGCTATCTTGAATATATAGATGTTTATTATTCTAAAGTGTCAAAATTGCTATGAAATTTTCAAAACATTTTGTGCTAGAAGAATATAGCAAATTCTACAATCTAGAATTGGGAGAACAATGTAGTCTATAATATGTCTCATGAACACTGCTTATTTCTATGTAAACATGATTAAAACAAATTTATGAATATTTTAACATTCGTAATGCAATGATGTTTTGATCTGTGAGCATATGTTGAACACACAAGAAAACATCATTGCTTGATAAAGCAAATATTTCCTGGGAGGCAATTTTTTTTTCTTTTTCTAGATGCATTATTTATGATCAGATAAGTAAGATCAGCACACTTTGAGGGGGCTCATCATAAAGTGTCAAGGCACTAGGTAACAAATCAATGGCTGTTTAAATGATTGTTTTTCCCTGAGGGAAAATATATTTTGGTTTGGAGACGTAACTTCATTATGCTTCAGTACATACTGAGTGAAAAACACTATTTCCATCATTAATGTGTTTATAAAAGCTGTTTTTGTCTGCACTGAAAAGTCATTCAGTTGAATTTTTTTCTTGTGATCTATTGTCTGGCAATAAAGGTTAATGCACTCAGCAGCATTTGTAGGCTTTCAAATTTTGGCTAAATTTTTAAAGAGGAATACATCTAAGTATATTATTAATTATTATGGTTATCATACATCAATCAGAAATGGATATGAATTCAATGTTTTTAAACCAAGCACACCAATCTCTCCTCGTACATATTTCTCACTGTTCAAAGAGAGATTTCAGTGGTTTAATTTCACTGCAATGATCACTGCTCTGTGAGCTTTTCAAGCTCTGCTGAGTTTTCCTGTCTTTTATTTTGTTTCTATAAAGATATTTCTAGAGGGAGTAGCAGAACAACTAATATTTGAGCTACTATTGCTACTATATTTGATCCTATAATGAATAAACTCTCAAAAAATTTTAGCTAATTAATATTGATTGTTTAACAAGACTCTTTAATATATTTACTTTTCCTAGCTATTTGTACTTGTATACTCTGTCATTTACTTTAAAATATTTCAGTATTGCATATACAATTACACATTAATGTGTATGTTACCTTTAGAGTATACCCTAGAGGCTATTAAATAAAACTTTCTGAAACCTTATCAGCAATCCACACAAAGATAGAAATTATTAAACTAAAGTTTCAGATTCTTGTGTTTAATTGAAAAGGATATATGTTAAAGAACACATATGAAGTGTCAGATATGTAACATTAAATATTATATCTTAAAAGTATTTTCAATCTTAACAAGTTTTTGGCATGTAGGGAACCATGTTACAATCTAGACTAATCCTTCTTAATATGTACACCACTCACACATACACTTCTTTGCGATAGGGTTTCAAGACCAACATGTCTTAATCTCTCATTGAGTACTTAGATCTCTTAGCTGGTATAGGTGCTTTCTCAAACCATGAAGGCTTAGGAAAGGGGACGCACCCCATAATGGAAATAAGTACCATGGAGCATGAAAACCCGGGATTCTTATCTGCTGCAGTAGGAAACTCCTTTTCTGTGGTTGGTTTCTTTAGGGGTGATGTTGTTCATATCCTGTCTTTGATTGGCTATATGCAAATTAGAAAACCCTAAGATGTTAATCATTGATATGATTAGTGCTGATACTGACTCTGCTACTCACACCTATCTTGCTGTAAGTGTTATGAATGTGCAAATTAGAAAGCCCAAACATATTGGCACTGAAAAGATGCCTTCGCCAGGACGTAGGCAGCCCTCAAAAGTCGGAATTGGAAAGGTGCTGTGAGCAGAACTGAAATTAGAGCTAAAATTCATTTACTCTCATGTTTTACAGGTGAGGTGTAATTAGAGTTTAAAATATTCTCTTTTAGTAGTTGCCTTTAATAATCTCTAAGCCTGTTACTTGATTTCTACACACTTAACATAAGCACATTATGTCTGGAAAGAAGGAACTACCCACGTTGAGTTTTTCCAGTTTGTAAGTTCCCTGACGGCAGAGGGCTGATCTAATGCTGCTTTTATTCCATTCCTTTCAATCAACATACAATTTACCAAGGAAAATTATTTTAATTGAGGTTTGGTTAGCTCAATATCTTTTTGCCATACTCATTTTTTTTTATTGAGTTCCTAATAGTTTACATCGATGTGAGATTTCAGTTGTACATTATTTCTTGACTGTCACCTCATAAGTGCTCCCCTCCACCCCCTGTGCCCACCTGCCACCCACCTTCCCCTGGTAACCACTGAACTGTTTTCTTTGTCTGAGTGTTTGTTCATATCCCCACATATGAGTGAAATCATATGGTGTTTGTCTTTCTCAGTCTGGCTTCTTTTGCTTAGCATAATTCCCTCCAGGTCCTTGCATGTTATTACAAGGGGGATGATTTTGTCTTTTTTTTATGGCTGAGTAGTATTCCGTTGTGTATATATACCACATCTTCCTTATCCAATCACCAGTCAGTGGGCACTTGGATTGTTTCTACATCTTGGCTATTGTGAACAGTGCTGCAATGAACAAACGGTACAATGTTACTTTGGATTGTTGGTTTCAAGTTGTTTGGGTAGATACCCAGTAGTGGGATAGTTGGGTTGTATGGTAGTTCTATTTTTAGTTGTTTGAGGAATCTACTTACTGTTTTCCACAGTGGCTGCACCAGTTTGCATTCCCACCACCAGTGTATGAGGGTTGCCTTTTCTCTACACCCTCTCCAACATTTGTTATTTATTTTTTTTATTAATGTTATGATAGATTACAACCTTGGGAGATTTCAGTTGTACATTTTTGTTAGTCATGTTGTGGGTACACCACTTCCCCCTTTGTGCCCTCCCCCCACCCCCCCTTTTCCCTGGTAACCACTGATCAGATCTCCTTATCAATATATTAACTTCCACCTATGAGTGGAGTCATATAGAGTTCGTCTTTCTCTGACTGGCTTATTTTGCTTAACATAATACCCTCGAGGTCCATCCACATTGTTGTGAATGGGCCAATTTTGTCTTTTTTTATGGCTGAGTAGTATTCCATTGTCTTATCCAATCATCAGTTTCTGGGCATGTAGGTTGGTTCCACGTCTTGGCTATTGTAAATAATGCTGCGATGAACATAGGGGTGCAACGGACTCTTGAGATTTCTGATTTCAGGTTCTTAGGATAGATACCCAGTAATGGGATGGCTGGGTCATAGGGTATTTCTATTTTTAACTTTTTGAGAAATCTCCATACTGTTTTCCATAGTGGCTGTACCAGTTTGCATTCCCATCAACAGTGTATGAGGGTTCCTTTTTCTCCACAACCTCTCCAGCATTTGTCGCTCTTGGTTTTGGATGTTTTTGCCAATCTAACGGGTGTAAGGTGATATCTTAGTGTAGTTTTGATTTGCATTTCCCTGATGATTAGCGATGATGAACATCTTTTCATGTGTCTATTGGCCATATTCATATCTTCTTTTGAGAAATGTCTGTTCATGTCCTCTGCCCAATTTTTGATCGGGTTGTTTGTTTTTTTGTTGTTAAGCCGTGTGAGTTCTTTGTATATTATGGAGATTAACCCTTTGTCGGATAAGTGGCTTGTAAATATTTTTTCCCAATTAGTGAGCTGTTTTTTTGTTTCAATCCTGTTTTCCCTTGCCTTGAAGAAGCTCTTTAGTCTGATGAAGTCCCATTTGTTTATTCTTTCTATTGTTTCCCTCAACTGAGGAGTTATAGTGTCCGAAAAGATTCTTTTGAAACTGATGTCAAAGAGTGTACTGCCTATATTCTCTTCCAAAAGACTTATTGTCTCAGGCCTAATCTTTAGGTCTTTGATCCATTTTGAGTTTATTTTGGTGTGTGGTGAAAAAGACTGGTCAATTTTCAATCTTTTGCATGTGGCTGTCCAGTTTTGCCAGAACCATTTGTTGAAGAGACTTTCTTTTCTCCATTGTAGGCCCTCTGCTCCTTTGTCGAAGATTAGCTGTCCATAGATGTGTGGTTTTATCTCTGGGCTTTCAATTCTGTTCCGTTGATCTGTGGACCTGTTTTTGTACCAGTACCATGCTGTTTTGATCACTGTAGCTTTGTAGTATGTTTTGAAATCGGGGATTGTGATTCCGCTGGCTTTGTTTTTCTTGCTCAGGATTGCTTTAGCAATTCGTGGTCTTTTGTTGCCCCATATGAATTTTAGGATTGTTTGTTCAATTTCTGTGAAGAATGTTCTTGGGATTCTGATTGGGATAGCATTGAATCTGTATATTGCTTTAGGTAGTATGGACATTTTAACTATGTTTATTCTTCCAATCCATGTGCATGGAATGTCTTTCCATCTCTTTATGTCATTGTCAATTTCTTTCAAGAAAGTCTCGTAGTTTTCATTGTATAGATCCTTCACTTCCTTGGTTAAGTTTATCCCAAGGTATTTTATTCTTTTCGTTGCGATTATGAATGGGATTGAGTTCTTGAGTTCTTTTTCTGTTAGTTCATTGTTAGTGTATAGAAATGCTACTGATTTATGCACGTTAATTTTATACCCTGCTACTTTGCTGTAGTTGTTGATTATTTCTAATAGTTTTTCTATGGATTCTTTGGGGTTTTCTATATATAAGATCATGTCGTCTGCAAACAGTGAGAGTTTTACTTCTTTGTTACCTATTTGGATTCCTTTTATTTCTTTTTCCTGCCGAATTGCTCTGGCCAGCACCTCCAGTACTATGTTGAATAGGAGTGGTGAAAGTGGGCACCCTTGTATTGTTCCTGTCCTCAGCGGGATGGCTTTCAGTTTTTGTCCATTGAGTATGATGTTGGCTGTGGGTCTGTCATATATGGCCTTTATTATGTTGAGGTACTTTCCTTCTATACCCATTTTATTGAGGGTTTTTATCATAAATGGGTGTTGGATCTTGTCGAATGCTTTCTCTGCATCTGTTGAGATGATCATGTGGTTTTTGTTTTTCATTTTGTTGATGTAGTGTATCACGTTGATTGACTTGCGGATGTTGAACTATCCCTGTGTCCCTGGTATAAATCCCACTTGATCATGGTGTATAATCTTTTTGATGTATTGCTGTATTCGGTTTGCCAAAATTTTGTTGAGGATTTTTGCATCTATGTTCATCAGTGATATCGGCCTGTAGTTCTCCTTCTTTGTGTTGTCCTTGTCAGGTTTGGGGATCAGAGTGATGTTGGCTTCATAGAATGTGTTAGGGAGTACTCCATCTTTCTCAATTTTCTGGAACAGTTTGAGAAGAATAGGTATTAAGTCTTCTTTGAATGTTTGGTAGAATTCTCGAGAGAAGCCATCTGGTCCTGGACTCTTATTTTTGGGGAGGTTTTTGATTACCGTTTCTACTTCCTTACTTGTGATTGGCCTATTCAGATTCTCCATTTCTTCCTGATTCAGTTTGGGGAGATTGTAGGAGTCTAGGAATTTGTCCATTTCTTCCAGGTTGTTCAATTTGTTGGCATATAGTTTTTCATAGTATTCTCTTATGATCTCTTGTATTTCATTGGTATCTGTTGTGATTTCTACTCTCTCATTCCTAATTTTATTTATTTGCGATTTCTCTCTTCTTTTCTTGGTGAGTCTGGCTAAGGGTTTGTCAATTTTGTTAATTCTTTCGAAGAACCAACTCTTTGTTTCATTGATCCTTTCTATTGTCTTTTTTGTTTCAATATCATTTATTTCTGCTCTTATTTTTATTATTTCCCTCCTTCTACTGACTCTGGGCTTTGTTTGTTCTTCTTTTTCTAGTTCTGTTAGGTGTCGTTTGAGGTTGCTTATGTGAGCTTTTTCTTGTTTAGTGAGGTGAGCCTGTATTGCAATGAATTTCCCTCTTAGGACTGCTTTTGCTGCATCCCAAATGGTTTGGTATGTCGTGTTCTCATTTTCATTTGTCTCCAGATAATATTTGATTTCTTCTTTAATTTCTTCAATGATCCATTGTTTGTTCAGAAGCGTGTTGTTTAGTCTCCACATTTTTGCACCTTTCTCTGCTTTTTTCTTGTAGTTGATTTCTAGTTTCATAGCATTATGACCAGAAAAGATGCTTGATATTATTTCAACTCTCTTGTATTTATTGATGTTTGCTTTGTTTCCCAAAATATGGTCAATCCTTGAGAATGTTCCATGTGCACTTGAGAAGAATGTGTAACCTGCTTTTTTTGGATGAAGTGTTCTATATATATCTATTAAGTCCATCTGGTCTAATTTTTCATTTAATTCTATTATTTCCTTATTGATTTTCTGTCTGGATGTTCTGTCCATTGGTGTTAATGGTATGTTGAGGCCCCCCCAACATTTGTTATTTTTAGTCTTAGTGATTATAGCCATTTTAACAGGCGTAAGGTGGTATCTTAGTGTAATTTTGATTTGCTTTTCCCTGATGATTAGTGATGTTGAACTTCTTTTCATGTATTTATTGGTCATCTGTATATCTTCTTTGGAAAAATGTCTGTTCATATCCTCTGCCCATTTTTTGATCGGGCTGTTTGTTTTTTTATTGTTCAGTTGTGTGAGTTCCTTATATATTATGGAGATTAACCCCTTGTCAGATAGATGATTTGCAAATATTTTCTCCCAATTGGTGGGTTGTCTCTTTGTTTTGATTCTAGTTTCTTTTGCCTTGCAGAAGCTTCTTAGTCTGATGAACTTCCACTTGCTTATTTTTTTCTTTTATTTCCCTTGTCTGAGAAGACATGGTATTCGTAAAGATCCTTTTTAGTTGTATGTCAAAGAGTGTACTGCCTATATTATCTTCCAGGCGTTTTATAGTTTCAGGACTTATCTTCAAGTCTTTGATCCATTTTGAGTTTACTTTTGTGTATGGTGTGAGATAATGGTCTATCTTCAGTCTTTTGCATGTGGCTGTCCAGTTTTCCTGACATGATTTATTGAAGAGACTATCTTTTCACCATTGTATGTTCTTGGCACCTTTGTCGAAGATTAGGTGTCCGTAGATGTGCAGTTTTATTCCTGGGCTTTCAGTTCTGTTCCATTGATCTGTGTGTCTGTTTTTGTACCAGTACCATGCTGTTTTGATCACTATGGCTTTGTAGTACATTTTGAAGTCAGGGATTGTGATACTTCCAGCTTTGTTCTTTTTTTCTCAGGGTTGCCTTAACAATTCAGGGTCTTTGGTTGCCCCAAATAAATTTTAGGATTCTTTGCTCTATTTCTGTGAAGAATCTCATTGGGGTTCTGACTGGGATTGCATTGAATCTGTAGATTGCTTTGGGTAGTATGGACATTTTAACTGTTTATTCTTCCAATCCATGTGCATGGAATCTCTTTCCATTTCTTTATGTCATTATCTATTTCTTTCAGTAATGCCTTATAGTTTTCATTGTATAAGTCCTTCACTTCCTTGGTTAGATTTATTCCTAGGTACTTTATTCTTTTAGCTGCGATTGCAAATGGAATTATATTCTTGAATTCTCTCTCTGTAAGTTCATTATTGGAGTATAGAAAAGCAACTGATTTTTATAAGTTGATTTTGTACCCTGTAACTTTACTGTAGTTATTAATTATTTCTACTAGTTTTCCAATGGATTCTTTGGGGTTTTCTATATATAAGATCATGTCATCTGCAAACAGCGAGAGTTTAACTTCTTCACTCCCTATTTGGATTCCTTTTATTCCTTTCTCTTGCCTAATTGCTCTGGCCAAAACATCCAGTACTATGTTGAATAAGAGTAGTGATAGTGGGCATCCTTGTCTTGTTCCTGTTCTCAGCGGGACTGTCTTCAGTTTTTGCCCATTGAGTATGAAGTTGGCTGTGGGTTTGTCTTATGTGGCCTTTATTTATTTATTTTTTTTTGAGGAAGATTAGCCATGAGCTAACTACTGCCAATCCTCCTCTTTTTGCTGAGGAAGACTGGCTCTGAGCTAACATCCATGCCCATCTTCCTCTGCTTTATACGTGGGATGCCTACCACAGCATGGCTTTTGCCAGGCGGTGCCATGTCTGCACCCCGGATCCGAACTGGCAAACCCTGGGCTGCCGAGAAGCAGAACGTGCACACTTAACCACTGCACCACCAGGCCGGCCCCATATGTGGCCTTTACTATGTTGAGGTAATGTTCTTCTATTCCCATTTTGTTAAGAGTTTTTATCATAGAGCACTGTTGGATATTGTCAAATGCTTTCTCTGCATCTATTGAGATGATCATGTGGTTTTTATTCCTCAATTTGGTGATGTGGTGTATCACGTTGTTTGATTTGCGGATGTTGGACGATTCCTATGTCCCTGGTATAAATCCCACTTGATTATGATGTATGATCCTTTTGATGTATTGCTGTATGCGGGTTGCCAAAAGCTTTTTGAGGATTTTTGCATCCATGTTCATCAACGATATTGGCCTGTGTTTTTCCTTTTTGTGCTGTGTTTGTCAGGCTTTGGTATCAGAGTGATTTTGGCCTTGTAGAATGTGTTAGGAAGTGTTCCATCCTCCCTAATTTTTTGGAATAGCTTAAGAAAGATAGATATTAAATCCTCTCTGAAAGTTTGGTAGAATTTCCCAGGGAAGCCATCTGGTCCTGGGGTTTTATTCTTTGGGAAGCTTTTGATTACTGTTTCAATCTCTTTCCTTGTGATTGGTCTATTCAGATTGTCTGTTCCTTCTTGATTCAGCTTTGGGAGGTTATAAGAGTCTAAGAATTTATCCATTTCCTCTAGATTATCCATTTTGTTGGCATATAGTTTTTCATAGTATTCTCTTATAATCTGCTGTATTTCTGTGGTGTCTGTTGTTATTTCTCCTCTTTCACTTCTGATTTTATCTGAGCTTTCTCTCTTTTTTTTCTTTGTAATTCTGGCTAGGGGTTTGTCAATTTTATTTATCTTCTCAAAGAACCAGCTCTTTGTTTCATTGATCCTTTCTACTGTTTTTTTTTTCAATAGCATTTATTTCTGCTCTGATTTTTATTATTTCTCTCCTTCTGCTGACTTTGGGCTTTGTCTGTTCTCTTTCTAGTTCAGTTAGGTGTAATTTGAGATTGCTTATTTGGGATTTTTCTTGTTTGTTAAGGTCTGCCTGTATTGTGATGAATTTCCCTCTTAATACAGCTTTTGCTGCATCCCATATGAGTTGGTATGGTATGTTATCATTTTCATTTGTCTCCAGATATTTTTTGATTTCTCCTTTAATTTCTTCAATGATCCATTGCTTTTTCAATAGCATGTTGCTTAGTCTTCGTGTCTTTGTCGCTTTCTCAGCTTTTTTCTTGTAATTAATTTCTAGGTTTATAGCATTATGATCAGAAAAGATGCTTGTTATTATTTCAATTTTCTTAAATTTATTGAGGCTTGCCTTGTTTCCCAACATATGCTCTATCCTGGAGAATGTTTCGTGTGCACTTGAGAAGAATGTGTATTCTTCTGTTTTTGGATGGAGTGTTCTATATATGTTTCTTAAGTCCAACTTGTTTAGCTTTTCATTTAAGGCCACTGTTTCCTTGTTGATTTTCTGTCTGGATGATCTATGCATTAATGTGAATGGTGTGTTGAGGTCCCCTACTATTATTGTTATTGCTAATATCTTATTTTAGGTTTGTTAATAGTTGCTTTATGAACTTTGATTCTCCTGTGTTGGGTGCCTATATATTTATAAGCATTATTTCTTCTTGATGACTCCATGTCCCTTTGATCATTATATACTGCCCCTCTTTTTCTCTCTTTGCCTGTCTTATCTTGAGGTATACTTTGTCTGATATAAGTATTGTGACATCTGCTTTCTTTTGTTTGCCAGTAGCTTGCAGTATTTTCTTCCACCCCTTCACTTTGAGCCTCTGTTTGTCTTTGGAGCTGAGATTTGTTTCCTGGAGGCTGCATATTGTTAGGTCTTGTTCTTTAATCTAGCTCACCACTCTGTGTCTTTTTATTGGTGAATTCAACCTGTTTATGGTTTGGGTGATTATTGATGTTTGAGGCCTTATACTGTCATTTTATCACTCATTTTTCGGTTTTCCTGCTTTTCCTTTGTTTCTTGTCCTCTGTGTTTTGGTCTACCCATTGAATTATGTAGTTTTTTATGATTTGTTTCTTTGTTTTCTCCTTGTTTATTCTTTGTGTCTCTGTTCTACTTTTTCGTTTAGTGGTTGCCCTGAGGTTTGTATTCAGAATCTCATTTATAAGATAATTCATTTTCTGATGGCCTCTTATTTCCTTAGTCTAAACTGATTCAGTCCTGTTTCCCCCCACCTCTGCCAAGTTGTTTTTCTCATATCTATTCCATCTTGTGTTGTGAGTTTGTGCTTAAAATGACAAGATTATCTTTGTTTTTGGTGTTTTCTTTCACTCTAGCTTAATGCTATAGTTTAATATTTTCTATCTTATTCTCATACTGTCTACCTATTTCTCTCCTTACTCTGTATTTTGTGACCTCTTTTTCCCTTTTTCTTTTCAGGTATGAGAGCCTTCCTGAGGACTTCTTATATGGAGGGTCTTGTGGCTGAGAAGTCCCTTAGCTTTTGTTTCTCTGGGAAAGTTTTAATTTCTCCCTCATATTTGAATGATATTTTTGCTGGATAGAGTATTCTTGGCTGAAGATTCTTGTCTTTTAAAGTTTTGAATATGTCATTCCATTCTCACCTAGCTTGTAAGGTTTCTGCAGAGAAATCCACTGAAAGCCTGATAGGGGTTCCTTTGTGGGTTATTTTCTCCTGCCTTGCTGCCCTTAGTATTCTTTCTTTGTCATTCATTTTTGCTATTTTTACTACTATACGCCTTGCAGTAGCTCTTTTTACATTGACAAATCTAGAAGATCTGGAAGCCTCTTCTACACAGATTTCCCCTCTTTCCCTAGGTTTAGGAAGTTCTCTGTTATTATTTCTTTGAACATGCTTTCTGGTCCATTCTCCTGCTCTTCTCCTTCTTGAATGCCTGTAATTCTTATGTTCCATTTCCTCATTGAGTTGGGTATTTCTTGGAGATTTTTTCATTTCTTCTTAGTCTTAGTTATCTGTCCTCCTCTGTCTGGAGCATTTTAACACGTCTATCTTTGATTATGCTGGTACACTCCTCTATGATGTCCACTTGAGCATTCAGGGAATCCACATTTTGTTTTATCTCTTCCATTGTGTCTTTCATCTCTAATATTTCTGATTTACTCTTCTTTATAGTTTCAATCTTTTTTGTGAAGTAGTTCCTGAACTCGTTGAATTGTTTCTCTACATTCTCTTTTACCGCATTGAGTTTTTCGATGATAGCTATTTTGAATTCATTGTCATTTAGATTACATATTTCTGTGTCCTCAGGCCTGAATTCTGGGTGCTTGTCCTTTTCTCTCCAGTCTGGAGATTTGATGTAGTGTCTGATATTGCTAGAGGTAGGTTGGGTCTTACACATTCTGATATTATTTGGTTGCAGTTATTGCCTATTGCCACTGGGTGGGAGTCAAGAACCACATATTCTGAGCCCTTCGATTTCAGCTGATGTATCAGGCAGTGCAGCAGCACAGGGCAGGTGGGGGAGGGGCGCTTTCTCCTGCCTGTACTCTGGGCTTTCTTGATCAGCTCTCACTATGTGGTCTCCTGGGGTGTTGGCTTAATGAGGTCACCTCCCATGAAATCTTTTGCCCCATTAGAGGGCTTCCCTCTAGGCTGCAAGGACCCTAGGGAGTCCTTGGTGGTCCCACAAATGAGCAACCCTTCCCCAGTTCCTTCCCTCATGGATCCTCCAGTGGTCATGATCACAGTCATTAGGGGAGGGAGCAAAGTTCTCTCTTACCCCATTCCAGCTCCTCTGAGGGGCTGCATGTCTCTCTGACATTTTTGCGTTGTTAGGATATCCTCTATTGGAGTATGGATGCCCCTTTTTGTTGTATTTTGGAGTGGAGAGAGTCCTGGGCAAGTTCATTCCACCATTATGCTGACATCACTCCACATTCTTATTCTTATTGTAGATTTCCCTATGTTACCCATGTTAAGGATACATCTGTCTTGGTTCACATTATCTTTTATTATGTTAATGGCTTAAACTCACTGGTATTATTTTGGAAAGACCAAAGCACTTCTGGCATGGCAGACTAGAGGCTATAAACCCAAGAAAGACATCAAAAAGTTGTATATTTTCAATTTAATGTTTATCATCATAGTTCACTTTCTAAATTTTAAAAATTTGAGCCATATTATTATTTAGCATTTTTCAGATATATGTACACAGCAATAAGTGCAAATAGGCTTTTTTAGAATTCTTGTAGGATAATTAAATGTAATCAGGTGGATATTGAAAAGTTACATAATTTATTCTTCATGATATTTGAGAATTTTTAGATTTCTAATGATTGAAATACATATTTTGTATGTAAGAATCATCTTTGCAGCCATCTTTCTTTTGATCTTATAGAAATCACAAAAATCAGTGAATAGTCAAAAATATCCTGTGAATGAGTCAGTGCTCTGATTAAATGTTCAAGAGTAATTGCACATTTATTTATATAAAAAATCTCCCCTCTGACATTTTGTGGAGATGGAAATTCATATGAAATCAGCCATCTGTACTTAGCACACAATATTTTGAGGCAGTATTCTAGGGAATATCACATACATTCTCCTATTTTACCTTCACTGAAATTCTCTAAGTCAAGTATTTTAGTGGTCATTTACACTTTAAAAACTGAGTTTCTGAAATGCTAAATACAGTGTTTGATGTCACATAGAAACTAGTGAAAATCTAATTTTTGTCCAAGTTTAGAAATCAAATAATTTATAATAAACTAAGATATGTACATTTTATCTCACAATTAGATTATAAGCTAAAATTTTTAGGATGTGATCTTATCCAATTTTCCTGTTTTACATCAGGACTGAGCAAAGTATTAGGCAGATAACTGATGACTCAAATGAGGAATAAAAACGACTTTGTTGACTGAAGATTTCCAGAGCATGAGCTCCATGAAGGCAAGGGCTTGTTCTGTTTCTGTGGCATTCCACATGCATAAAACATGGTCAGATACATATTGGGTCCGTGACAAATATTTATTTCAAGAATGAGTAAGGCCTAATGTTTAAGTCTAAGTTGGAAATTTACTGTTAAATTTTTAGACATTGAGTTCTCCAATGTTAAGATTTAAAACAGCAAATATTTCATACATCCACAGTTCTCGATATAGTTGCATATTTAATTTCATTTAATGTTCATAAACTGTGTGAGAGCAAATATAGGATCAGCATTTCAAAGGGGAGAAAACTCAGTATCAGAGAAGAGCAGTGAATTTCCTAGGTCTCTCACATATAACACAGCTGCACCAGCATAGTCATGTTTGTCAGAATATCACTGTTGAGGGGGTCAGCCCAGTGGTGTAGTGCTTAAATTCATCACTCCACTTTGGTGGCCTGGAATTCGTCTGTTCAGATCCCAGGCATGGACCTATGCACCACTTATCAAGCCATACTGTGTCAGGTGTCCCACATACAAGGTAGAGGAAGATGGGCACAGATGTTAGTTCAGGGCCAATCTTCCTCACCAAAAAGAGGAGTATTTGTGGCAGATGTTAGCTCAGGGCTAATCTTCATTAAAAAATAAAATCACTGTTGCTATCTTTCTCGAACTCAAAAGTTTGACTACTTTCCTATTTTAAATGTACATTTGATATCCTCACATCTGCCTAAAATATAGTAGAATACACTGTCAATTTCTTTTTTGCAATTTAAATACCTTGATTAATCTCTGAACCTTCAAAAATAGATCCTTTGATCATACATAAAAAGCTGTACATTGATCACTGTACATGCAGTTGTCAGGAAGGATTTCCTGATTGATCAACTTTTTATTCCTGAGGCATCTTCAAAATAAACAGTGGTTTCTTGATTTTCAGTCTGAGAAGTAACTTATTCCAATCACATAACTGACATTAAAGTAATGTATATATACACACAGATATATGTATAGCCAGGCATAGGTGTGAGTATACATATATATATGCAGAACATATATATAGCATATATGATACTTTTATGCCCAACAGTAAGTTAATTTAATAATTTTAATGTCCAATAGTGAGTTTATTGCACTTAAATGTTCAAACTTAGAGTAATAATTGAGTCAATAAAGTTACTTATGATATTTCTCCCTTCTTTATTTTTAGTAAAATGAGCTTGAAAGTTTAAAGTGAAAGATTCGTAAACAATCAATAATCAGAGAAGATGATTCATTAATCTAAAGACACCATAAAAAAATTCTGAATACATTAACCTAAAGAAGTATGGTAACATTTTGTTTAAGACTAAATGATTTTGAGCCACGGAGACAAGGATCCAAATTCTTCTTTCATCATCTTAATATCTGTGGGTACGTGAGAAAGTCTTCTATATCTCTAAGCATCATTTTATTTTCTAAAGTAAAATTGGCCCATGAATTCTCATTATATAGGTTTGTTATATATATGTATATATACATATAGGTTTGTTTTATGCACACACACACACACACACACACACAGAAAAAGACAAGATAGATATCGTGTGTTTCATTTGCAATGGGAGCAGAAAGTCTAGATTTATCACTTAAAACAGGGCATTCTTTGTGTCGGACATACTTTGGATATTTTTTTCCCATTCCATTTTTTCCATTATCAGTTTACTGCATCTCAGCTTCAACTTCACCCTCCAATACCTGCTGAACAATAAAAGCTGGTATTCCTTTAAGAATTTCTCCTTTAAAGTGACCATATGTTAAACCTTTACAGTAGAGGGTGCTGCAGGGATAGTGCAGGAGCAAAGAGGCTTCTGTTGCAGGTTCCTGTTGCTGCGTGATTAGTCAGCAGCACGGATGTGAAGGGATTTGGTGGTGCTCTGCTCCAGCCATGGTCCCTCAACAATCTCAAAAAACTGGCTCAGATTGATGACCATCTTTCATTGTTTCTTTTAACATGGAAACTGGTGCTCTAGACCGCCTGTCCACAGTGTTGCCTTGACTCTGTCTACATGGCTTCTGCCCTGGAAGTCTGTCTCCTGAAGCCCTTTCAGTGTGGACATGGCAAGCTTTAGGCCACCACCTGCAACAGCACACCAAATCCCTTTGCATACCCATCCAATGGCAGCAGCTCACTTGTACTCCAAAGGATTGCTTCAGGTTTACCTGGGGACTGTGGACCAGCTCTGGCCTGGGAACCCCGTGAGCCTCACCACCATCAAGAAGGCTGCAAAACATACTCATCAATAAGGTCTGAACCCCAGCTTTTGGAAGGGTCCCCTCCCAAGTTTGTAGTTTTTTAGGTATCCTCACTCATCCCTGGACCACCCTTTATAATTATCTTCACATCTAGTTACTCTCCTATCAAAACTTAATACTTTTTTATACTAAAACTCTCCCGTTTAAGTCACTAACGGGTTCTGTGTCCTGATTTTAGCCAGACAAATACAACTGTTTTCCAGATTTAATCACTTTTTCAGGCCTCTACTGTCCAATTTTATTTTCCATCACATGGGACACTAAGGAATGAGATACAGTCCATTTATCTGTGCCTTTATCTTTCCCCTAATTGTTACTTAGGATTTGTATAATTTTGATTTTTCTCTTGGCCACTAATCTCAACCATGGATAAAACACCAATCTCACACTCACCCAAGATGTTGTATAAATACTAAATCTATATAAAAAGCATTTAGAATGCATAAGTGGTGCAGGTCGATACATGCTGCATGCTCACACAAACAAGATAGACTTTCTTGGGCCAAATTACAGAAGGTCACATTGCTATTCTTTTGTCTCTCATTTCTGATGATTTTTGTGCTACTTTTCCAGAGAGATGTTTGCTAAAATCATGGCTGGGTTTGTAATGAGACTGAAGCAGAAAGTATATATACCATGCAAATACCGATTTATATGATTTTTATAAGGATTATATAAAGTATACTGATTTAGACAATTCTTGGTCAAGATGTTCTCTTTCAAACTGAGCTAGTCTATCATATCATATACTCATATTAATACTTGTTACCATTATTTCAATAAATACTATTGAAATTCTGAAAATAAGACAAGTTACTATTTTCTTTATGTTATATAAAGACACTCCCAGGGGCTCATATATTTGAAACTTGGAATCAGTAGCTTAGCAGTAACATATAGTGTTAACAGCAACTTATCTGAAATATTAGTAAGTGCTCAGTAAATAATAGCTGTCATTACTATTACCAAGTTATATCATTTTCTTCTCTGGTTTACTTATACATTTTAATCTTACATCCTACTTATGGTTGCTGTCTATTTTTGACCCAAAATTGAGAGGGAGTTCTTTGTAACTCAAGTCACATAAAATAAAAGAGTAACCAATTAATAATACATTTAAATAGTTGTATTAGTTTTCTACTACTGCTTTAATGTTACCACAAACTTCATGACTTAAAACAACACAGATTTATTATTTTACAGTTCTGTAAGTGAGAAGTCTAACATGGGTCTTACTTGGCTAAAATCGAGATGTTGGTGGTGCCACATTCCTTTCTGGAGACTCTAGGAGTAAATTTTTTTCCTTGCAGTTCACAGGGTCTAGAATCCTCAACCCTTGACCGTGACCTCCTCCTCCATCTTCAAAGGCAACAGCAGTAAATTGAGTCCTCTGCCACTTTCAATCTCTCCTTCTTCCATTTCATCTCTCTAAGCCAGCTGTGAAAGATTCTTCACTTATAAAGACTCGTGTGATTAGATTGGGCCCATTGAGATAATCCAGGATAATCTCCACATCTCAAATTCAGTACCTTTAATCATATCTGCATATTCACGAGTTCTGGGTTAAGGACATGGACATTTTTGAGGACCATTGTTCTGCCTACTACCAAAATCTTTTAATATTAAAATTGTTCTTTAGATATTAGGGATTTTAGTTCAGTTTTGATTCTTTATCATATTCATTGTTGTCCTGGACTCCAATTCAGCACACTTTCTTGAATAAACTAGTTATTTAATTTTACCAACTATTGAAGATCAACAGCAAACCATCAATAAAAACAAGTTTCTGAACAAGGCTTCTGGTCTTTTTATTTAACCATTCTCTCCTCTTCATGATTAATTCCATTTTCTCCATATAGGACTTCATTGTTTCTCACATGGTTTCAGTAAAACAGCCTACTCTCTCTGTTTTTGTCTGCTTCCATTTTGTTCTCGTTAGCCTTTCGCCTGTAGCTATCTTCCTAAAATCAAAGTCTTAGCCATGCTATTTTTCAATTTTAATCCCATCATTGGTGTACTGGTCAAAATGAAAAGTACATATTCAATAATATTACAAACAAGGTCCTTCAAAATCTTGTCGAAACTTGCTCTCCAGGCTCGTTTATGAGCATTCCCACATCATGGACTCTCTTTCAGTTTCCACCCTGCTCACCATTTTTTCAATTCCTTTATGCTTTTACATATATTTCCTTTTCCTGTTTGTCTTTGCATAGATTTATGCCTCACCCGTATAATACTAGGAAATTTTACTTAGCCATCAAGAAAATGTTAAAATATGTTTTGGTAAAGTTCACCCATTACTTTGAGCAGAATTAACTACTCTTTCTTCTGCATCCTATAGCAGTTTGTTCATACTATGTTGCATTATCATATTCACAAGGAATTTATCTGTTTGTCTGTCTTCTTTCCTAGAATGTGTGATTCCTTAAGCCAGAGATGTGCTTTCTATAGTCATCTGTAACTCCTGCCTTTTTGCTTGTTTAATAAATATTATTAAGTAACTATCTATAATAATAGGCTGAGAATTCACATAGAATTCCATAAGAAGTCCAAATATATTTAATACACGGTGTATGGAAAGGTTATATCTTACTTGAGAGCAAGTTTTTAGCTTTCTTCATTAGCACGTCTGTATCTAGAATTCATGAGCCCAAGCAGTTGTAGACATAGACCAACAAAGATGAGAAACAGAAAAATAAATTGTCAAAAAAAATTCTGTAAGTTACTTGCTGTTTTGCTATATTAGTATGTATGACTTTTGCCTTGAAGTAAACAGTATTGTTTATATGTTTCTACTCAAGAATTACTTCCAAAAGTCGAAAAATCATATATTGCCTTTTGACTCTATGCAAAAGATAGTTGCTTTATATATAGTATGTGTTTTAAAGTCAGTTAAATGTTACGGATGAATACTGTTTTACCAACATAGCCATCAATATAAGTTCAACAGCATGATTACATATTACATATTTAAGGTTATTGCTAATGATCACTAATCACTAATTTATATGTCACAGATAATTAACACACATTCACTCACTAGAAAAGATGGAACTTCAGGATAAATTTAGTGCCTTCACACACAGAAACACGACTCTCAAGCAAATAAAATGATCCCAAAGATGATGGTAAAGTTACTTTTCACTTCTCTGTGAAAGTGGTAAAGTAAAAATTTATCAATTTGAATTTGCCTTTGCAATTAAGGAAGTAAGAATGGTAACCAGACTGATCGTAAAACCTCAATATATTGTGATCATTCTGGGTATAAATGAGACCAGAGATACTGTGTAAAGCTGTGCAAACTTCAAGACTATTGAACTGAATAGCAGAAAGAAAGAATTCACCAGTCTATTTCTCACTTGCACATTAGTCAACTATGTTAGTGGTCTTGGACAAGATATTAAAACTTTCTGGGGGAAATATGGAGGTTGGAGCAAATGATCTCCAAATTTCCTTCCAGCATTGTTAATTATATTATTCTTTTCAAATCTATAAAATAAGTTACAGTTAATCATCCACAATGAAGATGTAAACGTTTGGGGTTTTTTGAAAGGATGGTTAATTATATTACCAAAAAGAGCAGGCACTTCAGATTAACGTAAATGATGCATTTCTTTCTTCCTTCCTTTCTTCTTCTATTCCTTCCTCCTGTCTCTTCCTCCCTCCCTCTATCTCTCTTTTTTCTTTCTCTCTTGCTTCCCCCACCTTTCTTTCCTTCTGAATTGTATACTTAAAATCATAAGAATTTAAAAGATATAAAAGAATAGACTAACTACTGTAGGGACCTGAAATTGGCCACCCCAAGATATGTCTCTTTGGCATCAGGATTATTTGAGGCTGATTGCTTTTGATAAACTGGGACAGGGAAGGAGGCTCTGAGGAATGGAACTTGCCCTTTGTTAGGACACCTTTACATCTGTAAGGTAAATCTCTATCTGTAAAAGGTGCCTCCCTCTCTCTACCAGGAAGAAGAAAGGAGATGACCTTCTCTCTAAAAACTCTTAATCAATACCAAGGCAAGCACTTAAAATCTGCATTTTATTGTGCTTCTCTGGTAACCTCCTGTAACTGACTTCCCTCTCCCTCCCAACGTTGGCATTTCTTTAAGGATTAAGCATCTTTCCTTAGGCTAGGAACTGATTGCTGCGCTCACCTGTGACCGCCCAGCTCCAGACAATAGACTTGCCTCCTGCTACGCCCACCGAGATAGCAGGCCATTACCTGCTGTGTCCATCAAGCACTGTGCCGACAGGGCAATCTTGTGAGTATTGTGGGAGGGACATTTCAATCACATGTGAAACACCCTGTTTGGGGGTATATAACCACTCTGTGCACCCCACTTCTTCGGTGCCCTTTCTTCCTTCGGGAAGAAAGGCCCCAGGCCATGGTTCCTCATAAAGCTTTGTTTAATTTTCTCTTGCTGTTCTGACTCATGTGAATTGAATTCATTCTCCAGCCAGACGAACCCGCATTTGGGAAGAGGAAATGTCTTCCTCCCCTACACTGCAAATACATGAGTTAAGAATTATGTAACAGAAAAATCATGTGGGTAATTTTGTCAAGTCTCTCCTAAGGATAGACATTTTATAGCAGAAATATTTAACAACAACAAAGTTGAATTTTGTAGCAAAAGTGAAAGTTTAGAAACTACGCAACTCCCACTAGTAAAAGGAAGCATTTTGAATGATCATATGTTAATTATCATTTTTTCTAAACTAAATCAAACAGATTTTCCACAAAAGTCTTTAAAGTTTGAGAATAATAACAAAATATTGAAAAATATCCATTATGAAAACTTGCAATTTAATTACTGCTGAAGACAGTTTTTAAATGAGCATATCAACGCAGCGTAAAAATCAGGAACAAAATTTTTTTTTTTAAGATTTTTTTTAAATTTTTTTCCTTTTTCTCCTCAAAGCCCCTCAGTAGGTACATAGTTGTATATTCTTCGTTGTGGGTCCTTCTAGTTGTGGCATGTGGGATGCTGCCTCAGTGTGGTTTGATGAGCAGTGTCACGTCCGTGCCCAGGATTCGAACCAACGAAACACTGGGCCGCCTGCATCGGAGCACGCGAACTTAACCACTCGGCCATGGGGCCAGCCCCAGGAACAAAATTTTAAAGCATTGTTTTGTGAATATAATTTTGTAGGGATCATGCATAACATCGGGTGAGAATACTGTTTTCTGGAATCTAACATGTACCTGTGTAGAGTTAATGTATCTAAAGCAGGTGTTGTAAACACAAATGCCCATAGAGAACAGATGCGGAACAATACGTGAAATGGTTAGGAGTGTAATCCAGCGCTGTGTGAGTGGCAGAGACTGCATGGACCGGGAGAGGACAAGTTCATATAGAGAGGGTAGCAACAACTTGACTCCAGGTAATTTGTGCTGACGTGACCTGGTCGGTCTTTAGAAAAAGCTTGAACAAAGAAATAAATTGGAAAAATATTTTAACAAAATTAATAATTGCAATAATAATTCTACTTCATTATCTTTCAGTAATTTATAGTTCTTTATACTTTCATCTACATTAGCTTTTAGTTTGGAGCAGAAGTGTGAGGTCAGGAAGAAAATAATATTATTGATGGTTTAAGTAAAAAAAAAATTAAATGAACTTAAGACACTTGATCACAGTCAGGCCTGGGATTCAAATCAAAGCTGCCAGGCTCCTCTAATCATGAACGGCCTGTAATATCGCACAATGCTCCCTGGTTTGGACTCAGGATTTTACAAATATCTATTGATTCAATATATGGGGAAAAAAGCAAAAATTGAGATTGTGGTTTAAACTCTGGCCAACACTTAAGCTATAATGTCAATAATAGATATGTTTCCCATTAACAGGTCCTAGAACATTGGTTTAGAAAAATCATGCACATAGAGAGAATGAGATACAAGAAGATACCAAAGAATATGCAGCTACGGAACGATTTTAAGTATTATAGGCCGGGAGAAATAGTTGTATATGCATAAAGAATAAAAATTAAAAATAAAAATCTTAGATGCCATATTAAATAAGTCCAGCTTCAAATGGTGTGGCATAGCTTTATAAAACCAGGAATCAGTCATAGCAGATGGACCCACCTGTTGTGCATCAATGAGAATATTTAAGCTTATATTATGGAAAGAAAGAATGAAATGGGCAAAGGAGGGATGCATGCTCCATTTCTTTTTGCTTGAGGAACCTCACTAATATTATAGTCATCAGAACACATATTTTAATATTTATTGCTTCCTTTTAATATATATTACGAATGTCTTCCTGCTTTGCAAAAATTATTCCTGTTATCCAAGAGCTTACAATCCATGAAATAGTTCTCCTTATATCTATATTCCTACAGATAGGAATAATAGAAATTAGAACCTGATGAAAAAATTCTTGTCTGAACTTACTGGTAAAAACACTGTTGCAAAGTAGTTAAGAGTTGGCTCATAACAGAAACTCCAATATTACTACCTATTCACTGGTTGGTTGGGCAAATAAATGTATTCATTTTCTGAATCTCGGAGATGGGCTTAGGGATGTCTTAAAGATAAAAATAAATATGTGTATTAAACCCTTAGCATAGTCACCATATAAAACCCATAGCACATAAGCATCAGATAATGTGGAGGATGCTCTGATGACTCCTCAAACTCGTCTCAAGATGCAGAGACACTTCTCCCCAATTGCTGGCTCACAAAGCTCAGAGGTCAGCCTTCTCCAAGACTGACCTCAGTTGATAAGAGACGCCTCATCAAGTCATGCTCTCTTTCTGAAGGAAGTCAAATTATATCACTACTTATATAGAGGTATAAAGGCCTGGTTCCTTGGCCCCACAAAGCAACACTGTGAAGGGCCATCTCAGCTCCAGAATTCTATGTAGGCTCAGCTTAGGTCTTCCTTGAGGCTATACGCAGCCCAATTTCATTTTCTGCCCAATCCCATTTCCTTCCCTTTCCCAGGATGTCTTCATCCTGAGAGTGCTCCCCAAATAACTTCCAATACACTAACCTCTACCTCAGAACCAGCTTCCCCAGGAACTCGACCTCCAACACATATTATAACTGACTTTTTGAGTTTCAATGTTGAATATATTAAATAATTTAAGTTTTTTGAAAATAATTTTTATGCTTGATAGTTTTTTTTAACATCGTGTCTTTAAGGCATGAAATACTGTACTCATTTCTTTATCTGATAGTCTCATTTTATGACTTGAATTCTTTGGAATATGTGATACTTTATACACTTATTCTTTTAGGTCTATAAAGCAAGAGTACTAGTACAAACTAGCCCCAAGGCTCCTTTTAAGGCTGAATTGGGGAAATCAATTAGGTACTCACTGCTCTCAGAATATCCTACAATGTTCATCTAGAATTCCGTAGTTCAGATAATTCTTTTCTTCTGCTTCTCTTTCATAAATCCATATAACATGATTTTAAAAATATTTTGAAACTAATATTCCTCTTATGCCACATTTGTTCATGTCATTTTCTGATTCCAATTAGAAATAAACTTGTAGATTTCTGGCTTAGGCTTGGAAATGTACACATTTTATCCAAATATAAATTTCTCTGAAAAAAACCCAATAAAATGTAATAAATTAGTACAATCATTCAAACACATTAAATTTATTCTAGGATCCAGACACAAATGCAAGTAAAATTTCTACAGACTCTCAAATAAGAAACTTGATTAAAGTCATTAGTTCAACCTATTAAGTGAGCTGTATTTGCCTTAAAACATGGCTAAATTGCCAACTTTTTAAAATCAAAAACACTTTAGCAGAAATTTTATTCTTTATATTCTCCAAAAATAAACTGTATCTTTTCTTTAAAAGTTGTCCCAGAATTGTTAGAATTGTTATATCTCAGGATATAAAGTTTTTTTCCTCAAACTGGATTCTAAGCATTCTGAATGTTTTCTGTTTGTGAATCTGACAAACATGCTTCCGCCAGAAGAATGTAAAGAAATCCATTCGACATTCAGTCGCATATATTTCATACTTGTTATTTAGAAATATATACTTGTTGTTGGGGCCACCTGGTGGCATAGTGGTTAAGTTTGTGCACTCTGCTTTGGCAGTCCAGGGTTCGCAGGTTCAGATCCCGGGTGCAGACATACAAACAGCTCATCAGGCCATGCTGTGGTGGCATCCCACACACAAAATAGAGGAAGATTGCCACAGATGTTAGCTTAGGGACAATCTTCCTTAAGCAAAAAGAGGAAGACTGGCAATGGATGTTAGCTCAGGGCCAATCATCCTCACCAAAAAAACAAACAAACAAACAAAAAATATATATGTATACACACACACATACTTGTTCATTGTAGAATAGATTAAAATTTGAAAGAAATGAAGTTCAGATTGTCAGTATATACAATACTCTCTTGTATGTTTTATAAATATTTGTAAATACTCTTCTGTTTTCTGTAAATAATTCAATCCTTTGCACAATTAAAATGTGAATGCTGACAGAGAGATATGCTAATTTATAATTTCTGGTTGATATAATCCTTTCAAGAGCACTAGGATATATAAAATCTCTTAGACTACTATTGATAGAAGTGATTTTTGCTCATCTCAAGGATATTCAATTAATTATTTATAACCCTTGTTCATAAATTTCCATTTGTACTCTGGTAGAACAGGATTTTATGTTGATTATTAACAGAATGAGTTTGAGAAGAAAAAATAAATATATTCTTTTCCTGTTAATTTTGAAATTTTGAATTACTTCCTATAAAATTTCAGCAATTAGTTCTGACATCTACATGACAAAAATCAACTGAGAATTAGAGACAGAATAAAACATACATTACTTCTTGGAAGTGTTTTAAGTGGTAAAATATATTAAGGCTTTGATAAACATGCTTTAAAGAAATAAACAGCAAAGTAGATATCCAGAATAATACTTCCAAATATATATTTTTTAAAGCCTGCGATTTTGCAACCAGAATTGTAGTACATTTGGGTTTGTAGTCCGAAAGGACACTACTTACGTTGTCCAACAAAGCCCTAACAAAATAGTTTAAATGGATCTGAGTTTATGATGCTCCCAGGTGCCAAGAAGCTGTAATCTCAGCTACTCTTCTTAGGCTTTAAATATTTCCCAAAGATAAAACTTTAAGGAATATTAGCTTCTTATATTTTAAGATAATGCGCAGAAGGAGTCAATGCCTTAGGGGTGAAACAGCAGAATTAACAAACAGAAGAATTCAATTCTACATTTTAAAAAAAAGTATCATTTCCTGAATATAAGGTAACTACACTTAATAAATTTAAATTTAAAAAGTTCAGCTTGAAAAACAAGAAAAAAGTCATATAAAAACTTAAATAGTCTAAAAGTGCCCCTATAGAACTTGTAGAATCAAAACAAACAAGTAAAATGTGAAATTGAGTGAATGAGTCAAAAAAATCACAGTAGAGTTACAGAAAGAATTAAGAAGTGGGTGCTACACAAGAAAAATAGTAACGAAACGGCAGCTCAGAGAAACAAAGGTAAGGATGATATGAAATAGAGATTAGGAGACTTGAGGATATCATGACAAGGTCTTGAATAGTTATAATCAGGTTTTCTGAAGGTGATCACAGAATGAAGAAAAATGGAATATTCAATGATATAATGGCGAAGGAATTTCTAGAATCGAATAAAGAAACTAATCCTTAGATCCAGGAATCCCAAAACAAATCCCAAGAAAACTCAAACTCTAATACATCAGAATAACATTTCAGAATTCCAGAAGGAAAATATCTGCAACTAGAGTGGGAAAACCAACAAACACAGCAATAGATTACTTACAAAAATGCACACAGACTGAAAATCAATTTTCTTACTGCAAGAATGATATCCAGAAGACATTATAATAATGTCTTTTCTGTGCTAAGAAAATATTTTCAACCTAAAATTCTAATCTCAGAAAAATTATTTTATAACTAAAGCAAAATAAAAAGCAGATTTAAAAAAAAAGACCCAAGGGACTATAATACAAAGAGAATATCAAAATACGTTGATTAATATGATGCATGTAAGTCAAAAAGAAAATTATCTCAGATAAAACATCTGAGATGGTAAAAGAAATTAGCAAAGATTCTGATTTACATGTGAGTACATTTAAATAAATCATATAAATAAATGTAATAATACATAAATTATAAGGAAAACAGGATAGAACTATATAAAACTCTATCAAACAACTATTTTACAAAGTAGTTATTTCATTTTATACTCCCAGCAAAGTGTAAGAATTTAAGTTGCTCCACATGCTTCCAGTATTGATTTTTTTTTCAAAAATTTCTGAGCAATTCTAATAGTTGTATAGTAGTATCTCATATTGGGTTTAATTTGCATTTCCCTAACGTCTAATAATGTTGAACATCTTTTTCGTGTCTTACTTGCCATTCTTATCTCTTCTTTGATGAATTTTTGGTTCTAATAGTTTACCCATTTTTTAAAAACTTGGGCATTAAATTGCATTGTTTGTTTTCTTATTGGGTTTTGAGAGTTCTTTATATATTGTGGTTACAATTCCTCTTTCAAATATATTGTTTGAAAATATTTTCTCCTTGTCTGTGGCATGTCTTTCTTTCCTTTAAATTATCTTTCAAATGTGTTTTTATTTTTTATGGAGTATAATTTATCTACTTTTTAATTTCATGGTTTGTGTTATACCTAAAAAAATTTAGCCTAACTCACTGATGTACTCACTGCTCAATTTTTTTGTCTTTGTTCCGTTTCAAGTTAACTAATTTACCGTCTTGCGTTGTCTAATCTGCTGTTAATCTCATCCAGTGCATTTTTATCTTACAAACTATATGAATATACAAGAAGGATATTTTAATAACTCTTTAATGTTCTTGTCTACTAATTCTAACATCTGTTTAATTTCAGGGTCACTTTTTATTGATTCATGTTACTCTTTATTATAGGCCACATTTTCCAGCCTTTTTGGCGTGCCTGACAATTTTGATTGAGATGTCAGAAATTATTAATTTTACATTGTTTTATACTGATATAAAATTATTAACTTTACATTGTTTTATATTGGATGTTTTTGTATTCCTATTAATGTATTTTTGGCACACAGTTAAGTAACTTGGAAACAGTTTGGTTCTTTCAAGGTTTGCATTTAAACTTTATTAGGTGGAACCAGAGCACGCCTTAGTGTAGGGCTAATTTTTTGCGTCATTTAGGTAATCTCATTCTAAGTACTTCATTCAATGCTCAGGATATTAGGAGGTTTTTTCCATTCTGATCGGTGAAATATGAACTATCCCAGATCTGTATGAGCTCCAGAGACTGGTTTATCTGCTCCTTTTCATGGGTTCTTTTCCCAGCTTCGACATTGTGCTTATAAACTTGCACTATCAGTGTGCAGCTGAAGATCCAAGAAGTGACCTCTAGATTTCCGGATGTTTCTTGCTCCATGCAGCTCCCTTCTCTAGTGATCTGCCTTGAAAATACTAGCCACTTTGGTGTCTATGAATTCTGTCTCATCAACTCATGTTGACCGACCGTCAGGTTCTTTTTTGTCCTCCACTCCACATCCACAGAGAGTGACCTGGAAACTCTTCAGGCAGTAAGCTGAGCCAGTTGTAGGGCTCTACACATTTGATTCATTCTCGCAGGTGTCTGAGACTGTCATGTGTCTGCCTATTGTACAATGTTTAAAAACCATCGTTTCACATACATTTTTAGTATTTAAGGCAAGAGTGTCAATGCAATCCTATTTCTCCATCATGACTGCAAGTGAAAGTTTAGTACTTTTAGTTTTATTTAAGCATGCATTTCTTGTACAGTCATCCATCAGTATCCCCAGAGGATTGGTTACAGGACGCTCTGGGTACCGAAATCCGCAGATGCTCAAGTCCCTTGTATAAAATGGCATAGTATTTGCATATAACCTATACACATCGTCCCGTATACTTTAAATCATCTCTAGATTACTTATAATATCTAATTCAATGCAAATGCTAAACAAATAGTTGTTATACTGTATTGCTTAGGGAATAATGAGCAGTATAACAAGTCTGTACGTGTTCAGTACAGATGCAATCATCATAGGTCTTTCGATCCTCGGTTGGTGGAATCAATGGATATGGAGGGCTGCCTGTATATAAAAATGCAGTTCATTTTTATATATTGATGTTGTATCAGTACGTGTAACTGTGTTATCTCACTTTATTAGATCTAGGAGCATCTTTGTAGATTCCTTGTATCTCGTTTATTTTACAATTATAAGTATGTTGTCTGCTAATAAAGAGAGTTTCACTAGTTTTATTTTTTCTCCAGTTTGTATGCCTTCTATGTTTTTCTAGCCTAATTTTTGGCTGGTACTTCTAATAATGTGTTGAAAAAAAATTCGAAGAGTAGATATATTTGCATTTCTCATATTCTTGGTGGAACAGTATTTAGTCTTTCACCATTAATCATTAATTAATCATTAATATCATATCATCAATATTTGTGTCATTAATCATGATACAATCAAAATACAATAGGTTTTTCATAGATACCCTTTATCTGATCCAGAAATTTCTCTTTTAGTCTCACATTGCTGAAAGATTTTACATGTTTTTGAACGTATAGAATGGATGTTAAATATTGTCAAATGCTTTATCTCAATCTATTGATTTGAATTTATTGCAATAACCATATGGGTTTTCATATAGTGAATTACACTGTTATTTAAGAATGGTAAAGCAATTTTGCATTCCCAGAATAAATGCCACTTGTTCATGGTATATTAGCCTTTTTATAAATTGCCGTATTTTATTTGCTAATATTTTGTTAAAATTTTTGTATTTTCAAGGAAAGATATTGATTAGTACCTTCCTTTTTATGTCCTCTTCTGGATTCTATAACAAGATGTAACTACATAATGCTGGTTTCTAAAAACAGGTCATAAAATATTTCTTCTTCAATATTCTGAAAGCGGTTGTGTATAGTTAACATTATTATCTTCTTAAATAATGGAGATCATCAGCTTTTTAAAAGAAGGAGAAGTTGAGAAGCTCTTTGCAAAATTTACACGAAAGAGCAAAGAGAAAAATATAGCTAAAACATTCCTGAAGCAGGAAAACAAAGTGAGAGAAATTACACTCGTCTAATAATATAGCTATTAAGAGAGCAAGATATCAGCACTGAGATTTAAATACTGACAAATGCTATGTAATGAAAAATCAAAAAACAAAGCCATGTATATGTTGATTTTCAAATTATGGCAGAGCAGGCATGGTAGATTAGGAGAAAAGAATGAACATAAATAAGCTGTCTGGAAATGGTTGACTGAAATTATAGATAAGGGTGAATGGAATATATCTCACACTATGCACAAAATCTGGTCCCATTTCAGTTAAAAGACACAAGGTGAAGGACAAAATTGTAAAACTTTCAGAAAACAATATAAATGATTATTTTTATGTCCTTAGAATATGGATGAGTTTCTTAAGAGACATGAAAATGTCAAAACATAAATAGAAAACAAGTGATTTAATTAAATTAAAATTAAGAACTTCCCCAAAAGGCACATTAAATGATGAAAATGAAAAAGAAGTTAAAAAGGAAACTTTCAAAAACAAAAAAAACTGGGAGCAGATATTTACAACATGTATAATGGACAAGAGAATATACGATGAAACAGCAAAAATGAGAGAAATAAAGCTCATATATCACTATGGATGAAGCTACAGAAGGTAATATTGAGCAAGAGAAACAATTTTCAAAGTACACATATTGCAAAATGTATGTATCTAAATTAAATAACAAAATAAGCATTATTTCTAGCCAGGACAGACTGAGGTGTATTTGGAGATACATATAAAATTGCCATTAAGAAAATCATCTATTTTGTAATTAGAATAATGGGTATATGATTTTGGTTATATCAATATTCTAAATTGTACATGTATGCTGTAAACACTGTGCATTTATCATTTTAAAAATTAAAATATTAAAAACAAAATAATACTCATGTGATTCCTTTTCTGCCTGTGTTGATTTTTTTCTCTCCAAACAGATTTTATGAATGTTATTAATATTGAATATGTTTTCAATATGTAGACTCCACCCTCTGCTCATCATTCATGTTACTATCTTAAGCCATCTTTGCTATTTATCCAATTGACAGAAATACATTTTAAAAGTTCTTTTCAGTAATTTCCATGTAAAAAGATCTATATTGGAATTAGAAGAGAATATGCAGAAGCATAAAATGTGATTTTTGCCCTCTCAAAATTCACAAGCTATTTTGAAGATAAAGTTTTAGAGACCTGAAATGTCTTGCCAAAAGGGCTCTGTGTTACTTGTTTTTTATTGTAGCCCAAAATTTGCATTCCAAGTATGTATGCAACTACTGAACTTAGTTACAATATGGTCCAAATCTCCATCTTCCCCACTAACACTCATACTGATGACTAATCTAAAGGTTCATAAACCCAAGTAAAACAACCCTACCCCCATAAAAATCAGAGCAAAAACAAACAAAATAAAACCTCCTAAAAATCAATGATTTAAGTTATACGTGAAAACAATCTTGTCAATTTTCAACTGTTTAACTATCACTTATATCACATAAACTTACTAAGGGGATTATCCAACTATTTGAGGAGCCTCCTTGCTATCATCCCAATCCTGGGCCTTTGTGTCCTTATTTTTCTCCATGCTGGTTTTCCTATTCTGCGCTCTCACCATTTGCAATACCAGAGATTTGCTACTGGCCTCTTTAGAGTGTGCCATTAGGCAGTCTCTTTCCCTTGCTTTTCATTACTTGGTCTGTGAAGCCAACTAGACAAACTGAAACATCAACAACTCTTCTTAGATCCATCAGAAAAATGAAATCACAGGGCAAACAACTGTCCTCAAATTGGAGAGACAGATATAGGGGAAAGGAAACTTGAACTGTAATTGACAACTTGCTGGAGCATCAGAGCAGAGAAGTCTGAGAGTTAAAATCTCCAAGGGAACTTGGTCATTTGGTGACCCCTACACTTGTTTGAGTTTTACCTTTTGGAGTTCTGCTAAGTTCTCATTCATGTTTCTGGCAGAGGGAAGGGAAAGGAACTATTTTATAATACGACAGAGCATCCTGTTCAACATGCTATGGCACAGCAAGGCCTGCCCTCAAGAGAAACTATTTTACTAGCACCTAACCTGCTAGGGTTTTATCAGAGCCTAACCTAGCTGGGGAAAGGAAAATACTCAACTCCAGCCCCCTCTAGCCTTCTATGTGGGGGAAGGAAAATACACAACTCCAGCCATCTCCAGCCACCCTGTCCTACCTAAGGATGGGGAGTGGGGGAAGAAAGTGAGAAGCACTGGTGAAATTCACAGTCCAGGGGCACAGGTTCACAAGAAGACTAATATCTTATCACAGAACTATAGAATGCTTTCCGTCTCCCCACATCTTACCAATAAATAACTAAAGACCTATTTACCACAGTTCCATTTACCTAGTTCCTTTTACTCAGTACATGGTACATACCTTTCAACCAAAAATTAGATTGCTTATGAAAAGGCAAAAAAAAGAGTCTGAAGAGAGAGAGCAAGCATCAGAACCAGACTTAGATATGGTAATAATGTTGGAATTATCAGAACAGGAATTTAAAAAACTATGATTAATATGCTAAGGGGTTTAATGAAAAAAGTAGACAACATGCACGAACAGATCGATAATGTAAGTAGGGATATAAAAATTCTAAGGGAGAATCAAAGAGAAATGAAAGAGATTAAAACATTATCATAGAAAAGGAATGCCTTTGATGGCTCACTAGTAGACTGGACACAACTGAAGACAGAATCTCTGGAGCTTCTTGGTTGGGAACACGTGGAGATTTGGGGAGAGCAGTGCACTCAAAGTGAGCATGAAAGCTCCATGCCCTTTCCCCTTACTTTCCCCTATGCATCTCTTCAATCTGGCTTTTCCTGAGTTATAATTTTTTCATAATAAACTGGTAATCTAGCAAGTAAAGAAAGAAAGAATTTCTGAGCTTGAGGATATGATGATACAGAATTCTAAAACTAAAGGGCAAAGAGAAAAAGACCAAAAAAAAAAAAACCCCAGAATATCTAAGAACTGTGGTATAAACAATACAAGCAATGGGAATACCAGAAGATGACGAAAGAAACAAAGGAACAGAAGCAATAACAATTAAGAATTTCCCCAAATTAATGTCAGATACCAAACTACAGATCCAGGAGACTCAAAGGACACTAAGAAGGATAAATGCCAAAAAAACCCCATAAAAAAAACAAAAAAACACACACTTAGGTATATCATATTCAAATGTCAGAAAATCAAAACTATAGAAAAAGTCTTGAAGAAAGTCAGAGGAAAATCACCTTAACCTATAGATGAGCAAAGGTGAGAATTACATCTGACCTCTCCTCAGAAACCACAGAAGAAAGAATAGAGTGGAGTAAAATATTTAAAGTGCTGAGAGAAAAAAATACCAACCCAGAATTCTGTACTTGGCATAATTATCCTTCAAATGTGAAGGAGAAATAAAGATTTTCTCAGACAATCAAAAACTGAGGGAATTTTTTGAAAATAGATCTTTGCAAGAAATATTAAAAGAAGTTCTTCTGAGAGAAAGAAAATGATATAGATCAGAAGCCTGGATCTACATAAAGAAAGGAGGAGCATCAGAGGATGCATAAGTGAAGGTAAAACAATTTCAAAGAGAAAGAAAACAGCAGTCATTCAAAAAGAGGTAGTTGCTAAGACACTTCATAGCTGCGACATGTCTTTGGGAGAAATACTGGTTTCTGTTAACTCTGCAGCTAACTTTAGCCATGTATTTTATTCCAGCCAGATGAAAGGCAAGAGAGAGTTTTAGCATCCAAGCTGCTTTTTATTTTCTGTCTTCTCTTTTGGTCAAGGACTGATGTCAGCCCATAGGGTATTGTTTTGTGAAATCCATATCTTCCATTGTCCAGGTTCCATGATGAGGTGGCTATTTGGAGAGATGGATTAAAGTCACTCCTGTATGTTTTTTTCATTGTTAGATGAGCTATTGAGTCATGTGAGATGACAATGTCTTCACAGTAGCATTTAAGACGCTGTAGATCACATGTTTGAGGAGAATAACAGACAAATACAGGGAGAAATATTTGATCAGTTTATAGTACACTTGATCTTAAGATCATGTAAGTTAATATCATATATAATAAGTGTAACAATGTCAGTATACAAACAAGATTTGTCATGAGGATTTTTGTTAATGTTAATATCTAAATAATCACTTTCAAATACAGTATTCCAGATATAATTTGGAGTGAAACTCTCCTTGTATGCTTCACATATTGAAATTCTACCAGCCAGTAGAAATTTAAATGGATGCTTATTTTTCCAAGAATAAAATGTAACAATAATTAATGTGATTACATGATATACACAGTTCACTGTAGATTAATACAAAATGTTGTATGCTTGCTACACTTTAATAAAAAAATTTTTAAGAAAGGAAAAAGAAAGAAAGAACGTCACTGAGGACAATTTCTTTGCTCAACGTTACATAGCATTTTATTATAAGCATAAAATACAGCAAATAATTTCATGAGATTAATTTTGAAAATGTGCTTTTCTTTGAAAGTTCTTAACTGTTTGTGCACATAAAAGTAATAACACAAAGAGTTATTAATATGCAAATATAAGTAAATAAAAAAATATAATGGCAGTATATTCAAATTTCAAGAAAGTATTAGCTGGCTCTGGAGGACTGGAATTGGCCACCCCAAGATATGTCTCTTTGGCATGAGGATTATTTTGGGCAGGTTAGTTTTAAAAACTGCAGACATGAGAGAAACTCTGAAAAGTAGAATTTACTTACCCTTTGTTAAGAGACATTGACATCTGTAAAGGAAATCTCCATCTGTAAAGGTGTCCCTCTCTGTACCAGGAAGAAGAGGGTATGACCTTATCTCTAGAAACTCTTAATCAATGTGGAAAGCAAGGACTTAAATCTGCATAATAACCTTACCCTTGTTTACCATGCTTTTCTGGTAATTTCCCATAACTGACTCCCCCCACCCCCAACATCCTCCTTTGTTTTTAGCTGAAGGTGGTTTGTAAGGTGAGGGCTTCCACTATTTTGGTGAGTTGCTCAGTTTGCCTGAGCCTCTCCCATGTATACATGTTATAAAGCTTTGTTTAATTTTCTCCTGTTATTCTGTCTCATGTGAATTTAATTTGTTCTCCTGCCAGAAGGACTCAGAGTGGGTAGAGGAAATGTCTTCCTCCCCTACATGGCTAAGTCATTGAAATATGATTTGAAACCTGGATTCAAACCTGAATACACAGTCTACAGGTTCACCCACTAAATTGCATTAAATGAGTACAAAATACCTAATTGACTGTGACTATTTTAGACATAATAAACCTTTCAGAAAAATTGACTTTGCAATGTAATGGGTGTAAGATGACAGCCCAAATTCATTAGAAGGGCTAAAAAATAAGGTCTTACATTCAACAAACAAAATCACAAAGCATCACTGTTCTTGAGGGGAACACATACTTATTCTCAGGAAGAGGCAACATTTTGATCTACTACATGTCTTTTTTGCCCAGTCTGAAACTGAGGAAATATATTTTCCCTTAGTGGCAGTCTTTATAATTTACTGAAAAGTTAGACTCAGGGTAGATTAGTGGGATGGTTAATTTTATGTGTCAACTTGCCTGGGCATGTAGTTCACAGATTAAACATTGTTCCTGGGTTTGTCTGTGAGGCTGTTTGGGGGTTACATTAGCATTTGAATTGGTAGTCTCAGTAGGTAAATTGACCTCCCCAGTGTGGGTGGGCATTAGCCTATCCTTTCAGGATCCGAATAGAAGTAAAGGTGGAAGAAGGAGGAATTTGCCCCTTTTGTTCCTGCCTTGCTGATGGAGGTGACACATCTCATTTCATCTTCTCTGGCCCTTGGACTTGGAGTTACACCATAGCCTCCCCGAGTCTCAGGACTTTGGACTCGGACTGAATTATACTACTGCCTTTCCTGGGTCTCCAGCTTGCAGATGGCAGATCTTGAGACTTCTCAGCCTCATAATAAAATTTCTTATATATTTATATAAATCTTACCGATCTGTTACTCTGGAGAACCCTGACTAATACAATGACTTATTTTCAAACTCACAACAGAACCCCTCCTCAGAGTGGCTGACCAATACCTGTCATATGCCGGAATTCTCCACTTCCACACATCCAGGATAAGGATCCTAAAGATGAACTCATTACTGGCTGGAAGTTCTACCCAGGCTCTAATCACTGATGGGAAATATAAAGCATGCTACCACTTCCTACATTCCAGAAGGTTCCTCATACCAACAGTTTTGGGAATGAAGGCCTGACTGTTTACAACTTCTTTTCACCTTTACTACTATCTGATCAAGTGGTCCACAGAACCATTCTAGATCCTATACAGAGAAAGCTACCCAAACATAGGTCCTGTTTTCTAGACCAGAGGTTGGCAGTCTCTAAGGATGACACATTGACTCTTCTTTCACCTCTAGTGTGGTGGTGGCAAGGTGTGAAGAGAAGACAAGTTGAATCCTAAAGTTTCCCTTTTCCACCTCCACTAGAGGGCGCTGCAGAGTGAGGTGGCCACTGTCCTTCATAAGGCAGAGTCTGAGACCCCAACAAATCACACCTCCCCTAAGAGTCAACTTCAGAGCAGAAAGAAATGGACACAGCCTAACTACTATCATTTGTGGGCCCTGGGCAAGAGGATAAATAAAGATCCACACATATTCTTCTTTTAACCAGTAATTAAATTTCCATTAGTAAAGAGTGAGATTTTGCAGAATTTCACATGAGCTATTTGAAAAAAATCAATTTACTCATCAATAAATCATCCAAAAAAAACAGTCCAAAACAATCCATTCAAGTATCCAATGAGTAAGTCAAATAATAAAAACAATTGCAAGCACACCTTCAATCATGGAAAATATTTAATAAGTATGACCCACCTCAATTTTGATCTTCCAAAACTAAGAAATTAGCCTACCTTTATCTGCTCATCAATTGATACGTGGTGGTTTTGCTCAACTTTCTTGTTTCATTTGATTATAAGGAGTAAATACATCTTTATTATCAACTGTTTTGAGAACAGACACATAGAAAAACTGACGGTGCCCCCTGAAGGTTTAAACTCAGCTTTTTTTTTTTTTTAAAGAAATGAACAAAAACTTCACATTTCCTATATAGTCCACACTGAAAGAAAATATGTAATGGGGTGTGAGATTTAGGTTTTTATCACTTAACGAGGATCCTGTTTAGATCTGCATTTTCCAGGAAGCCTTGATAGATTTTCTAGGGTAGATTAAGAGAGACACACATATGTTCTCACAGCGTGTCTTTACTTAGCAGGTTGTTGTTTCTGTGTACTGTTATGATTTGCTCACATTCAGCTCCTAGTATATTACAGGTGCTAAATAATTATTTGCTGAATGAATTACTAGATATTTTTTAGAAGAATGAAGTCCTTGGATTCATAGGCTATGGTAAATTCTAAAATTGACTTACGTAAGTTTTTCAATCCTATATTGTCAGAGAAGAGCTCTCCACCTTTTCCATGCATTGGTGTGTTTCACTGTTTGTCTGAGTGCACCTTGTTAAAGCAAAAAATGAAGAAAACTTGGAAGGAAATGTCTTCCTGTGTTCTTCCTTTTTTAATTCTAAAGTGTTTTAAACTGATATTTTTCCTTGTTGGAGTCATATAATGGCAATATTATTTATATACAATCTAACAGATATAATTATATAAAGAATCATGATTGTAAGGATGTGACTGTCGTACTGTATGTAAAGTTAATGTGAGTAAGCTATATTTTATTGGTTATAGTGGTACATGCTGTTCAGCTAAATAAAGGGTGTAACTCATGGAAATGTTCAGCTGATATTTTTAATAATGGAATGTCAGTACTGCTGTTCCTGAATAGCATGTCAAGTACTGAATTATAACTTAAGTATTATATTTCATTGCATTTTTATAAGTATTATATATTCTTAAACAAGAGAGTACAAAGTTGAAATATCATTTGATCCTAAGTTACAGAAATTAGTGTAGATTTATATTATCAGATTTTAAACACAGTAGAGCTCTACCTCTGATAAAAATTTTAAAATACTGATAAATTCACATATGATGTACATATACATGTACATATTACATATAAAATAATAAGAATCAAAATACCCAGCATTCATTGAGAAATTAATATGCCAGGCACATATGTAGAGCATGTAATAAATATGTTACTTCATGTAATCCTCAAAAAAACCATTGGCAGTAACAATTTCTATCTTCATTTTATTTGAGAAAAAAAAATACAGAGAGTTTGGGCCACTTTTCCAAGGTTACAAGTCCAAAAAGTGGCCAAGCTAGGATTTGGACACCAACTTTCAGACTCAAAATAAAGTATTTGGGTAATCATTCTCAAAACGTTTTTAAACATTGAAATCCAGCAATTAATATAGGCTTTCAAGGCTTGAAAGTTAAAGCAATATACATGTAGAAGTTATCATCATCATTATTAGGGGTAAACATTTATTGAGCAGGATTTATTAATCCTAGGCAGGATTAAGGACACATCAATATAAAACTATTTCAGCTTTTAAGAGGTTTATGGTTTGTTTGAAAACTTGCAATTTAGAAAGCTATTTCTTTCAAGAACAAGTACATGTGTGCTAAAAAATGTATTTAAAACAACCACCTAATAAATCAAAGTTCGGTTACCTGGAAGCTGGATATAAATGCAGAATTTTGGGGATCCCCATGCCAGACCAACTAAAACAGAATCTGCATTTTAACACAATGCTCAGTGGATTTACATTACAGTTTGAGAAGAGATTAAATAAACGTTGAATTGCAGTGTGTTATTTCGGATCTTTATGTTCAGTTACTCTGCTATTTTTAACTGAACATATATTACAAAAGTATCTAGTCATAATTTCCTTCTACCATAATTCCTTCCTTTCCAACCCCAAACATACCAAGAAAGGCAAGATACTAATTTTCTCCATGAAATATCATAGGACTATAATGAATAAATTTTCAGACCTGTGTATATCCCTATTGTGGTAACTGAATATGATCTTCCAGAGGATTTTATACTCAGTGTTATATTGTACTTACATATTCCATTTTGTGGAAGGTAATCAGAATGCTTTCATCTCAGACCTATGTATCCTGATTGACAATGAGAGTCTAGGTCTTTTCCTTTTAGCCTTGGTTAAATGTGTTCAGAGAATCCAGACTAAATACGAGCCTACACCAAGTAGTAATAAGATGATAATGTTGAAGAAAATATACCACATATTCTGCATTATATAGTGAGATAAAACATTTTAACCATTCTTTTGTAGGGTTATATACAATGATGATCTATTCTGAGAATCCAGAAGATAATCAATAGTTGTCAATTCTATTTAACATATGACAATACTAAAAGATTGTAGCCACCTTTATTTTCGTGTTAAAACCTTAACATTGTAGTCTAAACATACTCAAGAAGCATCATTCTTATCAGAGTTCGCAAAATAAAGAAAGCTGATGTATTTGACTAGACAGTCTATAATCCAGATGTCTGTTATGACGTATTTTGAACTCCCCACTGAACTGGATGGACTGGATGATTGTAGCTAGTGGTTTTTTCCACAAATTTTTCCTTTCTCTTGTCTCACTCTTTTCGTCTTTCTACTATTCCTAGATGTAGGCACAGGTAGGACCTGCTGTCTGAGAGTTCTATTTAATACTCCTTAACTCAGTTGTTTAACTCCTTTCCCATGCTGGATTATCGAGGAGGCATGGCCTCGCCTCTCAAATCTAAAACAACCTCTAATTCACCAGAATAATGACTGCTCCAATTTCAAAATAATTTAATTTATAGATTCCTAGCACTGGAACAGAAAAATCTAACTTAGAAGAGTTGCGTGGAATTAAAAGATTAAAATGCCAAATTCTCAACGCATCATGAATTTATTACTCTCAAGTCATTGAAGTATATAAATGCCAACTCATGTTGATTGCACCGCAGGCAAATAGCTATCTTTAGAAGGATGACTACTATTTTCAGATTTTTGTCAAATTTTACGTGGACTTAAATGTGTAGAATGAGGAGCAGACAAAAAATATTAGGTAATTTTAAGTAATGAAATTTGGGCTAGATTTCTGAAGCCATTGAATCTGGACTCTAGACTGACATTCTCTCTCTTTTCCATTGAATCACCTTGTAAATCCACCTGGCATTCTCGTGCCGTGTTTATTTGTCTAGTTGGTCCTAATTGCAGAAATTTCCCTGCTCAAAAACCGACAATGAGACCCCATTCCCTTATAAGTAAGAGTCCAGCTGTTGTTGCTATTCAAGAATGACTTGTTAACTCATCTAACTCATTGGCTGTTTTATCTACCGAAGTGCTTCTGCTCCAACCATGCAGGTCTTTTTAGCTGTTCAGTTCAGGATCTACACCTTTGTTATATACTCCCATACGGTTTTATGCCACACTGAGTCCCCAGGCCTTTGAACGTGGACAACGTTTTGTTGCATTTATCACTGTTTGGGAGCACAGTCTTATGTTGTTTGCTTTTGTTTGTGTCACTACTTGAACGTTTGATATGATCATTTCTTCTCTCTGAAATAGATTATAATTTCTTGATAAAGATTGATTATATTTCCCGTTACTCTGAATTTCTTTTGTGTTTACTTCAGAGTATAACACAATATATTATGCACATAATAACAAATATTTTACAGATAGAGAATACACACAGTATGTCATAGTATATAATGCCCTTTAACATGACCTAATAATATTGATTATGCATATATATGAATTCGGTTTTATTAACTTCTGTTTTGTGGGTGATGCGCCTGAAGCCCAAGGACATTAAGGACTTCAATCAAGTTCACAAAGCTAGTAAATTACAGAGCCAATATTCAAGTCCAGGGATTCTAATTTTATATCTGTGCCCAAAAAATGCTAATTGTAAGCTATTTTCAAGGTTAAGGTGTATAAAGAAAGATAAAATAAATTCAAAGAATTATAGTGTATGTGTGTGTCTGTGATAATGGAGAGGAGACGCCTTAAAACACAGACTTGGTTATGTTCATAAATTTGGAAGTGTTAACATGGTTTTGATAAGTGATCTATGCATCTCAAAAACCAAAAATTGCATTTTTCAAGTAGGTAAAATTATTTGAGGTTGAGAAAAATTTAGGTAACTTTTGCCTTGATATTACTTAGAAAATAGTATACTTTCATCTATTTTAATTGATTTTGTTTTAATTAGAGCATTATTAACTTTACCTTTAAATATGTAATTTACATTTTTTGCATCATTAAATCTAACATGTGTTACAAATAGAGTAAGAGGCAATTATTTCCCCATTATACATATCTCAGTATGGATAACTAATACATAAATATCAATTATAAAGTGAGATTTGCCAAGGAAATTGTTTTCAATCGGTTCTTCATTGAAAAACAATTGCCAAAAAAATCGTTTTTTGAGAAATACAATTACTATGTATGTAAAAAACTGAAAAACTCTCCCATAATTTTATGGAAAGTGTATACTGCTATACTGATATAAATATCTATTAGTTGATATCATGTTTTCTAAGTTACCTGACAAAAACAAACTTAATTCTGATTCTTTGACACACAATAAGTCTTGTAACGGGCTCCAGAAAACCAGGTTTTTGAGACAAACCAACCTGAGCAAACAAATCTTAGAAAAGCCCTGGGCTTTGCAAGAAAAAGTACCTGAGGCTTTTTTGAGAAATCTGCAAGCTTTTCCAAGATTGTTACAAGCTAGCTGCTCATCCAGATGGAACTCAGTCACAACTCACGCTTTATGTGACTCTGATGAAAACATGACAGCCTTCTCCCAAATTTGATTATAGAAATATGGCAATGGAGCTCAGTGATCAATTTGTTAATTATCCAGGATCTTGTTAACAAGGACCTTGTTCCTTGTTCCCTCAAAAAGAAGAAAGGAGAAAAACCAGAATGATATATTTTTTTTTTCTAAATATGTCTAAGGAAATTAGCTCCAAAATCCTTTTCTGGAAAATATGCCATGACAGGAAAACTCAGGGGACTCTTAATCTGCTCCTAATTAACAGGAAATATTGGTCTTTTAATAGATTGCTTATTTGATCCAAAAGTTATTCTGCTATCTTTTGCACAAAGATGAGGTATATGTATATTAAAGTAAAAGGGTGTCAACTCTTTTTTTACATACTCCACATTTCCCCGTAGAATGGTGCCCCCAGACCAAAAGGGAATGACAAGAATGCAAAGAGAAGGACATCACATTGTACAAAAAACAAGTTTTGTGTCCATGAATGCACTGGGCTTTGACAGCTGCCAACCTCCTTACAGAGTAAATTATGTAATCAAAGCTTCAAAAGAAATGTCTTAGTAAAAAAGGGCATAAAAATTAGTGAAACAATCCATGTTTGTATTATTTTAGAAAATACATTCCCACCATCATTTACTTGTTCTTTCAAATAAGCCCCTGACACACGCTTCCTTCTTTTGCTGTTTTCTTGTCTTTCCCGCTGGTGAGTACCTTAAGACTTGGGATTCTGTCTCATTTCTGTCTCTCTTACACACAGCACCTGCAGACTTTGCTCAAAATGAGCACTGAACAACTATTTCCGACAAAAGATGAAGATGGGGTAGGGCATTGTGAGTTTTATAAACAATACTAAAAACAGATTCATGGAAGTCTCAAAGTATTTATTTTAATATTTCCATGATTTTTTTATGAGTCTTCTTATTTTGAGATTTAAAATTCTATATGTGAAGTCAATATGATCCAGGATTTCCTAATTCCAAAATAAAACATTCAAAATCAAAAAGAAATGTGAATTTTCCTGCCTTTCTCAACAAGAAGACTTGGTTGACAAATAAATCAATTGGTTTCAACATGATTTGGAATGGCAATTTAAAGTTAATCTTCTTCAATTGTCAGTCAAGGTAATCAGATGTTAAATATCATATAGACATATTTATTGACAATTAAAAAATACAATCTTTAGATCATGTGGACATAAACCTATTACATATCCATGACCACACACCCAATTAGAAATAAGCAGTTTATTATTATTTTTTTTTGAGAAGTCCTATATACTTGGTTTTCCAATTCTGAGCATCGTATTTTAATTTAGTAGTTAAATGGGTCCACAAGTTCAACTTCCAATGTTATATAATATTGTGTAGAGGTAGGGAAAACAAGGGTTTTTAACCCAGAACTTATTAAAGTGGCAAAATAACTTATGAATATGACCTCTGGCATATATTTATACATATTATACAATTTAATATACACTATTCTAGGCATAGATGTATATAGCAAACCGCAGGGTAATTAAGAGATTTCAAATCTCAGCTTCTGACTTTTTATCTCTAAAAACAATTTGAAAATCTCTAGCAAGTGAAGATGAGATTACGTTTTTTTTCTGCTTTATTGTCATTTGTTGTTTACTAGTGGTATCACCTGTCAAAGAATGATCCCTAACAAAAATTAAGACCCCTCTGAAATCTTGCCTCCAGATACATATTCTCCTAACTCCATCTTCTTGCTTTCCCTTTTTATAGACTTATTGCATCTATGTATAATCTTGAAAAATAAATGAGGATTTAGAGTGTTATTGTTTATAAAAAGCAATCTTTCAGAGATTTATTTTTAATTTAATTTTATATTTTAAGATTCCTGCATGTTATCGTGTGCTGCTGTGGTTCACTTACTTTGTCTGTTGTATACCACTCCATTGTGTAAATTTACCACAGTGTTTGTATCTGTGATTGCAAATAATCAATAATCAATCTATGGATAAGAAAGAGAGTGTGATATTTATTGATATTTAATGAGACAATGCTGAGGACTAGCCCAGAAGTTTTATCTTCTTCAGGGAAGAAAGCACCCTGGAGAATTGTGGTGTACAGCGTGGTTATATACTGTTTCAGAACAAAGAACATACAGCAAGCATGACAGGAATTCAATTTTTTTCTCAAAGTCACAAGGAGATGTTTTGCTGCAGTTTGCACATACACAAGTCGTCATCCTGACCTTGGTTCTCTGGGAAGAACAGCTTATCTTCAAAGAACTGTTGGTATTGGCATCAGAGAAAGAAAGACATTCATCCTTATCTTTAAAGAGGGCATCTGTTGCTTTGGGAAAATGTTTGAAGCAGATATACAGTGCATGCTTGGAGGGCCATAAAGTCAGGATGCTCTGGGAAAAGCAAGTTTCATGCTGAATCAGTTTTAAACCAGAATGGCTTTCCCATAAACCTCAATATGTGAAAACATTATTATTCTTATTATTTTCATTATATCCTCTGTTTGTGACTGTATACTCAGTGTTCTCCAGGGTTTTTTCTACCTTGAAGAGTACTGTCTGGAAGCGCCTTTTACAAGTCTCCTATAGAATACACTCAGGAGCTTTCCTTGTATATATGCTTAGGAGTTGAAGCCCTAGGTCATAAAGTATGGTCATGCACCACTTAACGGTGGGGATACGTCCTGAGAAATGCATCGTTAGGTGATTTCATCATCGTGCGAACATCACAGAGTGTACTTACACAAACCTAGACAGTACAGCCTTCTGCACACATACAGAATAAGGTACTAATCTGACAGACCAATGTCATATATGCCGTCTGTTCTTGACCAAAATACCGTTACGCAGCACATGACTGTATATGAATGATTGACTTAGCAAGAATGGCAAACATTTTTCCAAAGTGATTGTATCAATTTGTACTCCAACATAGCTTGTTAATCCACAGCCTCTCTAATGCTTATTTTTGTCAGATTTTAATTTTGTGTTATTATTTTTTGTTTGTCTTTTGTCAATCAAATAGGTATGAAATTGAAGCTCAGATTGGTCTTAAATGCCATTTTTCTAAGCACAAATAAGGTTAAACATCTTACTTCATATATTTATTGGTCACATGTGTTTCTCTTCTGTGAACTTCCAGAACAGGAGAGTGCCTCTGAATTTGTTTTCTGCAAAGGTTAAACATTAAGTTTGCACTGATTGACCAGTCAATATTATTAGTTTGTTACAGCCTGTGTTGCTATGTTACATAAAGTTTTGTGACATACATAACATACATACATTTACAATATTTCTATCCCCAAACAAGCATTTTAATAGAACAGAATATTTCATTTAGTGAATGACTAAGCTTTCAGCCTTGTGTAGATGATTCTATTGTTTGAATAATACAGATAAAACCTTTTGTATCTCTACACCTCATTAATATATGTAAGTAGCTTACCATACTACTTCAGATAAACATAAAGAAACTGTTCAGTATTTACAAAACTAAGTAGGAATATCTCTTCGTTACATTTATTTTAGCATTACAGTGATACAGAATAAAATTCTCCATACAATTTACTTAATTAAGCTTTATTTTATTTACTTTTTCAGGTTGCCAGGTGTTTAATTTGTGGTTTTTTTTTTTCTTTTTACATCCTAACATCATGGAATGGTGGACCTGGAAGAGTTCTTTTTTACTTTATTTTATGTGATTATTTTTAATTGCGGTAGCATTGGTTTATAATGTTATATAAATTTCGTGTATATCATTATATTTCAATTTCTGTGTAGATTACACCGTTTTCACCACCCAAAGACTAATTACTATCCATCACCACACACATGTGCCTAATCATCCCTTTTGTCTTCTTCCTTCTCTGCTTTCCCTCTGGTAACCACCAATCCAATCTCTGTCTCAGTGTTTGTTGTTGTTCCTATTTCTATTTAGGAGTGAGATATACAGTATTTGACTTTATCCCTCTGACTTATTTTGCTTAGCATAATACCCTCAAGGTCCATCCATGTTGTCACAAATGGCAAGATTTCATCCTTTTTTACAATTGAGTGTATTCCATTGTGTATATATACCACATCTTCTTTATCCATCCACCCCTTGAAGGGCACCTAGGTTGCTTCCAAGTCTTGGCTGTTGTGAATAATGCTGGCAATGACCAGAGGGGTGCATGTATCTTCACACATTTGTGTTTTAATGCTCTTTCGATATATACCCAGCGGTGGAATAGCTGGATCATATAGTAGTTCTATTCTTAATTTTTTGAGGAATCTCCATACTGTTTTCCATAGTGGCTGCACCAGTTTGCACTCCCACCAGCAGTGTGTGAGAGTTCCCTTTTCTCCACATCCTCTCCCACACTTGTTGTTTCCTGTCTTGTTAATTATAGCCATTCTCATGGGCTAGAGGTGATATCTTATTGTAGTTTTGATTTGCATTTCCCTGATAATTAGTGATTTTGAACATTTTTCATGTTCCTGTTGGCCATCTGTACATCTTCTTTTGAGAAATGTCTGTTTAGATCTTTTGCCCATTTTTTAATTGGGTTTTAGTTTTTTTGTTGTTGAGATGTATAAGTTCTCTATATATTTTGGATATTAGCTCCTTAATAAGAAATATGGTTTGCAAACATATTCTCCCAATTGGTCAATTGTCTTTTTGTTTTGTTGATGGTTTCCTTTGCCTCACAGAAGCTTTTTAGTTTGATGTAGTCCCATTTGTTTATTTTTTCTATTATTTCCCTTGCCCAGTCAGATATGGTACTTGAAAATATGCTGCTAAGGCTGATGTCAAAGAGTGTACTGCCTATATTTTCCCCTAGAATTTTTATGGTTTCTGGTCTTAGATTCAAGTCTTTAAGCCATTTTGAATTAACTTTTGTGTGTGGTGTAAGATAACGGTCTACTTTCATTCTTTTGCATGTGACTGTCCAGTTTCTGAAACACCATTTATTGAAGAGACTTTCCTTTCTCCAAGGTATGTTCATGGCATTGTTGTCAAAAATTAGCTGTCCATAGATGTGTGTGTTTATTTCTGGGCTCTCAGTTTTGTTACATTGACCTGTGTGTCCTTTTTTGTACCAGGACCACGCTGTTTTGGTTACTAGAGCTTTGTAGTACATTTTGAAATCACGGAGTGGGATACCTCCAGCTTTGTTCTTTTTTCTCAGGATTCCTTTGGCTATATGGGGTCTTTTGTTCCATATACATCTTAGGATTCTTTGCTTTATTTCGGTGAAAAATATCATTGGAACTTTGATAGAGATTCCACTGAATCTGTAGATCGCTTTAAGAAGTATGCACATTTTAACTATGTCAATTCTTCCAATCCAAGAGTATGGAATATCCTTTCATTTCTTTGTATCTTCTTCAATTTCTTTCAACAATGTCTTATAGTTTTTTGTGCATGGATCCTTCACCTCTTTGGTTAAGTTTATTCCTAGATATTTTATTCTTTTTATTGCGATTGTAAACGGGATTGTATTCTTAATTTCTCTTTCTGCCACTTCATTGTTAGTGTATAGAACGCAACTGAGTTTTGTATGTGAGTTTTGTATCCTGCAACTTCACTGTATTCATTTATTATTTCTGAAAGGTTTTGGTAGATTCTTTACGGTTTTCTATACACATTTGTCACCTGAAAATAAAGTGACAGCTTCACATCTTCTTTTCCAATTTGCATCTTTTTTCTTTCTTTTTCTTGCCTGATTGCTCTGGCTAGGACTTCCAATACTATGTTAAACAAGAGTGGTGAAATTGTGTATCTTTGTCTGATTCCTGTTCTTAGAAGGATAGCTTTCAGTTTTTCTCCATTGAGAATATTAGCTGTGGGTTTGTCACATATGGCCTTTATTGTGCTGAGGTACTTTCCTTCTATATCCATTTTATTCGGAGTTTTTATCAAAAATGGATGCCATATCTTGTCAAATGCTTTCTCGGAATCTATTGAGATGATCATGAGGTTTTTATTCTTCATTTTGTTAATGTGGTGTATCATGTTGATTGATTTGCGGATATTGAACCATCTCTGCATCCCTGGAATAAATCCCACTTGATGGTGGTGTATGATCCTTTCAATGTATTGTTGTATTTGATTTGCTAGTATTTTGTTGAGAATTTTTGCAGCGATGTTCACCACTAATATTGACTTTCAATTTTCTTTTTTTTGTATTGTCCTTGTCTGGATTTAGTATCAGGATGATGTTGTCTGTTAAAATGAGTTAGGTAGCTTCCCCTCCTCTTCAAATTTTTGGAAGAGTTTGAGAAAGATAGGTATTAATTCTTCTTTGAATGTTTCATAGAATTTACCAGGGAAGCTGTCTGGACCTGGACTTTTATTTTGGGGGAGGTTTTTGATTACTGTTTCAATCTCCTTACTGGTGATTGGTCTATTCAAATTCTCTATTTATTCTTTCTTCAGTTTGGGAAGGTTGTATGATTGTAAGAATTTATTCATTTCTTCAAGATTATCCAATTTGTTGGTGTATAGCTTTTTGTAGTATTCTGTTACAATCTTCTGTATTTCTGAGGTGGCCATTGGAATTTTTCCTCTTTCATTTCTGATTTTATTTTTTTGAGACTTCCCTCTTTTTTTCTTGGTGAGTCTAGCTAAAGGTTTGTCAATTTTGTTTATCTTTTCAAAGAACCAGCTCTCAGTTTCATTGATTTTTTCCGTTGTTTTTTAGTCTCTATTTCATTTATTTCTGCTCTGACTTTTATTATTTCTTTTCTTCTACTGATTTTGGGCTTTGTTCTTTTTTTTCCAGTTCCCTTAGGTGCACCATTAGATTGTTTATTTGAGATTTTTCTTGTTTGTTGAGGTAAGCCTGTATTGCTATAAACTTCCCTCTAAGACCACTTTTGCTGTATCCCATAAATTTTGACATGTCATATTTTCATTTTCATTTGTCTCCAGGTAATTTTTTATTTCTCCTTTGACTTCTCCATTGATACAATTGTTGTTCAGTAGCATTTTGCTTAATCTCCACATATGTGTGGCTTTTCCGATTTTCTTCCTGTAGTTGATTTCTAGTTCCATTGTGTTCAGAAAAGATGCTTGGTATTACTTCAATCTTCTTTAATTTATTGAGACTTGTCTTTTTGGTCTAATATGTGATCTATCCTGGAGAATGTTCTATGTACATTTGAAAAGAACATGGGCCAGCCCTACGGCCGAGTGGTTAAGTTTGCACACTCTGCTTTGGTAGACCAGGGTTTCACTGGTTTGGATCCTGGGCACGGGCATGGCACTGCTCATCGGGCCCTGCTGAAGCAGTATCCCACATGGTGCAGCCAGAGGTACTCACAACTGGAAAATACAGCTGTGTACTGGGGGGCTTTGGGGAGAAGAAAAACAAAAGAAGATTGGTAACAGTTGTTGGCTTGGGTGCCAATCTTTAAAAAAAAAATAACATGTATTCTGCGGTTTTTGGATGGAATGTTCTGTATATATCTGCTAAGTCCATCTGCTCTAGTGTGCCATTTATGGCCAATGTTTCCTTATTGATCTTCTGTTTGGATGATTTATCCATTGGTATAAGTGGCGTGTTAAAATCCCCTACTATTATTGTGTTACTGTCTATTTCTCCTTTCATATCTGTTGATAATTGCTTTATATATTTAGGTGCTCCAATGTTGGGTGCATATATATTTGCAAGTGTTATATCCTTTTGTTGTATAGTTCCCTTTATCATTATGTAGTGCCCGTCTTTGTCTCTTGTTACAGTTTTTGTTTTAAAGTCTATTTTGTCTGATATAAGTATTGTTATGCCAGCTTTCTTCTCATTGCTGTTTGAATAGAGCATCTTCTTGCATCTCTTCTTTCAGTTTGTGAGTGTCTTTTCAGAATTGTGTCTTTTGTATGCAGTATATATATGGGTTTTCTTTTTTTATCCAATTGGCTACCCTATGCCTTTTGATTGGAGCACTTGGTCCATTGACATTTAAATTAGCTATTGATAAGAATGTACTTATTGCCACTTTGGTACTTTTTTCTGGGTGTTTTAACAGTTCTTTGTTCCTTTCTTTTCTTGCTCACTTCCCCATGTTAATCTTTATTTTAAACTATAAATATTACATAAGTATGGAGTAATGGAGCATGTAGGAAAATGGATTTGTGAACAGCCATATGTTATTTGTCTGCTGTATAACACTTCATGGTGTGAATATGGCACAGTATACACATCCATTCTCCTGTTGCTGTGCATTTATGTTCATATATGCATCAATAAATCATCAGTTATATCCTTGCTATATATTTTTCTTATTGTGATTAAGCAGCTTCAGTTCTTGATATTATCATGGGTTCTGGAATTTCACCATATCATGAAATGAATGCTGTGGATAACCCAGACTTGAACATGGTATTTTGACACAGTCAAGACCATAATGATAATAATAGGTCTTTAATTTTATATCATACTTAATGTATTTATCCATCTGTATTGAAGGCACATATATCAGCTGACTGTTATGCACCCACATCTTAAATGCTGGAGGTATTTGAGGAGCAATTTCAAAGTATATATTCACATTGAGTTTATCATTTAATGAATAATGTTGTCAAAATGCTATTTTAAAAAGGTACAATTATGAATCTCATGAAAATATAACATGATCACAAGTCATAAGTTTTATTCAACTATTTGACTAATGAAGGAAATTGGAAGAGCTTAAAACCAATCCAAAAAGCATTTGAGATGCTAGCATATTTTCTGTAAATTACAACTCTGGTTAGTGTCCAACAGGGCAAGAAAATGTTAATCTCTCAGTTTGTCTGTTTTACTGAACTAAAATTATTTGTATCTATACTAGCTAAAAGTCTACAAGTTATAAGCCCTACGGAGTTGTAAAATAGCCTAGACAAGAGAAAGTCAAGGCCAGCACTGCACTGACAAAACACCAGTAATGTCTTTTGCCTGTTTTCAAGTCACAGATGAATTTTATAACAGTATTAATAAGTGAACAGGTAATTATAGGCAAGAACATCACAATTAATGTGTCAATGATGACAGTCTAAGTTTACTAGGATTTTTTAAAGGACAAAAGTCACAGTTAGTTTTAAGACTAAGTTAGTGACTGGTTCTTAAAGGTCAAAATGATGTACCACGGGATCCAGCAGTGTAGATGTTAGGAAATAATAGGAGTGAGTGGGTAGAAAGAAAGGTCAATTGTGATGGAAGGAAACAAAGGGTGCTCTTAACTAATTTCTTCCATGAGAGAAATTATAAATCATAATATAATGCAAAACACTCCAGTAGATCTCTGTACTTTACTAGGTACAAAAATAAGGGTAAATGATGTTGTTAACCTGGGCTCCAGTGGTCATCTTAAGGCTCAATGCCCTTGTACTTCTCTTCCTTCATACTAAAACCATCTTCTCTTTACCTGTCAAATATAATAGGCACTGAAAATACACCTGGTTCTGCTTGACACAGAAAGTTCCATCCCTTCCCTTAGATCATGGTAGGAAGGCAACGTGTAAATTAAGTATCACTAAAGACTGAGTCAAGAGACACTTACCAATCTATTTTGAACTTTGACATTCTTCTTATTCTAGTAACAGCATGAGTGCCATTCAAAGACCTCCTGCAGAGCATAAGGGATTTGTTTCATGCCCAGAGAAAGAGAGTAGGTGAGTTGGAAGATTAAAGGTCATAAATAAGAACAGTTGCAAGAACTCAATGTCTCTGTATCCCATTACCAATGTTCTGTTTTTCCTCCTAAATATTTCTTCGATCTATTTCCTTCATTCCTTAGGTTTTATTAAACTATTACCCTCTTTGGATTGCGCTTCTACTGCAAACTATGTCCTAGTGCTCCAACTTTTGGTATGACCATCCTTATATACATCCTACATGCCACAACCAGACACTTGTCATCGATGTATAAGTCTGATCATGACTGTCATCTGATTAAAACATTCTAAAAGTGTCCCGCACACACTGAAAAAAGAAATTAAAAAACAAAACAAAACAAGCCCAGTTTCCATTGTAGGGAATATGTAGACCCTTGCCAACTTTTCCACACTCAGTGCCCTGAAACATTAAGTTATCAGAACTCACTCCTGGAGTTTGCTGTGTCAGTCCCAATGAAACAATGTGACAGGTACATAAGGGGAGTGAGATGAATTGTATGCTTAAGGAGAAAACTATGATGCCCACTCAATAATTTAAAGTGTCTCAGTTTTAATCTTTATTTTCCAACTTAGTAATTGTGTGGTCCTGTGCAAGTTACTTAATTTCACTGAACTTCTCTTGAGAGAGAAAGAAGAAAGGAGAAGAGAGGAGAGGAGAGGAGAGAGGGAACTTTAAATGAGCCAGGGAGAATAAGAGGGTCAACCACATGTTTGAGGTAGTCAGTTTCTCAAAAAAGGGTATCTATTTCATAGAAGATGGTGCTGTGGGAAAACACCTTTGCTGTTCTAAAAGGGAGAACAAAGACTGATATAAATGTGTTCAGGGGTCGGCTCCGTGGCCAAGTGGTTGTATTCACACGCTCTGCTGCGGAGGCGCAGGGTTCGGATCCTAGGCGCGGACATGGCACCACTCGTCAGGCCACTTTGAGGCGACATTCCACATCCCACAACTAGAAGCACCTGCAACTAAGATATACAACCATGTACCGGGGGGAATTGGGAAATAAAGTAGGAGAAAAAAAAAAAAAAAGAATGGCAACCACTGGTAAGCCCGGGTGCCAACCCTTAAAAAAAAAAAAAAAAAAAAATGTGCTCAGTATTAACGTGATGACGGAAACCAAAAGTTAATTTATTACGGCAATAACAATTTGAGTTGGAAATTTTAATACTCCTTTCAATATTAATTTCTCCTTTATATCATAATGTGTATAGTTGTTTTGAATATTGGTGTTTCTAGTAAAACATGGCAGGAAAAAGCAGTATGTATTAAGAAAATGGCAACTCTTTGTCGGGGATACAACGTTGTATGAATATTTTCTCTAAAGCTTCTGAAAGTAAAATGTTGACTAAATATCTGAAGTTTTCTATGCTTGCAACAGACATCTGGATATTGGAAACATCTGGTTTGTTAATGTCAACTGAAAAAAAATACAGGTGGATAAAAATTTTGTCTGTTATCTGGAAGTTATGCAATTTTCATAAAACAAGAGGGCAAATACAAATGCTTCCTGAGAGGCCCACCCACCTCGATTCACAGAATTTCAACTGTCCTACTGTTATTTAACTCCGGCATCTGTCCAGCCTGTTACAGATGTACTTGTAAAGTCGCCTCTGGGTTTGCAGATTGGCTCCTTTCCAAGACTTTGTAATCAATGATCCTATCTTTCTATTTAATGTTAAGTAGGGCTTGTAGGTGCCACTGATGGAACCGTTCAAAGAGTCAGATGTGACTTTGGTAACAGATTAAACATTATCTTTAATTAATGGATCTGTGAAAAGAAAAGAAAATCCAAAGCTACAAGCTCTTCATATCCTAGACATAGGCAACTTGACATTTGCATTGAAATCCTTTCATTTTGTCTTTCATAGAATAATGCCTTCCCTTTATCTTGTAAATTAAACACTGTATAATGTTCACTGAAGAACAGAATCATATCACTGTGAAAGTCATGTTCAACATTGTGCTGCAGAATTTTAAGTGTAGGAAAAGAAATTTGTTGAGGTGGACCAAACCAGTTACCAAAACCTGTATGTTTTGGGAGTTTGTGCAATATTATCAGCAACTTATAATACATTACTTCATTTTATTCATATTTAAATAAGTTGTAATTACCACTGTGAATTCCTCTTTAAGGCATGCTTTAAAAAAATGTGTACTAAAATTTTTGCAAACCTATATAGACTGAGTTTGGGGCTTTGATTGGTAACAACCAAAGCATTTCAGCTGATACATTTCTACACTAAATATATCTTTATTTTATTCCACGATAGATTAATGTATGGATTAACATGCATGAAAACATATATTTACATATATATATATATATATATACACGAATGCTAAATGTGTTTAAATTACACCTATCTAAAAGTACACATAGCTATATGTATATATTTAGTTATTATATATAGGACATCTAGCATTTCATTTCCTTAAAAACAACCATCCTCACATAGTTTAATATATATTAAAATATTTTAATTTATAATCTTATTTCCAAGGAGATAAAGGTCTAACATTGACAATATGCATCATGAGTTTGCATTTCTGCTTTTTAACTCTAAAGCATAATTTGGGAGCTTGTTCTTGGCTGAGCTCTTTGAAATTAGCCTTTCTAATTACTAACCTAATTTCCTGTTTAACTCATTGCAAATGTCCAGAGGTTGTAGTTTTCAGCATAACTGGAAAGATAAATGAGAAAGTAACTAGATAAAATCGTTCTTAGTGTTGAGAAAGAAGTCTGGAAGAAGACGACCAGGCTAATATTCACTTTGAATTTAGATCCTCTCATCTTACATGCAGTAATGATGTAGAGTGGATAGCTCTCTATCCCCTGTCCTGTGGGACAGGACATCACATATCCAATTTACACTTTTTATATCAAGTTAATCATATTCTGTGTGTGTAAGTTTGTGGCTCTGGTTTGTCTTCTATATTAGTTGGCTAATAATGTAAGGATTAACTCAGAAAATGCAAAGTCCCAGAACCTTTATTTTTATTTTAAACAATAATTAATTTTTGATCTTCTACTGCATGTCAAATACTGTTTAGTTCAATAAAATTTAAATATTTTCTATAATTAAGCCACATATAATCATTTCTAAAAATTTAGAAAATACAAAAAACATAGAAAAGTAAAGAAATTTAATCATAATTTTGACAGGCACAGTAGACCCATTATCAATAATTCTTAAGAGAGTCCTGGGAAATCGATATGCTGTATTATTCCTGTTTAACACGAGATGACTGAGGCTCCAGGGTTGGGATTAAGTAAATTTCCCATATAGTGGAACCAAGATGTAATGCAAATTCAGACTGACTTTAGATTTTTTGATTTGCCTTGTACAAGTTGTTTCTAAATTTGGAGATTTGAAAGACTTTTCTTATTTTGTTATTATTATGATTAACATTTGTTCAAGGGTACTCACATGTAAGAGGCAGGTTTGTGTAGTAGGCAAGAGCATACTCTCTGAAGGCCCAGATTTGAATCCTGTATCTTTGGTATTCTTGCTGTGTGGGTTTAAACAAGTTAATTAACTTGTCTTTGTCTCCAATTACTCATCTTTATATAGTAGTACCTACTTCATAGAAGTCTTTGAATCATGAAGTGTTAAGACTTCTAAAGGAAAAAGAATACATATTACATACTCAATACAGGTTAGTTACAAGTAGAGTCACTGTCAATATGGTCATCATCATTATCATCATAAAGGATGACAACATTAAAACAAACAAGGAAAGGAAAAAAACTCCACAAAATTATTAACATCTATCATAATGTAAAATAAATTTTAATACCAAAAAGAAAAACAACTTAATATAAGAAAAACAAAGATCATTTGTTCCCATGCAAAGACTGTTGAAAACCTTATATGGATACATTCTCGTCTTCTAAGTAGCTATTGATTTCTTAAATGTAGAAATATTATTGAGAATGACTTCAGTAAGATGGTGGAATAGGAAATTCCAGACCTTGTTCCCCCATATAAACACCAATTTAATAACAATCCACGGACAAAAAGACTTTCAGCTCTTTTTATTTATTCGCTGGTATCGAATTTATTAACTGTCAGCAAACCAACTGGATTAAAATCATGTGTCTTTATCATCATATTTTAGGTTTTCAAAGAACACAGTACTATTTTACATTACATTAATTTCACTTTGGGGGAGACTATGATTGTTCAGAGACCAGATGCAGAACTCTGAAAAGTTTTGTTCCTTATACTTTTTATTCAACACGTTTTATTGAATATTGACTATAGGCCAAGTACTCTGTCAGATGCAGTATCAAATAAGGATGAGAATTAGAATCCATTATGAAATAAAATAAAATGCTCTATGGGCAGTGGCTTATACCATTGAGGTTATATATAGTCTACTTGGTAGGAAGACCAAGGTTAATAGCTTTGAGCTGGTAGGTCAATAATTTCTTCAAGGACCCAAAACTATCTTTTCCCTCATTATTTTAACATAGTTGTTTTTGTCCTCCTGAGTGTCACCTCAGACTGATAACATGGGTGTCACATCTCCAAGAATCATGCCTGCTTTCTAGTCAAGAATAAGAGGAAAATGATAGCAGGAGCAAGTGCTCTTCTTAGGTCTGTCACTTTTATTAGAGAAGAGAAGAAAAAAATATATTATATTCTTGAAGCAAAATTCTAGTTATATGTCCTTAGCAAGAACTGAGTCACACAGCCATAAGGAAAGATGGAAAGTAAGTATCTATTGAAAATAAATAAGATTTTCATGTTTGGTTAGATTTGTGTTAGAGATATGTAATTTTAAACAAATTTAGCTGCCTCTTAGTAAGAAGAAAAGGCTACTTGGGTATCTGTTGGTTGAAATATAACAAGATCTACTATATTTAGCTGATTTTGCCTTAACCAGGAGTATCAGGAATATTGTCTTTATTCATTTGATATCCGTCCAATGAATATTAGTATCTGCTGCATAATATACAAAAACTACTGTACTAATATTGAAAATATATCATTGATCAAACAGACATCGCCCCTGCCATAATGGCAAATAGGAAATTACAATCCAGAGCAAATGCAGGTTAGTCCACGTTGCATGGAAGCACGTAGTAAGAAGATAGACATCTTGCGTACAATGAGCTGTTGTAAGCAATGAGTCACTTCCCAGAGGAAGGGTCATCCAATCTTAAACTGAAAATAAATAGAGGTTAGTTTTATAAGAGTTTGAGATTTCAACACCAAATTCCTAGCAGTAGTTAAGATAGAAAAATAGAACATAATTCCTTCACTGAAAGAACCTCCAGAATCCTAGAAGTTTGATTGTGTGTGTTTGCAGTGGGGAATGAGGGTAAGAGAAGCTTTTACGTGCGTGTGTGTGTATGACTTGAGGCATGTGTGTCAGAGGAGAATGGAGAAGTAAGCAGTGCCTATACTTACAGGGCAAAGTAAGTTATGCAAAGTAGTTTAGACTATTTTTAAAGCAATAAAAACCATCATGGGGCTGGCCCTGTGGCCGAGTGGCTCTGTCCCTGCTCTGCTTCGGCGGCCCAGGGTTTCGTTGGTTTGGATCCTGGGTGGGGACATGGCACTGCTCATCAGGCCACGCTGAGGAGGTGTCCCACATAGCACAACCAGAGGCACTCACAACTAGAATATACAACTATGTACTGGGGGGGGCTTTGGGGAGAAGAAAAAAAAGAGAAGATTGGCAACAGATGTTAGGTCAGGTGCCAATCTTTTTTTTTTGAAGAAGAAGAAGATTACCCCTGAGCAAACTACTGCCAGTCCTCCTCTTTTTGCTGAGGAAGACTGGCCCTGAGCTCACATCCATGCGCATCTTCCTCTACTTTATACGTGGGACGCCTACCACAGGATCGCTTTTGCCAAGCGGTGCCATGTCCACACCTGGGATCCAGACCGGCGAACCCCAGGCTGCTGAGAAGCAGAATGTGCACACTTAACCACTGCGCCATCAGCCTGGCCCTTCCGGTGCCAATCTTTAAGAAACAAAGTGCTATAAGAAAAAAAAATCACAAGGGTGTAAGCAGAGGAACTAAATGTTTGGCTTAGGAATTTGGGGAATATCCCACAGGTTCCAGAAAACATAATGATTTGGAGGTGAGCAGGGCTTAAAAGAAGGAGAAGAACTGATTAGCTATTCCTATTAGCTATTAGTAAATGCTGATGAGAGGTGATGGTGTTTGCACTCAGGTATCGGGAGCAGGAATAAAGTAAAATTGACAGTGAAGGTATATGTGGATGTATAATTGATAGAATAAATTATATGTTATATGTGGGGTGAAGAAAAGGGAAAAATAAATAGTGACTCTCAAGATTCAACTTTGAGAACATAATGGTAACATTTGTTGAAAGAAGTGGGGAGGAAGAAGAAGAGATTACCAGGGCCAAAGAAGGTGATCTTGATGTTAGAGATATTGATGTTACTTGTTGGACATTCAGGAAGAAAGGTACAATGAAAAGTTGACTCTATAGATTATAATCCGAAGCAGATGGCCGCATTTGGAGATTTGGATTTTAGGATAATTGTATATAGAATATAATTGAAATCAGGAGAGTAGATGAGCGTTCAGGGAGAATATATAGAATAAGAAGGCAAGAGGGACCAAATTAGCATCCAGAGGACTGACAACGTATAAGAACAGTACTAGGAAACACTTTCCTCATCCCCGTTGGCTATAACATTACTGAAATATGGCAGAAGGCATGCTCTTGGATAATCATACTCTCTCTTGTCAAAGTGAAATTGAATGAGAAAGATAAATTGACATATTGTGAGACCAAATGACAGTGATTAAGTACTGACCATTCACTGAAATGCTTGATCCAATTACTTACTGTACACAAGGGGTGGAGTGACCTTTGGAGTGAGGCTATCTGTGATTAAATGGCCTACAATTGAAAGCTTTCTTTTCTTAAAGCTTGACAGAGATGAAGGAAAGATTTCACTACTTTTTTAAAAAGCACTCTTGCTATCAGACATAAAATAGCTACTGATCAGAGGAGCTGAGATTCTGTACTTTTAAAAGATGTTAAATTAATAAAATACTCTTATTCTGATCTACCAAAAGTCAGTCACTTAAATGTGTCAATTATTTGTCTGGTCTTTCTTGAGGAGGAAGACTTTATGTCTAAGTTTCACCATGTCTTCTTTGTTCTTTTAAACAAATACTTATTATTCCTGGCATTGTGCTGGGTCCTGAGGATGAACAGATAGATAATAAAGGTTCTTGATATTTGTGATTACTATCCAGTCAAAGAGACATAAATGTGTATAGCTAAATTAAAATCCACCATGGCAGATTCTGATACAGGTATGTAAGATTGTTTGATTGCAAGCATAAACTCCTTGAGAGTAGAGATCAGTCTATTTATCATTGCATCCTCAGCAACAAGACAGTGTCTATGTAGGCACTTGATATTTAGCAACACTTTTATAGTCCATCTTGTTCAAATAATTATTTAATTTAATTTAGAAGGATACATATACCATGATAGAATAAGACAAAGTTGGAGTGGAAAAAAGAGATATAAAATGAACATAGGAATGAAGCCAGCTTTGGAAACTTCAATGACCTTTGATTCTGACCTTCATTCTCTACACAAACAAATGCGTTATTGTATAGGGGATTATAGCATCATTTGGGAGGTAACACTGAGAAAGTATTTGGAGAAAGAATAGACGTTTTGCAAGTGGAGAAATAATAAAAGCACTTCAGGCAGAACGAATTCCACTTTGAACAGAGGTAGCTGAATGGAGTGGAGTGGATTGTCAAAGGAGAATAAAAGACAGATTAGGACCAGATTGGAAAGACCTCATGTATATGGGAAAAGAATTTGACATTGTTATGGGCTGAACTGTATTTCTCCAAAATTCTTATGTTGAAGTCCTAACTCCCAGTATCTTAGAATGTAACTGTATTTGGAGATAGAGCCTTTAAAGAGGTATTAAGGTTCAATGAGGTCATATAGGTGGGCTGTAATCCAATATGAGGTGTCCTTTTAAGAAGAGATTAGGACACAGACAACACATAGACTGAGGAACTGGGACAATCATATGAGGGCACACTTAGAAGGCAGTCATCACAAACGAAGGAGAGAGACCTCAGAAGAAAATCAAACCTGTGGACATCCTGTTCTTGGACTTCTATCCTCCATAACCATGAGACATAGCTTCATGAAGATTAACGACAGAGGCACCGTGGAATATGGGAAAGTCTGGTGGAGATGGGTTTCAGTAACAAGGAAGCATTAACCCTTGGATTCTAAATTGCAATACTGAGTTGAAGATATTAATCAAGACCAGAAATAACTGAGTTTGAATGCAGTATCTTTTAAATTTGAAAATAGGTTTAGTTTTGAATGTGTATGTTTGTATTATAGGAAATGTGGTAATGAGTTCAGTTTTAGATGTATTAAGGTCAAAAATTCTTTCAGACATTTTCTTGAATTTCTTTAACTGAATATAAAATAAAGGTCTTGAGCTTGGAAAATTTGTTCTACTTAACATTCTGATCAAGAAAATGGCTGCTTGAAATGAAAGATGAATAATCCACAAATTTGAGGCTGACCTTATACAGTTATTAGATGAAATCCACAAATCCTTCCCTCCTTAAAAATATCTGTGCTCTAGCATCTTCTTCTTCAACTTGACTTTTTTTTCACAGTTTGACAGTCTTACTCCAGGAGTAATAAAAGATGGCACTATAATCTCCCCAAAGGTTACTGTTTAAAACGCATTACTTGTTTATGAGCCGACTATGAGCAGACTGCTAACTCTCTCACAATCTTACCGCACAATCAGTTCAGCCAGTTTAAACCTACAAACATAGGAAAGGATCACATAGAGTTTGAGTATAGGAAAAAAAACACAAAAAAATCTTGCAAGGAAAACCTTGACTGGCTTGCAGCAACAGCACTAAGCAGTGTTTTGCTTGACATGAGGGAAGCACTTAATAAGGTTTATTGAATTAATGCAGTATACTCTTGACCTTGGACACTTAGGCAAAAGAAAATGGGTGATTCCCTGAATAGACAATTTTCTAAGTCTCCAAGAAATAATGAGGTTAGTTATGCAAACATAATTATTTTCTACCCCTGACAGAAATACCATAGCATTAGGAATGCATTCCTCTTTAACTCCATTCTCAGATATCAGTGGCCATAATGTAAAGGCTGTACAAAGGTCCTAACTGAGATGTTTGTGGAGTAAAATGGTTTCCAAGTCCTCCTTTCCTAAAATCACACAGTGTTGACACTATTGTCAGGAAGCAACATCTTAGAAGGGAACTCTGAGATGGTTCTCAAAATAATATTTTATTTTCCTCTCTTTTCTTAGAAAGAAAAATTCACTGTCCATAATGTAAAATATAAATATGTCTATGTTGCATAATAAAGCTTAGAAATAGAAAACATGGACTGGAAATTGGCGAACGTGCAGAGTCAAACGAGAATAAAGTAGTTCTACCTTATAAATCTGGCAGGAACAAATGCACTTCAAGAAATGTTCCAAGAGAGCTGAGAAGAGAGAAAAGATAATTAAATCTGAAGATTCAAAGAGAGGTGGTAGAACCTAAGATATAATTAAAAGTTTTGAAATCCTTTCTTTTATGTTGAGTTTTATGCATCTGTAAGTTCTCATGAAAAAAATATTTTAAAAATGTGGACCTTCTATTATAAGCATGGAATATTATGAAAAAATGGACTTAAAATGGGATAAAATTCTCTCATTGTTTTTGTATTTATTTATTAAAGAATTTGAAGAAATCAGAGTTCAGAGAACGAAGACTACCTAAAGGAAATAACATCTATTGCAAGTTGCTTCTTTCATCTACAAGACTCGTATATGATGAGTCAAGCCAGTAAAGGCAACAATGAAAAAACACCCTGCCCCATGAGCCTGGCTCCCAGAAGGAAATCGATGGAGACCTAATGAAAGCAAAGGAGCAGGCAACATGAGAAATGCAGTCTTGTCTATACACTCCTCCTTTCTGTTCTGGTTTTATTTTCATGGGAAGCTGTGGGGAAGTCTAAACCTAGTTATGGGAGGCAGACACTTTTGTTTGAGGAGTCTAATGAAATCAAGAATAGGGAAAGGAGATGGGAAAAGATTTGAAAGAGGTGACATTAGGAAATTCATCTGGATGCACAGACTTTGGAAGACCCAGTAATTCAGGTAAACTATTTGCAAGATTGAATGAGAACATTTTAATTATAGTCATATTATGGTCTTGACTTAATTTTTCCTGAGAAAATGAACAATTATATGATTTTGAACATTTCAATTCTTCCACCAAAACTGCATGAAGCCTTTCTTCTAATGAATTCCTTCATTCACCAACACTGTCTTTGGCAAAGCAAAACCAGAAGTATCGCTACGTAGTATGTATATGACCAATATTTCGAAATATAGATTATCCTAATGAATCCACCAAGGAATCTTGCTGTACAGCAGAGACAGGGTTTTAAAAACTGCTCCAAAATGTGATGGGGCTCTAAAAGCTGCTTCAAAATATGAAAATCTTGTGACAGATTTAAATTGATATCAAATATATCATGTGTATGAAATAATACTAATAACAAACATTAAATAAAATAAATACAAATAAAAAACATTGTGCATGGTAGAACTTACTACATTTGACAGAGTATTTTGTCTAACTTGACAATGATCATTTTCCCAAATTCGAGAATAGAATGAGCTACAATTTACAGCATGTTGTTTCACTACATAATGTAAAATGTTTGAACACATTGTAAAAATGTTAAAGGAAGTATATTCACAACAATTACATAGCCATGACTTCCAAATCAAGTTTTTATTTTAAAGGTGTAATGTTATACTTGTGGTTGGGTTATTCTAGACTCTAACTCAAAATTTTATTCTGCATTATACAAGTCAAAAACTATTGACTTTATTGTTAGAACTCTGGGAGAATAGCAAGATCAGGGTACAAACATAATTTTTTAGTTTATTCTAAATCAGCACAAGTTAACAAAGAGAAGAGAACAAAAATAATACAGCTGCACCCAAACAGGTTAGAAATATGGAAAAGGTTGCACAAACTCAGAGTCAATTTATAAAAAAGCAAACCACGTAAAGCATCTAGGGAAGAATAACCTGGCACAGTCAAAGGGCAGGTAAAACTCGTGTTCAGGGCCCAAAAAGACCCAAGGGTGATAAGAGAAGGCAAATTACATACAAGCTTGCAATGAAATCTGGCAACAGAAACCAAGCTATTTTGTGATCTCTAGAAGTAGAACTCATGTTCAGAAACATGGATATGATAGTTTTTCCTCTATTGACAATTAGAAAAATATCATTCTCAAACATGCATTGCACTTTCAGTTAAAAATTATGATAAAATAGTTGTAGTAGATTCTAATAGGTTAACAGAAATTATTAGGTGCACTGACACAGAGCATTTATAAGGGAATATAGAAAATCTGATCATATTAGATTACGATAGTTTACAATCATCTTTTGAATTCTGCAATACAAGATGAAGGGAAATGAAGTATCATACAATAAAGAATAACCTTCCATGGAGCCAACTTACGAAGAGAGGCTTGAATCTACAAATGAAAATAAAGTGGTTAGAATTTGCCAAATTACAGAACAGGGTCCCAAAGGATGTAGAATAAAGCTTCAATATAATTTTAGAGAAGGTATTTCTTTTTGATGTTTCTACATTTGCACAGTAGAAAGGTCCATTTTTTCTTATGTCATTACTAAATGTGATTTCACAGTTCTCATTTTTGAGAGTTCTGCAAATGAGACTAGAATTTCTAATTATGTTATAATCATCCAAAAACTGGTTTTCAAGATTAGATTTCCCCCTGTTTCCTTAGGAGATCAGATAAGAAATTTATTCTTCCTTCTGTTTTATCATATATTTTAATCTTCTACAAAATAAAATACTCCATATTCCTGGAAACTTCCATGAATTAAGGTCAGTCGTAGAAGCAGGAGGAGTTTTCTATGTAGAATGTCAAAGTAGATGGGGCAGAATCAGACATCCCATGATAAGTTATTAATTCTTTCAGATTCAAAAGCCCTGATGATATTCATACTTCCAGAAATTATAATACTTACAGTTTTATTCACTGACACTTTATAAAGTAAAGAACAGTAGATGGATAGAAAGGTATTGATATGAGTTACCCCTAAATTACAGAAGGAGAATATGAGAAGGGAGGTAGAGCCACATAACAAATGAAGATGCTACAAACTTCCAACCAAGGACAATTCAGCATCAGGATAAGGTATCACTTCAGGGTTATAAATTTTAGATGGTCCACAATGCAGATTGTAGCCCTAGAATGAGATTATACAAAGATGACCCAATCTCTGGGGGCAAGAGCCTCAAATTGACGCTGAGATGTAAGAACTTTGAAGGACAGTTAGGATCACTGCTGTCAGGTTTAGGATTTCTTTGAAGTTTATCCGCTGAAATATCCTCAAGGCTTGTAAATGCTGCTGTTCACAGGCATATTGCATGGAACCAAAGACAGAGGGCAAAGAATTCCTATCTCAATCTGTCATGATTCTGATCTACATACCCTTCCAATTTTAAAAAGAGATAAGCATTTCTTAATTTAGGAAAGCATTTTACTGGCCTTTTCTTCACTTTAAACTACTTTGCAAAACAATACCTTGCTGGGCTTGACCGGTGGTACAGTGGCTAAGTTCACATGCTCTGCTTTGGCAGCCTGGGACTCGCGGATTTGCATCCTGGGCATGGACCTACACACCACTCATCAAGCCATACTGTGGTGGCATCCCACATACAAAAAAATATAGGAGAAGGTTGGCACAGATGTTAGCTCAGGGTGAATCTTCCTCACTAAAAAAACAAAAACAAAAACTTGCATAGTATAAAGCACTACAATTTTTGAACTGTAAAGTTCTGTAAATACTCGTTAATCTGATTTGATTATATGAAGCTCAAGAAAAGAAATATATCTGCTTGAATTTAATAAATGTTTCTTCAGTTAATAACAGAAACTGTTTCAACCAGATATTTTTCAGTTTTATTGTTAACAATAGCATTAGAAGGCTTTTAGGTTTTGTCCTTGTTGCTTATTTGTTTCTTTTTGTTTGTTTTCTTGTAATCAAAGTATTCATATATGCTTTGTTAAACTACGTTATTGTAGAAAACGGGAAAAAATTGAGCAAATGTATTATAATGGTAAGAATTCAGAAATCAGGACAACTGCGTAAACAGATCTCTTGTTTGGCTCCTAGTACCTCTGAGGCTGCCTTTGGAATTCGATAGGGACACCCTCTGAGTAACCAATTTATAGGACGGAAGCATTAGGGTAAAGGTCGTTCTTACTTCTCTCAAGAACTCATTTTGGCAAAAATTAAGTTGTCAAGAGCCAATTGTAAATTCTTTAAGGTCAGAGATTAACTTTTATTCACTTTTTTAATCCCTAACTTCAAAAGCCAAACCTAATGCCTGATACATGGTAGGGACTCAAAAATGAATTTAATCAGTTTGTGGAACAGAATTGGAGAAATTGAATTCACTGAAATTGATTGAATGTTTTATTGTAGCTTTAACTGCATCTCTTGTTCAAAGTGAGCCACATATCACTGCCTACTTAAACCAAGGGAAACTGATTAAAAAACTGTTTGTTTTATGAATATTGCACTAGAAAACATACACTTGTCAAATATGAATTTCTTAAATGACCTGATAATAAAACTGTCATATGTCAACATTCAAAAACCAATTTAGAGACCTTTATATTTTCTTACTTTATTAAATGAGAATTTTGTTTTCATCAAGAATATTTATTGAATAGAACATCCCACTGGACATTGGAATTAGCTACCAAATATGTAGAAACAATTCTGTTATGTGGGCTAAAGATGGTGTGATTTGATGCCTGTGAGGTGAGTTTGTTCTGATTTCCTGAAATAATTTGCAACAGGTTTATTTGTATCGTTGGAAGATTTTTTAAATTGACAGTGATAAATTACTATGTAATTAAAGATGACCTTCTTCCACCTTTTTACTACAACCCAAGACATATTTCGTTCCTTTCTTTATGGCATTTCAATCTAAATCAAAAGATAAATTATATCTAAATATAAATGTTAACAAATGAATAAAATGCTTAGATCAAGAGAAAAATGTGAGGTCCTGGAGCCGGTATAATTCTGCAACATTCTACAGATTTACAGGTTGTTTTCCACCAGGAGTTGGTGGGGACACATATCTAGTCTCTGCTCTACTTATTGGGCTCATGTGAAGTTACTTTGTTCTGGAGAAGATGCATTTTTTAAATTCATACGGAGCTGTGGATAGACTTGTATTGGCCCTGAGATTCTGGAGACTCCGTGAAATTGGTTTTTAAGGGAAAACTCAATTCCTTAGTGAGTGATGTCTGCTTCTACCCTAATCTCCTTTTCTTCCCACATAATTTTTTCAGGGGAAGGTTTTATCTATTTTAATTCAGGTTATATGCTGATTTTTTTTCCTCTATCCCACCCTAAATCTTTACAATGGGAGAAAAATCTATGTGTCCTGCAAAAACCTATCTCAGTGATTGTATGGAAGATTTGTTTTCAGAAAGATAGGCTAACTAAGCATAAAGCAATAGTTTCTTTAAATGATTTAAAATTTATAACTCCTGAATTTCCATGTGTCTCTGCTGAAAATTACATGAAAGAATGAATCAGTAAATGAACAAGGCTCATTTTGCAATATTTTCTGTAAAACTGAATACCTAGTTTCCTAGAAGAGGAAATCTTACTGGGCACTTGAAGTATTCACCACTGTGTTACTCTTCTGGGCCTCCCTGTCAATCTCTTCCACGTTTTCCACGAATGAAAATGCCCAGTGTTGGACTTGGACTTCTACGTCAAGATGCTCGTTTTCTCCCCATTTCACGTTTTGTAAAGAACCAGTCTACTGATTATGGTTTCTCATAGTCTTTACGTGAAAAGTCAAAATAATAGTGTACTGCTCTTCATTCAACCTATTCATAGCAAGTAAAAGAGGCTCCCCTTTAACTAACCTTTGCTGCCAGCTAAGAAGCACAATAAGATGTAGATGCGCTTCAACGTAGGTAAACAAATACAGTGAATAATGCATTATTCTGAATAATGACTTAGCAAGATGTAGCCAGTTATCATGGCAAGAAAATGTATACATATTGTGTATAGTAAGTTAACCAAAACATAAAATTACAATAAAGTAGCTAAGGAGAGAGTAAAATAGTTGTTTAACATACAACCCAGCATATATGAGTTAATTGGCATAAACTGCTACAGACTACAAAAAGAATCTCTTTATTCACACATTTTGAAAGTGGTTATTTTGTGACTCACATGCTAAAAATATGACAACAGTTGTTATATATAAGCCATCCTTATGGTGTTCATATACGCATAGTAATTCAACATCATCTCTTTACTTTAAATATACTTTTTTCTTAAAATACCAACATGTTTTTTCCCTGAGGCTCCCATGTCTGGCACAATTGGTTCTGCATAAAAATGTGCTTACAAATAGCACATCATTTAAAATGTTCAGAATCAAATATATTCTAGGTAACATGGTCAGATACATGTTGCATAGTATCCATTTATACAAAGATTAAAAGCAATCTAGGAACAAGATTTTGTGCCATACTGCCACTTTTGACTAGTGTGGGATGACTAAGTTTGTACTGAAATATCAATGTGCCATTCACTGGGGTCTTATTTCAATTGTGTTCATTGATAGTTAAAGTAACCAAGTAGTCAATTGGTCCAAGGATTTATATTGACTGTTATTATGTTAACTGAGCAGTAGTAAAATATAGAGAGATGACTTGCCGAGTCAGGGAAAACTGACATGAATTTCTTGCCTTACGTCTGATGAGCTCTGTCCCCAACTGAGAGTAAATTAATGATGATGAACCTCAGTTTCCTGAGACAAATACTTCTTTTAAGCACGAAATGCGAGATCTCAGGAACTTCTTACAGAGATTGCATGCAGCTGTGCAGCTGAGGCTTTCCATCTGGTAAAGTCCTTTATAGTTTATTGAAGCAGCAGATTCCAAAAGGTGTAAATCAAGACTAACATTTCTTTTGTTTTTAAATCTCCATTGCCTTTTAAAGCCAGATCAGTTGAATCATCCTTACTTGCTTTGACTAATGCCTTGGCTGATCCACAGCTTTTCCAATTACTTTCAAATGTTAACATACAATTTCATTTTTCAGGTATTACATGGTCCAGTACAAACTAAATACAATATTCTTTTCTGTTTTGATTCAAAGATACTATGTGCTCAGGCCCTGCCCCTACCACAATCATGGTAACCCAAAACCCTCACTGTCATTCTTCTAAGATTGAGACAAAAGTTACTTCGCCTTTGCTTTTTCCCTCAATTCATCTAACCTTACTCTGGGGATCATGGAGCCCACATGCCTCACCTGGACTGTCCTCTGATCATTATTGCTGGGGATCATAAAGGGAAGTCTCAGCGTTTTAATTCCTTTACAGATTTTCTTCCCACTCTAGGGTAGCAAACCTTGTTACTTAGATCATAAACAGGTAAACTTTGCACTCTACATGCAATTCCATTGCTAGAGTCAAGTCCCCTAAACTTGGTAGCTTATTTTCATAGCTGAGATATCCAATTATTCCTTATACTAAAATATCTCATTTCTTATTTTGTAATAGTCATCAGCACCTCCCATTTTCCATATGCTTAATATAGCTGACGGTTTATGAGAATGCCTATGACTCAAAGGAACAACACTTTCCATAACAATATTCTGCTGAAAATGCCCAAGTAATCAGATCAACTTCTTGATATGCCAATGAAACCAGAAAATAGTTCAACTTCCTCTTTCAAAAAAAATTCTTATAAGCTTATTCTCTCTTTTTTTTGGTCAAATACCGTTAACTGTCTTAAATTCCCAATTATCTCTTTTATATTTCATTCTTGCTTACAATAAAAGCACATCATCCCCCTCCCACCATAAAATTTGACCCTTTTCCAGGATAAAATGCTATTTCTCCTGCATCGTGGACTGCAGACATTTCCCTTCCACTTTCATTAACTAAGTTTCTCGTTGTTTTAAGGGCAACATCGTGTATCTGCTAAACACCAGATTCCGGCTTCAGACTTCCTATTAGAAAGTCTGCTTCTGAACCAGTTGGGTAAATTTGAGAGAGCTCCTTTACTTTTGTGCTTCACTTTTCAATTCTTAAGTCAGGAAGTTAGACGAGAATGTAGTAGGAATCACCATCTTTCTTTATGGATGTGTTAATTTCTGCATTTCCACATCATTGCAGAGGACAGACACCACAGAATTCTTCAAAAAAGCCGATTGTTTCAGGCTAATACATTTTAAATACCTTGGAGAATGAGTATCCTCTGGGCCCTTCTGGAGGTTATGGTTAGCATGTGGCAGATTAGGTTACTCAAAATAGATTAACTCCAACATTTTCATCCCTTGAGCCTTGCAACTCCTTTCTATAGAGTATGTAAGAGAAATTTGGACAATTTTGACTTTATTGACCATAGGTCACCCTTGAGTCCAGGCTTTAATTAATTAACGAGACAATTCGGTTCTCAACTCCCAGTAATGAAATCCTGAAACCTGGGTAAATACAGCCATAAAATCTCAAAATCTGGATAAGTACACTCATGCCAGTGAATTTTTCCAAACTGAATCTTACACTTTATTTACCTTTTGTCTAACTCCCACTCCCTCACATGCTCTTCAGGATCCCGCTAATATGAATGGAAATGTTCTTTTAGTTTAGTTTTTTTTTTTTTAGTGTGAAAGCCATTGTCTCCTTGAACTTCTCTTTCAGGCTTACCTAATTCTTGTTGTCACATGACAGGTGGTAGAAGTGCTTGTAAGGCAACTGCTCCCCTATTCTGTTTCTTATGTCAAAACAGGATGGTTTCCTGAAAAGAGGGCATACCGTCACTACAGATAATGGTGGTTCACGGATTTTGGAGGGCAGTATTTCTCAGACTCATCTTCATTTGCTCAAAGACTCCATCCCATGTCTCAGAGTTCCACTCATTCTCCACAAATTCCATTCCCATGGCACAGAGATTCACAAACATTTTCTTTAAAGGGTAAGATAACAAATATTGTATACATTGTGGGCCACACAGTCTCTGTTGAAACAACTCAGCTCTGTCAATTCTATCATTGATAGCATGGAAACCAATGTTGTGACTGTTCTAATAAAACTTTATTTATAAAGTGAGGTGGTAGCATGAAAGCCATAGTTCGCCAACCCCTACCTTAACGTAAGAGATTTGGTAAGATTTAGTCTTTAATAGAAACCATGAAATAGAAACTGGCTTTGTCCTTAGCTATATCTGCATGGTGACTATAGGTGAATAGAAACTCCTTCAAAGTGTGGAGTTCTTCTGGCGCTCAACACAGATTACAATTTGTATCTTCATAACATTTCAGTTTTCTTTTTTCCTATATATGCTCTCTGGGAATGTCAGAAGAAACCAAGTGCCTATCCAACTTTGCATTTATCCTTGTTACCATGGCACCTACTTGTCACAGCCATTTGAATTCTTACCACCATGCCTTCATGCTGTGTTTCATTCTATATTATTCCAGGAATGATTTGAATAATTATGATGAAGCTGCATGCTAGGGATTACATGTGTCACATTTCTCCAGCAATTAGATTATCCCAGTGCTGCTTGAACGTATGAGAAAACCAAACTACACTCCCGTTTTCATAGTTTGTTGCATGGGGCCACTTCTTGTGCTAATTATTGAATCATTGAGGGTCAGAGTGGATAACAAATGATATAACCAAATTAAGATAATTTGAGGATGTTTTAAAAAGGAGATATTCATGAAGGTGTTGGTAGTGTGCAAGGAAAACATAGTGTGCTCTTTGGCAAATGTCTTATCTAAGATACATTGATTTGTATTCATTTGAAGTTTAGAAGTGGGCTTGGTTTGTCCTGATAGTTTTGATCTTGGAACTATATTATGGTATCTTCCTATGTAGTAATTACAGACTGTTTAAGATGCTGATAGAGATACTTGTCAAATTAGAAGGCTTGGTATCATCTTTTATTTAATTTACTCCTGAAATCATTACATAAAGTTTGAAATAAATTCTGATAAAATTTGCAAATATTGAGTTTGCTCAAATCTGCATTATAATCAAAGATTTTGAGGGGAGTATGGGAGGGAAAAGAATATTTAGCTTAGACAGATCATTATTTTTTAGTAATTAAACTAAGGGAAATCTAAATTATGGGAAAACTTGGAAATCATATATAAATATTTTCAGTTACACGTAGTAACTTTAACTAGTTAGAGTAATTCTAGTTAAAATGTTAAGAGTAGAAAAACTTGCTTAAAGTCACAAACATGCTAAGTGGCAGATCCTAGGTGAGCACAGACAATCAAGTCCACAGCTCCCGCTCCACAAGGTCCATAGCCCACAGCCCGTCCCAGAGTCTTAGAGAACCTGCAATAATTAATTAGAATGATTACTGTTAACATATTCTCCAAGTCTTGCTCATAGAAAAAGAAGTTTATACAGTACTATAAAAGTGGATTCATTTCTAAAGTTATGGGACTATTCTCCCTGAAATATTTTATTTTGGTATTTGATTACACATTATTTTTTCCACCCACTAAAATTCAGTTTTAAGTTAACCTTAAAGTTAGCCTCTTACTGTTTAGTTTTTACCAAATCTTCATTGCTAAAATCTAAGAAAGATTTAATATTTATAATACTTACCCCTCACATTTAGAGTTATGTTTCATATATTGAATTAGATATTTTCATGTTATTTTTTTTGGCCTGGTCACCAATAGAAATGTCTAAACGCTATTTTTCCACTTCCTTCTGATATATTTGACATCAGTAATTCCTAATTCCCTTGGTCAAAATGAAAAATGTTCAAGAAAGTAGTTGTTACACATTAGACACCTCAAATACTATTAAAATAAGTAATAATGAGAAAGAAAGGTGGTAACCAGTAAAAGGGAAAACTTCAGATTCAGGGGGAAACTCACAGCTCCAATTACAGTCACGCATTGCTTAATGATGAGGATACGTTCTGAGAAATGAATCCTTACGTGAACATCATAGAGTGTACTAAAGCAGGACAAAATTTGTCACTCCAAGATGTATCTAATTAACATAAGGATTATTTTACACTGATTATTTTTGAGAAAAAAAAGACTGAAAATTTTTCTAGTTAACACCCCCTTAACTGCCTAAAGGAATTTAAATAAAAAATCCTGTCTCAGGAAGAGAAATATCACCTTAGCATAACATGAACTAGGTGGTAGACAGGGAGGAACCTAGAAAGGCCTGTTTGTTGGGCTCCCTTCTGTGTTCTTCTATTTCTGCGTGACCAACAAACATTCATTTTCCAAATATTTGCTCCGTTTCACCTACCTGTGAGTTGCCTTCCTTCCCTTTGAAGCCCCTGACTCTTCCTACCCCCAACATCTTTTGTCTTTAGCTAAGGATGGTACTTAAGGTGAGGGCTTCAGCCATTTTGGTGAGTTACTCAGTTTTCCTGGGTTTTTCCCATGTATGTGTATTATTGAACTTTTGTTTGTTTTCCGCCTGTTAATTTGTCTCATGTCCATTTAATTCTTAGACCAGCTAGACGAACCTAGAAGGGTGGAGGAAAATGTCTTCCTTCCCTACAGTACTTACGTAAACCTAGATAGTGTCGCCTAGCACACATCTAGGCTACATGGTACTAATCTTATGGGACCATTGTCATATAGGCAGTTTGTCATTGACTGAAACATTGTTCTGCAGTGCATGACTGCATAAAAATGCATTTGCTAGAGGATGTGTAAGTACTGGAGATATTGAGACAGGATCCAGCCTAACAAGACAGGGCCATCTACAAGGTCCCTGGCCTAACAAGATAAGGCCCCTAACCAATCCACAAGCTAGGAGAATCAGATAGATAGCACCAAGATCTACATTCTGCAGTTTGGGGACTTTCCCAGGCTTACACATGCTCCCCATCACCCAGGGGTCTCTGAAGGTGACCCTAGCCCCATTATCATACTAAAAGTCACATGCAGGGGTGGAGAGCTAGCATGCTAATGACACATGCAACACATGTGGTGGCATGTTGAACCACAGTGGAAGTGCAAGCACAGCCTCCCCCCCAACATGCCATGACAAGACATTCCTCCCCAGCCTTTGTCTAATAAAAGTCCCATAATCCTGTTCCCAGCTGAACCCGTCACCTGCCCCTTTCCTTTCTGCACCCACTCCCTTGTGCCTCTCCTGTGCACAAGCTTGTAAATTTTTACTTTTCTACTCTTGTTTGTTGTCTCTCTTGATTTCTATCCTGGAGGACAACAAGAACCCAATACACTGGTAACAATTTTACCAAGGATTTAGGTGTAAATCATTCTTCATGTGTTTATTTGAACATTACACCAATATTACACATGAAAGAAGTAATACTCATAATATAATTATTAACAATCTTAAAATTGAGCGGCATGTAGAAATGTATTTTTTATGCTAATGTAATTTTATCCTCTAAAAATACTTTACAATTTACTTTGCTGATAGTAGTCTTTTCTCTCTTTCTTACATGAGTATTTGGTTCATACTTCATTTTGATGCCTTCTAAATGTTACAGATTTGGGACAGGAGCATATGCCTATTTCCTACCACTAAAGTTACCTCTACCCAACTCCCATTTCTCTTTCATAAGCAGCCTGCCTTTTACTATGTATCCACCTCCATATATCTAACCCAATGAGTCTCATTCTTAGGGTCAGCACAGATCCTGCATTTTATGGATGACCATCAGTGGCAGCATAATAGCTTTTTCTCCAAGAAGATATACTATGCAATCACACATAATCAAGTATTTCTCTTCAGCTGGGCTTGAGAAACTAAATAAAGCAATCATGTAAAATGTCCAATAGCTATAAACACTTACTCTTTGACAAGAGGTTTTTATGTTTTCCATATATTTTAATTTAGAAAAAGGCATTACAGGATTTTAATTTCATATCACAACTGTTGAACCAAAAAACAAAATGAAACACAAAAGAGTTAGCGCTTATTTTATACAGAAAAAACTGAGACTTATGGTTAAAAGCCTTTTTCTTCCCCTTCATGGGCCATGCTATAAAAACTGGCAAGACTTGAAAGATCATATATGTAAAATAACACTTCCAAGAACTTGATTATTGTCTTCTCTCAGATCGATGTGAGGCTCAAGGATTCCCTCTTCGTCAGCTTTTCTGGTATCTCATATATTCTCATGTTTATATAATTCCAATAAGGCCTTGATTTTGAGCCTAAATATATAAGAATATAAAATTTAGTAAAACAAGCAAGCAATGATAACAAAACTTTCATACTTTTATACTTAAAATTAAATATTTTTATAAAGTATTAAGAACGAGAAGTGCTAATAATATAGGTATAAATAGAAGACTAAGCTAGTAAATAAGACTGAGAATGCCACAGAAAGTTCCTTGGAGAGACTCCAGTTGATTCTGAGGAATGAATAGAATCTAGCTGCCTGAAGAAAGAATAAGGCATTTTAGACAAACCGTCCTGGGTGTCCATGAGACATGATATATTCAGAAAGCAAAATAGTCCATGTATCTCGTGAAAAGTACTGCAGGAAAATCTCTAGTTGCCTACCAAATGTTAATTTTCTTTCTCTATTCCTCTATTAATATTCTCTCAGTCTCTTAATCACAAGAATATCTGGTTCTTCTGTAAATCTAGGTAGAACTACATAACTAAATTTTGGCCAAAGATGTACAAGTGGAGATTAGTTTTGCCATCTGGAAAAATCCTTAAGAAAGGGAACATAAACATTTTTGCTCCTTTCTCCATCCTGCTGCCTTGGATACAGATAGTTGGACTTAATTTTGTGAGAAATAAACTAATATTTGGTTTAAAAATCTATTTTTGAGTTTCTGTTACTAGCAGCCAAATGTAATTTTAACTGGTACAAGTGTATATGATGAGTAGTAAAGAAATATTTTAAGCAAAAAATTATATGATGGAGGTCCTTATATGTAAAACTAAAGATTTTGAACTGAAATTTCTGAATATTGGGGCATCATTAAATAGTTTTAAACAAGGAATATTATTAATGGATTTAAATTTTATGCGATTTGAAATATAGTGCAATGACAGTAGAATAGATTGAGATGTGACCAGACAGGAAACAGGAAAACCAGTTTAAAAGCTAGCGAAGTAATCTAAATGTGTCTAGGAAGACCCCAGGTCTCTAATTAAATGACTACAGTAGTCCCCCATTGTGCGTGGTTTCCCCCACGATTTGTTAACTTGCAGTCAACAAAGGTCCAAAAATATTAAATGGAAAATTCTGGAAATAACTCATAGGTTTTAAATTGCATGCTGTTCTGAGTATTATAATGAAATCTCACACAGTGCAGCTCCATCCTGCCCAGGTCATGAATCATCCTTTTGTCCAGTGTATCCATGCTGCATACACTACCCACTGCTTAGTCACTTAGTAGCCCACTTGGCTGTCAGGTAGACAGTCTGGATATCGCAGAGCTTGTGTTCAAGTAACTCTTATTTTACTTAGTAATGGCCCCAAAGTGCAAGAGTAGTGATGCTGGCAATTCAGATATGCTAAAGAGAAGTTGTTGGTGTTCATCTCTTAGGGTGCCTAATTTATAAATTAAACTTTATCATAGATATATATGTATAGGAAAAAAGTACTATCCATGGTTTCAGACCTCCACTGGGGGGGTCTTAGAACATATCCCCTGCAGATAAGGGGAGACTACTGTACTTTAATTCACCAAGATGGGAAAGTAAGAAGAAAGGCACATTTTGAGAAAGAGTAATGAGTCCAGCTTTAGGTATTTTGAAAGTGAATACCTATGGGATATTCAAGAAGAGGTATACAACTCTTCCTGAATCAAGAAGAAAATTCTGATAACTAGTAGTCAGTGTCTGCCTTTTGTATGCAAAGATAGCCATAGAGTGATTAGAAATCTGACCTATTTTTTATCAAGTCAAGCTAACCCTTTTCTACAAACCAAAGACCCACGCTGGCTAGCTTAAATAAATAAACAAAATAAGGAAAAAACCAAACAGCTCCTTACTAACACAGATGCACTTAGAGTTTATATTCCTACAGAGAAATTATAAGGAATCACTGCAATGTGGACTTGTGAAATATTCAAGTATCTTTCCTGCTTTGCCTGTAGTTCTGTCCGGTGTATAAACTAGTAAAAAAACAAAAAATGTCCTCTTATGATGTCATTCTTAAGCCCTTTATAGTAACCTTCAGAAACTGTGTGGAAGAGTCTGAAAAGAATATTAAATCTGGGAAGAATCCTGTGATAGCATAGATTAATCCAATAAAACACTTTTAAGCTAATGACTCTTAGAGTACAATTTAATAATTTAGTAAATGACTCAATTCTTATTCCTATAGACCTTTTGAGACATAAATTTCAATTCAGTATTTCTCTGGCACACTAAACATAAAATACATATGCAATTCAGTGTTAATTTCTTATTCTAAAAGATTTTCTAATAGACCAATTCACTTATCTTCCTCTTCTCTGCATTTATTTCAATTGAATAAATACAATACATTCTTCCCTGTTTTGATTGAATAAGTGAGACAGAATATGCCTTTGTAACTCCTGCATTCATTAGTAGAAGGAGTGCTCTTAGAATAGACAAAAGAAAATAAAGGCATTTATATCTAAATTAACAGGCATATATTCTGAAATTTTTTTTAAATGAGGATGGGGACTGACTAATCACATAACATATATTCCTAAAGTATAAGTATTTTAGCTAATTATTTAAATTTGTGTGTGGAATGAGTTATGAAATTTGATAACTCCCAACTTATTTTGTTGTTATAAACATATACTATGTAGGAATTCCAAAATATATCCTCATATATCCATAAAATAAAATATCATAAAGTCACTAAAATTATGATGTGATAGCATAGGTATGTCAGGAAAGCATGTTAACCGTTATTAATATGCATAAAAAGCACATATCCAAGAAAATATCAGTAGAATCAAATTTTGCACAAAAATACATAATAGTTAATGCATCTGCACTCAAAATTTAAGAGTTTTTTGCTACAAAGTCAAACTCTGTATAGCCTTTCGATATCTGTACTTTCTTCCATGAAGATATGTCACTTTTATGATGATACAAACTAAAGAAACAAACAAAATAAAACTCAGCACAATAAATTTTTAAAACATATACCAAAAACCAAAATCAAACTACTCAAAAGTCCACTTTCATAAAATTTCAGAAGGAAATTTACACAGTGAACATCAGGATAAAAGGATACAACCTTTATTATTTTAGGACAAACAATGGAAACTTTAGCAGCAATGTAATATTCAAAAGTAACTGTTTGCAATTTCAATACAGTTCAGGTGAGTTTTTATACATCCACATGTGTTCTCATATAAGCCAACACAGTGTGACTGAAGTTAACTTCAATGAAATGACAGCTTCAATCTGCATCGAAGTAATTTGTGGTTTAATCCTGGAGTGTCTCTTTAATGCAAGTCCAATTGTGTCCTTCAGGTTTTTTGTTGTATATATTTATTTTGGAATGGGATGTGGAATTGGAGGCTAGAGAGAAGTCATAGTTTGCAATGAAATGTAGGGGAGGAAGGCATTTCCTCTACCTTCTGTGGGTTCTTCCGGACAGAGAATGAATTAAATTCACATGAGACAGAATAGCAGGAGAAAATTAAACAAAGCTTTATAACATGTATACATGGGAGAGGCTCAGGCAAGCTGAACAACTCACCAAAATGGCTGAAGACCCCACCTTAAATATCATATTCAGCTAAAGACAAAGGAGGATGTCGGGGATGGGGGGAGTCAGTTACAGGAGGTTACCAGACAAGCACAATAAACAGGAATAAGATTATTATGCATATTTAAATCCTTGCATTCTGTATTGATAAGAGTTTCTAGAGATAAGGTCATCCTCTCTTCTTCCTGGTACAGAGAGGGAGACACCTCTACAGATGGAGATTTCCTTTACAATGTAAATGTCTCTTACAAAGGGTAAGTAAATTCTACTCCTCAGAGCCTCCTTTCCTGTCTGCAGTTTATTAAAAGTAACCAGCCCCAAATAATCCTCATGCCAAAGAGACAAATCTTGGGGTGGCCAATTCCAGTCCCCCACAGAAGCATCTTCTGCTTAAGATCAGTTTTAGTTATCTATTGCTGCATAATGGAACACTCAAAACTCAGTGGCAGAAGTACGTTTTTACCTTTCATGACTGGTGAAAATTGGTAGACTGCTAAGTTTACGTGAGTGGGTTTTGCTTGGGGGTTTTCAAGCAATTGCAATCAGTTGTGAGATGAGACTGCTGTCATCTGAAGCCTTGACTGTGCTGCAAATCCAAGGAGGCTCACTCACTTGGCTGGTAGTTGATGCTGGCTATCAACCGGCTGCTCAGCAAGGGTTGTCAGTTGGAGGTCTTGCACATAATTTCTCAATGTGTCCTGAGCTTCCCAGGACCTGGTGGTTGGATTCCAAGAGGTTTCATTCCAAAATAAATAATCCAGACAGAAGCCAAGAGTTCTAGGAGGCAGCTTCAGAAGTATTTCTTCATCATCTGCACTGCATTCTCTGTAGGCCAGCTTAGATTCGAAGTGAGAAGGGACTAGACAAGGGTGAGAAAACCAGGAGAGGATCATGGGGGAAGCGGGTACAGGGGAAAGTGGCATTCTTGGAGGGTAGCTACCTTAGTCAGAAAACTCACAAGCCATTTGAAGTTTTTATTATTGGAGTGCTTAAGAAGAAATACTACTCTCACTAAAAATACTGTTCAAAACTAAATGGATCTGTAAAATTTGATTAATACCTCAAAATGTTTTCTGCCCCATTTATACTCCCTAGCGGCATTTCTTCTTGACCATTTTGTATGTCTTTGCTTTATTTATTTTTAATTAGTTGCTATTTTAATAATCAACTGTCATCAGGAAAAATAAATCATCTAGCACGGCACACAAAACAAAAGTTTGATTTGGTTGTTAAGTGAAGCAGATACCACAACAGTCACTGTCAGTTATAAAATAACCATGCACTGAGTATGTGTGTGTGGAGAACATACAACACGAAATGACATTTGAAAAATACAGCATATTGGGTTTAAATATTCAGACTGTTGTACTACAATTTCCTCCCCTCCTCAAGCATGCTGCTTCATTGTCTCCATCATTTGCTAAGCTTGATCATACCCCTTCTTGATCCTGTCCCTTGCCTTTTGAGATCAATTCCTTTCTTGATTTGCCTCTAAAACTCTTATCACTCCTTTCCATTCCACATTTCTCGTTTTTCCTTTATTCATTCCTTAAATATAAATAATCTGTGGTTCTTTATGAATGAGAAATAATGACTGGAAGGAATACCTGTGGTATAGGAGGAGACAAAACACATCAAGGTAAGCACATATAATTAGAAATATATGAATGAGTATGTGCAGTAGAAACCATATAGTTTATTCAGACTTGAATCGGAGTAAGAATGACACCTTGGTTAAAAGATAGCCAACAAACAAAGTATGCAGAAACAAGGAACGGATTTCATTCTTTAATTTTTCTTTTTTTTTAAAGTGAGGACAGCCTAGAACTCAGCAAGAATTATAACAAGTGGAGTTAAACATTTCAGTTGCCTTGACAACAAAAGCATCACCTTATGCTGGTAATAGCATGGTGATAAAAACACAGATAAATGAAGTAAATAGCAAGTAAGACCCATACTAGGCTGGTTGGTTCTTACTTGGAGAGTGTTTATGGAGAAATTTGGAAGAATTTTCTGCCAAAGGTCATGTAGGAAAAAGATAACTAATATATTAAAGAAAGAGATCTCTCACATCTCCAATCTCCCCAGTTCTCAACCCTCCTGCCAGTTGCACAGCTCACCTCTTTGTTGTAGGTCAGCGCTAAGTAATAAATCACGTAGATGTGAATGTTTGTGTTGTTTTGGCTAATGTAATAAGCACCAATGCATAGACAGAAAGCCTAAAATTCAAGGACCCAGAAAAGGAAAAAAGTAGATCTCTTCTCCTTGTACTGTTTGGTGGTTCAGAGCAACATAGGCAGCTGTTATTTACATTGCCCTTCTCTCATTACACTCACCTTGGAGAACTGTGCTCTCTGCAACATGGGAGTGGAGATAGACAATCAAGAATTTGGGCCAGCAAGTAGCAGGAAGTGTGAGCAAGTGCCTGTGGGTACTCTGGTAAAAAGGAGATTCAGCTAAGATGGAAAATAGTGTCAAGCATGACAAGTGGGAAGGAATTTCTGGAAAAGCTCATCAATTTCTAACATTTCAGGTCAATATATATTTGATTCTTTAATAACATCACATTAAAAAAAATAGGAGTATGTGTGTTTTTAATGTCCTAAATGGTCCTTGGGAATAATCAATCCAAATGGTGAAATAGAAAGACTTATTCTAGAGGAAAAAAAAAATCTTAGAAATACCTCTTGCTCAAGAGAGAAAGATCCCTGTAAAACATCTGGCTCTAATGATGGCTGGGAGGAAAAGGTCCAGGATAAGGAGATCCTTCTGCAGGATTCAGGCAGTGTGAAGAATGAGGTAGCTGGAATATGAAAACAGGTATGCCAGGAAGGTAAAGTGCACTTCCACTAGAAATGTAGTATACAAACCTAAATGGCAGAATCTCTAGTAGGTTGTCGGAATCTCACTTCCCAAGCTTGTGGCCAACTGTCCTGGACTGAGGAGGATGCAAAAGGGCAGCTTGGGAAATGGACGATCACTTTTATGAGAGACTGGCTTTGTGAAAAATAGGGACAAATCTCATGAAAGTTGTCAGCTATAAAGGGACTCTGCAAGAGAAAAATAAATGCCAAAGATGAAGATATGGAAAACATAATAGCAAAGTTAAGAAAAATTCTAGTTTTTATTACCCTTCTCTGAGAAAGCTAAAGAAGAGAATGAATCCAAATTAGCGTACTACTGCAAGAACTCTATGTGATAAGTATTTCATCTATATACAAGAGAGTTGGCTTTAGATACTGATTTTTGTGATAGTAGTATAAATAATTTTGGTTAAAATTAGTAACGAGATACTTAAGAGTTTCCTTAAGTAACAATATAGTATTTCTACTGGTTAATGGCAATTTCCTTTTTAGACATTCTGTGCTGAAACAGGTGTGTTAAATGTGCCTGGCCTAATAGAATTGTTTGATATTTGTACAAGATGTGTGAGAATATAAAGAGCTGAATGTTTCTGCATTTCCAAGACCACTCATATTTCCCAGGTATTCGAAATTAAATAGACATCTAGAATGTTAAATAACCAAATAGCCTTTTTTCCAGAAGAAGATGATGTTCCTGCATGCAATGTACATGTTGACAATTTACTTCTTAGCTTTATAAATCTAGCAGAAAAACAAACTATACATTTATTTATATACAGACAGAAAAGCATATTTTGAAGGGTGTTAAATGAAAGGAGTCAGCAGAAAAAAGTTGTCATTACATTAGAAAGAAAGATAGCAAAGTTAAGTTTAGAAGCATCAGAAGAGCGTGGGGAAGGAGCTGCTATGGTAAAGATCATAGGAGTACCCGTGCTTACGGTTAGACTTTGAATCCTTGTCCTTAGTTGGGCACAATCAAGAACAAGCTGAGAAGAAAGAAGCACCTGGATAGATGAGAAAATGAATTAGGCATATCTGAGTCAAATTAAACTGTGTCCTACTTGCTCCCAAGTAGTAGTGGAAGCCACAAAGAGGACAAGGAGGAGGCATGTTCCGATAAAATTTTTCTCGGAATGCCAATGCCCCCAAAAGGGAAGTAGTCTGAGCTCTTCCCAAAACATGTGACCAAGGTCTCTTGGTATCTTCCCTCTGGGAGACCAGTAGAGTGGACAGTGGAAAGGCCTGGGGATTACTTAAAGGCTTTTGGTAGGGTGTTTCCTCTGCCTGAAGACAGCCAGTAAGATGTGATTCAGTGTTAGTACCCCAGGGTAGTTAATCTGAAGTATTTGAATTACTGGTGATCACTTGGTTGAAGGAGACGCACCTGAAACAAATCTCATGCAATCAAGAATTCTTTAATGATCCAAATCAGAGCAAAAGCCTATCCAGTGAACTTAGTAGTATAGTGAAAATGACATACTGAGATGTAAATGTTTGAGCAGATTCCACGTATTATATAAATATAAGATATTATTAATATATATATATATTTTTTTTTTTTGGTGAGGAAGATTGGCCCTGAGCTAACATCTTTTGCTAATCTTCCTCTTTTTTTACTTGAGACAGATTAGGCCTGAGCAAACATCTGTGCCAATCTTCCTCTCTTTTGTATGTGGGTTGCCATCACAGAATGGCTGACAAGCAGTGTAGGTCAGGACCCGGGATCCAAACCTGTGAACCCAGACTGCTGAAGCACAGTACGCCAAAAGCTCCAAACTTAAGCACTATGCCACAGGGCTAGCCCCCAAGATATTCTTTTTAGTATGGTTTCTGGAGTGAGAAATATATTCTGATTTCAAGAATCTTCTTTGTTTATCTCCTTGTCTCTATTTTTTCTCATTCAGAAAATTAAGAGATTAAGTAGATAATAAGTTGACTGTTTCCAAAAATTATGATAATAGTCTGATTTTCTTCAAAAGACAAAATATTTATGTCACTAATTGGTAACACTATTGAGATTCTAGGCTGAAAATCAGGAATTTCTGGAATGATATAACCAACGTAAAAATTAATACCTCATGTATTTGATTGAAGGTGCAAATAAATGGCCTTCTACTTTGACATCAGTGTATTGAGTGTTGAATGATCCAGTTAAAATAAACACTTGTGATTATAGGCTCAGAAATCAGACCATGCTTTCAACTACTAAGCTTAAGAAAAGTGCCAATGGTAAGGATTAATGGTCAGCTGAAAACAAAGAATAAAGTTTCCCAACCGTGGCTATTGAGAACCACATGAGAAAAAAAATGAAACAAAAAATAAATCCTAAACAAACAACAACATATTAAAGCAAAGAAAACAAAAGCATTTAAAAGCAGAAAATGTTACTTTATCCTCATGCATTAGAACATCTTTAGCCTTAAATCTGAGACCAAACATTCATTTGCAGCTTGAATAATATGAAGCTTCAACTGTAAAGGGCAATATGCCTATTTAGACATATTTCTGAAGCTGTATTTTATTATACTCATGACTTAAAAGACCTTTCAGAATATTTCAAATGAAATGATCCATGTTCCATGCCCTAAATAGAGGTACAGCGGCTTGCAAACACACATGCACACAAATCACACATCTTTTTTGTTGGATTGAAAGGATCATTACCTGCTGATTCCTTTAGTTGGATCAGGAGCAAGGTAATTTAGAGTTTGCACTGATTCTTCTTTTAAATTTTTTTTTGAAAAGCTGGGAAATATAGGATGCATAAGAGAAAGATATCAGAACCCAAAGTGAGAACTTAATTATAGCTGAGAGAATTGCCGTGATCTTGGAACGTACTGAGCATGTAAATGCAACCACTTTAACTGGTGCAGCTAGGCAAAACCCCTTAAGTTCTTAGAAATATCATTTTATTCATTTTTTGTTTTGCAACCTTACCTCAGAGACCAGTAAGTTTGTATACCTTATACAACAATGTTGGATTTATAAAAACAGTTTTCTTATGATCTCAATAATAAATGTATTTACTGACACTGTGGGAGATACCAGGTTGTTCATGTTTAAACAATTGATTTTTTTTTTTACATACAAAAATGGATCATAGACCCAGAGCGACTAAACTTTTATAATTCAAATAACATCCTTTTTCTTGATCATAGAGATTTCTGGAAATAATATGAGTTTATAGTGAATCAAAATTAAAGCTATATTTTTGCTAGGTTTTTTATTACACAGAATAACAACACATCAAAAAAAAAGGCTGTATGTTTCTGTCTGCTTCTGATTTAACGCAAAATGCTATATGAATCAGAGATGAGGTACAAAGACAATATTCACTTGAAACAAACATATAACTTACTGTAATTTATTTAAGAAAAAACATAAAATGAAGCCTCATTTTTGTAAATATGGTCTATCTTTCAGTATCATGATTCATCAAGATTTATTTAGCAGCTTTTTTGTTATTTGAATATAAACAGCCATCCTGAGTGTTTCATACGTTCAGAATTATAAACGCTATTCATCTAGGGTTTCAATGTACCTTACTGAGAAAAGAAAAAAGAATAAACACTCTTTCTGTGTAGTGCACCTGGAGTAAATATTTTCATTCAATTTATAAATGAAATAGCCTACTTCTTGATTAAGCATTAAGTAGGTGAGTAAAATTTATAGAAGAGTGATGATTGAGAAACGTTTTGCAAAGGTTAGAAGTAAGGAATGAGGTGGGGGCAGGTGCAAAATTCCACATCCCATTATTTTCCAAATTGCCAAGGAAAAAGCTACTGTAAAGAAGTCCTTCCCCACACCTGCTGATTTTCCCTGACTGTCAATAACAATGATAAAAATAACAGGTAATTACAAAACTTTTACTATATTAGATACTACTCTAAGCACTTTACATAAAATAATTCATTTAATCTGGGCAACAATCTCATGTCATGTTAGGCCCAGATAAGGAAGTTAGACATACAGAATTAGATAATGGACCAAATTAGAATGGGGAGCATGAGGGTAAAAACAAACAGACAACAAAAACAATTAGGGCTTTCCATCTTCATAAACATAGGCTGAATTTGGTCCTTGGACAAATAGGAGGAATTTTTCCATTGTGGTCAATAGAAAAGGCTGATGGAGTCATTTTCTAAAATAACATAAACAAGAAAGCGGCAGCAGATTCTTTCTGGGGAGGAGTTTGTCTTCACATTATCACCCCCTGCTAGAAATTGTTCTGTTGTAAAGCTTGGGCAAACTAACTCCACTAGGACCGTGCAGCTGTTACAGCCACCCCTCCATATCCGCTGGGGATTGGTTCCAGGACCATGGTGAATACCAAAATTTGCAGATGCTCAAATCTCTTATATAAGATAGTGGAGTGCAAGGAATACCCTTTGTATCAGCAGGTTTCACACCCGCAGATTCAACCAACTGCAGATTGAAGTTTTGCGGATACATAGGGCCGACTGCATTTTGACTCACATCACAAAATGTAAGCATTTGAGTTATCCATCCTCCAATATATTCCAAGCATCTTAATGCTTCATACTTCATTCCCCTGGTCAATCCACTCTCTGTTTTCTTTCTCAAACCCTCCCCTGTGCAATTCTAGAAGCCCATTATATGGTTGAGAACACAAATCCCTATGCGTCCTGCAAACACTCAGGTAACACACTGTCAAAGCCAAATTTGCAGGGGAAACAATTAAACCGGTGATTAAGACTATTCAAGGCTATTACAGTAGGAGAGAGAAGCCAGAACTCAGTCTGAACTCAACTCCACTGAAACAAAATGTGGGAGAGTTTTAAAGGGCTAGGATAAGCTAGGAAAAAAATGTTCTGGAGGGATACTGCAAGGATGTTTGGTCAACAAAATGTGTCAAGCATATTGAGTTGTCCTGAGTTTGTAGGTGTTTTTTCTCTATGATTAGATCATCTGCATTTGCTAATTTGTATCCATAGAAGCTAAACTCCTACCTGCCCACAGAGACTGAGAAATGGGAGTGCTATCTTCCCTGAAGACATTTCAAAAGGATGGCTCTCAGGTTCTTGAGAAAGACTTCCCTGGGTTACGTAACTGACAGGAGGTTTTTATAAAGATTTACTTCTCAAAGGGGCAGAGAAAGAATTTACAATTGCAAATTTTCTAAAGCAAATGCTCTAGGAAAAGAGAAGTCAAGGGCCTACAGCCAGGAAGAAGCCTGTCTAAAGTGTAGTCAAGCTGAGGGGAACAGTAAGGCTGTCTTCCTTAACACTCTTTCTCCCTCAGGCTCTCTTGTCTTAAATGCAACTGGAGTTTTCTTTGAAGACAGTTTACTTTCCTGGTGTATATTTATTCTCCTACCTTGGAGACTACTTAGTGACAGAAAGTGAGGCAGTATTTCGCATGTGTGCACTAATTCATTACACTCATAGTGGATGCTCCGCAGACCTCTTGAGCTCTCTGTCTGTGCAGCTCTCTCTTCTCCACTATTCTTTCTGAAAACTTCAGCCACTGAGCCACCTTGGTTGCCCTGGACTCTCAGCTCCACCTCCTCACATCAGAAAATCAGCAGGCTTTCAATGATTTCCTTCTCCATATAACAGCCTGAAAACTCTCTCAAGCCAACCAGTCAGGGTAGTCATAAGGCTGAGCTTTTTTTTTTTTTTAATTTAAAGTTTTGCAACATCTCTGATGCACTGTTTTATAACCTATTGTTTAATATGTTTATCTTTATTTGGGGGGAGGGAGTTATTTCAGTTGGTTCCTGTTAACCTATCTTGACCCAAAGCAGAAATTCTCATTTATTGAAATCCTTTATGTATTTGTAAGTTACATCCAGGTGCCACTATGCTAAGACCTTATGAATAATATAAGACATATTAAAAATAATTTTTTAAAACTTGCTATAGGAGACATTAGATTTTTAAATATTACTTAATTTCATTTATTAATGGCACAGCTCTTTTAACCTTTTCTTAAAAAAGGAGGATTATTAAAAATGCTGTATATACTTGCCTTTTAATTAGCTTACTAATCATGATGGGTTCATATACCCATTAGCGTGAGGGTCAACATTAATCATAATGGAAGGAAATCAAAGTTTTAGGAAGAATTTTTGGTATATATATACACGATCTTTGGATGATTGTTAGATCCAACCATTCAAATTTTTTAGTCCATATCATTGTTGATAAAAAGCCTATACTAATAGTAGATAGTGTGACTGAATAGTTACCCCAAGAAACTCAAGGGTGAGTTTAGATATTTTAACTATTTTTCCAAATTGTTCTTTTTCCATTTATGTTAAGGAGATGCAATCACCAACCACCTTGAACCGGACCAAGCCTCACCACAAGAGCTATGCCTACAACCTCTGCCTTATTTTTAATACTAAGATCTCTCCAGAAGGAGCTTAGGCCTTATTACGGTAACCTGTAGTACATGTGGAAGCACGTTTTCCAGCTGAGCCTTTGCAAGTGAATACCCACCTCTCACTTTTGAATATTCATTCCCCATCCAAAATAAATGTCCTTGCTTCCCTTTGTTCAAGCATGCCATGACTCTGCAAATGATTCCTCATGGTCTCCTACTTGCTTCAAATATACTCTACTTTGTTAGACAACTACTACTGGTGTAGAGTCTGATTGAACTTGCTAGGAGGGAACTCACTTTGGTTTGGTAACAATAGGAGGTCCTGCTATTCTCAGGCAACTTGATTTATGTATATCATGCTAGTATTAACTTTATCAGAGCTGTTGGATATGACAGTACAATCAGTGAACTGCCCAACTCTAGGAGATACAATTCTCATGGCGTCTGAGCCATGCATGGTGACACTTGCTTCACAGCATTAAATAAAGTTATTAGCCACATATATCTTTTCCAAGCTCTGTCTCCTGAGAGAGCCTAGAAACAATGACACCCTAGTAGCAACAATTACACCCAACACCCAAATCTTGGTTTCTAACGTTATTCTCAAATAAGAGGAACCAGGGCTCCTTGGAGAAATGGCTGGTTCTAGGAATAGGGAACATACAAAATGAATTTAGTGTACCTTGTCATGCCAGAAAGTAAGATAGTGCTCCAACCACCACCACCACCACCACCTTTATTAATGGGGGTACATCAAAGAAAGCAATTGAAAGAACTCCCAGTGCTTAAGCTAGAACAATTTGAACAAAAAATAAAGTGTTGAATTATAACCCAAAGTATAAAATAAATATCTATCTTGATATAAATAAATTATTGGACAAATAATTGGGTAAAAATAGAGACATATCCCATGTGAAAGAACCCCAAATAATTTCTGTAGATACTCCTCCCTTAAGGTGATGGAACATAATTCCCCTTGAAACTAAAAATGCTCTTCGAGCTTCTGGATCTGCAGCAAAGGAGCAACAGCTCTGCCATCCGCCAAATGCTAAGCCAAATAAAACCAAAAAGAAAATAAACTCGAGGAGGGGCTATTTGCTGAAATACAACATGATTATATCTTCTCACATCCCTAGCAAAATTTGTACCTATGCCAAATACCAACAGCTTTGCCATAATTGAGAGACAGATGAAGCTAGAAGCTAGTGTATGAAAAACCAGTTGTATTAAGGCCAGATCCTACAGTTCAAGGCAAAATAAGATGGTACATTTCCTGTGATGTTTGACATGGTGCGGTTTGGGTGATTTGGTGTTTGCTGATTCAGGCTTTATTGTCTACCCTGATTTCCTGGGCAGTTAAATGAGGGAAACGTCACATGCGGACAGATGGTGTTGTTACTCCATAACACAAACTGTATTTTGACTTGAAGTTGCAGTTTGTTACCTGCATAAAGCACTCGCACTTAAAGTTCTGAAAGTCAGTTCTAAGGGAATTTTCAAAGCAGAGATTAAAGAGATGAAAATACAATTTTATTTACTTTATTTCACGGGTGCAAACACCAGCAAGACTGAAAACACAATGGGCAGCAGTGGACCTTATTTCTTCCAAATCATGTTCAGCTCTCGGGGACTGTAAACAAAGTTATTCCAGTTCATGTTGACAAACTCAAATTTGAGAAGTGCCCACATCTTACAAACGCACCAATAATCTGTATTCAGTCCCAAAATGGAATATCCGTCAGATTTCAAATTTCACATTTTACTCAAATTTCAAGTAGTATGTAGAGCAGTAGTGTGTAAAATGCAATTACCAAGTCTTGTTCCCCATGCTCTAACATGGACCCCTTTCTTTGCTTTTTTATTTTAAAGGTCCAGAACTTATTTGATATATATGTGGATTTATGTCTCCAATTTCTATCTCTACCTCCTACTTATTTTCTGTCTATCACTCTCCTTCAAGTTCCTGCCCATTTAATATGGAATAGGAACTTTTATTTCCTCTGAAAAAAGAGTCAGAGACATGAGAATAACTGTCAGGTGATGCAGGAAAATGAAACGTAATCTTTTCCTACCCATCTTAATATGATCAGAAGCTAGAAATGTAGCACTTGTTCTAATGCACACCCAGTTTTGACTGTCCACACACTCAGTATTTAAAGTGGACTTTGAAAGGATTAGGAATATATAAGAGATACTTATTGAATTGTAATCTAGATGTCACTCCATGCTAATAACCAAGAAGGAAAAGGAAAACAACAAAGACTATATTAGCGAAGAATGCTGTGTATGCCAGAGAATATTATGCTCCAATCTTAGTGTTTCTTTGGTCCTTTGAATTTCTATTAGCGTGTTCTTTCTAAGTGCCAGTAGTTGCCAGGAAGTTAGGAAAGGGTTTAATAAATATTTTTCTCTATGAATAAATGCTTTTGTTAGAACCTAGTTTCTGACTTCATGCCCCTGCTCTCTGAGCATTATGATGCTACAAAAATGTAAGTGATCAGTTTTTTAGTAGAGTGCTTCCAATAGATTACGATGTTTCAATGTATGAATTTCTTCCTTGATGAATGAGTCTTTTCATCTAAAGAGAGGATACTAATTCGTACTATATTTTCCCCTAATCCCAAATGGCATGTGTTAGAACTAAAGTGCTTATTGATTTAAATTTCATTCCCTGTTTACTACGAAATAGAAAATAGTCTTGTCATTGTTTTTGAAATATTGATGAAACAGAATAATGTAGGCATGAAAAAAGTAACTTTATGGAAGCTCTCTAGTAAAATTTAATGTATCCTTAATGAAAAAGATGAATTAGAAAGTGTGACCATATGGCTTCTATGCACCTGTGCTCATCAGCATGTGCGTATAAGGGGAAATGCCAATACTTCATAATAACAATTTTATAGGAAGGGGAAAAGTTCAGCGCATGTATATCAGCCACAATGCTATTATTTAAAGTATCTCCTGTTTAGGAGGGGGAAAATATCTCTTTGGAATCCCTTTTTCTCTGGAAAAACAATTCTAGATTTAGAGAGAAATTCTTCTTTGAAAAGCCATAGGTTAAGCAATTCTTAATACCCGTCATAGAGAAAATAATAGTGAGGGTGTCTAAAACCTTTGTAAATATAAATAATTTCATATACACGAGGCACAAATATTGGTTCCAGATTACTTCCAGGTTGTAGGTCTCACTGTCGCTTTAATTGTTCACCACCAAATATCAACATGATCCCCACTCATGATGTAGAGATGTCATTTTCTACTGCTTTTCCTAAATATTCCCTTTTCCTTTACTTTACTCTTCCTGTCATTTTATTAATATTATTATTCTTTTTGAAGAGCTTGAAGAGAAGTCAATCTCCGTTATGATTTGGAAGCTCCAACAAAGCAAACCTAGTCTCTAATTCCGAGTAAACAGCCAAGTGTGGCAATTCTCCTTTTCAAACCTTGGGTAGTCTACATGAGTGCAATCAAATGTGTCAGTTGGAAATCTCGCCTCACAGCTATTGAACAGATGGGTTTTAAGTGTTCATCCCCTTGAAGCGTCCTGACAAGACAGTCTAGTTTGGTTGTTAAGAAAATAGTGTCTATGTCTGAGCACACCTAGGTGCTTTTCTTCAAGAACCCAATGAGGTTTTTGAAATTCACCCAAATGTTTGAAAAATCTGTAATGCTAAGAATAGTCTTTCATATATTTCATTGCTGAGTAGCAAATTACCACAATTTTAGCAATTTAAAATAATATGTATTTATTGTCTCACAATTTCTGTGTCAAGAGTTTTAATGCATTTAATATAGAGCCTCTGCTCAGAGTCTCACCAAGCTAAAATCAAGGTATCAGCAGACTAAATCCTCACTAGAAAGCGAATCTAGGGAGAAGTCCACTTCTAAGCTCCCTCAGATAGCTGGTAGAACTAATTCCCTTGCAGTGAAAGGAGGTCCAGTTGTTTGGCTAGCTGTTGGCCAGGGATCATTCTTAGCTCCTAGAGGCTACTCTCAGGTCCTTGCCATCCCTCTCACTTTTCAAATCTCTCTGGCTTTCCCTTCTGTGACCAGATCTTTCTGCTTCTACGAGGTTTGTGTGATTAGGTCACAATCATCAGGTAGAACTCTGTATTAGTCAGGGTTCTCTAAGGAAACACAACCAATAGGATAAATAAATAGATAATTTTTATGAGGAATTGGTTCACAAGATTATGGAGGCTGCAAAGTCCCGTGATTTGTCATCTGCAAGTTGGAGACCCAGGGAGCTGGTGGGTCTAAAGGCCTGAGAACTAGGAAAGTTGGTGTAAATCCAGCTTGAGCACAGGAACAGATCTATCTCTCAGCTCAAACTGGCAGAGAGGAAACAAAAAGGGATGAATTCTTCCTTCCTGAGTTTTTTGGTTCTATTTGGAACTGGATGATACCCACACACATTGAGGAGGGCAAAGTATTTAGTGAGTCCCTGATTCAAATGCTAATTTCAATCAGAAGCACCATCACAGACCCACACAAAAAACTACGTAATCTGGGGACCCCTTGGCCCAGTCAAATTGACACAAAAAATTAACCATCACAAACTCAGTATCTTAAAGTAAACCATGCCATATAATATAACATAATCATGGCAGTAAAATCCATCATACTCTTAGTCCCAGGGATTATGCAAGGCATATACCCCAAAGGTGAGAAATAATGGGGAACATCTTAGAATTGTACCTATATCATGTGTGGATCAATTATTTCTATGAATAGAAGTTTAGTTTTAATCCATTTGTTTTACTTCACTCCATAAAAGAGGAACTCAAAAGAAACAAGAAACAAAAATTATCTATAAAACTGACAGAGAAAGTAATCCCATTAACACCAGTGAGACCTACCCAGCACATCTTACTCTGCACGTGTGTGTGTGAACACATATCCACACATGCATCTTGGAGATATTAACATTTTTTAAATTACTATAGTCCAATTTTATATTGATTTAGATTCTCCATGTGTATTAGTATAATAATGTAAAACCAGAAAATGAAATAAATTCAACATTTATTTACAGTTTTCATTGCAAAGTTATAATTTAACTTTTCCTAAATGAAAAGTTACTGTATTTCTAAGTAACTGTTAATGGGGTATTATCTCATTAAAAATTTGCATTTTGGATTTCAGGTCCTACCCAGCTCAACCATATTCAGAATATGACCTAGGCGAAATTTCATATCTTCTGCAAGACTGACTTTACTCATATACAAATCTGGGACAACCAAGTTACATTGAGATATCAATAAAATAATATATGTAAATCACTTAACACAATATTTGTATGGTAGAAAGAATTCTAACATGGTCCCTATGACCCCAGCCCATCTTGTGTGATTCCCTGCCTTTGAGTGTAGGGGATCTGTTTAGATGATGATATATCATTGTGCTGACTATGGCAAAGAGATTTTCCTGAAATAATCAAGGTACATAATACCTTGATTCATGTACCTGGATTCATGGACTTAAGATTCAACTCAGTCTAATCAGTTGAGTTAATAAAGAAGGAGAATATCTGAGCGGGCCTGACGAGATCAGATGGGGCCTTAGAATCAGGAGGTCACTTCAAGAATTCAGAGATATTCAAGGCTAACAGAGTCTATGGAGGGGACCAGGTGGCAAGGAGTTTTAGTTGCCTCTAGGAGCTGAGAATGAACTGTGTTTTCAAGCCAGCAAGTGAACTGCAGCCTCTGTCCTACGATCACAAGGAATTGCATTGTACCAACAATAATGTGAGCTTGAAAAAGAAATCCAAGCTCCAGACAGGCACAGAATCTGGCCAATACCTGGACCTCATCCTTTTAGGCCATGAGCACAGAATCCAATCACACATGCCTGGACTTTCAACCTACAAAATTGTTAGTCAATACACAGGTGTTGTTTTAAGCCATTAAGTTTGTAGTAATTTGTTACACAGCAATAGAAAACCAATACTCTTTAGCTCATATTATACATATAATGGATATTTTTATTATTACTATTGTCTTCCAAATTAATAATGGTGCTCACAATTTTTTTAGAAAACATAAAGTGGTCAAAAAGATTTTAGAAAACATAAACATTAGATTTTTTATATCTTAGTCAAACTCATCCCCAAGATTCCCTGCCACACATTTTGCATTTTACTCACACAATGGGCAAAAGAAGGATTGAAATTCATAAAAAAATATGAAATTTGTTAACTCAGTAGGACAATTTTTTGGCTTTAATTAGCTTCAAAGATTTTTGAGAACTAAAGTACCAGTTATTTCAAAAGTATGCTAGGAAATTGTTAAAGAAGGAGGAGGAGGAGGAGAAGGAGGAGGAAGGAGACAGAGGAGAAGCTATCACCATTGCCAGAGCCACGGCCACCTCCAAGGAAAGGAGATATAAACTAAGATACAGAGTACATTGAAAAAGCACAAAGTAAAGAAGAGAATTGGAATGAAATGGCTTGAAAAGTTGCTTCAGATTATGATCTTTGGGAATCTTCTATCAATAGCCTGTTTCCAACCCTTCAAAGTTTCCTTGTAGAAAACTTTCACTGTTTAACACATCAGCTCTTGAATGCCTTTCTATCTTCAGACTTTAGTTTCTTCCATGAAAGCTAAGCTTTAGCACACCAAAAGCCTTTGCTTGGTTACCTAAAAAAGCTGTTCTTTCTCAAATATCTATGCCCATTTAAAACCTTTTTCTCTGCCCTGAATGCATTATAAATTCCTATTTATTTAAAAAAATCTTCAACTCAACTATCATATCTTTTGAAAGTTTCTACAAATCCTAGAGGTAGAATTACTATTTTATATTTGAATTATATAGTTAATAATGAATTACTATTATATATTGGAAATTTAGGGCTCATCATATTGAACTGTAATTATTTATTATTTTGTCTGTACCACCCCTTACAAGCATTCACCTTTGCACGATTATTATTTATCATGCTGTCTGACACATCAAGGAAGCCCTTTATAAATCCTTACTAAATTCATAATGAATGCTGAGGGAATTTATCTGCCTGTTAAATATCCATGGCATGTTATGTAATGTAGACATTACATAGAAACTTTCTAAAAGAAGTTGATAGATAAGCTTAAGTAAATGCTCTTTTACTTATCTTATTTTCCCCAAAGACAGACAATATATATTATTTTCTGATATTTTCCTTTTGCCCCAGATCCAGTACAATATGAGTTCTGTCATTTTCATAGAAACAGAGGGGTTATCTATTTTTGCTTTACATAAGAACACAAATTATCTAATTATCTATGATACTTTTTCATACAATGAATTTAAAGTTTATCTGAGTCCCAATTTTTTTCATTTCATCATATTCCGAAGCAATTTATAGTGCACGGAAAAGTAAGAAAATATGCCAGGAAAGGCACAGGATGTCATCATACAATGCCTAACAGAGTTTCAAGTTACATAAAGGCCCTATGCTATTAATAAAAGATATGACTATATGAAATAACAAGTACCCCAAGCTAGTTATTACTAACATCTAATATTTATATGCTGCTTTAAAGCTTACACAGGAGATTGTCATTGTCAAAGAAACTCAGAAATAGGAGGCAAGGTATCTGAGTTTGGGCCCCATGGCGGCCTCTGTTACTTTGAGCCTCGGTCTCCTCACATGTAAAACAAGACAATAGATAGAGGAGTTTGATGATATTTTACAGCTAGAAAAGTGTGTGAATCTAACACTTTCTACATCTAGACACCCTCTAGAGTGTCTGGGGCATTTTATACAAATAACAAATGCACACTGGATATTTTTTTTTTCCTTCAGTTTCTTTTAGGTCAGTACCTCCTGGTCCAGCATTTTATCTGGTCTCATTCTTCCTAATTTATCAATCTTGACAACAGAGTCCCTTCATTAGATGAACTAATCACTCCAGTGATGGCATTGCCTCTGCTAGTAATACAGCTCCACTCTGGAAACCCCTCACACTTTCCTCTCTGAATGCAAGACTTCCTCTGCTGAGAGCCAGTCAGGCAAGTGGTGGTTAAATTGATCAACTTAGACAACTCTGGCAGAGCCAAGTCCATCTTCAACTAAGAAGGAGTAAAGAACTTCATTTAGCATATCGGTACTCTATTTCATGCCTATCTACATATTTTACCAGTTTAATTCTTTTCTGCCATACATTTTTAATGTACAGCCTTCCAAAATTCAAAATAGATATAGATATAAAGATGGACAAAGAAATGTGTAGTAACTATCTTTAAAACTTTAGAAAATCTGTCCATAGATCATTTCAGTTATTAGAACGAGTTCTCAGAAATGAGGTAGATCCTTAATTTTGAGTTGATAATTAATTATTCAGTGAATGCAATTAGCTGGAACAAGACTTATTTATATTAACTTATTCCTTTCAGTTAATGCTATAGCAATAATTTGTCAATCTGCATCCTTACATGAGCTAGGTTGTTTAGTTTAGTGCTCTATACACAATAGGTGTCCACAGAATGTTAGCTGATGGTTAATTTTATATCAAAACTGCAGCAAGAGGACGAGGGTTAATATGGTATGCGTAACCCCATACAACTGTGTCTGAAAACTTACTGTTTGAGCAGATGATTGATTTGTGCCTAATTCACAAACTATAAGAGACCAACTAGTTGTTCTGAGCTATTAATTTCACTGAGATTTGTTTCCAGGTAGGAAAAAGGTTTTAATTGTTTTTAACACAATCTGTCAAAAGAGACTTTTTTTAAAACAAAAGCTATATTTATTGTGTTAATGCATATCACATTTATTCCGCTAACCCCACACACAGTATAATGAAATCTATTTAACTATTCATAAAATGGAATAATGCAATGATCTCTTAGGTCAAGCTTTGAACATTCAATGATAACAAAATTTTTCTTCAATATTTATTCAGTCCTTTTACCAATCCTTACATTGATCCTTCAAAATAGATTAGCAGAATAATGATTTCTATAATTACAGATATTTTGCCCCCAAAAACCTAAAAATCATACATCTTAGAACTGGAACTTTAAGGACTTTAGAAAACCATTAGGAAGGTTATACAGCTTACGTGTTTTAGTAGACAGTGATTGCTATCATTTAGAGTCCTCGAGGAGTGAATGTTTGAAAAAGAAATACTTGAATCTTTTAGTTCGGTGATTAGGGATTCAAAGTGAAGAAAAAAGCAACTGGAAGCTAGAGAAATAATTAATCATTTTAGCCATCTTGACAGGGGTCATCTTCTCTATTGATTACAATCATGGTTGAAGATATAGGTATTTCACAGGGTGTATTAGTTTGCTAATGATGCAATAACAAAATATCACAGAGTGGGTGGCTCAAACAACAGAAATTTCTTTTCTCACAGTTCTGGAGGCTGGAAGTCCAAGATCAAGGTGAGAGTAGTGTTGGTTTGTCCTGAGGACTTTTTCCTTGGCTTGTAGATGGCATCTTTTTCACTGTGTCCACACTTGGCTTTATCTCTGTGCACATGTGCCTTTCCCTGGTGTCTCTCCTTCTCCTATAAGGATGCTAGTCATATTGGGTTAGGACCCCACCCTAAAGTGAATACAGTCCCTTTAACCTAATCAGTTCTTTGAAACTTTATCTCTAAATATGGTTACATTCTGAGATACTGGAAGCTGGAATTTCAACGTACAAATTTTGGGGGGACTCAATTCAGCCCATAAGCAATGCATACTTAAGCTTTATACAGTTTATTAGCTTAACATTCTGAATCCCGTGTGGCCCTATACTGTGCCATGCTGAAGTGGAAGACACTCAGGCCTGGGTAAAAGAAGGCATGCCATCTAAATATTACTAGCTTTGAGACATAGAGTATTTAATATCTCTGACTCTCAGTTTTGTCATGGATAAAATTAACGTAATATCACCTTTAAATGTTGTTCAAAGATGATTAAGGATGAAACATGATCCTTGGTCAGAAATTCTATTGAAGATTAAAAGCTTTATACAAAGAGAGCCATGATTATGATCAGCTACTTTTCTGACTCTCCCCCTTCTAAACTTCGTTTGGTGGGAAAAAATGTATCTTTGTCCTGAACTTTATATTTCTTTTATAGAAAATTTTGGCTAATAGTCAGCTTTATGTTCAGCCTTTTCTTAATTATCAAGTTAATATATAATTAATACGCATAATATGTGATAATCATCAGGTTAGTGATATTGAGCTTATTTGCTTAAGCGTGTTAACTTCCATATTTTATGTAGAGTTATATTGGACACTTTAATCTCAGTAGACATTGCCCTGGCTTTTCCTTGTTTGAAATAGATCTGAATCCAATTCTGTTATAATTAGCCCTTTTGTGATGAGTTTAACCATGAATTATTCTATAAAAAGTTGAATACAAACTTTGGAACTGATATTTTCCAGGGCATTTCCAATTGTAAGCAGTTTGTCCTTTTGTCAGACCATGAACTACTAAAGCATTAAATTGTGTCCTTTTTTAAAAATGTTAAATAGACTTTATTTTTTAGAATAGTTTTAGGTTCACAGAAGAATGAAGTGGAAAGTACAGAGAACTCCCATGTATCTTTTGCCCCCCACCACATGCACAGCCTCTCCGATTATCAACATCCCACATCAGAGTAGCACCTTTGTTGCAATTGAGGAACCTACATCGTCACATCATTATCACCCAAGTCCATAGTATACATTAGGGTTCACTCTTGGTGCTATACATTTTCTGGGTTTATACAAATGTAGAAAAACCTATATCCACCGTTATAGTATCACACAAGGCAGTTCAACTGCCCTAAAAATCTGTGCTTCACCTGTTCATCTCTCCCTTCCCCCTATACCCTGCTAACCACTGATTTTTTTTTTAGTATCTGTAGTTTTACCTTTTCCAGAATGTTATATAGTTGGAATCATAAAGTATGTAGCTTTTTCAGATTGGCTTCTTTCACATAGCAATAAACATTTAAGGTTCCTCCATGTCTTTTCACTTGGTGTGTCCCTGCTTTCACTTTAAAAAATATGATCAGTATATTTGAGAACTTCCAAGCCATATCTTGATGGATTTCCCTAGAATGTGGGGTTTAGAAGTCTTTGGTGAATTTGGGAACCTCTTGAAACTATAGCCAACAGTCTATGGTATTATTTTGATGCATTTTTTTTCTATGATGAGGATCCATAGTTTTAACCAATGGATTCCCACTCCTGAAACCAAACTAAGAATCTAAAGCTTCCAGAATGAATGATCATGTTTTTTCTTGCAAGGAGCAACATGTGATAAAGGAGAGATTACAGGAAAATCTTGTTTCAAATTTTGGCTGCACAGCTTTTTTGAAATGTGATCCTGACACTGAAAAACTTAATGACTCCAGATTCCTCCCCTATGAAACTGAAGCAATAATCCTCCCTTGGAAGTGTTCTGTAAAGAACTTGAATGTACTTCACGTTCAATCAAGTTTAGTCACATTCCTTCTAATGGAGGTACATACATACTTCTCTTGAATTCATACTAAATTATTATTCAACTGTTGACTTACCGGGTAACTGTGTCTTTATTCAGAGTTTTTGTCCTTCAGTTTCTCTGAGTTCACATCTTGATTTTGGGGTGGTGGCTGATATTTGGGAAACGCTTAGTAACCATTCTAAAGTCATAAAGATAGGAAATATGAGAGTTGGAAAGGTAATTTAAAAGTTAGACATTTTTATGTCTTTATTTAGAAGATTTTACTCAATAATACTTGTTAAACGGAAAAACTATGTACCCTGCTTCTTTCACATCCCAACATACCATTTAAGGATCTGATTTCATAATTCTATTACTATTATTTTAAGATACTCCTACCTGAGGCATTTCCCTATTAGTCTGAATAATTAGAACTTGGCAAAGATCAAAATTTGTTTCTAGAAAATAAATAAGTAATATTAAAATAGATTTTCCTCAAATAGAAATTAACTTTTTAAAGGAGCTGTCGAACTGAAGTAACTACAGACATCTGGAAAATCCTCTAGTGGGAAAAGAATAGTCCTCAGAAGTGATATTGAAATGTGCAAACGTTGGAAATAGAGAAAAGAAACTTGTTATATTCGTACCTGACATCGTAACTTTAGCTCATCAAGTTCCTCCTTCTCCTTTTGCTCAAAGTCAAAATGAAACAGAGAGATAAGTAGCAATACAGCAGACCCAGGAGTACCTTACCTGCATTCCAGGTGACAGAAGAGGTGAAATCAGTAACTTCACTAAGTCACCCATCTGATCATACAATGAGTCTATGAGAAAATTGTATGATACAATAATTTGAATAAAACCAACCCACCTTAAAATAATTGTTTTAAATCTTCAACATTTTTATGTTTTAAATTTAATGAGATAACATCTGGCAAATTTTTCACAAACAAACTGTTTTTGGCATTCCAAGTAGGTTGACATATTTTATTCTAATAATTACCTGTTCAATTTCCTTGCTTTCAGCTAATTTGTTTTTAAGGCATTGGTATGAAAAGACCACTTCTACTCTTTTAATAAAGCCATGTACTTTTATTAGTCCAACAGAGACTTCTTACAGGTATATGTTTCATGAAACAGAATGTAAAAGCTCTGGAATTTTGAATTTCTCATTAATACATGGCTTCATTGCAAACAAAATGGATATACTGCAAGCAGATGCAAAGCCACTTAATTGTTCATCAACTATTGCATATTTTTTTTACAAAATAGTGTTTAAGACCATTTTGTGCATGGAAGTATAAAATCTAACAGAATCTATAGTGTAATATATAATCTATAGAATATATAAAATATAATGTAATTAAGTCATTATTTAGAAAAAATACTTTAAAAATATTGAGGCAGGATGACAGGGGTTATCACATTTTGAACTAATTAAGATTTTTCGAAGTTTAAAATATATTTTATAAGCAAATTTTATCATCACTGTTTCAATAAATATAAAATATAAATGTGACCTTGACGTTTTAGCCTCAATCACAATTTTAACTATATATTTTAAAATTTAGTGACTAAATTGTATTTGATCCATTAGAACTCCTTAATTATTATAACAAAGAAACAGCATTTTTTTCAAACACTTTCAAACTTTGACCCCAATATATAAGAAAATAATTGAAAGGTTTAGAACTGAAGTTTAGTATCCTTCCAGCCAGTACTTTGCTGAGCTTGTTCAATTCAACCAGTGTTCACTGAGAATTTAATAATGCTTTGTTCTGTGTTTTTCTCATATGGAAGAAACATAAGCTGAGGTCCCTGACCTCAAGGAGCTTATAAATTCATTGGAAAGATATAATTTATACACCTGAGTCAATTACCTGGAAATAGGAGGCAGGCTATGACAAGATGCAAAAGAAAGTGTTACTAAAGATGTTCTGGTTTATCACCTTACTTTTATCTGGACACTTGCAATCATCACTTCCTGTGCCCAGCCAGTTTCCACTAGAATCCATTCCAGATATTGCCACCACTCAGAAAATCTTTCTTAAATGCAGAACTCACCAGGAGTCTTCTGTTCAGATATTTTCAGTTTACTTGCACATTCTTCAGACTAAAAAAACTCACTAATTGTTTAGTCTGGAATATCCAGCTCTTCACCACTAACCCGCTTCCATCTTTCCAGCCTTATCACCCACAAATTCATGCACAGACAAGCTCCAGTGCAAATTTTCTGTCCTCAACTGTCTTCACAGATACAATGTAGAAGATCTTAAGGATCTTCAGATCTTTTGATTCTACCTCTAGAATACTTCAATCCAACCAATTCTATCTGTCTCAATAACGTAACACTATTCCAAGCTGCTACCTTCTCTTCACTCTTGCTAGACCTGTCCCACCCCCAACAAATGTTTTCATCAACAAAATCTGAGATGCTATTTTTGTTTATTTATTTTGTTTTCTTATTTTTTTTTTTTTTTTTTTTTTTTTTGCTTATTAAGACAGTTTGGGGGGGCAGTTTTAGATTCATAGCAAAACTGAATGGAAGGTATGGAGATTTCCCATATGCTCTTTGCCCCCACACAAGCATAGGCACTGCCATGATCAGTATCCAACAATAGGGTCCAAAGTACATAGTAGTTTACATTATGTTTCACTCTGTGGTGTATATTCTATGGGTACATAGTCTATATATAATGACTGTATCCATCATTATGGTATCATACAGAGAATTTTCACTGCCCTGAAAAGCCTCTGTGCTCTGCCTATTCATCTTCTCCCCCTAACCGCTGGAAACTACTGATCTTTTTATTATCTCTATGTTTTTGCCTTTTCCAGAATGTCATATTGTTAGAATCACACAGTATGATATAGCCTTTTCAAATTGACTTCTTTCACTTAGTACTATGCATTTAAGGTTTCTCTGTGACTTTTCATGTCTTGATAACTCATTTTTTAGCACTGAATGATATTCCATTATCTGGATGTACCACAGTTTATTTATCCATTAAGCTACAGAGGGACATCTTGGTTGCTTCCAAGTTTTGGCAATTACGAACGAAGCTGTTATGCACATCCGTGTGCAGGTTTTTGTGTGAAAGTAAATTTTCAAATGCGACCTCTTTGTAATGGCTGCTTTGAAGATTTTTTCAGCATCAGTTTTCATTAGTTAGTTTTTATTTTGTTAGTTTTCAACAATTTGACTAAGGTATGTGTACAATTTGTGTGTGTATGTCCCGCTTGGTTGAGGTTTCTAAGAACATCAGAAATTTTTATTATAAAATTATTAAAAATTTTTCATTACAAACTTTTATGGTAAATTTTGTCCATTACATAATCAAAATTTTTTTTTCCAGCTTTACTCTCTCTTGACTTATTTTGGGTCCAATTACATCTATATTAGATTGCTTAATATTCCACCAAGATGGTGATTCTTTTTATTTTTTTTGTCTTTTGTTTCTCTCTATGCCTTATTTTAAAGGGTCTAATTTCCTGTTTCCAAATATACTGCTCTTATCTTTTGCTGATATAGCCACACAGTGAATTTCTAAACTTCAGATATCATGTCTTTATTTCTAAGATACATTTTGTTCTTCTAAAGATAACAAAGTGTCAATGTAGGTGTACTATGTTCATCAACTGTAACAAATGTACCACTCTGGAAGGAGATAATGGTAAGAGGAGAAGTTAGGCATTTGTGAGGGCAGAGGGTATACCAGAAATCTCTGTATCTTCCCCTCAATTTGCTGTGAACCTAAAACTGCTCAAAAAATAAAGTCTATTGAAAACAACAACAAGAAAGCAACACACACAAAACACGCACTTTCCATGCTTCAAGTGTTTGGGCACTGCTAGCTGGATCTTCTCTGCTCAGAGTTTCACCAGGCTATAATCAACGACTTAGCTAGACTGTATTATCCCCTAGAGGCTTGATTAGGATAAGTATTTTCCTTCAAAAATTCATTTGGATGGTTGATAAAATTCATTTTCTTGAGATTTATGGCTGAGGTGATCTGAATTCTTACTGGATTTCAGCTGGAAGCCACAATCAGTAGTTGAGATTTCCCACAGTTCTATGACACTTTTTGTTTCTATAAGACATTTACTACATGGATGTTTTCTTCTTCAAGCCCAGGAAGACACACTCTCTGATCTCTTGGAAGACGTTAGCTGTCTTTAAAATGTCCATTTTATTAGATTATGCCCACCCATAATAATCTCCCCTTTGGCTAATTCAAAGTCAAATCATTTAAGGATTTTAATTGCATCTGCAAAATTTTTGCAACTTTGCCACATATGATAGCCCAGCCAAAAGAGTAACATTTATCATATTCACAGATCTCACTCACACTCAAAGGAATGGGATCATATAGGATTATACACCAGTGGGCGGAAATCTTGAGGGCTATCTGGAAATTCTACCCATCACAAAATTTTTGGTAACATTTAGAATAGCTCTGTGAAAGTTCTGGTTCCACATTTCTGTCATCTGTGTCAATACTAGATCTGTTGCTATTAGCTTTTTGGTTTTAAATTATTAAATGTCATATTTTCCTCCTTTTTCACGTGTCAATTAATTCTTTATTGTGTACTGATGCTTATGGATGCTACATTGTTGAGTTTCTGCATTTGTTTTTTTCTCTCTTGAAAGACTGCTAGTTTTGTTCTGACAATGAGTTAATTTGCTGGTTGATCAGCTTGATATTATCCAGTTTCATTTTTAGATTTTATTATGGGAAGTGTAGAGTAGACCTTAATCTACAGTTAGGTTAGTCTTACTTATAAGTTATGATGTTCCTGGGGTCCCAGCTAATTTTCTGGTGAGTTCAGTAAGGTATCTCCACTGTAGCTTATTGGATCTTCAACATTTCTCAGAATTGTACAATCTTCAAATCACCATTCAGCCCATAGCTTGTAACAGCTGTTCTCTGCTAGGCATCACAAAGTATCACCCTGTGCCTGAATAGAATACTATTTTCCCAAAGAGTCTATGCTGATTTCTGGGTATGCATTTGTGTGTATTTCCCCTTATTTGATATTCCTCACAAATTCCAGCTGTCCAGTCAACCCATATCTCCAATTTCAGATTCCTCTACCTATAATGTGAGCTGTTCTATGTTTGGGCTCCACTTACCAGAGACTTGATTTGAAAGAGTTCACTGGGCAAATATGGAACTCGTTTTCTGTTTGTCTTTCCTTAAGGATGCTTAAAAATAACAGTCTTTAGCCTTCTGTTGCCGAATACCTGGAAACAGATATTCTATATATTTTGTCCAGTTTTTTAGTTGTTCACATGTATGTTTGATAGTTATTCCTCTGCAAGTAAAAATTTAATACACATTTGTAAATGGCTATATAAATAAGAAGACAGTAGCCTATTGAAAGTGTCCAGGGAGAAATTAGATCCTTCTCAGTGTAAGTGCTTTTAAGAATATGAAAAAGATGAAATTTTAATAATAAAATGACTCATAAGCTAAAATTACAGAACTTACTGATTTGTTTCATGAGAAAATGGTAGAAGAGATAGAAGCCATATTATTTCAGGCTTTCTGGAATTATTGATGAAGTGTTTCTTAATAAAATAGGATATATTAAAAAAAAGAAATAATATTAGATGTAAGATAAAATATTTAAAGAAGACCAGAGATAAAAAGGGTAGGAGAGAATGAATATAGATAACCAAAAGTGAAAATTTAGAGAATCCAGGGTAAATAACTTAAATCATTGTATGATCAGTTTCTTCATTTAATACATACATGCAAAAATTGACAATGGTGCTGCACGTCCCGGAAAAGCTCATGGATACATTCAGTGTTTGCCAGTACCTTCCTATAATTATATTTTTACATTTTTCCAGGTTTTTAAACATTTTTGTTAAATATATTAGTCTAATAACAACTAGTCCTGCATAGCTAGAAGTGAAAATTTCTGCAACACTAATTTTTAACATTGATTCTTCTATAAATTTGTAAGATTGAATGAAAAAATTCTTCAAGAAGTCTCAAGTAATGTCAACGTCATGGCAGAGTGAGTTGTTCCCTTTGTCTCACCCCTCTAAGTTACAACCAGTTGGACATCCATCAAAAAAGGACTCCTTGCACAGTACACCAAAATGCCTGAGAGATCTGTGCATCTACACACCTGAAGGTGGATGGACTGAACCTCCAGGAGGCAGTGGAACTAGGGAAGTGGCACCCTCCACTTGCCCCAGTGGCAGTGATCTAAAATGTATATCCTCATACTGGTGCACATTGGTAAATAGAGGCTACAGGAACAGACATGGCACTTGTGGCTTAGCCCTCACCCCTGAGCAGTGGCAGATGGCACACACATGCTGAGGATTCAGGACACAGACTAGAGCTGGTGACCCAGCCTTCTTCCCTTCCCCCAGAAGGGGTGCTGGTGTTTCCAGCAGTGGGATCATCACAGAAAACATGGGTTTTCCCAGCAGAGGTGGGGTGCTCTGACTTGAGGTTTCAAAAAGCAAAATGACACACTCCAGTCCCGAGAGGGTGCAAGACCAGCAACAACACTTGTGGCTTAACCCCTGCCCATCCCCTAGCAGGGGTAGGTGGGGCACCTGCAACCTGGTTTCAGGAGCCACAGCAGAGACTGTGACCCAGACCAGTAGAGCTGGTGCACCCCTGACACCAGCTCTACCAGCAGCAGGGGCTGCACACAAGACCCTGGACCCCTTGCAGTGACAGCAACACCAATGAACACAGACTTCCTGGAAGCAGTGTTGCCATCACCCCCAGATAACCTGGGAGCAGCAGCACAGGTGGTGCCTGGGGAAGCAGCACCCAAGCCCATGGAGAGCCCAGAGAGAGCCAGTGGGGGAACAGGAGACCCAGGTGACCCCAGAGGCAGCAGAAGTGCTCACAGCTTGAACCCATTTGTGACACCTGAGACTGCAGCAACGTCATATCCTGCAAGGCACCAGCAACCTCAAAGGCACAAGCAGTGCAAGGAGGGTACTGACAATGCCTCTAGTAGAGGCAGCGGAGGCTGCAAAGTGCAGGCTCTCAAATACAAACAGAAGCAGCTCAGACCCAAAGTAACCAAAGCCTTACCCAAATAAGAAAGATGTTTAACCACTACAAATGTGCCGGCAGAGGAGCAACTCATCAAGTACCATGAAGAACTACAGTAACACAGAACAGAAAGAAAATGACAACTCTCCATAAACCAAACTTGAAGTCACAGAAGATTACAGTCTAACTGACAGAGAATTCAAAATAGTTCTCACGAAGAAACTCAATGAGTTATAAGAAAGCTCAGGAATAAAATGAATGAACAGAAGGAGTACTTCCCCCAAAAGTTGAAACTCTAAAAAAAAGCAAACAATTTGTGGAGAGGAAGAACATCATAACATGAAAAATAAAGTAGAAAGCATTGAAAATAGAGCAGACCATATGGAAGAAAGAATTAGTGAGCTCAAAGATAGAAATTTAGAATTGATTCAGGTGGAAGAGGAGAGAGAACTGAGATTTTTTTTTTTTAAATGAAGAAATTCTATGAGAAATATCTGACTCATTTAATAAATACTACATAAGGATAATGGGTGTCCCAGAAAGAGAAGAGAGGGGGAAAGGAGCAGAGAGCTTATTCAAATAAATAATAGCTGAGAACTTCCCAAACATGGGGAAGGAACTGGATACACAAGTACGTGAAGTTCACAGAACTCCTAATTATCTCAACTCAAAAAGACCTTCTCCAGGCCTATTGTATTAAAACTGTCATAAGTCAATGACAAAGAAAGAATATTAAGGGAGGTTAGAGAGAAGAAAATAATTTACAAAGGAATCCCCATCAGGCTATCAGCGCATTTCTCAGCAGAAACTCTACAGGCCAGGAGATAGTGGAATAACATATTCAAAATATTGAAAAACAAAAACTATCAGCCAAGAATACTCTATCCAGCCAAGTAATTCTTTTTATATGAAGGAGAAATAAAGACTTTCCCAGACAAACAAAAGCTGAGGGAGTTCATCACCACTACACCTGTCTTACGAGAAATGTTGAAAGGAACCCTCCTACTTGAAACAGAAAGGCAAAGGTATACAAAGCTTTGAGCAAGGGGACAAATAGACAGACAGAATCAGAAAATTGCAGCCCTATATCAGAATAGGTTAGTAAACATTTAATTATAGCATAAAGGCTAAAGGACAAGAAAGTATCAAAAACAACTATATACACTTAATTTGGTAACAAATTTTACAACATAAAAATGAATAATTTGTGACAACAGAAACATAGGAGGAGAAGCGGAAAAGGATGGAACTTGCATAGGCTGGGGCGATGAGATGCATCATCAGGAAAAGGACTATCTCATCTATGAGATCTTTTATAAAACCTCACAGTAACCAAAAAACAAAAACTCTCAGGTATTCTTCATACCTGAGGACAATAAGGACCTAAGATATAAGGACTCAGAAAGATTAAAATAAAGAAAAAAAAAACATTTGAGCAGTAACAGAAAACAGTTGATGTAGCTTTACTAATATAAAGAAAGTTTTAAGGCAATGTGTAATACTAAAAACATAAAAGGATATATCATAATAAAATGGTTAAACTCTATTCAATGCTGTAAAGATAGGATTTTTCAGCATGTTGATTTATAGATTCAATGTAACTTTGGTCAAAACAGAGTGTGTGTGTGTGTGGGTGTGAGTGTGTGTTTAATCGAGAACATGATTTTAAAATATGTTTGAAGATCAACAACCACAAAGATAATTTTAAATAAGAAGAGCAAAGTTGGAGGGCTTACGTAACCATACTTCAAGAATTATGATAAAGCTACAGTAATTAAATTGAATGGAATTGGCACATAGATAGACACATATATGAAAGAAAGAGATTAGATAATCAAGAAAACCCGCACACGTATGAGGTCATCTGATATATAAAAGGAGATCACTGAAATGTTAATATAGATTGTATTTTAATGATTGGCTTTAGAGTTGTATATTACTTTAAAGAAAAAACTCTCGACTCTACCTCACATTATATGTAAACAAAATTATGTTCCAGATGGATCATAATAATAAAGCTTCCAGTGGGTAACACAGGAGAATATCTTCATGACATTGGTAAGACAGAAGGTAACTAGACTTGCTATACAAAGAACTAATCATAAAGAGAGGCCTGAATCCTTGTATTTCATTGAAGATATTATTAAAAGAATAAAAAGTAAGCTACAGTTTAGGATGACAGTTTCAATTAATATATCCAACAAATGATTCATATACAAACAACTTTTTTAAAAGGCAACTCAGTGAAATTTGAACAATGAAATGAATAGGCAATGAATGAAAGAGGACATTCACCTCTTTTTTTCACCATGGAAAAGTAAGCTAAAACCTCAAGAGCCGCAGCATGACTCAGTGTCCCCAACTAACGAGTAAAATAAGTTTTTAAAAAAGACCAACAATAACAGGTACTGGCAAGAGTGCGAAGTGGCTAGAACTCTCATATACTGCAGGTGGGAAAGTCACTTTGGAGTCCTCTTTGACGTAATTTACTAGAGTTGAAACTAAGGTCCCTATGACTCAACAATATGACTCCTAAGGATATAACGAGGAGAAATGTACGTACATGTTCACCAAAAGACTCCTAGGTACATACGCAGTGAGAATTAGTACACACATTCACCACATGGACAAGAAGCTGATAGAAAGCACATAATAATAGTAGAAAACCGGAAACAACTCAAGTATATGTACATCATAAGTAGAAGAAATAAACGTATTGTGGAATTTTAACACAATGGAACAATATATAGAAAAGAAAAGGAACTACTAGTATACACAACAGTGTGGATAAGTTTCACAGATAAATTGTTGAGCAAAAGAAAGCAGACACAAAATATTATATTTTCTCTGTTTCCGTTTATATAAACATTCAAAAATAGGCAAAGTAATCTATGGAAATAGAACTTAAAAAATATTTCTTTTGGGGAGTTAATATTTGGGATGGAGCTTAAGAGATTTCTGGATGTTAGTAAGAAAGTATATCTTGATCTGGGTGGTGATTAAATTTATATTCTTACTTTTTAAATAGTCTTCCTTAAAATAGGTACATTTTAATATATATATTAAAATATTTTTATATAATTTAAATATATATAGTTATATTTATCCTATCATATGTAATTTTAAGCAATGTGTAGTATTTGGAAATTTATAATTTCTTAAAGCATTGTATAGTATAAAAAACCAAAACGAACTTATGTTAATAAGGATAGTGAATAATATTATATGGCTCCCTTCCAAAAATAATAATGAAACATGCCATACACACAAAAAAAACATTAATATATACACACATTTGAATATCATTCTTCCAAATCTTGAAGACAGTATTAATCAAGGTGATGGGGAGCTCCAAAATTTATGATCAGATATGAAGAGCTCTCTTTCTCTAGATCACTGAGTTAAGTGTTCCTGATATGCTAATAAAGAAAGTTCATTAACTTCCAATAGCTGCTTGGTGTTTTATGTAAAATGAGATGATGGCCTCAGCTGACACCATAAAAAGTCATGTCTATAATTTAAATTACAAGAATAACTTTCCAGCCTATCTCCTCTGAGGCCAAAGATGAAAAGGGCATTGAGGTAGCAGAACTCTTTTGCCCTAAAATTTGGCCTTCTATATCAATTATGCTATATAGTGTAGCAAATGGTGCTAGAAGTCTGATGATTGTTTAAACAACTGTTTACCTTATATCTATCCTACCATTTTTATTTCAAGCAAAAGCTGATCTTTTCTTTCTCTCAGGCTCCATTTATTACTATAAATCAATATTGAAAGGCAGAAAAATGTGATTCCACGTGTCATTGCATATCAAATCCCCAGAAGTTGTCAAGGGTATCAGCTATCCCTTTTCCTTCATGTCCCTGGGTGGAGGAGCTTCAATTAGAGTAACAGTCGAGGCTTTTGTTACCTCCACATGCCTCCCCAGGGAGAGGAGACTATTCAATTGGTGGGTGTATCTCAGCAACTTCTGTGTCCACACTTTATGACCTGGCAGCCAGCAAAAAAAACAAAAAAAAACAAAAAAAAACATTTGATTCTCTGTCTCCAAATTGTGGAAAGTTTAGTATGACAGTCTCTTCCTTTATGGAGAAGGTTGGGGAGAGAAGTTCAATCAGAGGCAAATAAATAAGCCCATTTGGCTGCCCCTTAAGCCATATTCTCCTTTCACCTTGTCAATAGTAGAGATAACATTTTGATCTCCCTCTGACTGACTCCTGCATGTATTTCTAAATTGTTTCTATTTGTTTGAGTAGACAAAGTGTTTTCTTTTGGAGCCCCTAAATCCAGAATATCATAGAATATTATAATGAGGACATAATTATTCTCAGCCTTATATGAGAAGTCCTAGTTTCCAGTGTATTTGAGGATTCAGTTTTAATCTGTCTATATTTATTGAATGAAGGGCATTAAAAGCCCAAAATGTGAGCATGAGTTATATGTTTGAAATTTCTCGCTGCAACATGAAAGACCACTTGAAATTGTCCAACTCACGCCAATTACTGTACCTCAGTATACAGGATAAGAATAGCCATAGTATCAACCACTGTTTCTCTGTTGGTGATAATAAGAACATTGAGGAGAGGATGGCTTGGGTCAGATGCTGACACTTTATGACCCTGAATGCTTACCTGCTGTCTTCCCTTGCCCCCTCAAGGAGAAAGTAGCTTGAAGAAGTTTAGACATATTATGGATAAGATGGATAGAGTTAAAGAAATTCTTTCATAAATGCCAAGTGAAATAAACCCAACTGTTGAATTACAGAATAAATAATGTCCTAAAATGTTGTAAGCTGTTATTTTTTACCCCGTCCAAAGTTAGTTGTGCTTAATTGTAGGGAAAATGTATCAAAAATTCCTTTTTAAACTCTACATATCATGGAACAGTTTATTTATAAAATCAAGCACTATTTCAAGAGTGTTTTTGTTGTGGAAACAATTATAAAGTAGCCATTCTTCTCGTATTTCATAAAACTCTCAACTTCTGCTATTTAAATTACCTAGCTAATTAGGTCTCCAATGAAAAGGTGTGTAAACCTACTCATTTTTAACCTTAAAAATAATTTCCAACACTCCTGGGTGCTGTTAAAAAAAAAAAAACTGCTAATAAAAAAATTGCCTAAGCTTTGTGAAGATAATGCACTTAATCAAAGATCTCTAAAGAAATCCTCTGGATAGCAACACTGAACTGTGCAAGCTAATATAAAAATATTGCAATCCCAATGCATTTGAATAGGGAATTTAGCTCCTTAACTTAAAGGTAGGTAAGTGGTACTTGTATCATTACATTAGTCACATTAATCATCAAGTTTTCATACAGAGAAATAGAGTTGAGCACAGCAGCCGGTTAAGTCGTTAGGGATAATGACTTGCATAACAGTCTAAGAATGTGAAAACAGTTTTCCTGTTAAAAAATTAAGGTGAATTCTTTCTATCAACTATGCTTCTCAGATAAAGTCTGGGAAACAAAAATTCACAGTATAATCAGTGTCTTCCCACTTTCTTTCCCAAATATATCACCATGTCATTGTAGAAAGACCCTGGATCATCTGTCTCAGAAGCCAATAATTTATAATAGCTCAGTATGTGGGTTTCTTACTTTTTAACATATAAGTTATTACCTTAAAAAAAAAAACCTCTATATGGCTGTCACTTTTTACACAACATATTCTGATGGCACTAGAAATGATTAATTTTGATGCTCTAGAATTTCTGTTTTGGGGATTATGGGAGAAGTGATGAGCTTAATGAAAAAAACCAACCTTTAAATCAAAGGATTCAAAACTTGGAGATTCCCTAAATTCCCAGAACAGCCAATCAGTATTTTAATCTATGTTCTTAGCTTCAAGCTGATCACAAAATTGACTAGGAAACATCAGAATTGAGCTCAGAAAGGTGTGAGAACCCAGAGAGACTTGGCATGGAAATCAAGGAAAGGTAGCAATACAACATGTACTTTTAAAACTTTGCTGGATCCCAATATCCCCATCAAAAGCAAGGAAAGTCAACACCCCTGGTAAAAATTCCTGCAGTTGATGGCTTCACTACCCCAAATGAAACCTAATCTCTTCCTGTGATCAGCAATCCTCCCTCAATGGCAGAAGTCTGACTGTGAGTAACAGATTTGCTCAGCCTTTGTCAGTATCACTCTAACACTCGTCCAATGTGAAGATCTCCCCAAAGAGATAGGAGATTTGTGTACTCAGCAGTCAAATCATTTCTGAATTCATGAACACTTGTATACTTTAAATATTAACATGTTGCACCAACTTTTTACATTTAGAACCTAAATTTTGAATTATGTCCCTAAGTCTAGAGTAACAGATTATTTCTGAATAAGCAGAGGACGAGATTGTCAATTCAGATATAAAATGAATAGGGAGGTTCGAAGAAGGGGTCAGGCCTGAGAATCCAGAAAGATGACAAGTGAGAAAAGATTATTAAAGGATATTTTCCCTCATTCACAGTGATCTTACCAGTAGGATCTCTCTAAATAACAACAAACCTTCTAGGCTAAATCTGCTCTGCTGAGAAATGGGATGGTGTCTTAGTTAAACGTCTAGTGAACATAGCTCATTGTCACTGTCTAGGTATAAGGTTAAACCCAGGGTAGGTGTTTGGATAGCAGGGAAAGACTAAAAGTGAGTGTTCTCTGGGTTTGGTCGAGTTGTGGACACAGAGGATGTGGTAAATCAAGGGTATTCATGTCCCAATTCTTTTTTCATCCCTCTGATGTTTAGTAATCTCACAGTGACCTCACATTCTGATTTGGCCAGGTGACTTGATTTGGCCAATGAGATATTAGCAAACTTAATGACAAAAGAGATTTGAAAAAGTACTTTCATCTTTCTATTCATTCTTTTGCCTTCACTACTTGTCCAGGCTAGCCTACTGAAGAATGAGAGAACTATGGTCCAGTCACCCCCATCGCCCCAGAAGACAGCCAGCTGACTGCCAGAGTTGAAAGTAAGCCCAGCTCGGATCAGAAGAATCACTCAGCCAAGCCCAGCCTAAATCACCCACTCTCAGACTGTTGAGCTAAATAAGAGCTTATTGTTTTAAGCCACTTGGGACAGTTTGTTATACAGCGTTGCCATACAAGAGAACTGACGCAGTGCACATTAAGGGAGAGTACCAGTGATATGCTTTTACTATAAACTGGAAATTACTAGCCATTGATAAGTCCCAGAATTACCTAGAAACCTTTAAAAAACATAGCCTGATCCCTCTCTGATCTATAAAATCCCTTTTTCTGGAGACATGGTAAGTATTTTATGTAAGGGGCCCAGCTTGCATTAAATATTAAGACCCACTGATTTAAGCATATTGTCTTAACAATTGGGAGGAAATATTTCTAGAATGGTTGAACATTTTCTCACTCTCTTAATCTGCCAACAAAGAGAACCAGTTACATTTTATGTTATGACTTAATTATCTTTACTTTACTTTCCTAATCTATGGATACTGGTCATGCAGGCCATGGACTGAAAAGTCAGAGGACCACAGTCAGTGATGGACTTAAAATCATTTTCTTGGAAAAATGTCACCTGGTAACAAGCTGAGCAGTCATTTCTATGTTATTGATAGAGGTGAAAAGGGGATATGGATGCATTTAATCTGGTCTCCAAGACTGACAGAAGCTCCCTTCTGAAGAAACAAGCTAGTGAACCAAAGCCCAGGCAACCTCTCCCCAAAACAGAAGAGTATCATCTTGCTGCCAATTGTCCTATTCCTCAAATATGATAATAGCATACTACCTGGGGGCTTTCCCCTCCTGTTCTATTTGCCTGAGAATCTTCTGATGGCTGGCTCCTTCTAATTATACAGAACTCAGAGTGGCCTTCCTTAACCTTTCTATAAAGGAATCTCTATCCATCTTCTTTCCACACCACTATATATCTCTCTCTTTTCAATTACTGCTTTTTATTTCTTTCAGAGCTATTAGCATTGAAAGGATGACCATGTTTGTGGTACATCTATGGTCAAATTGAGCAGTAAGAAGGTATAATACTGGAGAAAAACCTATTTCATTTATTAGTTAACAAGTCTCACTATTGGTCAGGTGAGCAGAAACTGGAGTATCGAAGCCTAGCCTATTTTGTCTGAAATTACCAGTAAAATTCATGCTTTTCTTGAGCAGCATATTCTTAATTCTTCATTGTATATAACATTCTTATTTCAATGAAGAAAAATTAAGATATAAGGTAAGATGAACTAGGAGCAGATATGATGCAGACATATCCAATAGTCTCTGATACACTACTAAGGCTATAGTCATTTTAGAATGTATGATGATTCACAGTATTGTTTAATTAACTAAATAAGGAGGCTGTTAGATTGAGGGTGCTCCAATGCCCTGGCAACCTACATGGTAAGCAAACTAAAAATCTAAGCCTGTTAGTACCTCAAGGTTATGAAATCGGAACCTAAGGACAACCAATCGCAAATAGTCAACTAGGCTTTAAGCTATAGCCAATTAATAATTTCCTTGCTTTGCTTCCACGTTTTCTCTGTAAAAGTCTGTCCCCAGCTCCTGTCAATGGAGCACTCTTAAACATTTCTGATTTGGCACCACTTTGTTTGAATCGATTTTTGCTCAAATAATCTCTTCAAATTTTTAATATGTCTCAATTTATCTTTTAGCAATACATATTGCAGGCAGCAATTGTTCTTGCTAGAAGCAGTTCACTTTTCATTGGCTCTGGTAACAGCAAACTCCTTTGGTGAGGGAAGCAGCAAGAGGTAGCAGAAAGAGCATAGGTTTTAGAGTCAGATAGACTCGTGTGAATCACAGCTTTGCCCTTCCTGGCTTTGGGATGTTGAGCAGTTTTCTTAACCTTGTCAAGCTTTAGTTCACTCAACAGTAAAAGGATGATAGTGATGTCTTTCTCAATAGGTTTTGAGGATGAAATGAGATAACACGGAAAATGTTTGAAAACATTATATTCAGTCTTCAATAAAGTTCCTTCTCTCTGGTTCTTTTTGTCTCTCTCTGAAGTTTCCACTCTGTCTCCATCAGGGCTTTTTCTTTCTCTACCCATCCCCAAGTACAAACATTCCCCCAGTTTAGTCATTGACTCTCCTTCTGGGACAAACTATTCTTAAGTGTTCATCTTTCGTGACTTCCCCTATAATTCTGCTTATTATTTGTAAATAAATATTGCCACAGTAAACCTCTCATTTGCCCAATAATCACAAACTTTAATTACCTTCTAGTCATCACCTCTTAACTGTCCAACTGAGTCATCAAATCCATCATAAAGTAGAATTTCATAAATCTATTCAATTATTTTGTTTCCTATTTTAGTTTGATAGTGTCATCCTCCTCCCCAGAACTGAAACTTCAGAATCATCTTTAACTCTTCCATGTTTCTCTCTCCTCTGTATCCAATAAAGTACCATTGACTCTCCTAGCTCAACTATTACTTCTCTCATTCTCTTCCCTTCTATTTGCACTATTTATCTCATCTAACTATAAGTTATAAGGAATCAAACACAAACCAGTTGAAATCCAATTCCAAGCATTAAAAAAAAATTACTTTTTTAAATCGTATGTATCTATGTAATAGAAAATTCCAAGCACTGGATTTTGCTTCAGGCAAGTCTGAGTCTAGACACTCAAAGTTATCATCAAAGCTCTTCCTTTGAGTTTCCCACTTTTGCTTTCCTCTTCTTTGACTTAATTCATTGGCCGACTTTCCCCAGGTGTTAGCAAAGATGTTAACAGCAGCACTGAAAACACGTCAAATTAATACCAAGCATCCCAAAGAATATGAGTCTCACTCAAAATAGGTTTAATAAATTCCCCAAAAGGATTCTAATTGGTCCTGCTTATTTCTCATACTTGCTTTTACTTTAAAGAATGAGGTAAATATGTGGTGGCAAGGAAGCCTGCTCTATAAAAATCACAGGGAATACGCCAAAGAAGAGTTATAATCAGTTCATTTACCTCCAAATTCCTGCCACTCTAAGCCATCCTCCCTGTTGAGGAGTGAGTTAGTCCAGGAGTGTTACTCTGTTTAGAGGTTCTCCCACATGAAAACAGATGTATTGCAGGGAACCGAACACCCCATTTCCCCCTGCCTCCCACCCCTAAAAAACACTAACTTAATACAATTTATGAAATCCTTCTTTTGAAAAACATTTGATAGCCTTGAGATTTCAGTTGGAAAAAAAATTCTTAATTACACTCAGGTCATCCATTTGCACTCAGGTCCAACAAATATTTTTCAAATGCTCATTTTGTTATAGGCAGTGTTCTAAACGCTAGAGACACAGAGTGACAAAGTAAATAAAACTGCCCCCTGATGGAGCTCACACTTGATGGAACAATGCAACTTTACCAACCTTTATACGTTTCCATGACAACTTCATCTCAGTCCTTTGGTACTACATTCAGTGCTTATCCTCTCAATCTTTTGGGGGACTCTACCTTTGATTATATTATCCTATCCAACTTGAAGTCTCTGTTTCTCTCCTACCACTTTATCTGTTAAAGTATTCATTATTTAAATTTTGCTAAATAAAGTCAACTTGAAAATCTCAGTAGCTTACTTCAAAAAAAAAAAAAACATATATTTTCCTTCTTCATGAGTTTGGATGAGTTGTGGTTTAGTTGGATTTAGTACCACGCAGCAGGCTGGGTTCAGGACTGCCCCACTTTTCTCATTTGGGACCAATGACTTATTGGCCATGCTTTTATCATGGTGATGGCAGAAGTCCAAGAGACCAAACATAACCACACCAGTTCATATAATGTTCACTGGTATTCCACTCGTCTAAGAAAAACATGTAGCCAAGCCCAACATCATTAGTATAGGCTGATATATCCCATGCACTCTGGACTCTAGAGAGAGGCACTGCCAAATCATATATTAAAGGATATGAATACACAATTTTATTATAGAGAGGGGGTGACAAATTGGAAGAATTAATCAAGTCAACTATGAAATCCAATACATTTTTCAAGATCTAGCTAAGGTACAAATTTCCTCATGAAAACATTTCCTATCCTCCAGTCACAAATTTTCTTTCATGCCTCCAAAGCACTTTGAACTTTGATCAGCGTTCAATTCTTTTGCCAGGTATTATAATTAAGTGCTTACAAGTTGCACCTTGAGAAGAGAGACTACAGCTTATTCATTTTGCGTCTACCACAGTGCCTAGAATAGTCCTTTGCCTATAACATGCACATAACCATATCATAGCAGTCAGTAAAATACCATGATCAAGACCTCCAGCTATGGAAACTGACTCTCTCACTGCAGATCCAAACTCCATGCTTAGCAGCTGGGTGTTGAACAAGAACACCACCCATCTCCCAGAATGTTAAGAAAATAGGTAAAGTACTTAAAGCACTGCCTAACACATATAAGAAGCACAGTCACATATATTCATTATTATAATTTTCTGGTCTAAGAAATGATCTCTAAGTTCCACTCAATTCTAAAATTTTAAATTAGCTGAGCCTGATGGTTAATTTTATGTGTCAACCAGATTGGCCTATGGGATTTCCAGATAGTTAGTAAAACATTATTTCTGAGTATGTCTGTGAGGGTACTTCTGGAAGAGATTAGCATTTCATTCAGGAGACTGAGTAAAGAGATTAACCCTCACCAATGTGGGCAGGCATCAGCCAATCTTTTGGGAGCCTGAATGGAATAAAAGGTGAAGGAAGAGTGTATTCTCTGTCTCTACTTGAGCTGGGACACTCAACTTCTTCTGCCTTCAGACATTGAAGCTCCTGGTTCTCAGGCTTTCTTACTCTGAGTACTTACTCAGGACTTACACAAGTAGCCACCGGGTTCTCAGGCCTTTGGGTTTGGATTGAATTATACCACCCACTTTCCTAGTTTCTCAGCTCTCAGATGGGATATTGTGGGACTTCCCTGTCTCCATAACCACATGAACCAATCCCTGTAATAAACCTCCTGGAGACCTCTGACTAATATAGTGAGTTTCTATTAGTGCCATGAAAAGACTCTCTCTCATCTGTGAATTGCTGTGTATTGATGTTTTCTTGGAAACTGAATATCGAATATCATGTGCCAATTAACAAATACTATTATATTATAAAACTACTTATAAACTTCAAAATTTTATTTAATTGTTTTTATAATTATTTGGCTCTACCTCCCACCACACTTTGTACTAAGACACAAAAAGACACAGATGACAATGTTAAAGTGTTCCAAGAAAGCAACTAGGATGGAGAGTCTAGATCTAAAGTGGATCAACAAATGACACATTTGAGCTGAAACATTTTAATGTAAACTCCTAGAGGCCACTATCTTCTTTCTTACAGCTTTGTCTTTATGAAGATGCTCAATCATTCTTTATTGCAATAATTAGAGATCAGGCATAAACACTCTGGAATTTTGATGAACTGAAAGTGAGCAAAAGTGAGGCCATCCTGTTATGTTAAATGACCCTAGCCCTTTCTTTGTGTGACTACTAGCTGCTCTGCACATACTCTAAAAATATCACATCATCACATGCTCCCCTGATTTACAGCCTCCACTTACATATGTACTCCCCAATAGCTTGATAAATTAAAACTTTGTTCAATGAATTTCTTTCCAGGAACAGACAGACCACTGGCGGTAAACATACCGACAAGGTATCTGTCACAGCTGACAGAAGAATGGAACAATAAAAGACCCTGGAGTCTGCCATGCCTGAAGGAAAGCCCCTCCTTATTGCACATTTTCCCTATATAGCTGCTTCAAGATTCTGTAATTTTTGAAGATTTTTTTTGAGACATTAGTCTACCATTTTCCTGATTATGTTGCCTAATGGAATTAAAACATTCCTTCTCAATCCCTAACTTATTGTGATTAATTGGCTCAGATCGTGGAGAGCAGAGAGATCCCATTGCTCAGTAACAGACTTATACAAGTGCAAGGTGAAATTATCAATATGTTGCATTTCTAAATTAATAACAATTCCCAAGAATGAAATTGCTATTTGGAGGATTTATATCAGATTCAATTTTCAAGACTTAAATACATCATTTTTAAAGTTGAGGGGGGCAGTGTCAAGATGGTAGTGTAGCCAGACTCTGAACTCACCTCCTCATATGGACACAACGGATTTACAAGAACCCTTGGAACAATTACCCCTGAGAGAGACTGAAAACTGGATAAAAAGAACCCCAACAAAAAGGCACAGTGCTGACTGAGGTGGAAGATAGAAATTCCTCTCTGGAGAGAAAAACACCACCTTCTAGCCATCATGCTTCATGGCCAGCCAGGAAGAATCTTAAGGTATGAAGCCTTCCCTGAGGAGTGGGGGATCTGAGTGGGGGAGGGTTACCACAATAAACAGCTTTTTGACTCAGTACAACTGAGACAAGGGTCATAATATCTGGATTTTCTGGTGATTAACTACAACAGAGAATACCCCTTTAAAAGCTATCATACATAATGGAGAGAAAACCCTGCTCTTAAAGGACCCATGCACAAATGCACCCATTTTGGAAAATCACCTAGAATCATCAGAAAGAAAGTTGCACAGTCCTTTGGTGAAAAGAGACTCACTTTATAGGCTCTGGGAACTTCTCACCAAGAAGTGAGAGCTTACCACTGGAATCCCCTCTTCAGGGACTGAGACATTGACAGTAGCCATTTCTGTGACCTGGTATAGGCATGCTGACATAGACACTGGCAGATGCCATTGGAGTTCTTCCCCTGGCCTGTTAGCCAAGGGTCTGCCCCACTCATTAGAGCACTGTTTTAATCCAGCTCAGCCAGGGCAAGTAGCCCACCCTAAGGACTGGATCCACCCAACAGCAAGCCCCCAGACAACTTGTGGGCCTGCATAGGTGGGTGCCTGGAACCTCTGCAGCTGGGTGAGTGGGTCTGCCTCTGTGCAGCAGAGTGGGCATGAGGGGCAGGCCTACATTGGTGGTGGAGTGAGGGGCTTTTGTAGTGGGGCGACTGGGTCTGCTTCAGTGGGTTGGAGCATGCACATGGGGCAGGACAGTATTGAGAGGGTTTGTGGCCCTGTGGACAGTGGGGTTTGTCAGCTGTAGCAGACTTATGCTTCTCAAACAGCCACATAGGGGATTGGCTCCACCTTCGAAAGCCTGAGCTAGTTGAGTGGTCCCATGCCTGGGGCCAGCTCCACTCAGCTTCAATCCTGAGAGAGCTGACAACATCCTTGCAGGCTGGAGGACTTCAACAGTTGTAAGCCCCTGAGCTTAACAGTCAGCCATGCTGGAAACCTGCTTACTTAACAGAAAAATTGCAACAGGAATGTTCTATTAGACTTTGCAGCCAAATATGCTGGGGTTCCCCAAACAAAATAAAGTGGCTGAAGGGTCTATAGCAGCCACACACAGCTGAGCATTACAACCAGCTCGCCAGGGGCTTCAGCCTAGCTTCCCTGGGTACCAACAGCAAGACAACCCTGTCATAGTAGAAGAACACTTGTAGCCCACACAGGAGACACTCCTGGAGCATTTGGGATTGGTGACGAGAGGGAAGCACACTGCTGGGACTCACAGGGCATCTATTACCTAAGGCTACCTCTCCAAGATTGGGTGATTTAGCTCTCCTATCTAATATACTCATGTAAGCACAAAGAGGCAAAATGAGAAGATACATTCCAAGTAAGGGAACAGAACAAAACCCCAGAAAAAAGAACGAAACAAAATAGAGATAAACAATGTACCTGACAGAGTACAAACTAAAAGTCATAAGGATGCTCACTGATCTTGGGAGAAGAATGGATGAACTCAGTGAGAACTTCAACAAAGAATTGGAAAATATAAAAAAGAACCAATCAGAAATGAAGAATAGAATACTGGAAATGAACAATTCACTAGAGGGACTCAGTAGCAGAGTAGATGATATAGAAGAAGGGATCAGTGAGCTATACAAAAGACTAGCAGAAATCATCCAAGCTTAGCAGATAAAAGAAAGCAGAAGGAGGACAGTCTAAGGGACCTATGTGACAACATCAAGTGCACTAACGTCTGTATTAAAAGTGTCCCAGAAGCAGAAGAGAGAGGCAAGGGGCAGGGAATCTTTTTGAAGAAATAGTAGCTGAAAACTTTCTTAACCTAAGGAAGGGAACAGATATCCAGATACAGAAACCACAGAGAGCACCAAATAAGATAAAATCATAGAGGTCCACACCAAGACACATTATAATTGAAACACCAAGAATTAAAGATAAAGAAAGAATCCTAAAAGCCAAAAAAGAAAAGCTACAAGTTACATACAAAGGAAACCTCATAAGGCTATCACCTTACTTCTCACCAGAAACTTTATAGGCTAGAAGGGAGTGGCAAGATATGTTTAAAGTGCTGAGAGAAAAAACCCTACAGCCAAGAATACTCTGCCCAGCAAGGTTATCATTCAGAATAGAAGGAGAGATAAAGAGTTTCCAAGACAAGCAAAAACTAAGAGTTTATCAGGAAGAAACCAGTCTTACAAGAAATGCTAAAGGGGCTTATTTAAGTGGAAAGAGAAGACCACAAATAGGAATAATAAAATTATCCCAAAAAAGGCACTAAAATCACTGGTAAAGGCAAATATACATTAAAGATAGTAGATCAACCACCTATGAAGATAGTATGAAGGTCGAAAGACAAAAGTACTAAAATTACCTATTTCCATGATAAGCACTGAGGTAGCAATACTTATATCAGACAAAATAGTCTTTAAAACAAAAACTATAACAAGAGACAAAGTGTGCTACATAGTGATAAAGGGAACAATCCACCAAAAGGATATAACACTTGTAGATATCTATACTTCTAACATAGGGGGACCTAAATATATAAAGCAATTATTAGCAGACACAAAAAAAGAAATAGAAAGTAATACAATAATAGTAGACAACTTTAACAGTCCGCTTACACCAATGGGTAGTGCATCCAAACAGAAGATCAATAAGGAAACAATGGCCTTAAATTACACATTAGACCAGGTGGATTTAGTAGATATATATAGAAGATTACACCCCAAAATTGCAGAATACACGTTTTTTTAAAATGCACATGGAGCATTCTCCAAGATAGACAACATATTAGGCCACAAAACATGTCTCAACAAATGTAAGAAGACTGAAATAATACCAACCATCTTTTCTGACAAAAACGGTATGAAACTAGAAATCAACTACAGGAAGAAAATCGGAAAAGCCACAAATATGTGGAGATTAAACAAAATGCTACTGAACAATGATTGGGTCAATGATGAAATCAAAGGAGAAATCAAAAAATACCTGGAGACAGATAAAAATGAAAATACGATGCATCAAAATTTATGGGATACAGCAAAAGTGGATCCAAGAGGGAAGTTTATAGTTGTACAGGCCTACTTCAACAAACAAGGAAAATCTCAAATAAACAATCTAACAGTTTCACCTAAAGGAACTGGAAAAAGAAGGAAAAACAAAGCACCAAATCAGTAGAAGGAGGGAAATAATAAAAATCAGAACACAAATCAGTGAAATAGCGACTAAAAAAACAATACAAAGAATCAAAGAAACTAAGAGCTGACAAGATAAACAAAATTGACAAGCCATTAGCTAGACTCACCAAGAACAAAAGAGACAAGTCTCAAAAATTTAAAATCAGAAATGAAAGACGAAAAGTTATAAGGGACACCTCAGAAATACCAAAATTTATAAGAGAATACTGTGAAAAAGTATTCACCAACAAATTGGATAACCTGGAAAAAATGGATAAATGCATAGACTCATACAACCTTCCGAAACTGAATCCAAAAGAAATAGAGGATTTGAATAAACAAATCACCAGTAAAGAAATAAAAACAGTAATCAAAAACCTTGCAAAAACTAAAAGTCCAGGACCAGATGGCTTCCCTGGTGATTTCTACCAAATATTCAAAGAAAACCTAATATCTATCCTTCTCAAACTCTTCCAAAAAGTTTGAAGAGGGGGAGAAGTTCCTAACTCATTCCCCAAAGGTGACATTACCCTGATACCAAAACCAGACAAAGATTACATAGAAAAAGAAAATTATAGACCAATATCATTGATAAACATCAATGGAAAAATCTAAAATAAAAAATACTAGCAAATTGAATCCAACAATGCATTAAACAGATCATACAGCATGATCAAGTGGGATTTATTCCCAGGATGCAGGGATGGTCCATACTTCCTAAAGCAATCTACAGATTCAGTGCAATCCCTATCAAAGTTGCAACAACATTTTTCACAGAAATAGAACAAAGAATCCTGAAATTTATATGGAACAACAAAAGAGCCCCAATAGCCAAAGGAATCCTGAGAAAAAAGAACCAAGCTGGAGATATCACACTCCTTGATTTCAAAAATTATAGTAATCAAAGCAGCATGATACTGGCACAAAAACAGGCACACAGATCAAAGGAACAGAATTGAGAGACCAGAAATAAATCCACACATTTATAGACAGCTAATTTTCAACAAAGGAGCCAAGAATACACAATAGAGAAAGGAGAGTCTGTTCAATAAATGGTCTCAGGTAAACTGGACAGCCACATGCCAAAGAATGAAAGTAGACTATTATCTTACACCATACACAAAAATTAACTCAAAATGGATTAAACACTTGAATTTAAGACCTGAAATCATGAAACTTCTAGAAGAAAACATAGGCAGTATGACCTTCAACATCAGTCTTAACAGCCTATTTTCAAGTACCATGTCTGACCAGGCAAGGGAAACAAAAGGAAAAACAAGCAAATGAGACTACATCAAACTAAAAAGCTTCTGCACAGCATAGGAAACCATCAACAAAATGAAAAGACAACCTAATAATTGGGAGAAGATATTTGCAAACCATATAAATGATAATGGGTTAATATACAAAATATATGAAGAACTCATACATCTCAACAACCAAAAAACTAAGAAACCAATTAAAAAATAGGCAAAAGATCTGAACAGACATTTCTCCAAAGAGGATATACAGATGGCCAACAGGCACATGAAAAGACGTTCAACATCACTAATTATCAGGGAAATTCAAATCAAAACTACAGTGAGATATCACCTCTGTCCTGTCAGAATGGCTATAATTAACAAGACAGGAAATAACAAGTGTTGGAGAGGATGTGGAGAGAAGGGAATACTTGTACACTGCTGGTGGGAGTGCAAACTGGTGCAGCCACTGTACATATTCCTTGAAAAATTAAGAATAGAACTACCATGTGATCCAGCTATTTTATCACTGGGTAGTTATCCAAATAATATTAAAACACGAATGCATAAAGATATATGCACCCCTCTGTTCATTGCAGCATTATCCACAATAGCCAAGACTTGGAAGCAACCTAGGTGCCCATCAAGGGATGAATGGATAAGGAAGATATGGTATATATGCACAATGGAATACTACTCAGCCATAAAACAGGATGAAATCTGGCCATTTGTGACAACATGGATGGACCTTGAGGGTATTATGCTAAGTTAAATAAGTCAGAGGGAGAAAATCAAATACCATTTGATGTCATTAATAAATAGAAGATAAAACAACAATAAACAAACACATAGAAACAGAGATTTGGTAACCAGAGGGGAAGGGAGAAGAGAAGAGGACAAAAGGGGTGATTAGGCACATGTGTGTGGTGATAGGTTGTAGTTAGTCTTTGGGTGGTGAACATGATGTAATCTACAAAGAAATTGAAGTATAATGCACACTGGAAATTTATATAATGTTATAAACCAATGTTACTGAAATAGAAAAAAAAGAAAAGTAATTAACCCTAAAAAATAAATAAATAAAATAAAATTAGGAAAATATTATTGACCTTATCTGAAGTAGTTTCAGATCTTTCTTAAATATATTATGTTAGTTTTTATGTAAATACCATTATTTTATTAGTATGAGCATGATGCAAAATTTGCTTTCTTTTTCTAAATAAATAGAACTCATTATTTTGGCAGTTTTGATGCAAAATACACAAGTGATTATGAGATGTTGTTCCAGATACAGAACTTGTTTTCCACATTTTCCATAGCTGGTCTAAAAATATAATCCTTTCTGAAGGTTTCTAAAGTCTACATGCTAAAATGCTTTCTTTGTTCTTTCATTTAAATTCTAGCCGGAAAGTCTTTTCAGTAAACTTGCTATAACTGCAATTTTAGGTGTAAAATATTAATGCAACTGAAAATGAAACACATACTGTTTATTAATAAATCTACATGTGTAGGCAACATTTGGATAAAATGATTTAAAATCAAGAACTGTCATCTAATTGGTATTCTTACTGAACAATAAAAATAGTCCAGGAGTCAATAAAGGAGTGTGTGTGGAGGGCTGACTGGCTATTTAAACTTATGTAAAATAGATATGAAACCCTAAGATTCCTTAATAATGCAAATTTGACTTTTTCTTTGAAAATGCGCAGCAAATCTGTAGCCTTAAACCAGTGAGTTTGTGTTTGTATCTGTGTTGTGTTTATGTCTTAGCACACTTAAAGCTTTGTTTCTTTTTCTACGTTTTTGTTTTTGCAACATTACTGTTCATTTGTGTAAAAGCTTGTGATTTGGGGAATGGTGGTGAATTGATTTGAAAATTCTGGGCATGGAAACCCAAGAGAAGGGATCATTTACCTATTTGGCAATAAACCCTAGTAATTGAGGAGATCCAGAGAAGGTGAGAAGATGAGAGATACCGTGACTGCTCCAGGCATCTGAATAATTTACCAGGTAATGTTTCCAGAGCAGACAGATCAAGATTTACTCTAGGTAATGATATTAAAATATGCCAGTTAACACTTTAGAGTTTTTACTTTTTAGAAAGCACTTTTCATGCTTTGTATCATTTCATCATTACAACAACATTGTTATAGAATAAATTGTGACCCCTTAAAATTCACTAGTTGAATCTCTAACCCCACCTGTGACTATATTTGGACATAGACCATTTAAGGTAATTAAGCGTAAATGAGGTCATAAGGGTGAGGGCCTAATGCAATAGGACCTATGTCTTTATAAGAGGAGGAAGAGACACCAGGAGAACACGTGCAGAGAGGAAAGGCCTGTGAGGACACAGGGAGAAGGCAGCCATCAGCAATCCAGGAAGAGAGAGCTCTCATCAGAAACCAGGTCAACTGGAACCTTCAGCTTGCACTTCCAGCCTCCAGAACTGTAAGAAAATAAATGTCTATTTTAAAGGCAGTCAGTGGTATTTTGTTATGACAGCCTGAGAAGACTAATGCAAACACCATCAAGAGAATGCTATTCTTATCCACATTTAGAGTCAGGAATGAGCCTCTGAGAAATGAAATAATTTTGTTCACAGTTATTCAGGAGATAGCTAGGCACATCTGGAACCCAGGTTGTTTTATGCTTGAAATTATGATTTTATTTACTTTAGAAGTCTGCCTCTCTGACATAGGTAGACAAGTACAATGGTATAGTTTCACTTTGTTTATTCATTATAATATATAACAGGTTGTTTTATTTACACCCACATAGTTTTCTGTCGTTACATAAAAATAAGGCAAGTCAGCAAGTAAACCCTACCCTCTTTGGTAATATTAGATATAGTAAGATTTGTGTAGTCTCCTATATAATACTGTAACTTGCCAATAAATGAAGCATGCATTGAACCAGCTGTTTGAATGTTGGTAATATGATTTACAGATAGTGGGTCCTAAACTCATACTTTCTAAGTGCTTATATGAAATAATTTTTAAAAACTCAATATTTTACCAAATAAATAATTGGAAATACTTGAATTTCAATGAGTAGTAATTTATTCCACTTACATTCTGCATGTGCTCATATTAAATGAGTTAATTAGGTATTTCTGAGGGTGTAAGAAGACAAGCTTTTGAGAAAACTACGGCAAATGAAAGTGCTTTGCAGCAATTACATCATCTAATTTGTCCAAATCAAGATTAATAAAATGGAGCAGTTTATCAGTGAGGCAACTTATCAATAATTTGAAATCATTACGTGAGAGGCATGGACATACATACTAGGAAAGATTTTTTATATAGTTGTTTCTATTCTGCAGAGTTTTTCAAAAATGTAAAACTAGAAAATAGGTTACATTCAGAAATGCCTAGGAATATATAAGAAACACTCCATTACTTTATTACCAATTGCTTGTAGACAGTAATTTTAAATTACTTTCATGGACAAATATTCAATTGTTGACAAATAATCAATTATTGATGGTATACAGCACTTTCCACACAGGTCCCTTCATAGAGACAAACGTCGAGCAATCCCACGTAGGTCTTTCGATGCTAAAGTGGCCATTTCACCATTCAAGGCATTTATATGTTCTCCTTCCTTAAAACCATGGAATTCAGACAGTCTTTCCTTTTTCAGATTTACCAAACTCATTTTATATCTTTGAGTTTTTTTTCTTTACAACTGGCTGCTGGTAAAGAATTCTTTCCTCCTTCTCTTGAGCAGCTTAGCAATAAGTATAACGGAGAATCAGAAATGACAGCTATATAATAAACACTGTGAAATTAAAAGAGATTCTTAAACTATCATAAAGTTGTTGAATTAACAGATCTTTGTGTTTGCTGCTGACTTACTTCTTTAGATGACAGGGATGCCCAGTGCCCGCTTACTTGTTTTCCCAGTTTTAAGAATAAACATACTTCCTATCTCTGCATCTACATTTACTCTTCTGTATTGTCGAGTAGTATCACTAGAATCACCTTATTTTTCCAAAAAGCTATGATTAAAAAAAAAATAGTTCATCTTACATTTTAAAATGTCTTTTAAAGGACAAAACCAGTTTTTGGAAGCTTGGGTGGGGCTTAGAGGAGGGGAGATGTCATAGCTTTAGTCAACACTCTGTCCATGTGTGAGATTCAGACATGTCTCTATATGTGTAGCAGCTGGCTCCAGAACTCTATTGTAATAATCCCCTGAGAAGCATCCTGGGAGAGAGCTCATCATAAAGGCAGAGTCAGGCGGTCAAGCTTGGCTTAATAAAAAAGCTTTCATTATCAGCCAAGAGAAGCAATTCTGGGTACAGCATGATGTTCATCACTCATAGTTGTCTTTGAGCCTAACCACCCATGGACTTCTGTCTGATTTCTACTAGGGAAAGAGAGGCACAAGTGAAAAACAGAATGGCTATTTTCAATTAACACTCTGTGAGATATTGTGACATCAACGACTTTGATACATGTCTGTGAATGGCAGAATAAAGGTTTGTCCTTTCTTGTGTAGATAGCACAATGTGGATTCAGTGCTAAAAGTACTCAGGAAAACACTATGACTTGGGACCACCTCACACACCTCACAGACTTTGGTTCATCCATAGTAGTAGGATCCAATGGGAGATAACATTATCTTAAAGCAATGGTTCATCAATGTGAACCACAGGCAGCCTACTTCTCCAGGAAGTGCTTCTATAGAGGGGGATGACAATGGTGGTAAGCCTGCATGCAATAGCCTGTAGGACTTACCTTGAGTATACATCTAGCACATCCTGGAGATGTGTGGAAATAATCACTGGGGAAAGGCACTGTGCCTTTTTTATGTGCCAACTTGGCTGAGCCACAGTGCCTAGATATTTGGTCAAACATTATTCAAGATGCTTTGTGAAGGTGTTTCGTGGATGAAGTTAACATTTAAATAGGCTGACTTTGAGTAAAGCAGATTATCTTCCACAATATGGGTGGGTCTCACCCAATCAGTTGAAGGCCTTAATAGAACAAAGGCTGATCTCTGAGAAAGAAGGAATTGTGTCAACAGACTGACTTTGGGCTGGAACAACAACTCTTCCCTGGGTCTCCAGCCTGCTGGCCTATCCTTCAGATTTTGGGCTCACCAAGCCTCCAAATTTGCAAGAGCCAATTCCTTAAAATAAATAAATTTCTGTGTCTCTCTTTCTCAATGTATACATATACACACACACATACACAAATATTCTGTTGGAAAATCTGGCTAATATAGGCACTTTGTTAGATGTGGTAGGCAGAATAACGGCCTAACAAAAATATACATGTCTTAATTCCTGGAACCTATAAATATGACAAAAGGGACTTTACAGGTGTGATTAAGTTAAGGATACTGAGATGAGATTATTCTGTGTTACCCAGGTAGGCCCAACAGAATCACAGGGATCCTTACAAGTGAATAAGAAAGCAGGAGAATTGGAATCAGAGAAGATGTGGTGACTAGAAGCAGAGGTTGGAGTGATGCAACCGCTGGCTGGTGGCCACAAGCTAAGAAATGTAAGTAACCTCTAGAAAATCAAAAAAGCAAGGAAACAGATTGTCATCTGGAGGCTCAAGAAGGAATGCGGTCCTACCGATGCATTGACTTCAGCTCCATGGAATTCATTTCACTTCTGACCTCCAGAACTATAAGATAATAAATTTTTGTTAAGTCACTAAGTTTGTGGTATTTTCTTACAGCAGCAAAAGAAAACTAATATGCTAGAAATACTTGAATAGCAGATGAGGATAATAGCATGCAAAAAGAGAAGGAAAGAAGGAAGAAAGGGAGGAAAGAAGAAAGGAAGGAAGGAAGGAAAACATGAAACTGAGAATCATGTGAGGCAAGGAAGATGTGAAAGAAAGAAGAACAGGTAAGAAGAGGTCCAGGACAGACAACATGGCCACCACTGCTTGCTTTAGAGTAATGGCATTTGTTTTCATTTCATAGGAGTTGAGCTAATCTTTAATGATTTCAGTGTGCTTATAGCTGTCTCTGCTTTCTCTGGAGGTGATAATCCCTTGGTATGCTCAATGAGAACTTAATGTGTTTTCATTTTCTACTATTGCTTCCTCATTTAAAATACATTAATAATATATCTTCATTATTATTCTTCCAGAAGCCTATAATTAAAAAGAACCTACTATTTTTTTTCTGCAAAATATACTGCATACTTTGTGTAATGATTTTACTTTGTCTATAAGCCAGGATTTTCCTAAAATTTAAATAAAATAATAATACAATTTTAATATGCAAAAATGCTATAATTTAACAAACAAAAATGTGTTTTCTTTGTTTACTTAACACCTCAAGGGCATTTCTTTATGTCACAGGTAGTTCTAACTTCTGCAGTTTTTGCTGTACCTATTTAGCAATTTTGAAATTTTTTCAGCTCTGTAAAATGTTGTGCCTATAGCTTTTCATCAGATTAGTAATGATCCCTGTATTTTTCATCTCTTCATTTCTATGCTATTTTATCTGTTTATATTTTTAAGAAAAAGTAGCTCAATAAATTTCATTATATTCTAATATGAAAACAAAGACAAAACCTCTGCTTACCCAATGCTCTTGAAAATTGATTTAGTCAAGGTCTGCAACTCAGAATTGTGTTATAGTTTTGGACATTATTTCCAGACTTCTTCAAGGTGGATGGAGAGAAGGTTAGGCAGTATAGTGAGTAGAGTGGTGGAGTGAAAGCAAATGGAAATATGTTATCACGGCTGAATGATAACAGAATATTTACTATGCTGTATTTATTCTGAAGAGCTGGCTATTTTGCAGTATTTACACATTATTACGGCATGCAGTTTTGGTCCTGTGGCACTAAGGGCAGAGGAAGTAATTGGCAAAGAAGTCAGAATTTTCTCATTCTCAAAGAAGAGATTCTCTGTTCCCAAATGGGAACTGCTTTTTACTTCTCCTCTTCTATTGGCTATGCGTGAAAACAGCAACACCATCTAAAGCATCACATTGGAAGTAACTGGTGGCCATCACCAGATCTGATTACAAATATAAGAATTTTTTCTTCTTTCCATGCACATGTAGACTTGTCATTAGTGCTGGCCGTCTTTCAGACACATGGGAAGAGTGCACCTTCCTACTTCTTAGAAAGTTAAACGTGACTGTGTGACTTGCTGTAGTAAATGAAATGTGTGTGGAAGTAATACATGTTACTTCCAAGCAGAAGCTTTAAGAGCCAGTAGGTGATTTACCATGTCCATTCTTCCTGTGTAGGTGATATTGAAGCATGTGTCAAGATGGGAGCCCGCTGCTAACTCATTTTGACACATTCATTTAAATGAGGCTTCTGGGGTTGCTTATTACAACAGCATATATTAGCATATCCAAACAGAAACATAGCTCAAATTCAGAAAGTATTATACTTATTGTTTCATAATTCAGGTTATAATGTCTTGGGAGACAATTCTCCATGGTCTCTAATGTGTTTTCATGTCCTATGAGCAGAGACACTGATCACCCTTTGTTCTAGACTATCTTTTCAAGGATATTTTTATAGAAAACAGTCTTGGAAATAGAAATAGTGTCTCTTTTTGGGCCAAAGGGCAGGGTTGCTAAGCAGCCCATTATAAAAGATTCAGGTTCCCTGCACTTGGAGTTAATCAGTTGAGAAGCAAAGCCACTGCATGTGCAGTATCAACTGGCCACCTCTGTAAACACTCATGGAACTGGTAGGGCAAGGGAACCGATGCAGCCATGACATTCATGGAGCTTGTGGTGCTGTGTGTGTAAAGTTCTCATCTCCCTACCCAGAAGTTCTCCATCTTCTGCCAGCATCTGTAAGTAACTTGTTAGTTAGAAGTAGTCAAAATCTCAGACCCTTTCAAAGTTTTTGACCTAATATTAGGGAATTTTTAAAAAATGAGAGTTTTAAAATAAAACAACATTATGACATTAATAGAAGAGAAAAGATGTCAACAGCAAATTTGAAACAGAAGGTACTTTAATACAAACAAGCTAAGATAGCAGTCCTCACAGGGCTTTAAAGTTTACAAATATATAGCAGAATGTATTGCATAGTATGTGATCAATAAATACATGACTTTATTAGGTAACTCAATTTTTTTCTCCCTTAAAGAGAGAATTAACTCAGTTTTATTGCCTTAATAGAATTTAATCTTACTGCACAATTTATGTATCTGAGTTCATGTGATTCTTCTGCTGGATTCATAAAAATGACAGCAAATCACAAAGTTTTAGTCCATGGACCATACTGCAGATACAGTTTGGTTTTCTATAACGCTGGTAACAAGAAAAGTCTGCAGACAAAAAAGATTTTCATCAACTTTACTCTGCTGATTTAGACATCCCTAAACCTTGAGACTCAGTATAAAGTACAGTGATGAATTGACTATTAAGGTTAAGATTATTAATATTATTAAAAAAATGTGGAAAGCTATCGAAGAGAAAGAATGGCTTCCAGGTGATGTCCAGAAATTTAATGAGTATGAAAAGCAATTAAAATATTAATAAATACGATTGCTAGAATTTAAAAACTCGTTTAAAATTTCAGAAATCTTTGCATATATTATCCAAACTATTCTCCCTCGTAAACCTGCAAATTATAGGCAGCATTACAGTACTCATATGAAGATATAGAAAGAGAAGCTCTGTTAGTTTAAAAACATTTTTTAATTAACAATAGGGCCTCATATTTGCACTATTATCATCCATGAGTTCACTAAATATCATCTTATATCAAGATGACCGACAATAAGATTCCGAAAAACTGAATCATGCCTTCTTTACCACCAACAATAAAATGAGTTTCCAAATGGAAAATAAAGTAAAATCCTGTCTAAGAAGTGCAGGAGGAATGTGCTGCATCCAGAAACTCAACTACTCAAGTCTTCAGTCTTGAGGATGGTGCAGGGACACAAAGGGGTGCACAGCATTTTACAGTGTGCTAAGAGATTAGTCATTGAAAACAGTCCAAACTGCTAACTTCGTTAGCAAGTTATGATAAAGAGAGAAGCTCATAGTTTATAGAAATATTTTCTAGGTTTAACATGACTTGACTTACAAAATTACGTAATACTCATCAAAACAGCAGCAACCCATCAGAGAACAAATGTGAAACATACCTAAGTAGAACAAACTGTGTGAGATGCACTGAATGATCTTCTTACTTCCAAACACAACTCAAATATCATTTTCCTCTTCAAAGATGAAGAGTAGAAAATGTCCATGCAATTTAATGTGTAGACTCTGCACTATTTCTCAACTCAGTGTGCCTGAAACTTCTATATATGTTACTGGTGTCCAACTTGGTGACATAACAGGATTCATACAATTTGCATCTCATGTATTTGAGACTTTGCCCATAAATGACTTTGCATACAAAGATGCAAACCCACCCAGAGCTGAATGCAGAGATTGAGATTCTATTAAGAGCTTTTGCTATCAGACATAGTTTTGCATGCTAAAAGAAACCCAAGTCATGCCATGTAAATAAAGCTAGTAGCTATTTTCATTTCATTTCAATGGTTGGAATATTTCAAAGATAATTTATGTGAATTAGCAAATGTTTTGCGGCCAAGTAACCCTGCAGAGTGACTGAGATGTTATCAAAGCCATTTTCAGTTTTCTATTGGTTCTTCCATTTTCCCTGTGCACTTTCTTGAAGGAGGCAAAGTTATCCCCATTTACTTGTCAATTTTAAAGGCTATTCAGAGAATTGTAAGTAAAGATGAAAGTCAATGCATTTAATAGTGTCCTTGGCCTTTATGATTTCAAATTTGTAGACTGCATTGGGATGGGTTTGTGGAGGAGTTGAATTTATTAATGCTAAATTGAACATTCAAGCTGAAAGTATCATTATTCCAAATCATAGTGACTAAATGATTTTAAAGTGTTTTCAGCCAAATTATGACTTCACAACCTACCTTCCTTCCTTCTTTCTTTATCTCTTTCTTTCAAGTTAGAATAACATTTTATTAAACAAAGTATTGTCCCATTTGGATTCAGTATAAATTTTGAAGAGCTTATCACTTACATGAACACTGATGAGTTTCAGGGATTTACCCTGGGAAATAGTCTAGTAAAACAACAGGGCAATGAAATTCTCCTTTGGGTCTTATTTAAAAATAGCAAACACAATGGCAACATTTGAAGGAAACCTATGAAGCAAGTAAACTTCATCTTTACACACTTTCTCTGTCTTGTTTCAGTATACACAGTGGCAACCTTATGCCCTGTTCCATTGGCTTTCCATTTATTTCAGCCACAGAAAAATTAATCTGATGTCTTTGCCATCTGCTTCACTGCTCAGTGTGCTTGCTAATATTGACCAATCTTCCCCTTCTACTACTACTTGGCTATAAACTTCTTAAATATTTGCATCATATATTACTTCCTCTCTGAAGTTCTTTCCAATTGATATCATCTCTCTATCATCCCAAAGTGATCTGTGTCACCAACTGAAAATGCATCCTTTGATATTTCTCATACTCCCATAGTCATATATAGACATGTTTACATATATGTACGTAAAATATCATGTATAATTCACCTACACACTCATACATACACTATTTCAGTTAGGAATTCTATTGTCACATGTAATAATAAACGCAAATAATAGTGGCTAAAAATAAACAGAGGGTATCTTAATTTTCTATCGTATGACAAGAAATTTGGATGTTGGAAGTTCTGAGCAGATGCACCAGTGCAAAGATGTCAGTGCCAAGGTTCCCCAAGTATCTCTTATCTTTTTTTCACTGTCAGTGCCCAGATGGCTACTGGAGCAAGGCCAGTGAAGTGAAAGCAAAAATTTTCTTATTCTTTTTTTTCTTCTTTGAGGAAGATTAGCCCTGAGCTAACATCTGCTGCCAATCCTCCTCATTTTTGCTGAAAAAGATTAGCCCTGAGCTAACATCTGCTGCCAATCCTCCTCATTTTTCCTGAAGAAGACTAGCCCTGAGCTAACATCTGTGCCTATCTTCCTTTACTTTATATGTGGGATACCTGTCACAGCATGGCTTGACGAGTGATGCATAGGTCCGCACCAGGGATCTGAACTGGTGAACCCCAGGCCACTGAAGCAGAATGTGCAAACTTAGCTGCTGCACCACTGGGCTAGCCCCCCAAAATTTTTAAGATACATAAGATTTCTGCTTATATCTCTTCCTACTTAATACTTAATTGAAAGATGCCCGTACAATCCAACACTACATTTCCTAGTAAATAAGATGTTTATAATATTCTTCACATTCTGCACAAATGCAATTGTTAGTCAATTCTTAGCTGTTAAACTTGATGTCTACTTGATCAGCCAAATTCTAGCCAATTTTCTGAGATTTGTCAATCAGTACTATTATAATGATATATACTATGTATTACATGTTCATATGTAATTCAAAATTGATTTGAAGCCTACTGTGTGGCATATATTGGACAATGCCCTAGGAAAAGATAGATAAAATTAACCTATTCCAACTTATATACAACATTATCCCCTTTTATATGCCGCAGTCTTTTTTCAAAAGTCTCATGTCATTTTTTTAACATTTTAGCATGTGAGAGACACACTAAAATCATCAATTGTCTTGGAGTGTATAAAATCTATTTTTGACAAATCAAGTTTTTCACGATGTAAACTTTTATATTTAAAAAGCTAAGCCAAAGCAATTGAGAAAAAAAAGAACAAAGCTGGAGGTATCACACTCTGTGATTTCAAAATATACTACAAAGCTCTAGTATCCCAAACAGTATGGTACTGGAAGAAAAACAGACACACAGATCAATGGAACAGAATTGAGAGCCCAGAAACAAACCCACACATCTATGGACAACTAATTTTCAACGAAAGAGCCAAGAACATACAATGAAGGAAGGAATGTCTCGTCAATAAATGATGCCAGGAAAACTAGGAAGCCAGGTGCAAAAGAATGAAAATAGACCACTGTCTTACACCACACACAAATATTAATTCAAAACAGATTAAAGACTTGAATGTAAGAGCTGAAACCATAAAACTCCTAGAAGAAAATATAATCAGCATGCTCTTTGACATCAGGCTTAGCAGCGTCTTTTTGAATATCATGTCTCCTTAGGCAAGAGAAACAAAAGAAAAAATAAGCAAATGGGACTACATCAAACTAAAAAGCTCTGCACACCAAAGGAAATCATCAACAAAAAGAAAATACAACTCTTCAACTGAGAGAAAATATTTGCAAATTATATATCTGATAAGGGGTTAATTTCCAAAATATATAAAGAACTAATACAACTCACCACAAAAGAATGAACAACCTAATTAAAAGATGGGAAGAGGATATGAACAGACATTTTTACAAAGAAGATATACAGATGACCAACAGGCACATGAAAAGTTGTTCAACATCACTAATTATTAGGAAAATGTAAATCAAAACTACAATGAGATATCACCTCATGCCTGTCAGAATGGCTGTAATTAAGAAGACAAGAAATAAGTGTTGGAGAGGATGTGGAGAAAAGGGAATATTCGTACACTGCTGGTGGGAAGGCAAACTGGTACAGCCACTATGGAAAATAGTATGGAGATTTCTCAAAAATTTAAAAATAGAAATACCACATGAACCAGCAATTCTACTTCTGGGTATATATCCAAAGAACATAAAACACTGTTCAAAAAGATATATGCACCTTTATGTTCATTGCAAAATTATTCATAATAGCTAAGACTTAGAAGCAACGTAAGTTCCCATCAATGAATGGCTGCATAGAGAAGATGCGGTGCACATACACAATGGAATAATAGCCATAAAAAAGATGAAATTGTACCTTTTGCAACAACATGGATGGATCTTGAGGGTATTTTGGTAAGTGAAATAAGTCAGACAGAGTAAGACAAATACCATATGATTTCACTCATATGTGGAAGATAAACAAAAAACCAAACCCATAGATGTGAAGATGTGAAGAACAGATTGGTGGCTACCAGAGGGGAAGGGGGTGCAGGGAGGGTGAAAGGAGTAAAGGGGCATATATCTAAGGTAATGGATAGAAGCTAGAGTTTTGGTGGAGAACATGATGCAGTCTATACAGAAGCCGAAATACAATAATGTGCACCTGAAATTTACATGTTATAAACCCAATGTGACCTCGATAAAATAAAAAACTAAGTCAAAAGAATTTAAAATATCATTAGAAACAACTTGCTGTTATTTTAATCTTTTCAATTACGTATGAGATATCTCATCTGGTTTTCTTTCTAGCCAGATTTAACTTCCACACTATACTTAACCAAAACCAAATTTTAAAAGATCACAATGAAGGATATTTATATTAGAAAAGATAAATGGCTCATATAAGTGTGACATGTCAGCATTTCAATGACAAGCCCACACATGTTAGGAATGATACTATTTAAAGGAAATTGTAATATCTGAGCTCTTCTTCTTAGTACACACACACTTACATATTTATATAAAATATATACATACTTATATACAGAGATATAACAGCAAATATAGTGATGTTTCATGTTCACATATTCATTCAATAATTGTTTAGAGCTTACCATGTAGTATGAATTGTCCAAGATATTAGAAAAACAAATGGGTAAGACATGGCTTCTCCATAGGCCAAGGTCTACTACAGAAAACAAATTTGAGGAAATAAATTACAGTACAATAAACAAAATGTAATTAAAGATGCCCATAATGCAACACTATAATGAAGACAAAATTGACAACATTTTGAGAAAGAGAAGGGATTTCACAGGCTAAAAGAGTGGACATTAAATTCTGAGAACAATTTTGAAAGTTCAGTTGGTGTTCACCAGAAAAAATGAAGGCGAAGCAAGCTCATAATTTAATTATTCTGCAGGCAAGGAATCATGAATTCTTATAATTTTCCCTCTGTTTTTCTTTAATTTCTCTGTTTTTGACTGCACACCTTTGTTGTCCAGATAATGCAAATTTTTATTTTTCCGTTATGTCCATACAATAACATAGTAATAATTTTAAAAATAAAAGCATTTGTAAGTGAAGCTGATTCGGTGCTCACTTCACTCCAAGCAAGTGGCAGAATTTGGTTGACATGGGTATAAATGTGTCAAACAGGAGGTCTGAAATATTGTTTAGTTTAATTACAATACATTTCCTTTCCCTTTAATGGAAGTCCATGTACAGGACTCCATGGAGTTGAGGGCTGATCAAGGTACAAGATATGATCATGAGATGGCAGCAGCACCCGCAAGCTTTACCCGGTGGTGCTTTGACAGGTATAGCTGCAGGGGAAAGTCCCTCAAAGCAGGAGACTCCCCAGAGACTATGGCATGGAGGGGTCACTACTCAGAAGAGGAGCGGAGCCAGGAAACTCTCAGGAAGAAGGTGATCAGGGGAAGGAGTTTCATGGCTAACTGATGTTGCTCAGCAGCATGGCGGGGTGTCTCTGGGTCAGAGCATGGCTTAGGGTCTTTACGGCAGGGGCTTATTATACTGCTGTCAGATGTTCTGTGAGGTGTCATGGGATATACAAAGCAGGCAGGCTCTAAGTGGCTAAGTATCTGCTTGTTTGGAGTATTTTAAAAATAATTTGATAGGTAAAAATTTGAGTTGGGCACAAGCAGGGCTTTTTGCTAATACATCTCTGCCGGCAGTGAAGAAATAAATAACCAAAGGCCAATGCACAATCTTTGGCTCATTCACATAACAGTATGCAAAAAGAAACAATACTGAAATGACTGGAAAGGTCAATTAAGATTGGTGAACTAGCAGAGGCAAGCCGGCATCATTTTACCTTTAGGGTAAATCTCATGGATTATGAACCTCTGACTATATCTGACTAACCACAGCTTTGAAAGACCCACTGAGATGATAAATTCTTAACGAAGACTATAATCTTGGTTTATTGACTTAATGGTTGCTTATAGACATGCCAGAATGTTTGCCATAGCTTAGTATTCCAGGAAAAAAATCTGATATTTAATAGTATAACCAAGAATTTATATTTTATTTCCATTATCTTAACCTATAAATAGATACAGATCATGTAAGTTTTGTCAGAATAGTTATTTCAAAAACTCATCTGCCAGATGTGAAAAATTATGTGTTGTGATGACAAATTAAAGAGCATGATCCCACCGTTAAAGCATCAGGGCCAAGTGAAGATGCTTTATTAATCCATGTATGACATTTTGAAAAACATAAATGGAAATCTCTCCATTCCATTTCTTTGCACAACCATTTGAACGTATCTAATTTGAGCATTTACTTCTTGGCATTACTGTCAATGAAGTTGTGTGTGTGTGTGTATAGGGGGGTGATGGATATCATTCAGAACAACAGTTCATTAAGTGGGAGAAGAGAGATGGAGAATAAGAGGAACTTCAGATTTTAAATCGTGCTGCCGTTCCTTCTTTCCTTTTTAGGGAGTGGGGATCCATTTGAAAGCATAGTGCTACTATATTCCACTTCCTGTAAAGTCAAATAATGCTCATCATTGTATTTGAATCACATCATGCTGTTTTTCCAAAACAAACTAAATCTGAGTTTGTGCTCCTGTTGCCATGAGAAAAAAATCTCAGGAAAAAAGTTCTTCATTGTGGCTTCCTCCCTAATCACGTCTCTGGTTGTCTGAACATGCAGAGACTTTAGATTTCTATTGTCCTACATCTCATTATCTTTGAACTATACTGGTCACCAAGTGATGTCCAAGACTGCTTTGTCCCCTGAAAACAGGCAGCGATAGCTGCTTACTGCCATGGTTGCCCATTTGGAACTTCCCTAAGAAAATGCATCGGCAGGTCCACCCTCTGATAGGAAATTACCTGCATTTGTCTTTTAACCATCCTTAGCTGCAGACTCTTCAGCCTTCTCACATCCCACAGCAGAAGACACTGTCCATGATCATGAACATAACACCTTCAAGTCTTAAAAAAAGAATCTTGTGTACGATTTAGAGATAAGGGAAATCTCAGGACTGTAAAACTGCTGAAAGCCCTAGCCAGATGGAGGTGGGAGAAAAGGAAAAAAAAAAAGCTCTCTTTCTGACATTTCCAAGGCTAAAACAGAGATTAATATCCTAATAAAATTTCTGGCTACACTCATATTACTTGGTTTAGAGCTACAAGTCTGTTTTCTCACACTTGAAAAAAAGTTTTCTGGCTGATATTCTGAAAGTGAGCCTGCTTCTTTTTGTGTAGAATACATAAAGATATTGGTTTTCACATTTTGCAAGAAAATTTGTGAAGATTTATGTGGCATATTTATGCATATATTGCATGGTGCTTGTGGGACTTCATTGTGGGGAAATGATACAAGTATATGTCAGTCCCCATCTTATTCAGCTTGCCTCATCCTTGTCCTAAATTTTTACTCTAATAAGCCAAAGTTCTGTGAAATAAGTGTGGGGACCTGGAATTGGCCACCCCAAGATATGTCTCTTTGGCATGATGATTATGTGTGGCTCATTACTTTGCAGACAGGAAAGCAACTGAAAAGTAGAATTTACTTACCCTTTATAAGAGACATTTACATTGTAAAGGAACTCTCCCTGTGTAAAGATATCTCCCTCTCTACCAGGAAGAAGGGGAGATGCCCTTATCTGTAGAAAATCTTAATCAATGGGGAAGGCAAGGACTTAAATCTGCATTTGTTTATTGTGCTTGTCTGGTAACCTCCTGTGACTGACTCCCCCAATCCCCAACATCCTCCTTTGTCTTTTGGCTGGATATGATGTTTGGGGTGGTGGTTTTGGCCATTTTGGCAAATTGCTTGCCTGAACCTCTCCCATGTATACATTGACAAATAGAAATGGCAAACAATAAGATATATTGGAGTACATGAGGAAGCCTTTTGGTGTAAACCTAATTCGGCCTGACTTTGCTATTTTTTCCAAAAGGGCCTGATTGTGGCCATTGAACACACATTGTATATCTGCTTTAAAACATTTACTATGGCAAGAACAAAGGCTCTTGAGATAAAAGTGCAACTTCCCTCCCCCCCATCAACGTTGGCATTTCCTTAAGGATTAAGCATCTTTCCCTAGGCTAGGAACTGATTGCTGAGTTGATCTGTGACCATCCAGCTTGAGACAATAGACTTGCCTCCTGCTACGCCCTCCGAGATAGCAAACCCACTACCTGCTGTGTCCATCAAGGGCTGTGCCAACAGGGCAATCTTGTGACTATTGTGGGAGGGACATTTGAATTATATGTGAAACATCCTGTTTGGGGGTATATAACCACTCTGTGCACCCCTACACAGTCATCTCATCTTTTCGTCTCGGTAGCTTTCCAAAGTTACCTTATATAAATTGATATGGTTTCTCCCTGGCTCATCGCATAAATGAAATATTTACTTGAAGTATTCCTATAGCTTATGCAGGGGAGGAAGACTTTTCCTCTACCTAATGTGGGTTCGTCTGGCCAGAGAACGAATTAAATTCACATGAGACAGAATAGCAAGAAAAAATTAAACAAAGCTTTATGAGAACCATGGGCTGGGGCCTTTCTTCCCGAAGGAAGAAAGGGCACCGAAGAAGTGGGGTACACAGAGTGGTTATATACCCCCAAACAGTGTGTTTCACATATGATTGAAATGTCCCTTTTACAATAGTCATGAGGCTGCTCTGTCAGCACAGCTCTGGATGGAAACGGCAGATAGGTCTGCTGTCTCAGTGAAAACTGCGGGGTGGCAGGTGTGTTGCCTCGGGCTGGGGGGTCACAGATGAGCGCTGCAATCGGTTCCCAGCCTAAAGAAAGATGCTTAATCCTTAAACTGGGAGGGGAGGGAAGTCAGTTACAGGAGGTTACCAGACTAGCACAATAAAATGCAGATTTTAAGTCCTTGCCTTTGATATTGATTAAGAGTTTCTAGAGAGAAGGTCATCTCCTTTCTTCTTCCTGGTACAGAGAGGGAGGCACATTTTACAGATAGAGATTTTCCTTACAAATGTAAATGTGCCCTAAGAAAGGGCAAGTTCCATTCCTCAGAGCCTCCTTCCCTGTCCCAGTTTATCAAAAGCAATCATCCTCAAATAATCCTGATGCCAAAGAGACATATCTAGGGGTGGCCAATTTCAGATCCCTACAACTGCAAAAAATTTTGGTGGAATTATGAAAAAAAAAAAAACCCAAAAAATTAACTGCATCTACCTATTTGATTTGAAATTCTGACTTTTCCCTGAGTTACAAGTCCTCATATATGCCTGACCTCTGAAAATGCAGTGCCATTGAAGTATTTTGGCATATCCTTAGGCACACATTTGCTATGCAATGTTAGAGTCTTTTGTTTCCGCTACATCTAACAGATGTCATCCTTCCAAGACACTTTTTTATCCTTAATTTTTTTGATGAAATATTGCCAATCCTCCTACCTCCATTTTTGATCTGCTAAACAAACAAAATCTGTGACACTGTTCCAGAATCTATGCCACAGCATGATTGCTGATGAAAGACCCAGCTCTTTTTCTTTCTTTCTTTCTTTTAGTTCTGTGCTAAATTAATATCCTACCTAGATTACTTGACTTTCTTTGCTTTTACAGCTAAAGCCTATAAGAAGTTTTATCTATACTTTAATTTTATTTCTTTGGAAAAAGTAACATTATGCTTATATTGATTTTAAGTATTTTAAAAACATAAGGAGTTATGGAGATGGTGTCATGCACCTGAACAGCACAGGATCCCTAGAGCCAAAAAGCATGAGTTTGAATTTTAAATTTGTCACTTGCTATGCTGTATAACTTGGGCAAATTGTTTTACTTCTTTGGACTTCTCAGTCCTAGGCGGGAATAATATTAGTTTCTCCCTCAAGGGCTTGTTGAGAATATTTCATGAAATAATACTTATAAGGGGATGAAAGAGTTTCTGGCACAGATAAAATGCTCAATAGTATATTTTATATCATTACTCTTACTTAATATTTAATGAGAACATCAGAGAGGTATTTAAAATTTTTAATATTTGCATTAGTTTGAATTTTACCTCTACCTTTGTTCTGATGAAAAACAACCACATTTATGTATCAGCAAATATTAAGTAAAATTAGTCTGAGCTCAAACCACATGTGTAATAGACGAAGAGCTGAGCACAAAAGGTAAGTGGTGTAGAGGGACGAGGCCAGGGATGAGCTGTGGTTACCCCTAAATTGTTACTAACAGCGTAGACTGCCAACAGAAAAAGGCTTTGTCACAGATTTACAAAAAACATTGTTAAAGACAGGAATTAGTTGGCTGACATCCTACGTAGTGCACAAATATAAAACCAATTCCAGCTTCATTTCTAATTTTTAAAATACAATAGCAACTTTAAGAAACCTGTGTATAATATCTGAATTTAATATGTAACTACAAAGTTGATGAAAATATTATTGTAAGAAAAAAAATCTACCAAAATAGTACCATTTGCATTCAGTATACCACTATAAAAAGTAGCAATAATATCCATTAAAAGCGGAAAACAATGGCAAATATCAAAACATCAAAATAATGATAGACTTCTGAGACTGAATACATTCAAGTTCGCTGTATTTTATACCTTATTTTGAATTAATACTCATATATATATGATCATTTGTGCATACATAGAGAAAGAGAAAGAGACTTACTTTGCATGTTGTTTTCAGGAGTTCATTCAAAATTATTTTGCATGTAACTTACTGTTTTTTTACTAAATTTACTGAAATATAGTCCTGTTGTGTGCCATTTTTTTCTCATAGTGAGCCCTAGTTTTGGGGAGGTATAATTTGATTATACGGAAATGTACAGGGCTGAATTATATAGTTTGAAGCATCTTAGCAAATACATACACCTGTTTAACTCATTCCTATCTAGTTACAGAACTTTTTTGTGACCTCAAAAAGTTGTCCCGGTGCCCTTAGCTTGTCAATCATTGTGTCCACTCGAAGCACTGTTCTGATTTCTGTCACCATGGATTAATTTTGCCCATTCCAAGACTTCATGGAAATCATAGAATATGTCCTCTCAGGAAAGGCTTCTTTTACTCAGTATAATTTTATTTTAACTCATCCGTTTTGTTGTGTGTGTTAGTAATGTGTTCCTTTTTGTACTACACTTTGTATATCTATTTTGCAGCTGGATATTTGAACTGTTTCCATTTACAGCTATTACGAATAATGTTGCTATGAATAATCATGATATCTCACAGTAGTTTTAATTTTTATGTACCGCACTAAGTTTAGTTAACACATCCATCATCTCACGTAGTTACAAAGTTTTTTCCTTGTGATGAGAACTTTTGAGATCTACTTTTTTAGCAACTTGCAGATATCAATACAATACTGTTAACTATAGTCATCATATTGTACATTACATCTGCAGAACTTATTTATCTTATAAATGGAAGTTTGCACCTTTTGACTACCTTCACCCAATTCCCCCATCCCACCCCCACCTCCTACAACCAAAAATATGATCTCTGTTTCTATGAATTTGTTTTTTTAGATTCCACATATAAGTGAAATCATACAGTATTTATCTTTCTCTGTCTGACATATTTCACTTAGTATAAAGCCCTTAAGGTCCATCCATGTTAGTGGTCCATCCATCCTGCAAATGGGAGGATTTCATTCTTTTTTATGACTGAATAGTATTCCATAGTATGTGTGTCTGTGTGTATTTCACTTAGCAAATGAAATTTGCTTAAGGTCCACCCATGTTATTGCAAATGGCAGGACTTCATTCTTTTTTATGGATAAATAATATTCCATATAATATAATATAATATAATATAATATAATATTGTGTGTGGGTGTGTGTGTATACAAATATCACATTTGCTTTATCCATTCATCTATCAATGGTCACTTTTATACTTATATTATTTCAATGTCTTGGCTATTGTAAATAATGTTGCAGTGAACAAGGAGGTACAGATTTCCATATTGGATAGTGATTTCATTTTCTTCAGTTATATACCTAGAGTGGAATTGCTGGATTACAGGTACTTCTATTTGTAATTTTTTGAAGAACATCCATATTGCTTAGCAAGGTGTCTGTACCAATTTACATTCCCAGCAACAGTGCACAAAAGCTCCCTTTTCTCCGCCTCTTCTCCAGCATTTATCTATTTTTTTTTGCTTTTTTGGTGAGGTAGTTTGGCCCTGAGCTGATATCTCTTGCCAATCTTCTTCTTTTTGCTCTAGGAAGATTGTCCCTGAGCTAACATCTGTGCCAATCCTCCCCTACTTTGTACATGGGATGCCACCACAGCAAGGCTTGTTGAGCAGGGTGTAGGTCCATGCCTGGGATCCAAACCCATGAACCCCAGGCTGCCAAAGCAGAGCACGAGAACTTCACCACCACACCACCAAGCCAGCCCCATCTCTCATCTTTTCAATAAGAGCCATTCTAACAGACGTGAAGTGATATTTCATTGTTATCTTGATTTGCATTTCCCTAATAATTAGTGATGTTGAGCACCTTTTCACATATCTGTTGGCCATTTGAACATCTTCGCTGGAAAAACGTCTATTCAGATCCTTTGCCCATGTTAATTGCATTATTTGTTTGTTTGCTTGTTTGCTGATAGTGAGTTATATTTCTTCCTTAAATATTTTGGAGGTTAACCCCTTAGCAGATGTGTGGTTTGCTAATATTTTCTCCCATTCCATAGGTTACTTTTTCATTTCATTGATCATTTCTTTTGCCATGCACAAGCTTTTTAGTTTGATGTAGTCTCACTTGGGTTTCTTTGTTGTATTTTTTAGTAATGAAGATTAGCCCCAAGCTAATATCTGTTGTAAATCTTCCTGTTTTTGCTCGAGGAAGATTCTTGCCAAGCTAACATCTGTGCCAATCTTAGTCCACTTTGTATGTGAGATGCCAACACAGCATGACTCAATTAATGAGCAGTGTGTAGTCCGATGCCCGGGATCCAAGTCTGGGAACAGTGGGCCACCAAAGCAAAGCACACGAACTTGACCACTACGCCACTGAGCCAGCCCTCGCTTGTCGTTTTTTTCATTGAGTTGTTTGTGCTTTAATTGTCATATCCAAAAACTCATTGCCAAGGACTATGACAAGAAGATTTTTCCCTATATTTTCTTCTAGGAGTTTTATAGTTTCAGGTCTTACATTTAAGTCCTTAATCCATTTTGAATTAATTTTTTGGGGTGGTGTAAGATAGGAGTCCATTTTCATTCTTTTATATGTGAATATCCAATTTTCCCAGCACCATTTATTGAAGAGACTGTCTTTTCTCCATTAAGTGCTCTTGGCTCCCTTGTCGAATACTGCTTGACCCTATATACATGAATTTATTTGTGGACTCTCAATTCTATTCCATTTGTCTATGTGTCTGTTTTTATGCCAGTATCATACTGTTTTGATTTCTATAGCTTTGTAATATACAGTCATGCACCCCACAACTATGTTTCAGTCAATGACAGACAACATATACTAAGGTGATTGCATAAGACTAGCACCGCATAGCCTAGATGTGTAGTAGGCTATGCCACATAATTTTATGTAAGTATACTCTAGGATATTCACGTGACTGTAGTTTGAAATCAGGAAGTGTGATACCTCCAGTTTTGCTCTTCCTTCTTAGGATTGCTTTAGCTATTTAAGGTCTTTTGCGGTTTGATACAAATTTTAAGATTGTTTTTTCTACTTATGTAAAAAATGCCTTTAGAATCTTGATGAAGATTGCATTGAATATGGCTTCGAGCAGTATGGACATTTTATCAATATTAATTCTTCCAATCCATGAACACAGGATATCCTTCCATTTATTTGTGTCATCTTGAATTCTTTTCATCAATGGCTTATAGTTTTCAGTGTAGACATCTTTCACCTCCTTGCTTGAATTTATTCCTAAATATTTTATTGTTTTAATGCTATTATAAATGTGTATGATTGTTTTCTTTCTTTTTCAGATAATTAGTTGTTTGTCTATAGAAACACAACTGATTTTTCTACGTTGATTTTTGTATCCTGCAACTTAACTGAATTTGTTGATTGAATCTACCAATTTTCTGGTGGAGTCTTTAGGATTTCCTACATATAAAATCATGTCATCTGCAAATAAAGAAAATTTTATTTCTTCCTTTGCAATTCTGATGCCTTTTTTCCCTTTTCCTTACTTAATTGCTCTGGCTGACTTCTAGTACTGTGATGAATAGAAGTGGTGTGAGTGGGCATCCTTGTCTTGCTCCTGATCTTTGAGGCAAGTCTTTCAGCTTTTGACCATTGAGTATAATGTTAGCTGTGGGCTTGTCAAATATGGCTTTTATTACGTTGAGGTATGTTTCTTCTATATCTAATTTGTTAAGAGCTGGTATCATGAATGGATGTTGAATTTTGTCAAATGCTTTTTATGTCTATTGAGAGGATCAAATGATTTTTATCTTTCATTCTACTAATATGATATATCACATTCATTGATTTTCATATGTTGGACCATCCTTGTATCCAAGTGATAAATACCACTTGATCATGACAAATGATCCTTTTAGTGTGCTGCTGAATTCATTTTGCTAGTATTTTATTGAGAATTTTTCCATCTGTATTCACTAGGGATATTGACCCATAGTTTTCTTTTCGTGGAGTGTCCTTATCTGGCTTTGGTATCAGGGCAATACTAGCTTTGTAAAATGAGTTAGGAGTGTTCCCTCCTGTTGAGATTTTTGGAAGAGTTTGAGAAGGATTGGCGTTAATTCTCCTTTAAATGTTTGGTAAAATTCACCAGTGAAACCATCTCGTCCTGGGCTTTGCTTCATTGGAAGATTTTTGATTATTGATTCAATCTCCTTACCCATCATTGTCTGTTCAGATTTTCCAGTTCTTCCTGATTCGGTCTTGGTATGTTGTATGTTTTTAGGAATTTATCCATTTCTTCTAAGTTGTACAGTTTGTTGGCACATAGTTATTCATAGTAGTCTTTTATGATCCTTTGTATTTCTGTGGTATCAGTTGTAATGTCTCCTCTTTCACTTATAATTTTATTTATGTGCATCCTCTGTCTTGTTTTCCTGGTTACTCTAACTAAAAGTTTGTTAATTTTACTTATAGTCTCAAAGAATCAACTCTTAGTTTTGTGACTCTTTTCTTATGTTTCTGTTCTCTATTTAACATATTTCTGTTCTAATCTTTATTATTTCTTTCCTTCTGCTAACTTTTGGCTTACTCTGCTTCTTTATCTGTAAAGTTATGCTGTTATTTGAGATTGTTCTATTTTCTTGTGTATTTCTTTATATCTATAAATTTTCCCCTTAGAATTGTTTTTGCTACATCCCATAAGTTTTTGGTAATTTTTGTTTCCATTTGTGTTTGTCTCAAGATACTTATTTTTTACCCTTAATTTGTTCTTTGATCCATTAGTTGTTCAGGATCGCTTTGTTTAATTTCCATGTATTGGTGAATTTTCCAGTTTTTCCTCTTGTTACTGATTTCTAATTTCACATCACTGTGGTCAGAAAAGATACATGTCATACTTTGAACCTTCTTAAATTTTCTGTCTTGTTTTGTAGCCTAACACATGATCTACCAAAGAAAATGTTCTATGTGCCCTTGAAAAGAACATGTATTCTGCTGTTGTTGGATGGAATGTTCTTTATATGTCTATTAGGTCCATTTGGTTTACAGTATTGTTCAAATCTGCAGTTTCCTTATTGATTCTCTGTCTGAATGACCTATTCACTGTTGAGGGTAGTGTATTAAAGTCCCTGGCTATTCTTTTATTGCTATTTATTTCTCCTTTCAGTTCTGTTAGTATTTTCTTTATATATTTAGGTGTTCCAAAGTCAAAGAAAAAGTATTTTTTTGATTCACTGACTCCATTATCATTATATAATCACCTTGTCTCTTTCGACAATTTTTAGCTTAAAGTCTATTTTTCTGGCACAAGTATAGCTACTTCTGCATTTTTTTGGTTACTATTTTCTTGAAATATCTTTTTCTGTTCTTTCACTCTCAGTCTAGGTGTGCCTTCAAAGCTAAAGTGAGTCTCCTGTAGGCAGCATTTTATTGGATCTTATTTGTTTTTAATGTTTATCCATTCGGCCATTCTATGACTTTTGATTGGATAATTTAATCCATTTATATTTAAAGTAATTATTGATGGGTAAGGACTTATTGTCATTTTGTTAATTGTTTTCTGACTGTTTTGTAGACCCATTGTTCCTTGCTTCTTATCTTGCTGTTTTCTTTTGTGATTTGATGACTTTTCGTAGCTGTATGCTTTGACTGCTCTCTCATAATCTTTTGTGTGGTTTATACAGGTTTTTCCTTTGTTACCGTAAAGCTTAAATAAAATATCTTATAACACCCCATTTTAAGCTTATAATAACTTAACTTTGATAGCATACATAAACTTTATACTTTTACCTCTCCCCTTCACATTTTAGGTTATTGGTGTTATAATTTACATATTTTTATACTGTATATTCAATAACAAATTATGGTAATTATGGTTATTTTTAATGTGTTTGTTTTTAACTTTTAAACTATAGTTGTAAGTGAACTATATACCACCATTGCCTTAGGCAATCTGACATCAACTGTATATTCAACAATTCCAGTGAGTCTCACACTTAACATTCATACATTTTTATGATGTTAATTAGTATTCTTTTATTTCTGTGTGAAGATCTCCCTTTAGCATTTCTTGTAAGGCAGGTTTACTTGTGGTGAACTCCCTCAGCTTTTGTTTGTCAGGAAAGTCTTTACCTCACCTTCATTTCTGAACCACATCTTTAGGTATTATAGTATTCTTGGTTGACAGGTTTTTTTCTTTCAATATTTTCAATATATCATCCCTGTCTCTCCTGGCCTGAAAATCTTCTGTTGGGCAATCTACCCAAAATTTTATCAGGGGATTCCCTTTTATATGACATGCCACTTTTCTCTTGTTGCTTTCAAAATTCTCTCTTTGACTTTTGACAATTTAATTATAACATGTCTCAGTGTAGCCCTTTTTGAGTTCAATCTATTTGAGGTCCTTTGGGCTTCATGAATCCAGATGTCCATTTCTCTCCCCAGGTTTGGGAAGTTTTCAGCTATTATTTCTTCAAATATATTTAAAGAGAAATATTCCTTTCTCTTTCTGGGATTCTCATATGCATATACTCTTTCCCTTGGAGGTGCCCCAAAGTCCTTTAGGCTTTCTTCATTCTTTTTTCTTTTTCTTTTTTCTTCTTTCTTCTCTGACTGGATAATTTCAAATGACCTATCTTCTAGTTCATTGATTCTATATTCTACCTGATGAAGTCTGTTGTTGAAGCTCTAGCCTGAGTTCTTCAGTTCAGTCATTGTATTCTCATTTCTAGGATTTCTGTTTGTTTGTTTGTTTTTTATGGTTTCTATTACTTTGTTGAACCTTTTGTTTTGTTCACTTATTTTTTTCCACGTTTTGTTTAGTTATCTGTCTGTATGTTCTTGCAGTTCACTAAACTTCTTTAATAGTATTATTCTGAAGTCATTGTCAGAGAATTAATAGATGACCATTTCTTTAGGGTCAGTTATTGGAGCTTTATTAGTTTCCTTTGATGGTGTCATATTTACCTGATTTTTCATGGTCTTTGATTACTTCCATTGGTATCTGTATATTTGAGTAAATTATCTCCTCTTCTAGACTTTACAGGTTTGCTTTGGCAGAGATAGTCCTTCACCAGCCAGCTCAGTTTACAGTTTTGAACAGGTCAGCTGGTAGCATCCTTAGGCAAGTGAAGCTTGCTATCAGGGTCTATTTTTGGGTGAGGCCCCTGTCTGAGCTCTGAGGTTGGGGTCAGGGGTGCCACTGGCTGGGAAATGTTGAATAAGACTGCTGGCTTGGTTCTCTGCCCATGCATGGCTATAAGATGGGGTGTGCAGTTGCTGGATTCTCTGGTGAGGCTTCTTAGTCAGGGCTGTGAATTAGTTACCCTTCTTGGACAAGGCAGCACAACAGGTCCTAAGACCAGCACAGCTCATTGTTTGGGGCCCAAGTCAGGCAGAACTGTGTACCAAGTTCCCTGGTGAGGCAAGCCACTGTCATTGCTCTGTAGATGCACAGAGCCACTGGCTGGGCCTATGCCCAAGTGCCACTATAATTGGGGATGTAGGATGGGCTACACACCTTCTTGGGTACTCAGGTTAGGTTTCCAGTAGGGTGGGGCTGGAAGCTATATTTGGCAGTAGGTGGGGCTAAAAGCTTGCTTCCTTGTCCAGGCAGGGCTGCAGCATAGACTCCAAGGCTGGAAAGGTCTATTATTTGTGGAACAAATCTGGTAGAATTGTACGTCAAGATCCCTGGACAGACAAGGCCATTGGCTTGGCTCTGCAGATGGTCAAAGCTGATGGCCAGGCTCACCACTCAAGTGCTGCTGGGCTATGCAGCTTCCCAAGTTCTCCAGCCAGGTTTCCCATTGGGCAGGGCCAGGGGTTACTCAGTAATAGGTGGGGCTATGAATTATCTTCCTTGCCCAAGCAGGATGGCAGACTTCATGGCTGGGAAGGCTCATTGCTTGGGATCCTGAATCAGGCAAAACTGTGCACCAGGCTCCCTTGCTGGATCAGGCCACCATCCTGGCTCTGCAGATGGGCAAATCTTCTGGTTGGGATTTCTACTTGGGCACCATTGTGAGGAGGAATTCAGTCTGCCAAGATCCTAGCACTGGTTGCTGTTAGCCTTACCCGTTTTTTCTTCACAATCTGATCTCTGGTGATCAAGTCCTGCAGATTACATTCCCATGAGGCAAGATCTGATTTGGCCTCCCAAGAAGCAACTCACAATGCTAGGGGAGCTGATGTCAACCTTGAGGTCTCTTATTCCCACTGGAGCAACCATAGATCCAGGGGGGGGCCCTCTTGGTGGGGCACTTTGTCAGCCTAGAGGAGAGGTAATGTAGTCATAGAGTAGGCACTCTTCTTATCTTTCTAATGGTGTCCTTCACAGTCTCTGTGGTCCAGAGGGTTGCTTCAGCCTCACTCTTGTGTTCTAGGATATTCAAATTGGTGTCTTGTCTATGGAGAGTTGCTAGTTGGTTTTCTTGTGAGGGGGGCTGAAATCAGGGACAAACTATGTCATAATCTTGATGACATCAGTCTTCCTGAAGTTTTTCATTTCAATGAAGTCCCACTTATCAAGTATTTCTTTCATGGGTTGTGCCCTGGTGTTGCATCTAAAAAGTCATTGCCATAAATATGCTTATCTAGGTTTTCTCCTATGTTATCTTCTAGAAGTTTTACAGTTTGGTATTTACATTTTGGTCTTTGACTTATTTTTAGTTAACTTTTGTGAAGAATGTGAGGTCTGTGTCTAGACTAATTTTTTTGCTTGTGAGTGCCCAGTTGTTCCAGCATCATTTATTAAAAAGACTATCTTGTTCCATTGTATTACTTTTCTCCTTTGTCAAACATCAGATGACTATACTCGTATGGATCTATTTTTAGTCCCTTTATGCTATTCCATTGATCTATTTGTTTATCCTTCTACCAATACGATACTGTCTTGATTTTGTAGCTTTGCAGTAAGTCATGAAGTCAGGTAGGGTCAGTACTCCTACTTTGTTCTTCTCCTTTAATATTGTGTTGGTTATTCTAGGCCTTTTGTCTCTCCACATCCGTTTGAATCAGTTTGTGGATATCCAAAAACTGGATCAAAATTGAGATTACATTTAATTTATAGATCAATTTGGGAAGAACTGACATCTTGATAATATTGAGTCTTCCTATCTATGAACATAGAATATTTATCTATTTATTTATTTCTTTGATTTATTTCAACAGAGTTTTGTAGTTTTTCTCATATAGATCTTGTACATATTTTGTTTAATTTATACACGAGTAATTCTTTTTTTGAACATTAATGTAAATAGCTTTGCATTTTAATTTTTAAATTCCATTTGTTCATTGCTCACATATTAGCTGCTGTTTTGAGTCCCATTTGTTCTTCACCAATTCTACTTATCATAGTCTACCTTCAAATATTATACGACACAATTTATAGTGGAAGACTTTATAATAGATATCTCCATTTCCTCCCACTCATTCCTTATGATACCTTATGGTGTCATTCATTTCACTCTTGTACACGTAACAAATTTAACACATTATTAGACTTTTTGCTTTAGTCTTAACAGAAAAAAAGACTGTTATATTTAGTGTTAATTTTACCACTTCTTACATTTTTTATTTATTTATGTATATATAATTTTTCTCTGATATCATATAGTTTTTCTGAAGAACTTTCTTTAACATTTCTTGTAATACATATCTGCTGGAAATAGATTTTGTCAGGTTTGATTCTTTAAGTAAAGTCTTTATTTTCATTCATTTTTGAAAAAATAATTTCACTGGGTATAGAATTCTGGGGTTACAGATTTTTTTTCACTTTCATAATAGAAAGATGTGGTTCCATTATCTTCTGTCTTGTAGAGTGTCGGACAAGAAATATGCTGTAGTTCTGATTTTTGTTTTTTAGCATGCAATATTCCCTGTTTCTCTTTTTGGATGTCTTAAAAAGTTTCTCTTTTCAACTGTATGGATGTACAGTGCCTAGATGTTTTTATTTTTTGATTGGTAGTTTTTTTGTTTATCTGTATTTTTTTTTTTTATCCTCCTTGGGTTTGCTGAGCTTCTTGGTTATATGGTCTGTTGAATTTTGTTAACTTTTTAAAAGAACTGACCGTTATCTCTTTAAATATTACTTCTATCCTGTCTATGTTTTCTCAATCTGAGACTTCCAATTACATATATGCTGGGCCATTGGGTATTTATTTATATCTTATATATCTGTACAGTTTTCAATATTTTTTCTTTATGTTTCTGTTTGAATAATTTCTGTTTATCTATCTTGAAATTCACTGATTGTTTCCTCAGCTTTATCCATCAAGCTGATTCATTTTTTTGAAGAAGTTGTTTATCTTTGATATTAGTTTTCTTTATTTTTTTTTTTGTATTTCCATTTATTTATTTTTCATATCTGAGTGAGAAGAAAAGATATTGAGTACCTCACTGAATCACAGTTAAATAGAGTCTGGCTTCATACACAATAAAAAACAGATGCTTTCTGGAAACCCAATAAGCACAAACTAGTAGAAAGCCTTATCAGAGAATTATTTTCAGGATGAATCACTTCTCTACTTTTTACCTTGAGTTCTTATGATGAATATTCAAGTTCAGGGAAATAGATTTAGGTTGGCCTAACCTGGATCATGTTCCCACCCTTGCTAGACTCAAGGTCTTAACACACATTTATGGAATGCTTGGCAAAATACAAAATGGAGAAAGGTGATTTTCCATTGGAAAATACGGGTTCTTTACTTACTGAAATAGTTTTCCTGGCAATTTCTTTTCTCTTTTCTCTTACAACTGACACCTTCCTTATCTTTTATAGTCTATTTTGACTGCTAAACTTTTTATGAAATCTTCCCAGATTCACACAAAGTCATTAATTTCTTTCTCTCTGTTCTCCAGGAAGACCCTAGCATAAAAATATTATAGGAAGCATCACATTGCATTATGATATTCTACTTTTTCCCCAAATTTCTTGCTTGTTAGATTTTGAGATGCTAGTACCATGTCTTCTCCCTTTTACTTAGTTTGCTTCAAATAAGTATGTGTTATTTGAATAAATAAATAAGTGTACTATAGGAAGGAAATGAATTTCTTTTGGATTGAGGTAAATACAGAGAAGTGCAGCTCAGAAAAGAAAACCCCACATTGTGTGAATGAGCATAAAAGCACACATGCATACACACACATACCTCACCCAGATTGCTGTGGATGCTTTATTTGTTGTCTGGAAGATTAATAAAGCTCTTAAACAACTAAAGTAGCACTTAATTTCTATTTTATAGTAAAACATAGGTTTGTTCTTTCAGGGTTTTAATTTACACAGTTTTCCTTAGATCATACTGTCCATTATCCCTACTAGATGAAAATAATTGGTGTTGATTTGGAAAAATAGCTCATAATAATGAAATTAATGCTAGTTTCAATGTTGTTTCCAAGAATTATAGAATGAGACTGCCTTAATCTGTAAACAAAATAAGGCAATCAGAGAGGCCAGCCCAGTGGCATAGCAGTTAAGTTTACATGCTCTGCTTCGGCAGGCTGGGGTTCACAAACTTGGATCCTGGGCGAGGACGTAAGCACTGCTTATCAAGCCAGGCTGTGGCAAATGTCCCACATATAAAATAGAGGAAGATGGGCATGGATGTTAGCTCAGGCCTAATCTTCCTAAAGAAAATAAATTAATTAATTAAATAAATTAAAAAAAAAATAAGGCAATCAGGTGGCTTTGCATTTCAAAGTAACTGGCACAGCTCATGAACTGACCAACACATATGTGGGCCCAAAGTAGATTAAAAATTATTTATCATGTTGTCCACCTATACAAAAACTGCTTAATTCCACAGGTAATAATCTTTTATTCCAAAATGGACTGTCAAGTTTGAAAATAAATGTCTTACTGCCCTTCAGGTTCTAAATGAACTGAGACTTCTAAAGATAATATCAGCATTTCAAAAGCAGACAAAACAAGTGATAAGAGTCTCTGAGGACTAGAACCCAAGTAGGCAGTCAAGGTGTGACCAAAGCAGAATTTATGTAACTCAGACTTTCAGAGTCTACCAAGACTTCTCTTCATCTCTAACGTACATCTTTATGCTATTTATTCTGTGTCTCTCTCTACATCTTTGCTTCTTGCTTTTCTCAGGATCACTTTCTGTGTTTCTGTTTAATACACACACACACACAGACACATATAGACATACACATGAGAGAGCAAGGAGAGAGTTAGGCTCATAAAGTCTGCGAGACTTTGGTCACGTAGATGAAACAACAGAATCAATTTATGACATTTTTTTTTTTCTTAAAAGCTCTTAACTTCAGTGCATACATGTCCCACATGTTTTGTTAATCTATCTGACTAAATGCTCTATTGTTCTGGATTTAAAAGGTCATTACAATGAATTAAAGAAGAGTGAGATAGAAATAAGCATAGTCTTTTGCATAAAAGCAATAGTATTTTATCAAACCAAATGCAACAAACAGAAGAAATAAATATAGAAACAAAAACCAAATTTATTTTTTGATTCCATTAATTATCAAATTAATTGCCATCAGCAAACAATTACTGTGTGTTCCCTCAATACACAAAGTGCTATGCTGGTGCTTAGATTGGGTAACTGAAAAAATCAAGTGTGAGTTCCATCACTGAGATAGACAACTTTTATTCTATTAAATAAGGAAGAAAATGAGAAGGAGAGACTTAGTAGTATCAAACTATTATTCTTCTGCCCCCTTTTAATGTACCTCAAATAACATTTACATTACATTCAGCTTTACCCTTTACTTATGTGGCTCCACCCTCCCCTTGGGAGACATGCTAAGCTCTTTGCATATCAGAACTATCAGAATTCTCACTTTAGGCAGGAATAGAACTAAAGGTTTTATCTACAAATTGAGCATTGATTTAAGAAGAAAGTGCATTGCCCACTTTTTATAGCAGAAATGATAGGTTGTGGTGAGGCCCAATTTTAACCCCATTGCCTCATTGGAGTAAAGCAGCGTTAATGAGAAGTTTTTCTATTTCAAAAAGTGAAAGAAACAGCAAAGCAGTACAACATTTGTAAAAAGATTTCCCTTTATAAGCATTATCTATTTCAGTTGTGGCACTAATGTGAAATTTATCTTTTTTCAGAAGACGGTACCCCGTTTGTGGTTTTATTTAATTGAGAGCAATAGTTAAAAATCACAATTTGTTGCTTCCACTTTTTTAACAATAATATGAGGCAGAATAATGTGTGTTTAAAACTTGTAAAGGAGATTTTGTTCAAGAATCTGCTAAGTACAAAAATATAATCCAGGAGATGAGGGAAAGGATATCTACTCTCAGCAGGCATATTATTTTGTAGGGAAGAACAGGTGTGTAGTAAAATATGCCAAAAAGTAAAATAAGCACATTAGGAATAATGCATATAAACCACTAGGCAATTTAAAAGAAGGAATCGATGATTTCTTATTGTTGTAAGTAGGGAGGACTTCAGGAGTGGGTTGATTTTAGTCGCTTCTTAAAAGATAAAGCTACCTATAGTTAACAAAATGGAGTGAGCAAATGAATTGATAAAGGATGTGGATTGGAAAAATGCAAATATTTCAATAAATCTCACGTATAGTTTTTAATAGGGAAATAGTGGGAGATAAGGCTTGGAAAACAATCAGAGCTAGACCATAGGTGTCTTGGATACCCAATAAACAATTTTATTTGGTTCTCTTGGCAAAGTGAAATCCCTAAATGTTTAATAGCAGACGTAGTTGGCCTAAGAATAATATTGCAAAACTCAACTCTGATGGTGTCCTAGGAGATTAAATGTGATAATGTATGTGATATTCTTATAGGGATAGATACAATCCCTTATTCTTTTATGTACACATACTGCTTTATTGCAAAATGATTTGATCGTTCATTCAATACTCAGTTTGTTGTATTGTAATTCTTTGTGTATTGGTCCCTAGAATAAATTAAGAATATCTGATGAGCAGAGATTCTGCCTTTCATTCCATATCAGTACTCCAGTGGAATGCCAAGCCCACGGTAAGTGGGCATCCAATAAAGAAACGTCTTTTAGGAAAGAAGGTGAACAAAAAGTCAAAAAGTAAACATGGAAGTTTTGAGTACTCAGAAGATAGCGATCTTGTTGACAGAAGGAGCAACAACACGAGAAGGCCCTAGCTCGGGGTGGAAAGAGAATAAGTACAGTTTTAAAAACATTAAGGCAGAAAATATTGATGGACTATTTAGATCAGAAATGTCCAGAAGTCAACTGGAAATTACTAACAGTTGGATTATGTTCTGGGTGAAAAACAAGTGGATTGATGCTTCAAGGATTAGGTAAAAATGACAAGAAAAAACTCATGGTTGATAAGAAGATTAAGAAGTAACAAAAATAACTACTGTCCATAATGCTTCTCTGCAGGAAATTTGGAAAGCTGGAGCTTTTAATTCTGTAATAATATTTTAATTTTATGACATTTTCAAAAGATAAAGTAAAAATCATCAAAGCAGAAATAATTTCCTACCTATTGAATAAAGCACTCATATAGAAAAAAAACAGAATCAAGAAAGAAAAGGATAGAACTATTGAAATCCAAGGATAATAATCTAAGGTCCATAGAATGTAAATGTTTTGCCAAAAATTGCACAGTTAATTAATAGTAAACTTGGTACGGTTCCCTTTAAATGTACGTGGTTCTCATTTTGTTTCTGAATCCTTTCCCCGGGTGCATTTTTAAACATTTCCAATTTCTTAATCTTTTGGTGATTACATCCACATTTTACAATATCAGTTGTTAATAGGAAATTGATGCAAACCTGATTTATCTTCCTTGCTTTGCTTGTTAGTTAGTTGTTTTCCATCACTGTAACGTGTTCAGATTTTCTCTTTGACCTTAAAGTTTGAAAATTTTACACCTGAGTTATGGCTTGAGAAAGACTGGAAATTTTTAGGGTTTTCCCAGTCATGCAAATAACTTCTCAGCTAGTGTGTTCAATATAGTTATATGACTACATATTAGTCTGTTATATCAAAAACTTAACACAAGCTTAATTTGATGGAACAGAGAAATGGATGTATCAGACAAAATGTTTGTCCCTATGGAATATGCAGTCTCACGGGAATGAGACTGGGCAGGTGGAAAGCAAACTGAATTAGATATAAAACATACTCAAATGTGTTAAGTTCTGTGGAGCTATGTAAAGTAAAAAAGGAAAGCAGCGACTACAGGAGACGGAGTAGGTTGTTCAGTAAAGAGCTGGATAAGAAATTGATACTGGCAGTGAGGGTGGGAGAGATGTTCATCTGGGAGAAAAGTAAATGAAAAATCTACGCATTAGGAGTATTTTACTGTGTTGAAAACCAGCAGACAGGACATTGTGACTGGGATTAAAAGAAAGTTGGGGAGTTGCATTCCAGAAGATTCTGAAGTAGAGGTGATCAGAGACTATATTTTAAAGTGCTTTGCAGGCCACTACAAGGATATACTGCCTTATACTCTGAGAAATGAGGAGTCACTGGAAGCTTTTGAGCAGAGAAATGGTGCAATGCGGTAAACGTTTACCGAGATTATTCAGACTACACTGTTGAGAATTGGCTGACACTAGGGAGCAACAGTGGTGGAAGCCGGGAGATCAGCTTGGATGCAATTGAAACAGTGAAGTAAGAGAAGATGGTGGCTTGGATGACGGTGGTAGTGAGAAGAAACTTTGGAATTTGTAATATATTAAAGTTAGAGACAATAGGATTTGGTGAGATACTGCATATATGGTGTGAGAAGCAGAGAAGAGTCCAAGATGCAAGGTTTTTGGCCTCACAACCGGAAAGATAAATAGAGTTGCTTTTAATAGAGATAAAACTTCCTAAGTTCCACTAGTAAAAACTTTTTATTCACTTTCCCACTAAAAGAAATTTGTTCATCTCTCCTGTCTTTTGATGGTCTCTGTTCTCTTTTTGTTTATTCTTTTGAGCTTATATATTTTCGCAGTCATCTTATTGTTGTCTCAGAGGGAGAGGTGGTAATAGTATGAACCCAGTTTGCCTGGTTATTGGAAGGTCCACAAATTGTTTTTCACAATTTGAGAAATCACTACAAGGACAAAACTGTCTTTTTTTTTTTTTTATAAGAAATAAAAGATATCCTCAATTTACTTATTATTTTAAAAAGCAAAGTTAATATTAAAAGAACTATATGTATTACTCTGGGAGACAGTAACGCATAGCAGAAAATAGTGTCTTTTTTCCAATGTTAGGCATACCTAGATGCAAATCTAATCTGTTCTCTAATAACTATAAAACCCTGGCCAGGTATGCTATATTTTCAAAACATAAGTTCTCTTATATGTGAAGTGGGAAAATTAATTTTATCTATGACGTAGATTGTCTGAAAATTAAATTAAAATCTCTACGTGCAGTACATAGTACTCACAGGGCCCTCGTATTTAATGAGGGCTGAATAAGTTTTAAATAATGCCATTATTTAACCATGATTAAGAACTAATGAATTTCAGGGTCAGCAGTTCTAAACTAAAATACTGTTCCTCTCTAAGGAAATGTATCCTTCCACCTAATGGAAGATACAGCAATTATATTTTCCTTCACTTTGTTTTAAGTTAATACAAAATGATACTCAAGTAGAAAAATGTGGGGATCAGTAGTTGAAGTGGCATCATCTCACGATGACTGTTTGTAACCTTCACACTGAAAATTTTGCCACTGTTTCACCAGGCAGTCATCACTACAAATCCCTGAGCATCCGTCTGAAATGATGCCCAGTAGAGCAAAGTATTCAAAGAACACCACTATGTGACAAATCACACAAATTAATGTAAGAATTGCTTATTAAAATCCTGTGTCTTGATGCATGTAGCTCTTTCCTGATGAGAGGTTCACCCCACCTGAAAGATTCTTCAAAGATCCTCTCTCTATATACGAAGTAAAATAATCATTGCTACGTTTAAGCATTGGGTTTAGGCAATTTTGGGTATCTAATGTGTTCCAGTTTGTGGTTACAAGTACTTACATATATTCAAAGTATTTCACAGTTGGTATACAATGGACCTCAACAAATGAGAAAAGATAGTGTCTGTATACAACCTCTGTGTTTATGAGTGTAACGAAGCTGAATAGGAGCACCCAGATGATTCCTCATTTGATCTTCACACAGGGCAGATATATAATAAGACTTCCCCCATTTTACTGATGGAAAAATATAAAGAGCAAGTGGCTTATTCAACAGCTGAGAATTAGGAAGCATAAGAACTGGAATTTGAACCGAAGTCTATCCAATAACAAATCATACATTGTTTTATTTTTGGTGTTTTAATCACTGTATCTTTGCAAATGGCTTACCTTCAAACTTTATTAAAATTTGCTTATCCAATGCAAACTTTAAAATTTTTACATTTAAAACAAACACTTCTTAGCTGTTGTAAAGTGGAGATAAGAGTGTGGTAACTATGGAAATTTCATTTACTGGATCTGAGATTCTGGATGTTTCCTCAGCATGATTCGGTAGCGCTAATAATTTTTAGTAAGCCTCAGTGCATTCTATTGGCCTGACAGGCTCATTTCCAAAGATATGTAAAAACTTAATCTAAGATTATGAATAAAACAATAAGGAATTATGATGCTTTACACCAGTTTATAAAGAAACAAAGTATTTCCCCAAATCAAGACCATGCACACAAATAATGCACAAAAGTAATAAAGGCTTTGACTTTGAGGAAAATTTATAAATGGAGAAGGTGACATGATATAAAATATACTCATTTAAGGCTGCAAAATACAAATGCATGATACAAAACTTTGAAGACACATCATTTTGTCAAAAATATCAGCACTATACTTCAAAATTCCATCACAAAACACCCAGCATTATTGCAAAGCCTGAGAACATGTACTAGAGAAGTGTGCAATTTGAAATTCTATATAAGCAGATGAAATTCAGGTTCACAGAGGCCATGTTTTTCATATAGATAGACCCCAGGAGCACAATTCCTTTTATGTAGCTCTCCTTGGACAGCGCTAACTTTCTGGCAGTAGATATTGTTTAGCATGAATCATTTGACACTGCTCTTAGAGGTTTCTTGGGTACGCAGTGGCTCCCGTTGGTGTGTAGGATATATACACAGTTTAAATAGATCTCTTGACTTTTGGCAATTTCTGACAAACTGGAAATCCCAGCAGGAACTAAAATGACATTGACAGCTATGGGATGGTCTACACTGTATTTCACCTTCCAGCATTTTTACTCTTTCAATAAAATATATCATTGAGAGGGATGGGAGGACTGTCAGGTCACAAATATACCACAAATGAAAAATGACAGAAGTTTTGCTCTTTGTATGAATAGGGTCTGATGTGGAGCTTAGTTAAAGTCATCCAGACTCTTGTATAAAGTTGAGAAATAGAGCAAGTTTATTGTGATATTTCAAAAATCTATTTGCCATCCAGTTGAATTTGAGGAATGAGTGATGCCACCACAAAGTTTCATAATAAATCTAATAAGATCTTATGACACAGGGCCTTGGCATTCATAGTGGAACCTGCGAGTTGGCTGTCAGTCTGTCATTTCTAGAAACTGTTCTCTTCACACATATGGTTATTGGGGTTTCATGAAGTCCTTTCTTTGACATATTAATATTTTTGAACAGTTGCTCTTGAGAGGTAGGGGCTGGGTGATTATGACTTCGGAGATGCCAATCAGTCCCTTTTTCAGGGATTTAGAATTGAGAATAAAAATAGTAAACCATCCTCTCTTGGGTGATTGAATCAGTAATATCAAAACTCAGGAAGTGTGTACAAATTCCATCTGTAACTTGAGAAAATATGCAATAGAAATACTCATTTAGAAAGAGACAAAGATAAAGCAGGCATACAGAAAGAAACGAGGGAGAGGGAAAATTCGTTGACTCCCTATGCCCAGCTTCCATCTATTTTGAAACCCATTTGTTTTCTGAGATATGCATTCTTTGTCTCTGTAACAAGTTTCTTCTGTTTTTTCCACACTAATGCAAGGCATTGATGGAATCAAAAGAGTTCTCACTAATATTCTCTACTAATGGAAATAAGGCGTTTCTGGCCATGCCCCTTCTGGCAGAAGGCATACACCAAACAAATATCTTATGATAATGGAGAATACTGGTGAAATAAACAACATATTAAGTTTTATGCAGATAATCAGGGTAGCAGAGTAGAAAGATATGGGTTTTAAAGCCAAAAATATAGATTCTCAGTTTTATCATATATGTGGTCTTGGGTTAATTATTTAGATTTTCTTCATCTTGGTGTCCTCATAGTTCAGGTTCATAGATGTGTAACAGCGTAGGGCCCCACATTCAGAAAGGTGTGGGGTTTCAAGTTCTGCTTTCATCCTGTTGAAGGTCTTAATAATTTTATCTCCCAATTTGTGTTTCGTAAGTGAAGTTCAATGGGACAATGGAGCTTGCACTGGGAGCTTGGATCCTCGGCTCATAGGACCCTGTTTCTATTGTCTCCAAACTCCCAAAGATGGGCTACATTCTCAACATTTTGGCACCCTGGGTCTCACTCAGACTCCTCCCCACACCTGCTCTGTCACTGTTGCTTCCCTCCACCCAGGGCTGCAACTGGGTTGCATGAGTAGGGCAGAGGGAATCCTGTATTCCACCATTACACTCTGTCCTTGGTGGGAGCCTGGGTTCAGAGAGTGTCAGGTCAGACGCATGTCCTGGGCTCTCAGGACAGGGCAAGGTGGCCACTCCTTGGGAAGACAGCACCACAGCACAGCATATCCGGCAGGTGTCTCTGTGGGAGCCTCTTTCCCACTTTCCATCCAGGTACCAAATACATCTTGGTATGGAGATTGGGATCCTTGGGTATCATCCGTCAACGGTGCATTGGGGCAGTAGGCCATGAAAACAAATTTGACTTTCCTGGCATTCTCCTTTTACTCTCAACCCTGCAAATTATGTAGTTAGTCGTGGCTCTGGGGTAGAATAAGGCTCTTATCCTGATTCTAAACTCAACTAAGAGTTAGGCTTTTCTAAAGAAAAGGTGGGTAGGGTTTCTAAGAAACAATTTGCATGTGAGTATTTTGGTGAAAGGAAAAGAAAAGTAATAAAGTAGGCAGAAGAAAGCATGATGTTTCTCCCCTCTGGATCACCTGCATTTGCTTGCACAGCAGTGGACAGTTAGCCTCAGCAGGGAACTCCTCCAACTTAACTGATTGTGCTACACAGTCATTTTTATTAAATAAGAGATTATGAAATACTGTAGAGTTATAGGAAATGGAAGATATAGAAACATATTTTGGAAGGGTTAATATGAGTTAAAACTGTTAATGTAAAGCACATAGGGAACTATTATATATAGTAGATGTTTGATATACAAGAGTTATTCTTATGTGGAATTTTTGATGAAGTGGACAGTCTAAAACCAACTATATGGGGGCTGGCCTGGTGGCACAGCGGTTAAGTTTGCACATTCCACCTCAGCAGCCTGGGGTTGGCCAGTTCGGATCCCAGGTGTGAACCTACGCACGACTTGGCAAGCCATGCTGTGGCAGGCGTCCCACATATAAAATAGAGGAAGATGGGCATGAATGTTAGCTCAGGGTCAGTCTTCCTCAGCAAAAAGAGGAGGATTGGTGGCAGATGTTAGCTCAGGGCTAATCTTCCTAAAAAAAAAAAAATTATAAACAAAACAAAAAAACATATGGTTTTATACTTCTTCCATTCAAGTAAACATATTGAAGTCCTGTCATAAGTTAGTTAGCTCTTGCTTCTCTACACTAAAGGAGGATATGGGTAATTTGATGTAGTTGCAAATTATAGGCTTTGGACAATATTTTCACATCCTTTCTTATCAGTTCTGCTAACACAAGAAGCAACATTGATATTTAATTTTCACCTCTTCTACCTGTCCCTGTTCACTTGCTAACAAGCTGTGAAATAGCCAAAAGGCAGACAGCAACTGAAAGAAATAAAAGAATTCAGGGGTTGACTTCTTATAGACTGGAAACCCACAGATCATATAAAATCCAGCTGGATCTATACACAGAGATATATTCTTAAGACATTGGGTATATGTAAGATTTTGGTCAATTTTAAATAACAGTGTTTTGATTTCGTAGTGTTCAATTGACTGAATACAACCAAATGAACCAATGTTTGAATAATTTTAGTTGTTTATATGACAGAGGGTTTAGATGTGAATTAAAGAGTTTATGTTAGTCATTTTTTTTAAAAATCCTCAAACTTGTCTAACCACAACTACATCTCTATTATAATTATATGGTCACCTCTCACAACTCTGTATGTAAACTCTGTTATTAATGGCATGACAAATAAGATGAATTTGATAATGTTGGAGTTGAAGAGTTGAAATTCTACTGCAGACATAGACATAGCCAAACTTTGTAGGGTTGCCTATGTCTACATCAACGCACAGATGATGGAATGGTGTAACGGGAAGCCATTGTTGAGACTGTTGAGTGCCTATCATTTCATAGATGAAAAAAATCAAGAAACAAAGATAGTTAACCGAAAGCTCTTGATTGTATAATAAATAATAGAGCCAAGTCTGGATAATAGAGATAAAGTCCTATCTAAACTCAGCAGCTGCTTCTAAACTGTTATTGTTTTGAATCTGAAAAGTAAATCTACACCTACATGTCCATAATTTACAACTTTTCCTAACAAATTATATCATTGCTTTCCACAATTCATAGTTTATGTCAATTCAAAAGTAGAAGGAAACTTAGAACCTCATGAAATGAGACCACAACAGATTAACTTGTTTGCTCGAGGGCAAGCCAAGTCTTGAAATCAAGCCATTTCAATACCCAGCTAATATTTTATTTTCCCTTAAGTTTTATAAATATGTTAATGTCATTCTGAAAACTTTTGAGATGTGAATCTAATAAACTATTTCAGTGGATTTTTTTAAAAATCATTTTTTTAGATCATTTTTAGAACTGAATTAGGAGGGAAACCTAGTAAGTATTGGAAATCCCATGTGATGTCATCATTTTAGAGCAAAAGATCTGATTAATATTCATTGGCTTTGTCTGAAATTGAAAGAGTATGATGTTTATCAACATATAATGGTGTTTGTTCATTACATTGATTTTTATTATGAGTTTTCACAATTTGAAATAATAACCACAAAAACAACCCAAATGGATTTCTGATTGTTCATTGTTTTTAGCATCTGTAGAAAATATGTTGGCGTGACATTCACAACTAACATGCTTTATTTAAAATTAAGGGGAAAATAGTACTAATTACAAACATTGTCTATAATGGAGCTTTGTAGTTTACATAATTACATTTTGTAAAAGAAAGGAGGCAAGCTTGGTCTGACTTCATTTTTCCATTAGAAAGGATCTGACTGTCTTCCTCCCTTGGTACCAGCTGCACCATTCTTTGCATGAGATCAGTGTGCTTTATTTCAATAGCCTGCAGAGAGGGTTTACTTTCTAAGAGCTGCCTCTTGCAGATGCGCCAGGGGAAGGATAATTTTGCTCTCTATAACAACATGCAGAGGGCTGGTCTTGTCCAGAAATTGTGCTTCACAAGCGATGTGTAGACCAGCACTGTCGCTGAAAGTCTGTCTCACAAAAAGATATTTTTTGCCAGACTCTTCTCGAGGAGTATTTTCCAAAATAAGTAAATGTATAAACAAATAAAAATATGAATAAACAATAAATAATATTATCTGTGATTTCTAATCTTAGACTTCTCTCTCATTTTTTGCATGCAGGAAAATGTTACTTTAAAATAGACAAATGGGCTGACAATAATGTAAAAATTAAAATCATCTGGCTAAATACACTTCTTTTAAATTTTCAAAATAGTCAACGAGTAGACCTAAAACAAAGATCCCAAACAATGAAAGGCTATGTCTTTTCCTCAAAATACTATAAATCAGCATATTGGAAATAGAACAATGTTTTCTTAATGTTTAATACAAAAGTTTTATATAGTAAAAGGAAATTCACAGAGTTAACATTGGGAATACAAGATGTGTGTAAGGACTTTCAAGTGTTCTTTTAATACCCTAGATTCTGTCTTTGTTTTTCAGGCAAATTGATCTGCAGGCCTTAGATAATATTCATCTCTATATATCTCTATATCCTTAGCACCTAGAGGAGTATATTGTATAAAATGGGTCATTATAATTATAATAGTTTTATATCATGTTATCTTTAGTGAAATGGACAAATACCAGGCACTGCATTGATGTTGTACTTATTGTGCAACCTCGGGCAAGGTAACTCATATCTTGGGTCCTTTTGTTTCCATGTCTGTAAAATGAGGAGAGGACTAGTAAATACCTACAGGCAAGTTAGCTACAGTCTAACATAATATCTAATAAAAATATCTGATGGCATTTCTCTATAAGTAATTTTAGCAATGAATTATATTTGAAAAGTCAAGTCTAGAAAATAAAGGCAAGGGCAAATAGAAAACATAAAAAGTCTTAAAATATGTAATATAATTCAGACTTTTACTATGTCATCTCTTGATAATACAATAAAATGACAAGGAGGTAAAAGCAAAATAATATCTGTAGCCTTTAAAGCTATTCAGACTTTGAAAAAGAATAATGCTGCAATTACAAAACTATCTAGAAACATAATGTTAATCTTTTCCTCGAAGATTGGAAAAGGAAGCTAGCAAGGCAAAAATCTAACTACTCCTTGGTGAAAGTTTTTAATCACTTCATAATGTAACCTGCTCTAGCGAACATTTAATTATTATTAAATATTAACTACACATATGTGTTGGTGATGTTTCCCTATTGCTAAGAATCATCATCTTTTAACGTGCCTGAAAATATTTTTGGAGTCAAAATCCCTTTTGGAAGTTATCACTGTTTATAAAGTCTATTGACTATTACAGGCTGAGAAAAGGAGCCTGTGGAAAGGATGATTGTTATTTTACTGTTAAAAAAAATAAAAAGACAAATCTTAGAAGACAACAAAAAATTAGATTTCCACTGAATTAAACTAAAATGTAAATTCATCACTGATTCACATGCTGAAAAATAAGGAAAGATAAGTTGCATTAGGATGATTGATAATAAAGGAAATACTAGAATGTAACATAAAACAAATAATTTTTGTTATCTAGAGCTAAGAAATAAATAGCATAGTATAACTATTGTGCCCAATATGGAATAGAATTTAAGCCATCACTACAGAAACAAACTGTTTATATAATTTTAATGCTCTGATAAATGCAGCTCTGTTTGTGGAGCACACAAAAGTTCCAGGTCCTCTAGTAGACGTTGATGTTTCAAAGACATCCTTGTTAAGCCATGAACCAGAATTCACAGTCATATGGAAAAGACAGTGCTTCTAAGTACCTAATTTCAGTGTTAGCTGGTGAAGGGCACCTCTATGCTGTTCATCCTTGCCAGCATTCTATTTCATCTATGAAGTGTGCCTAGCTGTCATCTACTACTGTGATCTAATTGGAATTTGTCATCTTCTTCCCTACTTAGCTTGTCTGGATTCCGTGATTTTGCTAGGATCTACTGAAGATGAATTAAATACATACCCCAGTCCATTGAAAAATCAACTCACTGATTAAATGCAGAATGGATCTCTAATCCACACTAGGCCAACTGGCATTCTTCACTAAGATTCTTAACATACTACTCTCTGATGGCGGACATATGCCTCATTACTACAAGTGACCTTATTCCCAACTGCGTAGAAAAAGCTAGAAGGGAATATGTTATTAAGGCATTTAAATACTCCTGCTATTTTTGTCCTAAGACCTAGTTTTGTCCCTACCTTTCCCTTAGTTTTACTATTTGAAACAATAGCTATTTTTTTCTTAAGTCAGGTTGAGTGGCATTTCTGACATTTACTATCAAGATGGTCGTTCATCATTTATTGTTTTCCATGCGTGATTTCTACAAATAATTAGTACTTGTGATAGAAAAATTAAAAACATCAGTTTTCTGACGGTGTTATATCATCAGTTTCTTTATCCTGACAATCTAAGGGAAATTCTCAGATTGTAGAAGTAGTGAGAAAATATATTCACAATAAATTTATAATAGCTTTGGGGATATTTGTTCTTTTTAAAATATTTTGCTAAGAGGAGTTAATTCAGATAAGAGAAGATCCTAGGTGTTTAAGATGAGCATTTGTTTTCATCAGTATGGGCCTTTAATAGATTAAGAATGAATTCAAACATTTCTATGACTGTGGTTCCTTCCCCACAGTAAAGTGCTAGCCCAACAAGTTTTCCATGATAAGCAGTATTGACAGTAACGCCCTGTTCTCTTTGAACGAAGATTTGAAGCCATCTGTAGTACAATATGATCAGACAGGCCACTTTAAGAAACTGTAGGAAGCAAAAGCCCAGGGTAGACCAATTGCAAGTTTTAGAGCTACAAGAAGATTCAGAGAAGTCCTGGGAGGTCTGTGCCCTCAAAAAGAGATTCAGACTTGATTCAAGACTCTGTATGAGCAAAATGATCAACTAACATGGATAGCTCCAAAAAAACGCCAGGTTTCACAACTGGCAAAGTAAATAAATGATTGATAAATTTTTTTTCACTTAATGTAAATATTTTCTATTGTCACATTCCAGATTAAAAAATATATAAGCTCATCTTCTAATTTTTTCTGCTCAGTAAAAAGAAATTTCATGTTTTAAGTGAGTTTCATTTGTCCCTTGACTTAGCTATTCCCAGAATAGCACGTAACTTAGTCAACAAGATGATTTCAATGCATCCCTGAGTCAAGTTTTTATTAAAAACACATCAATGGCAGTATGGCTAAATCTATTGTTCCTTCAATGCAGAAAATTATGACATCAACAAGCTTTGGTAACGTGAAACTAAGCTGTCAGTTTAACATATATCCAACTCGTTTGTCTACTTTTTGCATAAATATTTTATTTTGTATTACATTATGAAAAAGTTGATATCAAAACCAGAAAGCAATGTTGATATTATAATGAAATAGCTTCTCTAACTTAGATAACAGAAGCAACAGTTATCTAAAGGAGGTCTATGGAACTACACTTCTGTTTGCTTTCTTTATGAGATTAACATTGGTTTTTTTACATCTATTTTAAGATTTCAAAAGATCTGTAATAAAAATTCAGTTAGAAACTAAATCTAATGTGCTAATATAAGATTTTGGAGATCACCTCTTCAACTTGCTCTGCTCGGCAATTCCAATTTTATGAATATCTCAGGTTAAAATCGACGTTGTCATCTCTCTATATTTATACATTTTATAGGTATATTATAGACTAGGAATAATATAGTTCTTTACTGGTCTTAACAAAAAATGCATACATTTATTTCGAATTAGATAAGCAAGCTCATAACTTCAAGACAAGAAAGTCATACTCAATTTAATACCAAATGATTGCCCCCTGTTGTATTATGTGATTAACTAAATGACCGCAGGCAACGTATCCTTTCCGAGCACTAGTGTTCTTGACTGTAAATGGGAAGCAGATAGACTAAATGTATCATAAGGCTATGTATGGATTAAATACGTTACATGCTTAGGATGAGGTCTGGTACAAATAGTGTCCAAAACTATTATCGTTTTCATTCTTATTAGAATTTTACTTGCATTATTACTGTTGAATGAGGATAATATCTTATTATTTTATTTCTTATTGCATATTTTAGGGTATCTAACTTTCATGTATTTAAATATAATTTTGATAGTAAAATAATATGCAAAGGAAGAAATCTGACAATGAATTAGTTTCAAAAAAAATATGAGAAAAATATATATGAGAAGTCTCATAGTGCCAGCATTAAATGTTTGACAAGTATGAATCCCATTATAATCAAACCTATATATAAAAAAATTAAAGAATACAACTTTTTTCAAGATGACAACAAATAAGTAGGTGATAGACATTATTCAGGTCCACTTGTTAAGGAGATAAAATTTGCACAATACCTTGTATGGTTTTAAGCAGTTCACTTGTCAAAGTATTTTTGTGGTTCTTACCATGCTATGACATTACTTTAAAATTAATGAAATCAGATATAAGATAAGAATTGTTAGCTTCTAATGTAAATCAAAATGGTTGAAATTCCCCAAAACTTTCAAATAAAATTTAAATATGAAAATCAAATGGACTTACAGTGCCATTCAGATTATCACATCATACTTTAGCAGAAGGCACATCCCATATGAATGTCTAAATGTCCCCAATGAGTGCATCTTTGGGGAAAGAATTTGCTATTAGAAATTAAAATAGAAAAGAAAAAGTGGTCAAGCTGTGTGTTAACACTTGTGTCAAATTTTTGTTATAAAATCAGTCGGGAACTTTGGAGATCCTACTTAAATTCAGGAGATATACTTATAAACAGAGAACATAAAGATGCCAAGCACTCAAGAACAAAAGTCACCTGTAAATGATTGTTAAGGCCACACCAAGGGCATTCTTGTCGAGAGATCAGTAATCCTCATGTTTTAAATATAAACATGTTTCCTGTGAAAACCATCATGCATATATTCTTCTTAAATTTTAATTAGCCATGTTCATAGTTTGCTGACACTTAAACTGTCTGATGTCAACAATTTCAAAGCTTTAATTAACAAGTACAACAGGGCTTGCTTAATGCTGTAAAGGGTAGAACATGATTTTATGTATCTATTTTAATACCCAAATATTATCTGAGAGCCATAGATTTATATAAAAATTAAAATTAAATATCTGTTCCAGTCAAATAATGTCACATTGACTTCATTAGCATACATGAAGTTTCACAGCTGGGATATAAATGACACTTTGTTCCTTACAACATAAGTTTCTCGGTTGTTATAATTAGATCTATCATTTCATACCTCTGATATTATGGAGAAATAGGCACAAATATGCATTTCTAAATAGATGCATTTCTAAATAGATATATTTCCAAGACCAGGTCAAGAGAAAATGATTTTATGTGAAATCGCAAAAAAATATTTAATCGGTCATTTAGGGCTAGGCACCTCACCTGGATTTCTCATTTAATCTTCACAACCACCACATGCAGTATATGTTAATATTATCCTTGTTTTACAAAGGGAAAAATGTAGGTTCAGATAAGTGATGTAATTAATCAAAGGAAGACCTAGTATCTGTATCCCAGGAAGTCTGTTCCCTAAGCCTATGCTTTCAACTTGTATCCTGCTGCTTTGCGAATGTCCTCATTTCTTAGTTTTAATTTGAACTTGGGTGTTCCTTCATTAACTTCCATCTGATTTCTCACATTTTCATATCTATTATCATTGCTTAATAAATGCTTTAATAATTGCATTGAAATACTAGCCTTAATATCTGCTGGCCACTCTGTGCAGTAATGGTTTTTCTTTCTCCCAATATTCTATCAGTCTGTAACTAAGCTTCCCGCACTTTTGACATTTTGCTTTATCTTGTAGTGAGCGGAGAGTGGAGAGCCAGAAGGTAGGGGATTTCTGCTGGGTAAGTGAGTGTTTAATTCCTATTACGATCAGTGTCCTGCCCTGCTGAGAAGTCGGAGGTAGAATATATTGTAGAGTCTTGGTTGCCTACCCAGAATTCGATTTCCCTTAATCTTTCTTAACATTTTGGACAAGCATCTACCCTTCTTCCACTCATCTGTATATCTTTGGGGAAGCTGATTCCACTTTCTGGCTCCAACTCAAACTCTTACTGTTCTACATGTATTACCTCAATTGTAAAGCCCTATGCTGTGTGTTGGTCCTGTCGCTCAGCTCATAATAAAGGAGCCCAGGCATTTCAAATCTAGAGTCCAACTCTTTATCACTATGCTATATTGCCTCTCTATCATGTGAGATGGCATATGCACCAGAGCACTGGAGAAGAAACTTGTAAGATAATGGAAATGATCATATATCACTATGCATTGTAACACATGCAAAAGGAAAACTCAAGTGCATGTTCTTAGGCAAGTGTGTTCAGTGCTCAATAGACAATAAATATCACTTATTTTAAAATTTTTATTATTACTATAGCATAGATATATCAATCAGCGAATTTTGTCATTTTTGAAATCCATTTTCAGAGCCAACTCTAAGAAAAACTGTAAAGTAGATGAAGTAGTTTCATTGCCTTTCGCCTACTCTCCTTCCAACTTCACTTCCTCGAGAGCCTCCCCAGGCAACAGGAGCCCTCATTCTGCCTTTCACCAGCTCAAGCCTCTTGAGCTGAAATGGCCCCAAGCAGCCACTTGCCAAATCTTTCCACTAAAACAAATCTATTGTGTGTTCCCTGTATCAGGGTCCTATTACCAGCTTAACAACAGTTAGTAGTCTTATAGCTCAGCTGCCCTTATTTTGTTAATGTGCTGCTCCATTCTTTATTCATCTAATCAGAAAATGTTTACTTAATAATTTCCGTGTGCAAAGGACCATGGGAGATACATAGAACTAGTGCCATCCCTCAAAGAACTCCCTGACTTATTGAGTATTTGGAACATGGATGCAAATAAATAATTCCCACCATCAAAACTGGTAAAAGGAGTCACCAAAAAAGCACAGTGAAGTTCTGTGGAAGTTAGACAAGAGAGACTACTTTGCCTATTAATTCTTGGGCACTGTAATAAGAGTCTTTAGAACATATAAGCCTGGAACTTTTAATTTTAATTCATATGATTGATTTCTTGGATTTATTTATATTATTGCTTATGGGGTTTTTCACATTTAACAAAAGCTACAAAGCCATCTTCTTCATGCTAAACTTCAGGATGGAGAGAACCCGCCTAGGGCTTTTATGAACATCAGGGATGGCATTTCTCCATCTTCTAATTACTGTCTCTGATTGTTGCCGCCCAGTGATACATTTCCCCAGAGATGCTTATGGATATTAGACCACGAATGGAAGCAGAAACTCAAGTCATCTGCTAATCTAAAGTATGTGTAAAAAACATACTTTATCTCATCATAAGATTTCGGCCTCCCCTTAACTGCTTTACTCTTTTTCTCTTTTAAAAATACACAGGACTTTAAGAACAACTCTTCAAGTTTTAAGTGTCTTTGAGATTTTGAACACTTCTGATCCTAATCAGTATGTTCTGTAAAATAAATAAAGTTTATCTTTTTAACATCTTCGAAAGAAGGACTTCAGCAGCAGCTGTCTCAAATGAATGACTATATTCTGGGATGTTTCTATATATATGTAGTTATTAGTTTCTGAAAAATTGAGATTTTGTATCACTTTTTCGTTAACTGATATTTTTCAGGAATTTATTCTGTTATCATAGATTCATATTCACATTATTGCTTACTTAAGGAAGAAAATGCTTGACCTGAAAAGTAAACAGGAAGATTGTCTGAAATAAGCTTAAAGTATTTTCTATGAAATATATTTTTCCTCCAAGTATGTGGATTTTGACAGGTAGAATGTAGTCCTCACATTTGGCTTCGAGGTGATTGCAAGTAAATAAAGGAAACCAACCTGGCTTTCACCTAGTGGTCTTAATCACTAGCTGGCTAAAACCTCTAAATCATACGTTTTCCAAGCTAAGATTACAGAACAAAGAACCTTAATCCCCTAACCACATCCAGATTCTCATGAATTAATTCAATAGTTCATAAATAAATTACATCCTCAAACCTCTGCCTAAACTAATGCGCAACCATTCATTTTCATCCCTTTGGGTTTCTCAGCATTAGTTCAGATTTCTTTAATTACTAATCAGCAACATCAGCAAGAAACACAGTGTATTATATTCACAGGGAAGCAGAAATAAAGGGAACCACTAAGTGCCAGATAGGTATTTTCTTTATAATATCTTGGCCTGTTTTTTTTGATCTAAGCTTTGACAAAAATCTTCTGCCAAGTTAAAGATGAATGAAACAACCTAGTACAAGAAATGAATGCCAGAAAACTCAAGATATTTAAGAGTATTTCTATGTTGTTTTACTTTGGCTTTTTATGTATGTATGTATGCATGTATGTATTTATTGTCAGGGGGTAGTCTGTTATCAGTATTGGGAACACTTAAGACAGCTCACTTATAGCTTAAAATATCCATAAATTGATTTACAAGGATATAAAAACTACTAATTAGACCTAAAAAGGGGTAAATTCCCAAGGATCTGGGCCACATGTTGCTGTCTCACGGGATAGCAATCTGCGATGGGTGTCTCAAGCCTGATTTCCTGTTTGGTTCTACAAATCTGGATTTTATTTACTTATTTATTTACCTTTTTATAGTCACGTTTATTGTTTGCCGCAATAGTCTTCTGCTATATGCCACTGACATATTTCAAGGACAATAATAATGTACTGGTCTTGCCACTGATGGGGATTTTTACCTTAGTAAATCAAATTTCTCTACTCTTTTTAACAATACTAAGATTACCAGTTCCACTATTTTACAGGATTTCAGTTATAAATTGTAACCCTCTAAGTCTTCTTGTGGACCAATATTATGTCCTTTTCACTATATCTTCAGTGACTAGCATTGTCCATGGAATATTCAATAAAATCTGTGTTCAGTGAAGAACCGGCTGAATGAATTATTGTCTGTGTGTACATACATAAATTGACTATATATGTATGTATACACACACACACACACACACACACACACCCCAATAGCTGATAAAGCACCTACTGTGTGCCAAAATCTGAGTTAGCAATTTTGTTATATGTCTTGATTCACCCATGGACACTATCAGTTAGTGTTTTTACTCCTATTTTAAATAATTGAGATATGTGATCTGAGATATGACTTGCTTAAAATCAAATAGCAAATAGATGGCAGAATTAGGATTTAAACCCAAATTTTGTAGTGATTAACAAGTTCTTAAATAGTATGCTAAGAGTTACAGATTTCAAGAAATCAACAAATTAATAAAAGTCAAGTTATAAACTATTTTGAAGATGTCATTGAATTTATTTTTTCTTTCAATGCTGATTAATGTTTCAAGTTAAATCATGAGGTTAATACTATGAGAGTTTTTTCCACTATAGCCACCAGGTAAGTACATTCTCCCTATTCTGTTATTAAAAAGAGCACAAAACTGTTATGAATATATGAACAGACACTGGAAATAAAACAAGCTAAACCTCATGTTTCCTTAATTATAAATCAACTCTTAAATGATGTTATATTTAACTTAAAGTTATTGTTTCCTTTTAAATTTCTTTTATGCATTTATACAAGTTATTTAACAATGAATGATTATAGACTCAAATTTGCTATGTGCAAAAAAGTAATAATAATTTTATTTTTAGCTTGACCCATTTAACAGAAAATAAATATTTCCCAGAAATTTCTAGAAAGCTTCCATTGAAAGTGAAGTAAAAGTTTTCCAAAACTGAACGATTCAATTCAGTGTAAATGAACACAAACATATCAAAGCCAGAAGAGTGCGATTAACGCTGTACATATGTGATCGTTCAATCAGTGCTACTCAGAGAGGCTGGTCTACGAGCATTATTGGCCGGTAAGGAGACAGGAAGCTTGAGCCAAACTGTAAATCAACTCTGGAAGTAAACATACCATACTGGTTAGTTTCACAGACTCTTTTGGGTGGTAAGGGTAACATGACTTTCTTGATACAGAAAGTATTAAATGATTTCTATTTCTAGCACAAGTTTCTTATCTCCTGGTGGATCAGTAACAAACTGTTCATAGACTAACACTGGTGTGTATACCACATCAGTGGTCTAAATTAATTACATATTGGAATGAAATTCTTACAGGGAATCATGTACATTATGTACCCATAACATATTTGGGATATTTTCTCTCTCTCTAACTGTTAAACAGAAAAGTGGTGACTGGCATATGGAGCAATGTCTTGAAGTTCTCTGCAATATGAAAAGAGAGCAGAATTTTACTGGAAGACTGACAATGTTTTCAATGTTACATTTCTTTATATATTGTTCTATTTTTTAATGTTGAGTGTCTCTGTGAGTGTTTCTGTCTTAGGCCATTCAGGCTGCTATAACAAAATGCCACAGATTGGGATTATATTATAAACAACATATTGTATATTAAAAACGACAGACATTTATTTCTCACAGTTCTGGAGGCTGGGAGGTCCAATATCAAAGTGCAAGCCTGGTCAGGTTCTGGTGAGACCTCTCTTCTTGGTCTATAGCCAGCACCTTCTCGCTATGTTCTTACATGGTGGAAAGAGCAAGGGATCTCTGTGAGGTCTTTTTTCATAGGGCACTAATCCTACTCATGAAGGCTCCACCCTCATGATATGAGCATTTCCTAAATGCCTAACCTCCTAGTACCATTATATTTCAGTGTTAGAATTTCCACATATGAATTTTAGGGGGGCAAAAATATTCAAACCATAGCAGTACCATTATTCAACTGAACTTACCATTTTGATTAAGTTTATAAATAAATAAAAACTAGAAGTAAAATCATACTGAAATGAGAAAATAAATGTAACTGAACTCAATAAGTTCATCTCTTGGTGAGTGTGGAGCCGAAAAGCACAACCAAGGCAGAAGTAGGTGAAGAAAAGGTTTATTGCTTTCACAAGCAATGGAGATCATTGGGGATGCCTCCCAATTCAGTGTCTCTCTGATCTCAGAGCTGGGGGAGACTTTATACACAAGAGATCAGAAGACAACAGGTTTATTTGTAATAACTGTGTAACATTCATTCAGGGTGCATGCATAGCAGGTAAGCATCCTATTACATACATCCATGATCTGAAAATGGCTACTGGGACCCTCCTAGAGGAGGAGAATTTAAGATGCTAATGAGTTTAAGGTATCTTCAGGACACTTGGTACTGCAACAATTTGTAGAGGGTGTTGCTGTAAATGGGTAAGTTTCCTTGCAAAATAACAACATCTGCAAATGGGGACATCGTCAAACAGAACACATAATTTCTTCTCGTCTGAAAAACATCTGACAGACCATGTTAGTTGTTGATCAGATCCTCAAAAACCCTTTCTTTGCCTGGTTCCTTACTCATGTAAATACTTTAGATTTTACTTTTAATTAATCATGTTTGGTGAGAAAGGTAATCACATGACCTGTATATCATTACCTAAATCACAGTTCACTTGTGGCAGCTAATAGAATGGCAGACACGAGGGGCTTGGGACAAAGGTGCATAAATACCCACTGGGGGAGCCTATAATCTTGCCTATTCTCAGAAAATCTAATAGATTAGTTCTGAAATAACAATGTTAACCTGAATTTTTTGAAAAGTTTTCCAATATATTTATATGAAGGTAGGCAAGAGTTCATATTTTGGGAAAAACATAATCTTGCGTAAATTAAATGAGGCGGCCACTTCAACCCTACTGGGTGACTTTAGGGCCATAGCAATGTAACTGGCATTTTCATTAGTATTTTATATATGTGCGTTTTAAATGAACATGCACTGAACTAATTGAAAAAAGAGCGAGTGGATTCCACCAGGAGGCAACTTGTACTTCTTTAAAGAGTTTGACTGGAATCATAGAGTACAAAAAACTAACAGGTTGTATTCCCCAAGCCAAACACACACACACAAACACACACACACACAGTTGTTTAACTTGTTTGTGCTAGCAGCCAAATTCTGCCAAATACTTGAATAATGGACTAGCATTGCAAAAACGTGATACTTACACATGTCAGTGGATGCAAACTTCTAATGTCACGGGCATGCACTCTGAGCTCTCAGGCCAAAAGGTTTCTCATTCTTTGCTCTTCAGAGAGGTCTTTCCCAAGCAAAGCATTTGCCAGAACTCCTCTCCCCATCCACCTTCACTTTCTATCTAGCAATCGTCTTTTGCATTTCTTTCATAATCTGAGATTATCTTGTTTATATATTATTTCCTTGTTTAATGTCTGTTTCTCCTCACTAGCAAGTTTGCTTCCTAAAGGCAGAGAGCATGTTTCTTATGCACTGCTATAATCCTGGTGAGTAAATCTGCTCTGGGCTTCATATGTTATACATGATCTATAAGTATATATTGTACGCGGAATGAATGAGGGAAAAAATGTTTTAATGAATATTCTAGGATGATGTGGCTAGAGATTCACCTAAATATGTTTTCAAGAATTTTGAGAGTGGATTGAATAATGATAAAAACAGAATATTATTTGGGTAAATATAAAAGGTATTTGTTTTTTTGTTGTTTGTTTTTAAGTTTTTATCATTTGCTTAAGTCAGAACATCAAAAGATTAGAAAATACTGTCCACTCTTCTTCCGGAATTTTATAATAATCTTGCATATCAAAGAACCCGAGAGGTCTTAAAGGAACTTTTTTTAGTTTAATTAAACCAGCTTTCCCAAGTTATTTTTGACAGTTTTTGTTTGCCTCTTAATATCCTAAAGATATTTGTCGTCAAGCATGTGTTTGTGGAGTTGCCATCTCAAGCATCTTTTCTCTCTATTTTGTGATATATCTGTTATCATGATTGTGATGGGTAAATTAAAAGATTCATTATTTCAAATTGTGTTTTATACTCAGCCTTTCTGAATCATCTTTGTGACAGGAAATTGGCATATGGAGAAGAGAGATTGGTCTGGGGCGGGGGAAATTTGCTTAGATCTACAAGTTTAATCGCCTGACTACTGTAGAGCATGGGTGACAGCGATTGCTTTTATTTCTTATAAGCAAAAAGAGCATGCATCTATCTTTGAAAATTTACTTTCATAAAAATAGACTGCATTATCTTCCTTCACCTTTGATTATTTTAACAGTCATCTTCCATAATTGGAACCTTCAAAACATGACCTCTTGGCATTGATATACTTGTGCAATTACTTCTGCGTCTTTAAGAATCGCACTTGTAAAAGTGAGTTAATAAGAGGTGGCCTGGTATTTCAGCAAGAATTTTTGTTGTTATTTTGTGGAAAGACCACATTGCTTTATGTTAAACAATTTCCTCTTACACTAGGACATGACAGTAATTAACTGGCTAAAACGTTGTGCTTTATATTATTGCAATTGAAAGAGAATTTGTGACAATACCTCCTTTTCCCTTTCAGTGCTGGTACATAATTGGGGGAAAAAATCTGTTCTTTAGTGTTTCTCTATGTAATACATTTGTCATTTCTTATTAGCTCTTCAGATTTCTATTATTTACAATCCCTTTGAGAAGCAATAAAAAAGTTTCCACAAAAACTCATTATTTCTAATTAATCCCATAATGAGACTCCAGGATGTCTGTGCTATGAAGCTCTTTTCCAAGACAATAGTGCCTTATTCTTCATTTCATTTTATAAACTGTACTTTTGAAATACCAGGACAATTGGTTTACAATACATTTTCTGTTGTTTTAATATGCAACCAACCTACCAAACACAAAATTTGATAAATTGTTCACATCTGTAAGGTCATAACTTTTTCCTTTGAATTATAAATAAGATATTTAAATTAACAGTTTGGAAATGATGCCTCTCAGCTAAACAAGCAAAACACAAAAAAACCCTTAATTTTTCTCTATCATAAACTGATACTATCTGAAATTGTTTCCATTCTCCTGGAAATATGCAGTATTATTAGAATAAAATAAATGATCTTTTTCATGATTAGAATCTAGTCTTAAGAGAAGCACAGATCACTTGCAACTACACCTCCGATTTGCAACGTCGTTGATAATGTTTTTATTTTACCTCTCCCTTTTGACTCTTTTTGAGATTTGCTAAAAAATTAGAAATTTAAAATCAAGTAATCAGTGGAAGAGAATACTCAGGGAAAATCTGCTGCATGTAAATTGAAATGACTATTATTTAATACCAAGGACCTCACTCAAGATAGAACTTACAGAAGGGAAAATGACATTCAAATATTTTAAAGGCTTAGTCAAGACAACATATATTAAAACTGCAGGAGTTTGTATTCTTTTTTAAAGAAACCAAAATAGTTAACGTTTACATCTGTAGGCCATAGTATTCAGATTAATAACATGTAAGGTATAAGAAAAGGAAGTTGTCAGAAAACTCTTACTTCTTTGACTGAAATCTATTTTCCTGTGTATGAATGAAAACACCGTCACCTACTTCACAGGAAGGCTGTGGTGATTAAATAGAGGCATTTTACTTTAGACTCTTGACTTTGTTTCTTCATTTCCCATAAGGAAGGCCCTTTGGGTTCACACAGGATATTAGTAAATCATTTTCGATCTCACACTAAATCAGAAAATTGTTATCAAGATTCTACTATGAACCAATAAAAATACCTTCTGTTTTGTAGAGTCAACATTTTAATGTTTTTAAACATTTCTTTGTAGCTCTGATTTCTGAAAACTTTGCCAATCTGTGCTCTTTTTTTTTTAAAGATTTTTTTTTTGTCTTTTTCCTTTTTCTCCCCAAAGCCCCCCAGTACATAGTTGTATATTCTTCGTTGTGGGTCCTTCTAGTTGTGGTATGTGGGACGCTGCCTCAACGTGGTTTGATGAGCGGTGCCATGTCCACGCCCAGGATTCGAACCAACAAAACACTGGGCCGCCTGCAGCGGAGCGCGCGAACTTAACCACTCTGCCACAGGGCCAGCCCCCAATCTGTGCTCTTTTTGTAAAAACCTTTCCCATTCACAAGGTCTTTCTTAAGAAATGGTAAGGAAATCTAGAAACAATATTGCAGATCCTCAGCCATCACAGAGTATACTCACACTACTTTGAAAAATTATTACTTTTTATTTTATTTTTTTTTTCCTTTTTCTCCCCAAAGCCCCCCAGTACATAGTTGTATATTCTTAGTTGTGGGTCCTTCTAGTTGTGGCGTGTGGGATGCTGCCTCAGCGTGGTTTGATGAGCAGTGCCATGTCTACGCCTAGGATTTGAACTGATGACACACTGGGCCGCCTGCAGCGGAGCACGTGAACTTAACCACTCGGCCACGGGGCAAGCCCCGAAAAGTTATTACTTTTATACAAATAAATATATATTTAAATAAAAGGATAATGTGACCATGTTTAACTTTTCTTTGCATAAACGAGTACATATGATGTCTTCCATCCCTATCCTAGGAAGCATTTTACCAACTATTGCCATCATACCAGGAATGACATATGGTGACAAAGATGCTCTCCTTGACTAAATTTTAGTCATATTCCTCTAAGCATTTGTCTACACTAGGTCTCGACCATGGGCTTCAGTGTCCTGCCTCGTTGGACCTGTGTGAGATAGAAAATACATATGTTGATCTCTGGCCCTAGTTCCCGGCACAGAGCTCGTAAAATCCCTGTACTTTCCTAAGTGATAAGAACACTAGGACCATCACTTGTTTTAATATTTGGTCATTGACCCAATTCCTGAGACAGGGCTCCTGAAACCCTTGTAATTTCCTGGGTGATAGGGGTGTCTCTTTTTCTAAGGTGACTTTGTGTGTGCTCTTGGATAGCTCATGGATGAGGGCTGGTCACTGGAAAGAACAAACCATGTTGAGAAGGTTGGGATTTTCAGCCTTTCTTCTATTCTCTTGAGAAAGGAAAAGGGCTGAAGATGGAGTTAGTGATTGATCATGCCTACATGATGAAGCCTCTGTAAAAGTCCCAATTGTACAAGGTTAGGAGAGCTTCCAGGTTGGCAAATACATTGATGCCTGAAGGGTGACTTACCCCATCTGCATGGGGACAGAAGCTCCTGAGCCCTGGACCCTCCCAGACCTCGCCCTACATATCTCTTCATTTGGCTATTTATCTGCATCTTTTATCATATCCTTTAACGAACTGGTAAACGTAAGTTAGTGTTTCCCTGAGTTCTCTGAGCTGTTCTAGCAAATTAATTGAGCCCGAGGAAGAGATCATGGGAACCACTGATTGGTATCCAAATCTGACAGAAGTTGCGGGTAACTAGGGACCTACTACCTGCAATTGGCATCTGAAGTGGAATAGGAGCAGTTTTGTGGGACTCTGCACTTATCCTGTGGGATCTGACACCATGTCCAGGTAGACAGTGTTAGAATTGAATTAATCTGTAGGATGCCCAGCTGGTGTTGCAGAGAATTGCTTGTTGTAGGGAAAAGCCTGCACAAATTTGGTGACTAGAAGTGTCAGACATGAGGTGTCCTGAGTGAGTGTGGTGTCAGTGTGAGAGTAAAGGAGCCATGCAGAAAGGAAAGACAGAGTAAGGAAGAACTGGGTTTTTCCCTACTCAGGAAAGCTGAGTTTTCTCAGCTCAGCCTACGTCGATAGCCCAGTTTTAGCAAGAATGCTGCAAAGTCAGTTTAGAGAGGATCACCCACCCTTGATATCTGATCACCCTCAATATCTGGTAAAAGTTCTCATCCCCCAGGTGATATCTGATCACCCTAGCCTGCCTTCAGCTAGAATCCTGTTAGATAAGTTTAGCAAGAATACCCTTTACCCGTGATGTCTCCTCTGTGTAGTTTTCCATCCATTGACCGGTAGGCATCCTTAAACCTCCTCGTCTATAGTCTCCACTTGTTTTTGTTGTATTCAGAATTGAGCCCAGCTCAATACTTCCTGAATAAAATCTGTTTTTACTGCTTAACTATTGTTCAGCTCTGGTTTTCTTTAACAATAGACAGATAAAAACAAGGCTTGATTAACTGAAATAGAAAAAAGTACTTAGCTTCAGTTATCTTTACTTACCTAGGTAAGAGAATATCACCTAATGATCTAGAAAATGGGCTGATTCTAATTCTCAAGGTAATTTTGATTGAATTTGCTTATGTCACTTTCTGAAAACTTATGTGTATATTTTCTTAGCCTCACCAAACAACATAACGATAAAAAATGGAATACAACATCTGTCTTGTAATAAATCTTATCCTGTTGGGAAATTTAAATAATATTACAGTCACAATAATGAAAGGCATGATGGAACTTGTTGATATGTAGTATCTTTATCATCTCCAGGTCATTTATTAACTGCTCTAATGTTCCCATAGTTATGCTATGCTAGACAGTTTTAGAATGAAAATTAAATGGACACTTTTTTATACTGAAGGATTACATGTATTAAAAATACCAATATTATCTCATTGCTAAAAATGAAAGTAGTCATACATACGTATTAACATAATCTAAATCCCCTCCAAACTAAGTTATGGCTTGGTATTTAATATCTCATAGCTCCCTGTATTTCCCATTCTTAATGTTCATCACAGTTTGGAAATCTACGTGGATGGGTTCATTGTTTGTTTACTCCATGTGCTCTATTCCCTGCCACACAGACATGTAAACCCGGAAAGGGCAGAGGTGCTGTCATTCATTCTTGTTTATTGTAGGCAAACTTCTAACACTTAGCTTTATGTCTAGTGCACAGGAGGCAATCAATATTTGTTGAATGGATAACTGAATAAATCTGCTTGATCTTAAACTCTGTAAGGGTGAGGACTTTGTTCAATTTGTTCAACAAAGTACGCCTGGTAACTGTTGCTGTACTTGGAACACAGATGAATGAAAGAAAGAAAAAGAGAGAAAGAAAGGGAGGGGAGGAGAAAGGAACTAAAGTAGGAAGAAAAAAATGTTGGAATTAAAAACTGGATAGAATCTGCAAATTTATATATTCTCCTCAGCTTTCATGGAGAATTATAGCTAAATCATCTCTAAAATATACACACTATCTGTATTTTTCTATATAAATAGAATATGACCATACTAAAATTTATCCCTAATTTGATAAAATGAAAGTATGTTACAAAATTATCTTTGTAATTACCGAATATTTATTTAAGATAAACCTGTGTGCAAGAAAAACAAGACTAAAAGTGGTTAGAAGATCGTTCTAGAAGCACTTGTCTAGTAAGAGGTGAGCCAGGGCTAAAAGTCATGTCCGTTAGACAACACATTTCTCTTCCTAACCAACTATATTCATAATCAGCCTGCATAACACTTCCAATTCCATCCATCTAGGAAGAACCAGACATAAAATATTATTTGTTAGAGGTAACATCTCTAAAAAGGAGAATATATTATATTGCACATAAACTAGAGGTTTAAAATTTTATGCTAATTAATTCCTCGTTCCCCTGAGCACATACTATGTACCAGGCACCATTCTATATGAGCTAGAAATCAAAGGGAATAGAGCAGACAAAAATCCTAGTCATCTTAGAGATGCCAGTTCTACTGAGGAATTACATGTATTATCAAATATTACAAATGTTTAACAAGCATTCAATGAAAATAGTGAATAAACACACACACATTTCCCTCTCTCCCTCTCTCTGTCTTCTCTCTCTCTCTCTCCCCTCAACACATACACACACACACAAGTTTACCACTTCCCTCTACACTTTCTTCATTCTCTTCCTCAGGCTGCTCAAAGCTAATCAACATTAAGAGCTGGATGCAGATCTGTACATACTTTTTTGGTGCATATGGACACCTCAGATCACATGCAAGCATGTTATATGCTGCTTCTTAAAAGAACATCAGCCATTATTGAAAAGGCAGATATGTCTTTTGGCTTTCTACTTATTACTTAAGACTTTTTGCGTTTTAATATTAAGCCATATTTACATACAATAAAATTCACCCTTTTTAGCATTTTACATGTTTTGAAAAATGTATATGGGTAGTAACCACCACCATAATCAAGGTGTCAGTTTTATCACCAGCAAAATACCCCTTATGTCCCTGAGTAGCCAACTCTTCCCTTACCCAAAACTGTGCCAATCACTCATCTGTTTGTGTCTCTATACTTGCCTTTGCAAAAATGTCATACAAATGGAATTGTACACATGTAATTATCCATGTGGGTATTCAATAAATATTAGCTATTACTGCCATATATCATATGTCACTGGATTTAAGCAGATAATGATTATAGGATTTTTTTTTTAGTTTAACACTAGGAAAGAAAATTTTAAAAATTAAATTTTGACATAATGCTTTCTTGTTAGTTATAAGACAAATGACTATGATGCTAAAATGTGAAAAAAAATGTGATTTTGAATCATTGAATTATTGTATTATTGTTCTTTGTTCCCAGAATACTGTGATCATTCCATATACATGCTCAGCACTATCATCACTTAAAATTTCACATCGTGGTCTTTCCTTCAGGTCAAAAGATACGGATCTGATTCCTTCTTTTTAATTGACGAATACATACTTAAGTACAAATAGTCCTCACTTTATTCAGCCATTCCTATATTAATATTCAAGTTCTTTGAAATTTCATGTTACTATAATCCATGCTGCAATCAAAATAATTGTCTATATATTCTTATTTCCTAGTGCTTTTCTTCTATATAAATTATCACCAGAAGAGAGTTTGTTGTGCAAGGTTATATGCATTTTAAATTTCCATAGAAATTTCTAATTTATTTTCCAAAATACTTTCGCAATTCACACACCCAGCTATAATATAGAAAAAATGCCTATTTATCTAAATTCTCTTTGTATATAGTTGCTTTTTAAAATTTCTGTGAAAAATGGCATTTCATTTCTTCTTTAACAGTTTTTATGTCTACTAGGAAATTGCATTTTGATTTTGATGTTGATTCTAAGGAAAGGACTTAAAAGTAAGCAAACACTTGCTTATTGAGATCATGCATAGCAACTATAGAGTAAGAAAAACAAGAGACAGAGAAAATATCAAGACTCTAATATTAAAGAGGATGAAAACCTAGACTTCTCTGAAAATATTTGAATGAAATATAGTAACTCAAATTTCTTTATGAGTGGGATGAGGAGAAAACTGTATATATGCAAGATCCTCTAGGTCCGGATAACTGGAAACTTTCAAGACTGAAATATTATAAATACTTATAAACATAGGAATTATTTTCATTTCAATGATGTGCTAGCTTTTCAATTCAATTTCATCTAAATACTAAATAAACCAGATTTACAAAATATATTTTTGAAATGTAGTTTGTGCAAGTCTGCATTAAAAAATGCACACACAAGAATTTCCTGAAAAGTTTCTCCATTCCCATCTGTCCTCATTTAATTCTATTTATGTTTTGAGATTCACTACTATCTTTTCCATGAAGGCAATACTCTACTCCATCTGCATGAAACAGATGACTAGTCATATTGAATAGTCCCCATCTACTTTAGTGTAACGCACTAGGAAAATAGTATCTGAATATTCAGTATTTGTGAGGTCACCTTCAGACTCAAGAACTTTTATTAAGCAATTTAGGGGGAAATAGTATTTTCATATCTACTTCTCTCCTGCTCCTATCAAGATATTAAAATAATCATTGTGCTTTGTGGGGAAAAAAATGATATTTTCATTAGCTGACATTTTTCCATGACTATTTGGAGACTTTTTGACAAGAGAATTAAAATGTGCCCAAATGTGCCATGTGAATATTGCCTAAGGATGTCAACAAGGGCTATCATGTCTTATAGGAACTGAAAATTAAAGAAAACTTAAGAGAATGAAGGCAGAGAAATCAACAAAATCCTGGAGGTAAAACCCATAAAGACGGGGTATAGAGTCAGGATTTTGTGGACTTGACAATGTCACAAGTCATTTTAAAGTTAAAAGAGCGGTGGAATCAGGACTCAATGCTTTTAACACCTATAAACTTAGTATTAACTAAAAAAATAGTAGACTATAATTTGGTATACTTTTTAACGCTCTGTTCCTTGATTCTAGAATCCTTCTTGTAAAGAGAGATACTCAGGAAATATTTCTGACATTAATTAATAAACAAATTCAAGTTTGCTTCTATGTTAATAGGGTAATATATGAATGACAGAAAGCTACACGAGCTTCCTACCCCCTGCTTTTCTCAGGTAACACAGTTTGAAGTCTTACAGATCAGTATATATCCATCTTCTTTTCCTTTGTAGTGACTGAATAACATTCCATATTATAAATGGCCCATAATTTATAGGAATTTGAATGTATTGGTTGTTTCTATTCTTATGATCTTTAAAATCTTTCAGTAAATATCCTTCTATATACCTCGTTTCATAAATTATTAAGCAATGTTTATATATGTGTATATGTAATTTGCATTTCTAGAAGTATATATAAATATATAATACATATTATATTATATGATATGTAAATACATTATATATTTATAACAAATATAAATATATAAATTTGTAAGTATGATATATATGTGCAAAATTATTGAGGCTATGTGTACTTTAATGATAAATGGATTGTTAAATTTCCTTCCCCACAGACTGGCCAATATATATTCCCATTATCCTCATACTGAGAAATGTCTGTTCTTCTTCTCCTCTTCTAGGACACGATTCTTCTTCAACACTTACATTTATTACGAAACTGGGTAACACTGATGCAAATTTAAAATAGCTTTTTGTGCTGTTCTAGGCTCTTTAATGCCCTGGTTCCTACCCTTGGATATCCCACCATCTAAGCTTATCTTTCCTACCTACCTCTCCTATTGTAACAAAGCAGATCAAATTATATTTTCTTATGTATCTCCTGTGCTTATAATTCTGCAGTGATTTCCTGTTTAACTTAATTCAAAATCCAAAACTGTTTCCAAGGCCTCTGCCTAATTCTCTAAAATCATCTGTCATTTTCCCACTTAATCACTACAATAAAGCCAGACTGGTCTTCCATAAGTCCCTGGGACACTATTTTTGACAGCTCTTCAATTTGCCATATACTATTTCTTTTAGCAAGAATATCTTGTTCCCCATTCCTCAACTTGCAGGCTCCTTGTGGTCCTTCACATAACTGGATAAGTATCTATTTTTTTTTTCAAATAGACTTTTGGTGACACCCTATTTTAATTTAGATTTTCCTCTATAGCACCACCTGAATCAAGCACTGGGATGTAGGCAGTTGATTTTGGAGGTGATCTCAGGAAATAAAACGGGAAAAATGGGCAAAGAAAGAGAACAGAAGAAATACAGTAAAATGTACATTACCAATCAATCAGCCAAAACTCAATTGATTAGCAACTCTGAGAAAATGTATGAGACATACCTCAGATTCATTCCATGAAATGGTGAGGAAGCTAGAGCATAATCTAATAACTTCTATCTCTCATTGGTGAAGGGAAGTCTTCCATATTTAAGAGTTTCATTTGAATGCAGCTGTTCAAGTTAACATTGTGATGGAAAAAGCTCTATGACAGAATTAAGAGAAACACAGAGTCTTGAAAGGGCAAAGTGACGTGCTGAAAACTTACTTCATTTACAACTATAGGTGAACACGGACAAGCTTATGGGACACAGTGTGGAACGTGAATAAGGCCTACTGCAGTTCAGCCCTTGAACAACACAGACTTGTGCTTCACGTGGAGTCCAACCCGGTACAATGCTTCAGGATGATTGGCAACCACAATCCCCAAAGATGAGTGAAATAGGTAGTTAGTGAAACAAGTTATCTAGAATCCCTTCTGCTACAACTCAGACCAAGGCCATAATTGATATTAATACTTTTGTCTCTACTTCTCATTATAGATTTTTTTCAACCTAGGCTAGCACATTTGCTGGGTGCACGGCTGTGCCCTCTTTTTGAGGTAATGTCAGCAATTCATTTATAGCATACTAAGGGTGTGATAAGTATTAGATAATCAAGAAAAGGTAGCGAATAAATCATGGGAAGAATTAATCTGTAATTCTGGAGAAAGTTCTGGCTTAGAGGTAAAAAGTATACGTAATTAGGTTCATATAAAGAATTTAAAGAATGGGAGTTGAACAATATAGGAGTAATGAGGGGGCTGGCCCAGTGGCACAGCAGTTAAGTGCACACCTTCTGCTTTGGCGGCCCGGGGTTCACTGGTTTGGATCCCAGGTGTGGACATGGCACTGCTTGTCAAGCCATGCTGTGGCAGGCATCCCACATATAAAGTGGAGGAAGATGGGCACGGATGTTTGCTAAGAGCCAGTCTTCCTCAGCAAAAAGAGGAGGATTGACAGCAGATGTTAGCTCAGGTCTAAGCTTCCTCAAAAAAAAAAAACATAGGAGTAATGAAAGTAGGAAAACATCCCCAGTACTAAGACATAGGGCACCCTAGCACTTCTGGTTTGATCCTGTGAGAATGAATTGTCAATGAGATTAGAAAGAAAGCAGTGAGTTTGATGTTCTGAATGCCCAGTAAAGAAAGATTTTCATGAAACAATACCCATTGGATTTCAGCAACATGGAAATAATAACTTTGAAAAAAGAAAATATAGCAGCACAGTCAGAGAGAAAACTCTGACTAGGTTGCATTCAAAATAGAAGAAAGATAACCAGATTTGGAGATATCTTGCATAGAAGAGTTCATCAAAGAGTTTTACGGTAGAGAAATGAAGAGATATTTGAAGCAAGCAGTGGAGTCAGGAAAGGTTTTGTTTGTTTTTGTTTTTTTTTAAGGAATTTTATTGGGATTATAATGGTTTATAGCATTGCATAATTTGGGGTTTACATTATCGTTTATCAATTCCTTAATACACCTCATCGTGTTCACCCCTAGTAGTATAATTTTTATCCATCACCATACATATGTGCCCCATTGCCTCTTTTGCCCACCCCTCAATCTCCATCACCTAGTGATAACCACCATTAGTGGTAACCACTAATCTGTTCTCTTTATCCATGTATTTGTTATCTTCCACATATGTGTGAAATCATACAGTATTTGTCTTTCTGTCTCTGGCTTATTTTGCTTAACATCACACCCTCCAGTTCCATCCATGTTGTTGCAAATACAAATTGGAGTACATTAGACTAAAAAGCTTCTGCAAAGCAAAGAAAATCATGAACTAAACGGAAAGACAACCCACCAACTGGGAGAAAATATTCACAAATCATTTATGAGACAAGGAGTTGATCTCCAAATATATAAAGAACTCATACAACTCAACAAAAAAACCCCAAACAACCCGATCAAAAAATAGTCAGAGAAAATGAATAGACATTTTTCCAAGGAAGATATACAGATGGCCAACAGACATATGAAAAGATGCTCAACATTACTAATTATTAGGGAAATGCAAGTCAAAACTACAATGAGATATCACCTTACACCAGTCAGAGTGGCTATAATTGCCAAGACAAAAACCAAAAAATGTTGAAGAGGATGTGGAGAAAAAGGAACCCTCACACACTGCTGGTGGGAGTACAAACTGGTGCAGCCACTATGGGGATCAGTATGGAGATTTCTCAAAAAATTAAAAATAGAAATTTTATATGCTTCAGCTATTCCACTACTGGGTATTTATCCAAAGAACTTGAAATCGATGATCCAAAGAGATTTATGCACCCCTGTGTTCATTGCAGCACAATTCACAATAGCCAGGATGTGGAAACAACCCAAGTGTCCTTCTACAGATGAATGGATAAAGAAAACGTGGTATGTATACACCATGGCATACTGTTTGTTTTTGTTTTTAATGTTGGCTAAATGGAAGAGTGCTTGAATGTTGAAGGGATTGCTCTAGTGGAGAGGGAAAAGTTGGTGAAGGAGGATACAAAAGGAGAAACTGCTGGAGTAATCGCTTTAGGAACAAGTAGGGTGATATCTAGTGAACTAGTTGAGTGTTTCACCCTTGAGAGGCATTCAGATAGTCCAACTATAGTAATAGGCAACAGATCCAGGTAGGTGTCCAGATGTGGTCACTGTACCTTTTGGAATTTGTCTTCTTATTTATTTTATGCTGTCAATGAATTAGGAAGCAAAGACATCAAGTGAGAGTAAGGATGAGGGAAATAGTGTTGGCAATTTGAGGGGAAATTAGAAGATAAAAATGAATATTCTAGAAGAGAGAGAGTGATAGATCATGTAATGTTGTAGGATGTACAGAAACATTAGGGGCCTACTTATTATTACTGATCATTAATGAAATGGAAACTGTATCCACATTTGTTCCCTTCTTTCCTCTAGCTACATTTAACTCCTGCCAAAGAGAGTAGGAGAACTGTTTTATCAAAGTTTTGTCCCCTCAAATGAATATAGTGAAATTAAAGAGGGGAATGGAATGCAAGATGAAAATGATACACAATGGAATTTAGCCTGTGTAAAGGCAGAAATAAAGCAATGAAGATAATGAAAGAGTGAAAAATGGGCACATCGATGTCTTGTAAGTCCTGAAGTCTTGATGGAGCATGAAACTTGTAGAAGTCAGGAGACAAAAAGGAATGATCCAGAATAATAGTTTCTGAGGGCTTGAAACTATTCTTGAAATTGGTACTGTGGAGGTTTTGCAGTTACTGGTATCCAACACCATCTGCGGTATGACTAGAGAAGTAAGTGGTCAATTTTCATATATCTCTACCAGTAGAATATTAGCGATGATAGGATGGGAAAAAATCTGATTTTTCATCTTTTTATATAAATATATATATAACCATTGTATTCCTTAAAATCCTAGTACACTGTAAGGTCTCAATGTAAAAAAGATATTCAGTGAATGAATAAATAAAGGAATTCATGCACCATTATAAGCGTCAAAGCTGATTAATATTAACTTAAATTTCACTCTCTTTTCTCACTGAGAAAACTTTTAATCACAGAATGTGTAACTTTTATTACAGTGTCAATGTTTTATAGACAAAATCCATCAGAGACACATGAATAGGCACCATGGGGAAACATGGTATGTTTCCTAAGAGGATGTTAGCAAGAACCTAATATAGGATTTGAGTTTTTGTGGTGTGGTCTGGGCGATAGTATAAAGAAGTAGAAGTTTGCTCTAGATTAGATGCTGTTAAAAAGTAGGAATAACTCTATGATTGGGTATTTTAATAATTCTTATCTATACAGTGACAGACTGGCAGCAGGACAAAGCTGTAATTGGTAAAGAAGTAGTAGACATTTATTTTGACCAAGAGAATGGATTGTTGTTATATTGTTAGTGGCAAATGCACTTGTTTTTGTGTATGCTTAGAAAAAATTAAGAAATGGCCTTGCTTTGTCTCAGTTTGTTGTGGTCTCAGAGTAATCTTATCTGAGGTTGGTATTCTGTGTGATTGTTTATGTCTGATGGGACAATAACATGGCTTAGCTCTCAGTGTTAGGCCAGCTTCTCAATGCCAGGGCTGCTCCTTTTTTTCTTCTTCTTTCTCTTTCAAAAGTAGCTAATAATGGGGCTGGCCCCGTGGCCAAGTGGTTAAGTCCGCACGCTCTGCTGCAGGCAGCTCAGTGTTTCCTCAGTTCGAATCCTGGGCGCGGACATGGCACCACTCATCAAGCCATGCTGAGGCAGCATCCCACATGCCACAACTAGAAGGACCCACAACTAAGAATATACAACTATGTACCGGGGGGCTTTGGGGAGAAAAAGGAAAAAAATAAAAAATTTAAAAAAAAACAGCTGATAATATTCCATCAATAGGATTTCTCTTAATATTTCAATTATAATAAGTATGTTACATAAGGTAGATAACTTTGACTGATAGGAGTCTACTAAAGACTATTTTAATGGATGCTAAAAGAATACCTTAGAAAATAATTTATTTAAAAGATAGTGAGATTTCAATGAGTGGAAAAATATAAGCAGCATATTTGTAAATGCATAAAGCATGGAAAAGGCAAGGTGTTTGTGCCTATTAGTGTTTGCTGTTCCTTTCAGATGGTTCTTTTTTTTTTTTTCCTTAAAGATTGGCACCTGGGCTAACAGCTGTTGCCAATCTTTTTTTTTTTTTCTGCTTCATCTCCCCAACCCCCCTGCCCCCCACCCCGTACATAGTTGTATATCTTAGTTGCAGGTCCTTCTAGTTGTGGGATCAGATGTTTCTTAACGAAGCTGTATTTACAGACAAGATGGCTTTTCAAATCTATCCATTTTTTTTAATTTATCTATTTTTTTTCCTAATCAGGGATAATTCCCTACTCGTTTGCAATAGGAAACGCATGCTTCATTGCTGTTTTGTCCCTGGCCCTCCTTTCCTAGTTCTTTCTTTCCTAACTGCAACTTTCCATTGTGGGTCAGTCAATTTGCTATTATCTTTTTAAAATACTATTTTTCCTGGAAAAAGAGACATTATAAAAATACCATTACTTTTATCTGTTTTAAAATTAGTTCAAAAATAATTTTCGAAGTGTCTGGTTCATAATCTTATGTCTCCTTGAAGTTAAGACATTATTTTCTTATGTGTACAGTACAAATGGATAATTATATGTGTGTATGTATGAAGGGTGTGTATGGAAGTACATTTTTACTTTTTATTGTGGCATGCTTCACTAGTCCAATTAAAATTTATGCCTGTTGAATCTGAACAATTTTGTGTTGTCTATCACTCAAACTAGACTTAAAGTAAAATTAATCCACCAGCAACTCGATCAGTCTAAACAATTTATAGAAGAAGCCTTCATCGGAATATTGATTTATTCTACCAATTCACTTAGTTCTAGAAAATTATATCTGGTCTTATATAGAAGGCAAAAAATATAAGTTATCACACTAATGACCCCTCTGAATATCTCACATTTGGTTAACAATTAGCTGAGGAAAATTTAAAGAATGATATATGCTAATTTGCAGTTTTGGAGACAGAACTTCTTTCTGTAGAATATTTATTTAAAATAACTTTCAGATTATCATTGTCTTCTTCTAAGGTGATTAATACTGTCTCTTCAGTGCAAAGGTGTTCATCGAATTTTCACCTCTTTCTTTTCATCATATTTTCTCATTCTGATCCTCAACAACTTTAATTTAGACCCTGTTAGTCAGTTTTAGTGGTTTCCATGATTATATATACGTAAGATGATACACAAAATTATCCAAAGCCTTAGAGAAATCAATGCCTATCTCTAACATAGTAATTTGCAATAATAGATTTTAAAAAAACTACCTGGGGTTTACAGTCTATTCGATGATATTAAATAAGATGTCTCTCTCTCTTTTTTTTTTTCCCCGATTGGGAAAGGAGACTTACGGTTGGGGGTGGAGAATACAAACAGAAGTATAAATAAGTAAACTCATCTCTTTGAGGAATACTAGTATCAGAATTATTTTGCTTTCTTTATGCTCTCTTTGGCCTCATGTTTCTCTTCATCAGCCATTCCCTCTAAACATGGTGTGGTTCTCAGCTTGCTAAGGTTAAGTATATAAAGGAATGCACGGGAAAAATTATAGCAAGGCAATAACTTAAATTAATATCGAACTGTCTTCTAATAGCACGAAGTCTGTTTATTCCAGTATAAAAGCTTCCACAATGGGAAGATTCATAATCTATTGCCCAGAAGGGAGGAAGGAAAGAAAGAAGGAAAGAAGGAGGAAAGGAAAGGAGAAAAGAAGACAAATATTCTTGCATAGCAACTTGAGAAAATTCACATACTTATTCCTCCAGGTCAAAAATTATCATTATTAATATTTTAATGGCAGATGTTATATAAAAATTAGCAGAGAAATCAGCATTTGACATGTCATTAACAAAATGCCAGTGAATATAAAGTCAAAACATGCTATCATCCAAGGAAAATTATTATAGATTCTCATGTTTTGTGGTTGTATAACTGTCAGTACTACAAAGAATGTGTTGCTATTTAAGTTTTATTTGGAACTGATTATGCTGATATGGCTAAATAATCCATGGAGAGGTAGTAAATTTATGAAGTGCATATTTTTGAACCGTAAATTACAAACTTGTTTTAAAGAGATGACTGAAAAAGGGAAAAAATATTTTTATATAATTTTATTTTGCATCTGTGCTCACTATAGGACAAATGTACAAAAAATTATGGTAAAGAAAAAAATCATGGGGCCAGCCTGGTGGCATAGCACTTAAGTTTGCAAGCTCTGCTTCGGCAGCCTGGGGTTCGCTGGTTTGGACCCCAGGCATGGACCTACATACCGTTTATCAAGCCATCCTGTGGCAGGTGTCTCACATATAAAATAGAGGAAGATGGGCATGGATGTTAGCTCAGGACCAATCTTCCTCAAAACCAAACAAACAAAATCATTAAGATTTTGAATTTTAAAAGTTTTTTGTATAAAGTGAAGACCTGATTTCGAATTTTTTAAAAGATAACAGATCAGTCCTCTAGCCATCATTCATTGAGTGTCTTTATGAACAGAGTCATGTTTTGCAACATTAATTTTAATTAATACATCCCATTCTATGTGCCATTAATCTAACTTTCCATTTGTGCAACAGAACCATAATATTTTAAGAAATGAGAATGTATAATACTCAATATTTAGAAAGGAAACATTTCTTTTTTAAGTTTATTTTTTTCTAAATTTTTAGTCATTCTCATATGCCCAACAAATACTTGGAATTGGTTTATATAGTCAAAAAATGTTAAGATATTTGCTTAAAGACATTTGTTTTGGATTAATATTTGCAAAATCTCTCCATTTTTTGGCAAAAAAATGAGTTAGTCAGTTTGCTATTTTCTTAATATAAGTATTATATTTCTTATTTATAGTTACTTTTGCATTTTAGGTTTTTATTAAGTTGTGATCTAAATTGGATTCTTTACCCCTACTATATTTTCTAAACAGTAATTGGATGAAAGACAGTTACTAATTTTTAATATCCACCATATAACAATTCATTAAATGTTATTATTGAGGTAAGTAATTTTCATAGATCATCTGTTTTTACAATATTTTTTCAATAACTGTCTTTTCTATATATCCAAAACTTTCAGAGCAAGGAAAATGATCTATTTCTTGAAAATTGCTATAAATTCAAATTTTTTTCATGCTTTTTTATTAATATTCATGAAAAGAGTTACTTTTTACAAGAGTTCTATCCTTTTTTTTATATTTTAAAATTAGGATAACTTTCAAAGTATATATATTTCATGTTTTAAAATGTTCCCCATGTTGATTCTCTTTTCTCCTTTTCCTTTTTAATTTCTAGAATACATGATTTTTTTCCTTTATATCATTTTAAAGATATGCTTAATTTTATTCTTATAATTAGTTTAAGGACTTGATTTTTATTACTTGCTCCTGTTTTATTAATTAAAAAAATTTTATTCAGGAACAAATGCTAATAAATGTTTTGCTTTTGAATGAAAATATTTTATCTTGTAGGCTTTTTCATTGAAAAATATCTCCACATTCAGACTTTATAAATGTTACAACTTCTGATTTATTTTATTTAATTTCTTATTTGAACTGATACATTTTAAGACTTTTAAAAAATTACCACATAATTGAGGATTACTGATTTAATTTGTATTATTAATTTATAGATGTACTGAATTAAGAATATAGTACAAGTGCAGTTTATGATTTAGAAATTCACTGAAAATTTCTCTATGCTCTGTATACGATCACTATTTTTGTAATTATTATTGTTTGGCAAATTTTCCTTGGAGATCTGAAAGAAGATGTATTCTCCATTTGTAGAATATAAAATCAGTTGTATCAGTATTTGTAGTTTGTTGATAACAGTTTATGAGTGTGTGTATGTGTGTTTAATCTCTAGATTATAAATTCTTTACTCAATTACACACAGAGCCAACACTAACAAACCTTTAACAGAATGGCTAGAAATTTTAACTCCTTTAACTGGTAAGAGGCAAAGTTGAGGGGTTTTTTTTGTTTTTTTGAGGAAGATTAGCCCTGAGCTAACATCTGCTGCCAATCCTCCTCTTTTTGCTGAGGAAGACTAGCCCTGAGCTAACATCCGTGTCCATCTTCCTCTACTATATATGTGCGACGCCTACCACAGCATGGCTTGCCATGAGGTGCCATGTCCGCCCCTGGGATCCAAACCTGCGAACTCCAGGCCACCGAAGCTGAATGTGCGCACTTAACCTCTGAGCCACCAGGCCCGCCCCTTGGGTTTTAATTATTGAGATTTTGGTTACAGAACTGTCACTTAGCTATGTTTACTGATTGTTATTTTCACCTAAATCTCATCTTCTATGGAAATGATGCTTTAAAGACTTAGAAAGTTCTTATACTAGAGTGGCAGTACAATGCACTAGAAATACAGAAGATACAGGTTCTAAATGCCTCACTCTTTGATCTACTGGTTCCTCAACTGCAAATCATACAGGATGATTTCTGTTTAAGTGCTTTGAAAGAAATAAAGAGCTTTAGAGTTAAGCACGTATTGTCTTACTGAAAAATGAAACTGATAGAATTGATAGATACACAGATGAATTTATCACTGCCAAAGCAGTGATATATTCAGGTAGTCAAATACTGTTCAAATTTAAGGTACAATTTCTTCTTTCAAATTTTCCCAGTTCAATTTTATCGTGAGTAACTAAATTTGACTTTCTCTAAGTGAAAAAAACCCTACAATTAACGGAAATACTTAAAAAGTTCTTACTTGATCTTCTAATTATTGACTATTAGCATCACAACTTAAGAATTTAAATATACGATGTAAGATAAAATCTCACCTATGCCTGTTTTCTTTTCCCAGATAATGCTGTGAACTGTAGTCCGAAGGGAAATAAGTTGTGAATAGGAAGACTGGCGAATGACATTTTCCTCCATTAATTCTGCATTCCTCATTTCACTCCGTGTTACCCCCTCAGGCTGGAGTCCCAATATGAGCCTTGTCACAATCTGTACCTGTCACCTCAACTGAGCGAACAACTTTCCAATATGTTCCTGGCAGCAGGATTTCAACCCCGTGGGAGGATTTGGGAACGGCCTCTTGATTGACGCTTCAAATATCTCTCATCACCTCCGTCGTGCTTTCAATCTTGCAGAAGAACGCAGGTGTCCCAAGACGGGATATTGTTAACTATTTCTGAGCCGATTTGTTTTTAATCTTGAAAAAAAAAATTGAAAAAAATGCTTTTTTTCTAAAACATATAATGTAACTTCAGAACAATTGAAATATTAAAATTTATTCCAATCCTATTATATAATTGATTAGTTCCCTTTCTATAGATATGCTACTTCTAATGTTCACAGCAAAACATTGTTGTAAAGATGAATAACACAAACTTGTAGGCTTACACGTACTTATTTAATAGCCTTATATTTTACATAATTTTAAAATTAAATTTATAACAGAGAAGACCAGGTTTTTTGTAAGATTTGCCTATATTTCCTTTCTCTTATTTCTCTGAATATTACTAACTATGTCTGTGGGAGATTCTCAATTACTTAAGCACTTAATAAACATTAGATGTTTATAAGATAAAAATTAAAATATCTCACTATTAAATCACATCATTGATGTATATTGACACTTTAGTATCTGTCTTAAAATTTCTCTTATTATAAATACAAGGGAACGGAACAATATGTATGGACCCAAGTATGCTATAAGAGTTGTGAATGATAATATCATGACAAAGAGTGTTGATGAAGATTGAACAGCCTTTAAACATCATTCACATCATCTTGATTTATTTTATAATGTGAGGTTTATTTCAGGTTGACTTATGAAAGTACTCTATAGATTTTCCGCTTTCTACGAATTCACCTTCAAGCACTTGATCACTCAGAAAGGTCATCAATATCAATCAATCAACCAATCCAATAAAGTAAGTGAAGTTATATAAATAAAAATTTCTAATTTACATATTTATTTATAGTAAAGAAAAATATATTTAAAGCAACTACATGTCAAACTTTAAAGTATGTAATATATTCAAAATAAACATATTTATTACACAACAACTAATAATTTCAACAATGATATAAGAGGTAATGGGTTTCCTTAGCTATTAGCAACACAACAAAATATTGGAGATGGGGCCTCCCGGTGGTGCAGCAGTTAAGTTCCCATGTTCCACTTTGGTGGCCCTGTGTTCGCTGGTTCGGACCCTGGGTGCAGACATGGCACTCCTTGGCAAGCCATGCTGTGGCAGGCATCCCACATATAAAGTAGAGGAAGATGGGCATGGATGTTAGCTCAAGGCCAGTCTTCCTCAGCAAAAAGAGGAGGATTGGCAGCAGTTAGCTCAGGGCTAATCTTCCTCAAAAAAAAAAAAAAATTGGAGAATATCTGTATTTTATATATTCCTTAAGATCAAGCATATAGATAAAATTGATATATTTAATTTAAAAACAAATTCAATGTGCTGCAAGCTGCACACTTAACATTAAGATAAATAACAATAAAATTTTTTATTTTTCAAAGTGTCATTCAAGTGTTATATATCATCATTTTAACAAATCCAGTGTCAGAATATTGCTCACAAGGAAGGAAGTAAAAGAGAGGAAGATAAAAAGAAATTATAGCCTTCTTTGTAATATTTAAGATGACTTAGAAAAAATAAGATATAGGCTTTGAATTTCATTGTGAATATAACTTGACATAAGCACCATTTTGTCCTTCCTTACTCTATAATACTCTGAAATCTGACCCCCAGGAAGATGTCAGCAGAGACCAATAGACCTGTGAGGCTGCCTTCCAGTCAATGATTGTAATGATTCCATTCTAAAGACCAGACCTTGATTACTACAGTAAAATTAGTGATGGGAAGAATTGTCCTTGACAACCTGTGTCCCTCATATTATAGACAAACTTGTTTCGAAGCACATTTTTCAAGATTTTAACATGCAATCCTCTAGTTTCATGCTTGGAGTTCTGTCTCCTACAATTTCTATATAAAGATTATTTTTTTAAGTCCACTTAGGAACATTGTTCCAGATAATGAACACGTACACACAATCTGACCTGCTATTGCTTTGATATTTATATAAGGTTATATACCTTATATAACATTATATAACAACATAGCATTATGGGAAAAGAAATATTTTTCATAGGCCAGTCTGCATTAGCATTAGAAATGGAAGGTGGCTAATAGGTGAGAGTGGAGGCATATCTAAACAATTTGAAAGCAAAATGCATGCTGAGAAGCTCCACATATTTAATCATATAATTATTGTTTTAAAGGGTTATGGAACAGGAAAATAAAAGACTTAGCAAATGCTTACTACTTTGTGCTATTTCAAACTTGGTAAATTTTGAATACTTGGAAAAAGTGTTCAGAAATGAGCCTGTAATACAAATATAACATAAGATATTTGTTTTCCCTTTTAATCCTCCAAGGGCTTTTATTTCTCATTTTTTTGATATTATTTCCTAAGCCAACCTAGCACTCTGGGTTCAAAAGTTAAACCATCATGGGTGGTACTTTTTGAATTAAAGAATTAATGTTAATATCACAAATGAGCATTCTAATGGGCTGTGCCAGTTTCATGAAAGTCTTCAGAAAACTGAGGCTGCACCTTCTATTTGGACTGATCGCAATACGGTCACCCTCATCTAATGAGTGGAGAATTCCACGGAGTCCTGACAATAGCTTATGGGATGATTCAGGTTGCATGAGATGATTCCTGGGTACAAGAAGTAGTAGGTAATTGGGCAAGTGGTGGACTGTGGCAGCTGAAAAGAAGTAAAAGAGCTGGCAGCTTCAAACACATGAGCTGATTTTAGTGACAAACAACAAAAGAGAAAGGATTTCCTACAGGGACTTGAAAGATGCCAAAATAGTCTACAGACATCAATGGAAAGTCTAGTACAGTGTTTTCTCCTTTTAAGCTAGTGAAATAAAATAAAAGTGAACTGGATGTTTCAATCTCCCAGATTTCTACTGTATTTTCATTTGGAAAGATTCCAAGTTATACCATAAAAACGGAAGCAAAGGGTAAAAATGGAAGACCTTAAGACACTTTCTTTATTGGCCATATTCATTTCATTCTGATCCGAGTCTCAGGCTCTTTTCTTTGATACTTGGAAGAGTACCTAATTTAAACAGCTCATAATGCTGACAGTGACCTGCTTTATATTTTTGTTATACAATGCCTTTCTTTCTATGGAGTAAATGGTAAATAACTCTTAGAAAAATGAGAAAACTGTTGGCCCACATTTTTAAAATAGGAGAGAAAGAGAGGGAAAGAGCAAGAGGAAGGAAGGAAGGAGGAGAGGAAGAGAGGAAAGAGGCAGGCAGGGAGAGAGGGAGGAAGGAAAATAATTTAGCTTTTGAAGGCAAAAGGAACAAGTCTCACATGTATTTTTGGTGCACTATATTTGAGATGAGAAGTGTGAATAGAAACAAGGAAGAAAAATATGAAACTGAAACCTTAGAGATACAATGAGAACAATTAAAGCATTAGCCTTCTTTCTAACCAATTTTCTATTGGTCTTACAAAATATTTGAATATATATAGTTTTCCTAATTGCATATAAACATATACACTTGCTAATTGTATAATTATAAGTATGAGGCAACATGGCATACATATATATTACATATAATTATACATATTACATATAATACATATAATTACATAATTATACATATTACATATAATTACATATTGCATATAATTACATATAATATATACACATGCTACATATAATACATAATACATATATTACATATATAAAAGTGATATTTATGTATACATTTATAATATTTATATGTATTTACATAAACATATATGTAAATATATATTTGACATAAACAGCAATTAGAAAAACTTCATTTGCTTTTGGATTCAAACTTATTTCTTTAGAGAGTCACAGCAAATAGTCAAAACAAATGTGTCTCCTGTCATTTCTATCTAGGGTGATGTTATGATCAGGTAGACATTAGGGTCATTTCTTCTGTGACGAGGTAGGATCAAGTGAAGTTCAAAGTCGTTTCAAGCGACATATAATAGGTTCAATTTCCAGTCCCGTTAACACTTTTTAGAGTAATGAAATATAGTATACAAAAGATGGGATGTGAAATTAAACTCTTTCAGTTGCTAGTAGTACAACTGCAGGAGTGTAAATTAGCAATTCTATGATTAATTTTTTAATCTATGAACCTATAATAATTCTTACTCTGTAAAGTTATGAGCAATACATGTAACAAAATGTGTAATTGTTTTAGAATTAGCAGGTGTCCAGTCAAACATAATGACAGATTATCCAAAGGAAGAAAACTAAACTGGTTGCTTCCAGGACGATGGAACAGAAAGTAGATTAATATTTCCGGAGTGTCTATGCAAGAGAGGGAGGGGATGTGGCTGGTCAAGAAGGCATTAGTAAAGGTATGAAGGGTCTTCCATGCCATGCTAAAAAGCTCAAACTTCCTCTGTGGGTCGTGTGTAGCCATCGGATGTTTATAAGGATGAGGCAACTTGAGTGGGTTTGTATCTTAGAAAGATCATTATTGAGGAAAGAATTATTAAGTAGCTGTTGTGATAATCAAGTTGAAATCTGATAAGAACCTGGATTAAAGAAATACTAATATGGATTATAATGGTGAATACATTGAAAAAAATTCCCAAAATACAAACTTAGAAAGACTTTGAGATTTCTCAAATATAGGGATTAAAAATCGAAAAATAAAGGCAAAAGGTTTTATAGTTAGTCTGGATAAGGCAAAGTGTGGAGCTCATCTCATGACTTTCAGATAACGTCTTTTTTGTTTTTTTATTGCACTGCATCATTTATTATTTCTTCTAGAGAATGTATTTGCCTTAATCTAAAATGTTAATGCCAGGAATTCCAGACTCATTTACCCGTGCATAAATCAGGTGTTGAATAAGTCTATTTTAGGTTTAAAAGATTACAATTTTATGGAATGTGTTATCACTGAAAGTATTAGGTATTATTTTCTCTGTATTTGTGTATTTTTTTCTCTAATCTATTAAACACAAGATGGTCTGGAAAGGAAAGAAGATTGTTACTTGGGTTTGACACCTGGCTCCAAGCACTGCCACCTAGAGATTAAGCATGACATTTAGAATTTAAAAACCAAAACAAAACAAGCAGGGCTCTAGAGAGTTAGCATCCATCCTTTTGGCTGCTGCCTTTCTAGCTTTACTCCAAGAGGCAGGAACATATCTCTTATTAGTTTGATTCCATGACAATGACTGGGCTACATTTACTAAGTTGCATCCCAGAGTGCATAAATTTTGATCTTTGCAGACTTCTCTTCTGTCTATGGGATTGTGCGAGTACAGTGGTGGAGGGAGTGATACATTTGAAGACTTTCCTCATTTCATATTACACATAGTCCAAGCTGTTTATATTCTCGGTTTCAGTGCCCGTTTGCTGGCAATACTGGAAATTAAGGTTTTAAAGAATGAGCCTTCTTGAATACAGAGCCTGTTTCATACTCCAAACCAGTTTTACCAAAGAACACGGCATTGAGATCTTGGCAGTCGATAATTACACCATATACTTAATAAAACAGTACCCAGGATTCCCATTTGTCAATGACACTTGTGAATCTATCTCCCTCCAGAACCACACAGAAATGAAGTATGACTGGTCCAACATGGAATTCAGGCATTCCAGAATATTCATCTTGACTCTACTGTTCTTCCTAACATATTGCATTTAATAGTATAGCTCATCAATGTCTTTAGCAGGTTTATTTCAATTGAGTTACATAACATTTTACAATTTTGTAACCTCTTTTAGCCTAAATAACCTTATTTTAGAGTTGAAAAATTTTTTCAGTGGTTAGTGATTGGCCCTATAGATCAAACATCAGGGGAATCGTGCTTGCTTCTGGTACTTAGAGTGTAGGTTGTTTAATATACTTAAACACCTTTGAAATGGAAGATTTTCACAATTTTTAAATGGAAACTAAAGTAAATTTTTTAAAGTATAAGTTTTAAGTGAAACAAGACATATAAAGTTCTTACAGTTTCTCTCATATTTATGTTCTCACTCAAAAGATGAATATTATTACTATTTATGGAATATAAGTAAGCACGGTTTTTCTATGAATCAATTGTAATCACAATGAAAAGAGATGTTGAAAAACTGTATAATCCTATTATTTTTATTGTTAAAATTTTCACAGATTGATGTCTGACTTACAAATCCTGTCAGTGCTTTGACCATACTAGTCATATAATATATTGAAATGAGTGAACACATGAATGGAAGAAAGATCAGTGTTAGAGTAGTTATTCCTTCAACACAGATCCATCTAGCGTATGCAATATTTCTTTTGACTCCTCCCAACATTTACAACTGGCTAATATGAAAAGTCCACCATCCGTTGTCAGGAAACTGAGTCTCCGCGCAGTTTACTGACTTGCTCAGAGTTATAGCTGGCCTAGTGTTGGACTGGGAATTAAGTCAGGATGTCTCCTTTTATTCAGCATCCAAGAAACGAAGAAAATACCTTTAAATTACAAATAAATATAAACAGAATTAGTGGTTACTAAGACTAAAAACACAATAGGTCATAGACATATAAATAAAAGCATTTAAACCCCTCCCTAAAGAATGAATTACCCCATTCAAAGTATGATGGTCCCTGTTCTTTCCAGTGTACCACATTAAATAGGTGGCCAGCACATGGAGGTTAAAAGTAGGTGCTTAAAATGAGATTCTTTAATAAATACATTAATTTGTCACTAAGGATTTTCTAGTTTTGCTTTATCTTTTAACTGGTTTGGAGTGGTTAAGGACATCTAGTGACTTGTATCCATCATGATGCTAATACCTTACCTCCGCAGAACAAATGCAGGATCTTAGATGGAAAGACATATGCCTAAAATTTAATCAGGTACTTAATTTGCTCAATAAGCACTGATAAAGTGTCCCAGGTGCTGTGATGTGTTATTGCTTTTAACTAATTCACCTCCTGAGACAGAGGGACACTACAAAGTAACACTGGTGATGCCAGGTAAAAGAGTACTATCAAAGAATTTTTAATTTTGCATTCCAAGTGGCAACCTTAGTGGCCGGGGAAAGTAGTGAAGACTTCACAGAGAGAAGTACCTTTGAGCTGTGTTTTAATGAATGCAAAAGTCTTCAATAACCAAAAAATGCATGGAAAGACCATTTCAGGCAGGGGGAATATCATGTGTACAGGCACAGAGCAACTGGAGGCAGAAAAAACATTTCAGAGACTATTGCAATTGATTAAGAGAGAGAAAATGAGGGCAAAAAAGCCCCAGTGAAAACATAATGGTAAATAACATAATTTTACACATCACTATCCAAGAAAAATATTGTCTCGAGGATGAAGTTTTGATATAATGCAAAGGAAAATAAGAGATGATAGGTGATCAATAGGTAGATGGATGATAGAAAGTTTTTTCTAGCATTATAAACAGATAATCTTGATTTTCATTAAACAGCTATCTTGATTTTCATTAAAAGAGATCTAATAAACTAATAGTAAAGCTTTTCTATATTTTGAAATTACCATTTTTGAGTCTTTAATTAATGTATATTAATCTCACACATATTTGATTTCTTAAAGAAGACTTCCTTAATAAATGGGGAATATATGCCAGGAAAAGGTAAATTTTTATCTTTTTCTAGTTCATATTAAAGATAATGTTTTCTTGCTACCTGATTGAATAACTCATGTTCAAATAAATTAGTAACCTAAGACTTTTTGAATCTTTAACTTTGAGTTTGCATTGCAACCAAATACTCATGAAAACCCAAAATATAATTAAAAGAACAAAGTGTTTTATATCAGTTAAATTCAATGATAGCAATCAGAGCAAGCAATCTTTTCAACTTGACATCCTTCAGACATTTTAATTTTATAGTCTTTGTCGGTTACCTCAAAAATCAAAATACTATTTGACTCGACCACGTACGAGGCTCATAATAACCATACACAATGTATTAGGTTCCTACGGTTGTTGTCACAAATTGCTACACCAATTTGTAGTGATTTAAAACAACATAATTTATCATCTTGCAAGTCTGGAGGTCAGCTATCCAAAATGGGTCTCATTGCTAAAACCAGGGTATTGGCAAGGCTGTATTCCTTCTGGAGGACCTCATGGAGAATCTAATTCCTTGCTTTTTTCATCTTACAGAGCCTGCCTGTATCCTTTGAGTTGTGGGCCCCTTCCATCTGCAAAGCCAGCAGTCTGTCAATTCCTTTTCCCTTCGCACCACTCTCACCTCTTCTGCTGCTCTCTTCCACTTTTAAGCACCTTTTGATTCCCCTGGACCTACCTGGAAAATTGACTTATTTGAATGTCTGCTGAGTGACAACTTGATTTCATCTGAAACTTTGATTCTTCCCTCATTTAAGGTAACATGCTCACAATTACCAGAGATGAGGGCGAGGATTTTTTGTGGGGAGAGGTATTGTTCTGATTACCCAGAAAAAGAATATTAAAAAATAATCTAGAATATGGTTTACAATGGCAAATTCTGAGGACTGGGGAAGAAAGACAAGCATCTTTATATAAAACTGCTTGTGTCTTGTGTACTCCAATATTTTGATGGCTACATTAGGCTGCTTCAACTTTCTTTTACCCTTGGGATCAGTAGTTACATTTAATTTAATTTTCCAATTAAGAAAAATTAAATTAATTACTTGCAGTTTGCCCTTGAGAATACATTCTTCAGTTTTAATGGCACATAGTTATTATGCCTCAGGAAAGGAAGGTTTACAAAATGTTTATCAACAGTCACAATTGCCAATACTATTCCAAATTCATCTTTAAAGTATACAATTTAAAAATCCATGGGATATCTTTTAATAATGACATGCATGTCATGCATGCATCTAATAAGACATGCAGTTGGGGAAGGGAGAGAGAAGGGGGAGGAAAAAGGGAAAAGGGAAAAGATGATTTGTCTAAATGAAGTTCAGAAGTGCATATTTTCCCACTGAGTCACTAGCTAAAAAAGAAGAAAAGAAAGATTTAAAGAAGAAAGAAAGAGAGGAAGAAAGAAATCAAGACAGCAATCAAGAAAAAAAGGAAGGAAGAGTATTAATATTACGCTGTCTCAGTGATCCACTATTTTTTTAGATACACGGAATGAGATCTGTTAAGTGGTCAAAATTCTTGCATTCAGAAGCTGCAAATGACTATAAGACTCTATTCTTCTGTGGCTATGCCCCCTTTTGTTTTCAATTTATTTTGCTATGTTTTTCATCTGTACTATGAGGACCTTAAGGCCTTCGTTACTTGGATGTACTGAATGTATTTCTACTTACATTAATTTTCCTTGGATGAGTGTGTCACCAAAGATGGTACTTTTCCTTACCACTATTTTTTAATACATAGGTTTTTCCACTCGGCTGCTGCCTGCTACACTTGCTTGTCATATTGCTTTTTACTGCGCCTCTTACATCTTCCAGCCATCACTTCTGCTGCTGCTGCTGTTGCAGCCTCGGCCTGCTTCAGCCCTCCTGCCTGATTGCTATAACCATCTTCCTTCCTTCTAGTTCTGTATTGTCGCTTCTTTTTTTATCCTATATTTATTCCATATTGGTCCACTTTATATCTAGTCAGGACAGATTAAGGTGGTCACAATTCCATTTGTTGACTAAACATTCTATTTATAATATTTCAATCTTTTGCTCATAAATGCTGTTCATTCATTCTTTCACCAAATATTAATGGAATGCTTACACTTTAATGTAAGCAGCAGTACTATTATTACTTTAAGGGTAAGAAAAATAAACAATACATAATTACCCCCGAAAAGATATAGTTTAGTTGTAGAGATGACAAACATACAAAATAACTAGAAATATGAGAATAATAGAAAGTGTTGTCAAATGCCAAAACAAATGGTCATTTTATGTTAAAGTATCAAGGACTGGTTCATGGAGATAATTCTAATTTGTCCCCAAGTTGAAAGTATTGTCATTGCTAAAAATTAAAAGTTCCAGGTCTTGGAAGGAGAGCATATAGTAAGCAGGAAGAGTTTTTAATACTTAAATGACATTTTGGTACAAGAAATGAAAATGACTCAAAATATTTCAGTCTGATTTTTTGTCCCTGTCCCTTTTATTTATTGTCAACCTTATCTGTGCTCTGGCCCAAATACCCTGGAGAGCATCCACACCTACATAACAAGGAACACCTCCATGTGCCAGACAAGTTGTCTTATCAGAGTTTGCTACGTAAGGTGTTGGAAGTCTCACTTCTATAGACAAAGTGAAATGGATTTCTTTCCAAGTACCATTTTAGGAAAGCATCATGGGATGTCAGACAGATATTTTCTTAAATATAATGAAACTTTATTCCTAAGAATTGCTCTTATAACTTCATAAGGACATGTGCTTTTTGCACGTAAAATTTAGATGATATGATAGAAGCCCTGGATTCAAAAATACCCATATACATGCAAAAACGTAGTATGGCATCTGCATGCAGGTCAGGTACATATTCTTTCTGAAACAATAAACTAACCAAATTGGGTCTGACTCAATGAACTAAAAGAGCACTGATATCCACCACTTAAAATAATTGGATTTTATCTTCTTATGGCAAGGCACATTTCAAAGGAATATTGTTGACCTTCTTCTGCCCCCCCCCACTTCTTTTTTTCATAACATAATACACTTCTGAAGTACTGAAAATTTATGACAAAATTACATATGAATGAAGTAGAGTTTAAATGAAAATTGCAGGCAACAAACATGTTTGGACAAGTCATGGCTGGGCACACCACTCTTTCAGATTTAACTTTCTTAAATAAATTATTCCATTAAGTTCTTTATGAAAATAAAAAGCTCAACATTTAAAGTATTATAGAATAAATGAGAGCAAAATTTAAAATAAACAATTGCACTTCCATAAACCACCTGTTTATATTAGCGTTACTGCCATTTTAGCTATACCATGTATATTTTGTTCCTAAAAATCACATGGAAAACTATCCTTATTAAAACTAAACAAGCTGTTAAAGTTAAAAAAAAAAAGCCTAAACATATTTTACTTTAATCTATGCCCTTACAAAATATCTGTCTTGTTAGTGACATATGATTCATAGTTTTCATTTGTACTTACATAGTAATATTCAGTAAAACTTTCCAGTATTAGAACAATTATCTGTATATTGAGAAGGACTCATAAAGCCTAGGGAACAAAAATTTTAGATTTTTCATAAGGTTAGAAAATTCCAAGTCATGAAGGCAGCATTCTCCATAAAAAAGATTACCATTTTAGAGTCATGATGAAAGCTGTGTCTATTCAAAGTTGATCGCATTTTAAAAATTAAATTGAATAATATAAACTTGTCAGAAAATTACTTTCAACAGCTGCTGTACTTTCACGCTAAAACAGAAACTTTTTTAGTTACTTTTGAAGGAGTGATTAGCTGATTAATTTATTCATTGATGTACTGGACCAGTGGGTGTCTATGTGGTGCTTCAAGGAGATTTTGAAGCTCGTGGCAAAAGCCATTGATGTGTGACCTCCTATATAGAATGACTATTTCAGACTGGAATGCCTGAATAGACTTTTCTAGGATAGTTGAACGAGTTCTAACAAAAGAATCTGGGCAGAAGCAGCTCCTTTCCCTCGCGGTACGCACTTCTCCATTAAGGGCAGCAATTACATTTCAGAGACAAGCTCACAGAAACAAAATAAAAACTTGTTTACACAAAGTTCTTGAAGAAGAGTGACCTGTGATCTCACAGCTAAATACCAGATATGACCTGAAGGACCCTAAACATCGCATTACAAACAGAAATATGTTTTCAGCATGCACGTCTCTGATTCTACGGCCTCCTGTTTGTTCAGATGCAGTGGCAAGGGGCTGCAGACACAAGGATTGTGTTACGGCTGCACTCTGCCTTTGCACCTCCCAGGGAAGGCGAGTGGCAGGCAGAAGGCATGCTTGCTCTCCAAGTACTATGTAAAGTGCCACGTCAAAGAATGATCCACTCCTACAGAGCAGAGATAGGACAAAGGAGTACTGGTCTATTACTTTGCTTCAACTTGACCTCACTATACTCAAATAAATATTCATGAATCCCCGTCAAATATTGGGTCATAGGCAGAATAAGAAAGGTATCTGGAATAACAAATGACACTGCTTGAACTCAGAAAGGAAAACAAAAACAATCCTACTAATGTCATCTGTATTTATAGTTCAATATCAACAAGTATTTCTTACAAGAAAATTAGAAAATAAAAGCATTTAGTGAAACCTGAATACATTATTTTTAATACAGTTTTTTTCAATAAGATACAAAGGTCAATAATTGCCTTTAGGTTCCATTTTAGCATACTGAATATTTAGCAGAAGAACAACATATTGGAACAGCATGTATTTTTTAACACAGAAAAGTAACAGAAAACAGGTATCTTTGATCTCTTTAATGAATTCAGACTCACACCCCCTAAGTACATAAAACCATTACACTACTTTTCTGTATTGTCAACAGCTTCTTATCAGCTTGGCCACACATGAGAATGAAAATAATGTAGTTTTTTTGTTTTTCAGGTACATCTGATGCACAAACAATTTTTTATAAAAAGTAGTTTAATTAGATGTTTTCATTATAAATATAATTATGATGTAACAAAATAAAGTTTCATATTCCAATGTGGGTGTGAATGTATAAAATTCACATACATATATTTGAAATTGAAATTTCTTTGGAATGCTGAGTTTATCTCATCACAATATTTGAGATAAAAAGCGAACATATATAGATAAATAGTTTATATTTACTTGTTCAGTTTTTATTTATAGATGAAATACAGTAGTCCTTCCATATCTGGTTGATTCAACTAACTGCAGATTGAAAGGCCTATGATGGTCGTGTCTGTACTGAAAATGTACAAACTTTTTCTTCTTGTCTTTGTTCCCTAAACAATATAGCACAACAACTATTTACAGAGCATTTACACTGTATTAGGTATTATAAGTAATCTAGAGATGATCTAAAGTATACGGGAGGATGTGTATAGGTTTTATGCAAATTCTATGCCATTTTATATAAAGGACTTGAGCATTTTTGGATTTTGGTACCCACGGGGGTTCTGGAACCAATCCTCTGACAATTTCAAGGGGTTACTGTAATTCTATCCTACTGTTTTAGCAGTGTATTGACTAATTCAATGAAATGTATAATTTATATACTTAGAAAACCAACACCAAGAGATCCAATTCAAGTGTTTCTAGAATTTTGTTTCCAAAAATGAATGTTTCTAGATCTAGTGAAGAAAAAACCATGTGAGAAAAAGCTAGAAGTCCAAGAAAAGAAAAAAGATGCCTCTTAGTGGAGGAATTGTGTAATCTGGGTGACTCTATTCAACTACGAATTAAAATACAATATTCCAAAAAAGAAAAGCTTAATTTGATACTTTGTGTTAATTTTTCATTTAGGACATTAAACTTTTATCATGAGTTTAAAAAGGACAGCTAAAAAAATAAAAATAAATACCTTATTTGCCAGATGTTCATTCTGGCAGACAAAATGTGAGTCCTCACACTTTGAGGAATAAGTCAAGATTAGGTAGGATAGGGATACGATATTTTGTATTTTTGAATAGAAGAAATTTGAGCACAACTTATTAATTTGGAATATAATTCAATGAATTTGGCAAAATAGAAAATATTCAGTCACTTATTCATTCATTCATTCATTATTGGCATAAAATAGTTATTGAGGCAGTGACTTACTTACAGAAGTGTGGGCTTTGAAATTTTGGAATCCAGACGACGTGTTTTGAAAGAATCTGTACTTTGGGCAAGCATCTTAACTTTTCTATTCCTTAGTTTTTATGTGTTTTAGGAAAATTTTAAAATACTATAAATCCTCATAAGAGTTGTGTAAATTTAATGAATATTTTTGTAAAAACCTCAGCTGTATGCTTTTATATAAATGCTTAGTAAATATTATCAATGATTTCAATGAATAACATCTGTGTATTCTATATCCTTACCTTGCTTTATTTTTCTTCTTATCAATTCTTATTATCTGATCTGTTACAGATTTATTTAATTATATGTTGGCACAGATTTATTTATTTATGTGTTTCTTGTCCATCTCATCCTGCATAACATAAATCCCCTCAAACAAAATAAATTTGCAATTTAAATTATTTCATACAATTTATTCAATATTTGCATTTCCTAGCACATAAATCTTCAGCATCTTTTGCACATTTTAAAAGTTGGAGTCTTGGTTTTTTATATAAAATAATTTTAAAATTTCACATTTAGAAAGTTTAACTCTTTCTAGCTTAAGCTTTAAAGTGCTTGTCTTATTTTTTCTTTTAGAGTAATTTTAAACTTTTAATTAATAAATTTTATAAGCTGCTTTATAACACGTCAGCTATTTTTTTTTTTTCGAGGAAGATTAGCCTTGAGCTAACATCTGCCAATCCTCCTCTTTTTTCTGAGGAAGACTGGCCCTGAGCTAACATCCGTGCCTATCTTCCTCTACTTTATATGTGGGATGCCTACCACAGCATGGCGTGCCACACGTCAGCTATTTAAAAGATATTTTGCTACTAAAATTTCCTTTTTTCCAGATGCTAAAATGGCTCATTTCCTTCTCCACACATGGCTTTGCAAAATGAGGTTTAGAGAGAGGGGTTTACTGACGAGGTGAGGAATTGACCAAGCATCGAGCAACAGAAAGAAAACTGGAAATATGTCCTGGTGAGACCTAGAATGTTGGTCTTATTAATTTGCCTCATATTTGATGTTGAAAATTCATTTCATTTTAATATTATGTTGCTATGAATGACTTTGGATGTATTTGGAGTTAATTAAATAATGTTTTTTTGAGTATTACAAATGAAATTTTAAAAATGTCATTTCTCAGTCATCTCAGAAGATTCTATTTGCGGCTATGTTAAAGTAGGATTTAATTTTGCTAGTTGCCAAGTTGGATTGACTAGTTCAATGTTTTTCTCTTCAGTGCATAGGTTAATGTAATTTTAAGAATGATGTCTCTCTCTCTTTTTATTCTGAAGAAACTAGGGCTGTCATGGACTGCATTATGTCCCCTCAAAAGTCATAGGTTGAAGTCCTAACACCCAGTACCACAGAATGTGACTGTGTTTGGAGACAGGACCTTTAAAGAAGTAGTTATGTTAAGCTAAGGCCCTTAGGGTGGGCCCTGATCCAATCTTACTGGTGTTCCTAGAAAAAGAGGAGATCAGGACACAAGGAGGACACTAGGGGTGTGCACACACAGAGGAAAGACCATGTGAGGACACAGAGAGAAGGTGGCCATCTGAAAGCCAAGGGGAGAAATCTCAGAGGAAACCAAATCCCGCTAGTACCTTGATCGTAGATATCTAGCCTCCAGAACCATGAGAAAATAAATTTCTGTAGTTTCAGCCACCTAATCTGTGGTATTTAAGTATGGCATCCCTAGTAGACTGATACAAGGGCCTAGAAAAGAGAAACAGTCTGTTGAGGATGACACAGTTAGTGAGGGGGACACCTTGGATTCAGATGGAGATGTATCATACTCTAATGGATTCAGTGCAGTATATCATCTGAGACATTAAAGTTAATTTTGTATAGTAACTTTAGTTTCTCTTTCCTGTGTTTTAAAAATGTGCATTTTTTTCATTTAAAATATTGATTCAGAATGGAATATTTACAAATGCAATTTTATTGCAAGTATTAGAATGTGGGTTTTAATGCTGGAAAAAATTGGAAATTCTTATCTTTATATGTGAAAATGTAACATTCATCTCAGAAGTGTTGACCTTTTTAAACTTAAAGTTTTTCTCAGTAACGAAACAGATTTTTCCCTGGGAAAAAAAGCTTCCTTTGATCTCATGAAATATTCAAAGCGATAATGAAGCATGTTTTGCTTTCTTGTAAACCTGTTAAAATATTATTTTTCTCTGAGGTTGCCAGTGGTGAAAATTTTATCACACAGCATGAAATGTGTTATTTTGATACATCGACACCATATCAAAACTTATCCTTGCACATTCAACTTCGTGACAAAGAATATTTTCCTATGAATTTCACAGTCTATTTCCATGGAATTTAAAAAAAGTATTAGTTTCAGATGCTGAATGGTTTTACACTGTTAACTGGTAAGGACAGGCTGATATATATTGATGACAGATTAACACCACACTATAACCAAATGACAAACCTGTAATATAACTTCTGACATGTAGATATTCACATAAACTGGAGAAAAGAGATCTTCGGAATTAAAGTAATTAACAATTTTACTTTCTACCTGCATTTACAGAACTCTTGCTAATGTCAGTGTGGGAACACGCTTTTAATAGTGTATGAACAGAGCTTTAAACATCTATTTCCATGATCAAAGTACCAAGAATCTAATCTTAGTGTCTTTTGTTTTTCTTTAATTCTCGGTTTGCTTTTTTATGTAATGAGATCTCTACTTTAGAAATATAAGATTAGCAATGTGGTGGAGGAAAGAGGACAGCAAGATCTCTCTATGCAAGAAATAAAATAGTAATAAAAATATATAGCATTATCATTAATATTTATCATTTTCCACTGCCACTACCTTAGATCAAGTTACTTTTATTTTTCAACTGAATACAGCAACAGCAACAACATCCAAACTGATCTTCCAGTCTTTACTTTTACCTCCTTCCCATACATTCTATAAACTGAAGCATCAGTGATTATTTGGGAACTAAAATGGGATTACGCCACTCCCCAGCTTAAAATATTTCAATGTCTCCTAATAACCCTCATGATGAAAAACTTACACTTGAATGACTGAATTCTAATTCTCTTGATATTGAAATGTCAGCTCCATTCTGCCTTACTCTTGGTTGTACTCTTCACTATTTCCTATATATCGAGAATCACCACTGCCCTGGTGGTTTGCAAAGGACTTTCACATACATCTAATTACACATGCCTGCTATCAAATATTTTCCTATACCTACACTGTTCTTTTTTTAATTTTAATTTTATTTATTTATTTATTTATAATTTTTATTGAAGTAACATTGATTTATAACATTGTATAAGTTTCAGGTGTACATCATTATATTTCCCCTTCTGCATAGACTACATGGTCCCCCACCAAACGTCTAGTTGCTATCTGTCACTATACATGTGTCCCTTTACCCCTTTCACCCTCCTTCCACCATTGGTAACCACCAATCTGTTCTTTGTATCTATGTGTTTGTTTGTTTATCTTCCACATGAGTGAAATCATATCATAAATCATCTTTCTTCGTTTGACTTATTTTGCTTAGCATAATATCTTCAAGGTCCATACTTGTTGTCACAAATAGCAAAATTTTGACCTTTTTTATGACTGAGTAGTTTTCCATTGCATATATGTGTACTATATCTTCCTTATCCATTCATTCACTGATGAGTACTTAACGTTGTTTTCAAGTCTTGGCTATTGTGAATAAAGCTACAATGAGCGTAGCATGGTATACATCTTTTTGAATTAGTGTTTTGATGTTCTTTTAATACATACCCAGAAGCTGAATAGCTGGATCATGTGATACTTCTTAATTTTCTGAGGAATCTCCATACTGTTTTCCATAATGGCTGCACCAGTTTGCATTCTCACCAGCAGTCTATGAGGGTTCCCTTTTCTCCACATCTTCTCCAACAATTGTTATTTCTTGTCTTTTCAATAATAGCAATTCTGAGAGATGTGAGGTGATATCTCACTATAGTTTTGATTTGCATTTCCTTAATAACTAGTGATGTTGACCATCTTTCATGTGCCTGTTGGCCATCTGTATGTCTTCTTTGGAAAAATGTCTGTTCAAATCCTCTGCCAATGTTTTTATTGGGTTGTTCATTTTTTTGTTGTTGAGTTGTATTTTGTAAATTAACCCCGTGTTGGATACATTAAATGCAAATATCTTCTCCCAGTTGGTAGGTTGTCTTTCTGTTTTGTTGATGGTTTCTTTTGCTGTGCAGAAGCTTTTTAGTCTTAGTCCCATTTGTTTATTTTTTCTTTTGTTTCCCTTGCCTGAGGAGACATAGTATTCAAAAAGACACTGCTAAGACCTGTGTCAAAGAGCATACTGTCTATGTTTTCTTCTAAGAATTTTGTGGTTTCAGGCACATTCAAGTCTTCAATCCATTTTGAGTTAGTTTTTGTGTAAGGTGTAAGATAATGGTCTGCTTTCATTCTTTTGCATGTGGTTGTCCACTTTTCCCAACACTATTTATTGAAAAGACTTTCTTTTCTCCCTTGTTTATTCTTGGCTCCTTTGTCAAAAATTAGCTGTCCATAAATGTGTAAGTTTATTTCTGGGTTCTCAACTCCATTCCATTGATCTTCGTGTCTGTTTTTATGCAGGTACCATGCTGTTTTGATTATTATAGCTTTATCATATACTTTGAAATCAGGAAGTGTGATATCTCCAGATTTGTTCTTTTATCTCAGGATTGCTGTCTATTCAGGGTCTTTTGTTGTTACACGTAAATTTTAGAATTCTTTGTTCTATTTCCATGAACAATTAGGATTTTGATAGGGATTGCATTGAATCTGTAGATTGCTTTAGCTAATATAGACATTTTAACGATGTTAATTCTTCCAATCCATGAGCAAACAATATCTTTCCATTTCTTGTATCTTATTCAATTTCTTTCAACAATGTCTTCTTGTTTTCAGTGTACAGGTCTTTCATCTCCTTGGTTAAAGTTAATCCTAGGTATTTTATTCTTTTTGTTGTCATTGTAAATAGAACTGTATCCTTGATTTCTCTTTCTAGTTCATTCATTGTTAGTGTGTACAAACACAACAGATTTCTGCATGTCAATTTTGTACCCTGCAACTTTACTGTATTTGTTTATTTCTAATAGATTTTTGGTGTATTCTTTATGGTTTTCTATGTATAAAATTATGCCATCTGCAACTAGTGACAATTTTACTTCTTCCTTTGCAATTTGGATACCGTGTATTTCTTTTACTTGCCGAATTGTTCTGCCTAGGACTTTCAGTATTATGTTGAACGGGAATGGCAAGAGTGGGCATTCTTATCTTGTTCCTGTTCTTAGGGGTATAGCTTTCAGTTTTTCACTGTTGAGTATGATGTTGGTTGTGGGTTTGTCATATATGGCCTATATTATGTTGAAGTATTTTCCTTCTATATACATTTTACTGAGAGTTATTATCATAAAGCCAAATCTTGTCAAATAGTTTCTCTGCATCTATGGAGATGATCATGTGATTTTTATTCATTTTGTTAATGTGATATATCACATCAATCAATTTGCAGATGTTGAACCATCCTTGCATCCTGGAATACAACTTGACTGTGATGTATGGTCCTTTTAATGTATCGTTGTATTTGATTTTCCAATATTTTGTTGTGGAAATTTTTTGATCTATGGTGATCAAAAATGTTGGCCTGTAATTTTCTTTTCTTATGTCATCCTTGTCTGGTTTTGATATCACAGTAATGTTGGCCCTGTAAAATGAGTTAGGAAATGTCCCCTCCTCTTCAAATTTTTGGAAGAGTTTGAGTAGGATAGGTAGGTATCAAATCTTCTTTGAATGTTTGGTAGAATTCACCAAAGAAGTTGTCTGGTCATGGACTTTTCTTTGGGGGGGAGGTTTTTGATTACTGTTTCAATCTCCTTACTAAGGATTGGTCTATCAGATTCTCTAATCCGTGATTCAGTTTTGAAAGGTTGTATGATTCTAGGAGTTTATCCATTTCCTCTAGGTTATCCAATTTGTTGGTATATGGCTTTTCATGGTAATCTCTTATAAACCTTCGTATTTCTTGATATCCATTGTAATTTCTCCTCTTTTGTTTTTGATTTTATTTATTTGAGCCTTCTCTTTTTTTCTCTTAATGAGTCTAGCTAAAGGTTTGTCAGTTTGGTTTATCTTTTCAAAGAACCAGCTCTTAGTTTCATTGATCTTTTCTATTACCTTTTTAGTCTCTATTTTATTTGTTTGCACTCTGATTTTCATGATTTCCTTCTTTCTACTGATTAGGGGCATCCTTTGTTCTTCTCTTAGGTTTGCTGTTCCTTTAGGTGTGCTGTTAGATTGTTTATTTGAGCTTTTTCTTGTTTCTTAGGGTAGGCCTGTATGGCTATAAACTTCCCTCTTAGTATTGTTTTTGCCACATCCCATAAATTTTGGTATGCTATGTTTTTATTTCCATTTGTCTTCAGGTATTTTTTGATTTCTTCTTTGATTTCTTCATTGATCCAATAACTGCTCAGTAGACTGTTGTTTAGGCTCCACATGTTTGTGACTTTCCAGCTTTCTTCTGGTAGTTGATTTCTAGATTCATATGCTTGTGGTCTGAAAAGTTGTTTCAGATGATTTCAATCTTCTTAAATTTATTGAGATTTGTTTTATTCCTCAACATATGGTCTATTTGTGAGAACGTTCCATGTGCATTTGAGAAGGATGTGCATCCTGCTGCTTTTTAACAGAGTGTTCTTTATATTTTTATTAAGTTCATCTGGTTTAATATTTCACTTAAGGCCAATGTTTCCTTGTTGACCTTCTGTCTGGATGATCTATTCATTGATGTAAGTGGGGTATTAACGTTTCCTACCATTACTGTGTTGCTGTCAATTTCTCCCTTTAGATCTGGTAATAATTGCTTTATATACCTTGGTGCTCTCATGTTAGGTGCATATATATTAATAAATGTTATGTCTTCTTGATGGACTGTCCCTTTTATCATTATATAATTCCATATTTGTCTCTTGTTATCATTTTTCACTTGAAATCTATTTTGTTTGATATAAGTATGGCTACATCTGCTTTCTTTTGATTGCCAATTGTTTGGAGTATCATCTTCCGTCTCTTCACTTTGAGCCTATGCTTATCTTCACAGCTGAGATGGATCTTTTGGAAGCAGCTTATTGTTTGGTCTTGTTTCTTAATACACCCAGCCGATCTAAGCCTTTTGATTGGCGAATTAGATCCATTTACACTTAGGGTGATTATTGATATATGAAGACTTAATACTGCTATTTTATCTTTTGTTTTCTAGTTGCTCTATATTTTCATTGTTTCCTTGTGGTTTGTATAAAAAGGGTCAGATAAGATGATCATTTTCTGCTGATAACTTCTTCTCTTCATTTGCCTATGGTTCCATCCTTTTCTTCTCTCCTTTCTACGTTTTTGTTGTCACAAATCATCCCTTTCTGCCTCATGAGTTTGCTTATAATTATTCTTAATGCTTTCTTTCCCTTTAACCTTTATGTTATAATTAAGTGTATACTAACCTATTCTGATGCAGAATTGCAAGTTTCTGATTCTGTCTATTTATCACCTTGCTCAAGCTTTGTACACTTTTGCCTTTTTGTTTCAGGTAGAACTCCTTTCAACATTTCTTCTAAGGCAGACCTAGTGATGGTGAACTCCTTCAGCTTTTGTTTTTTTGATAAAGCCTTTATTTCTCCTTCACATCTGAAAGAAAACTCTGCTTGATAGAGTATCCTTGGCTGACAGTTTTTATCTTTCAATATTTTGAATATATCTTTCTACTCTCTCCTGGACTATAGGGTTTCTGCTGAGAAATATTCTGATAGCCCAGTGGGGATTTCCTTGTAGATCATTTTCTTTTTCTCCTTGGTTGCTTTTGAAATTCTTTCTTTGTCATTGATTTTTTGAGAATTTTATTATCACATGTCTTGAAGAAATTCTTTTTTGCTTTGAGACAATTGAGAGTTCTGTTAGCTTCATGGATTTGTATACTCAGTTCCTTCCCCATAATTTTTTTAAATAGGCCCTCTGCTTCTTTCTCTCTCTATTCTCTTTCTGGAATATCCATTACCCTGGTGTTGCCCTTGCCAATGCATTAAGATAATTCTTGTAGAATTTCTACATTTTTTAAGTGTTAGTTCTCTCTCCTCCTACTTGCATCATTTCTAGGTTTCTATCTTTGATCTCACTAATTCTCTCTTCCATGTGATCTGCTCTATTTCCAATGCTTTCTAATGCATTCTTCATCTCTTTTATTGAGTTCTTCAGCTCCAGAATTTCTGTTTGGTTGTTTTTTAAAGTTTCAATCTCTTTGGCAAAGTATTCCTTCTGTTCATTGACTTTATTCCTGAGTGCACTGAACCACCTGAGTTTTCTTGTAGCTCCTTGAGTTTCTTCATGACAGCAATTTTGAATTCTTTATCAGTTAGATCACAATCTGACTTTATGTTTGGTTTCTGAAGAATTGTTTTCTTTTTGTGATGCCACGGTACATGGCTTTTTGTGGTGCTTGCTGAGTTATTCCTCTGCCAGTGCATTTGTTGTAGCAAACACTTTAAATTTAGGCATAGCTTTGTTTGTTTTAATTCAAACTTTTCAACTGCTTGGAGCTTAGAAGACTTTCTTTTGGTTTTCAGTAGGAGTTACTATAGCACTAGTTTTTGGTTTCTCTTATCTGAGATGCCTCTGTTATATTTGAAAATCTGTATGGTCCACCCTCAACCATCTCTATTTTGGATGTTGACAGTACTCTCACCATCACTTCCTGCACTTCTGGGGGTCACTAATGCCTTGTTGTTGTTGGTGTCACTGCATTCACTGGCTTTACCGCCAGGGGCATAGTGATGGCAGATGCCACAGCCATGTCTGGGATCACCTGGATCAGAAGCTCCACTGCAGTTGTTGTTGAATTGGGAAGTTGGGGAGGGAACCGGGTACATGGGACACATATCAGCTGTTGCCCATTACCCTGTGGCCAAAGGTACCACTGCAGTTCGGATGTAGGACTTAGGATTAGATTTAGGATAAGGAGCACCTCCACAATTGCCACCAGGCTTCAAGCTGAAGCCAGGGTCCCTTGGGTCACTGGGCTCCACCTCCACTGCTACTCTGCTTCCTGTAGTCACAGGTACTGCTGCAGGTGAACTGACTAGAGTCTCATGCACACTTCTGTTGCTGCCCACTGAGCTATGGGGCTGGGGGTGACTGGCTCAGCCACCACATCTGGGGATCCAGGATCTTGAGCTCTGCCTCTGCTGTTCCCCAATTTAACCTCCTCTATGTCCTCCAATTTACCCACTTTTGTATTTACCAATGTGTAGGTCTTTCTGGCATGCTGGTGTGCTGTGCAATGTAACCTTTGCTGGGTAATGGATATTTTACTCATTGTAGACTTAAGAGGAGAGACAAAAGGATCCTCTCATAGCACTATGATGATATCTCTCCCCATGCTGTCCTTTCAATGAAGGAAGAAATGCTGCCGACAAATGCCATCAGTAAATTTTTTTACTCCTTTTTAAAAGATTTAACTTAAATATTATCTCTTTACAGAAGAATTACCTAAACGTTTATGACTCTTGAGCAAAAATTAACTACTCATGTCTCTGAAGCTCCATAAAGTTTTATATCACCAAAATAATGCATCATATTCTGCTTGCTTTTATACTACATGTATATGTTTGTTTAAAAAGTACTCAAATTAAGATAATTATATTTTAATATATTTTATAGCCTCTTAGAATTTACCTTAATGCCTTTTGTAGTACAACAATGAGGAGAATTTTTTTATCTTGAATTGAATGAATATTAATTTATACAGTAATTTCATCATGTGCACACACACTCACAGAGTGACTCATATACAGTCATAAATATAATTTTGTTTGACCAAAATCTCTTGTTGATAAATGTCAAATGTGTATATATTTATACATACTTACATCAGACATAAAGTCCTTGAAATTTTAGTGCTTTCTTCTTTTAGTTTCATAATAGTCGGAGCACCTAGAAAATACCTGTGTTACCTTGACATGAATTAGGTGGTCACATATATGTATTTATAATAGAGGCACTCTTCCAAATCTCACAGATATGTTTTTGTGGGATTAATACCAGAAGAGTATAGTCAAAATAAATCTGAACGGCTTAGAGCATTTCAAATATTTGACAGAAAGTTTAAAACTCTATTTGAAGCAATGGAACATCATTGTTGAAATCCTTTTGCAACAGGTTGTGCTTTCATTTATTTTCAATAATTGAAACTATCAAACTCTAATGCCTAAAAATAAAATCTAATAGTAACTCTAAACTTTCTCTTTCTAAAGATATGTCAGTGCTACCTAGGTTTTAGAGTCAGAAAGATAGGTAGCATCAGGGTATATTCTCCCTCAGGCATGTTTCTAGCTTCCCTGCTTTTTCATCCTAATAACCTACCTGAGTAATTTTAGTAAACCTGATTCAGCAAGGCTTTTCCTCAGTCTAATATGGTGTCTGTTAATGAAGTTTAGAACAATTATGGAACTGTGATTAACACCCTTTGACTTTTAGCTGAGAAATATAGGTGCTTAAATCTATGTAGCATATACACCTTTTGTAAGTAAAAATGGCCTTGAGGAATATATTTGGTGACAAGACAAAAAAATATCTGAGCAGAATGGAATTTCCTTGAATTTGTTTCTTGTGGAATAGATGAAATGAAGAATATAAGGCCATTCTTGAAAGAATTGTCAGGAGAAATCCTTGAGTTAAGAACATTTAAGTACCTAAATAATTAACTTGAGTCTTATTCAATCACAACCCCCAGATCCAAGCAAAATCCTTTTGCTAATGTAATCAAATCATAGGAAATTAAATAGGCTCAAGTGGAATTCTAGTGGACTGAATTTATCTAGATTATTTCAAAAACGTAAAGTGTTGGAGAATTACTATATAACAATCATGCACTTGATGTGAATCTTGGAAATTACTTTTGGGAGTCTGAGTGGTAAAGTCCTAATATTCTTTGCTCCTAGGCAAATGATTATAAGTACCTATCAATACTGTCCAGACCCATCGTGTCCTTACTTGGAAAATTGCTAGAAATTGCTGTTGTGGGATGCTAGTTAATAATTTAAATATGTAAGAAAAGAGATTTCAAATCTAAATACTTTTCCTCTTGATGATAATATTAAATAAACCTTAATGTTAAAATTATTTAACTTTTATATGAAAATTCCCAAGGGAGACATGGTCTATTATATTTGTATTGTATAGCATAATGCAAGCACACTGATTTTTGAAAAGTAGCTATGCTGGTGAATTCTTTACTTGAGTTAAGAGCTTCATTACTATAATAAAGCAATAATTTCTTAAGTTTTTGGTAAGTCCCAGGAAACACTACAGAATTTTGCTCTATCTTGGCAACATAGTTTTGAATATCTTTTAGATTAGTCTAGTCCTCCAGTTCTTTTTAATGTTTGGTCAAAGGTAGCTTGCAGTTACTTTGGGTTTGGTTAAAAGTCAATTTGATGTTAGAATGCAAATTGAGCATATTTTGGATTTCAGTCTTGGTGATGGCTACCAATAAGTTTTCAAGAAAATATAAACATCCTAGAGCTTTGCTGACATAAAAAGCAAAAAACACAATCTTTGGACTAAGATCTGAGGCACCATGGATGGTATGCTAAGATATCTACTAGTTGGCTATAAGAAGTCATTGAAAATTGTTCCACATAAGCAGTGAACTACAAACATTTTCCTTCAGGTTTTTTTATTCCTAAGAGTTCTTTCAGATTAACATATTGTGAGTGTTATTACATATCTGCAGTGCATAATAGTTATTAAATATAAAGAACATATTACTTGTCTGAAAATTGATTTAATGTTTCCCAGCTTTTAGACCCAACAACTCTTTTGTCGTGTTTTGGTTTATCTTAATGCTATTTTATTTTAGTTTTTTCCTTCTTCAGAGAAATTTTATGATTGGAAATCTCACTGTCTTCGGGGGACATTTTAAGCATCAAATTATTGACTTATGATTGACCGAAATCATAGAAGAATAACTCTTATATGGCTTTTCCATTTATTGACATAATGACCAATATTTCAATTTTTAAATTCAATAATCCATTGGAATGGGAAAATTTAAAGTAGCATACAGATAAATCCTATTCTACAGGAGGCTGTAAATCTTAATAGAAAAAGAAATGAACTGGATCAAAGGACGTGGATTTCAGCTTCAGGTCTTCTACCTGAAAAGCACCTTAAAAATTACCGATATCAGTTTTGTCATCTGTACAAATAAGAATAAAAATCCTTGATGGGATTATTGTCACTGATCTATTTAGCACATGATACAAGTCATATTTGCAAATTTCAGAATTTAAACTGTTCTTCATGTTTTGTGAGTCATCTGAATATATATAATTAAATGAAGTGGTATTGACAACTAGACTTTGCAATTAAAAAAAAAAAACAAATCAAAGACATTAAAAAAAATCAACCTTTTAGAGGCACCATAAAATTGGAAAGCCTAAAGGAGGATACCATTTATGTCTTCACATACAAGAAGGGCTATTCTTTCAGCGTCCATTTAACAAATTATTTAAGGTCATAGATTAGTAGAACTGAAATTGGAAGTGGAATTCAAGGCTAGATTAGAATGCCAATCAAAGGAATTTATATTAAACATTGAATCTTTATAAAGGTATATTTGAAAACTAAATATGGTAAAATGGGTAAGATTTTAAATGAATCAAATACTCAATTAATATTTTAGTTATAAATAATATATTATGATTTACAAAAATAATAATTATTTGTTGTCATCTTGCTCTTTGATATTCTGGTCATTACTCACTTTTTCACTACTCTATTTCTTGGATCAATCTAACTTGTTTTGTCTCTCTTAGTTTAGATTCTTTTCATTCCCTACTACTGTGCTGCTATATAGAGAAGCTAAGATAAATGTCAGCTAGTGAAATATCTCAAATCATATGTTCATAGCATTTATCCCTGGTAATAATTTAAATTACTACTTTTCTTGATTTAATTGGCTTAACACACAGACTTTTTTTTAATTTGCTCAGGTGTACACAGGTATACGCATACTATCCTTAAAAATTTTTATTAACTCAAAATGACTATCTATAAATCTTTCTGTTATGCATATCGATGTGTCTTCATAAACCTTAAACACTAAATAAATTTCTATAATCCATTTAAAATTAAATTATGCAAAATGAGTTACTTAAAAGATTATGAATACAGTCAAATATGAGGATATGAGATGAATAACTTAGAAAAAAGTCACAAAAATCTGTTTATCTAAAAATTCTTTCTATAATTATAACACAGTAAATTTAGAAACACGTTTCCATATTTTTTTCAATGTAAGGAAATCACTTTGATATATACTATAAATAATTGATGGGATGTTAGGCATAATGAACAGTAGTCCACTCAATATGTGTAATTTGGAGGAAAATCCTTCTGGAAAAGTGCTTTAGCCTTTCATGACAAAAATAGAATTGAAGAAGTCATTTACAAATCACATATAAATTCAGTTTAGAAACTGATTCACTGGGATATTCAGTGAACACTATCAAAATTTCATGTTCATTAGAGTTTAAAGTATTTCTTACTGATAGCAAATGAGTTGGCCAGTATTCCCTGGTGAAATCATCTGATACACTGTCCACAGAACTATATCCACTGCAATCCCTATAGTCATTAAATGCTATGAAAGCTTTGAATCTCTGATCTGCCAAGCATTTAGAGTCCATGTCGTTTTTCCATTTCTCTAGTTAGAAATAATCAACTTGTTTCTGCTCCAAAATTGTCACTTACTTTCTCTTTAGTATAATGGACTTTGACTTCTGAAATCAATTGATATTTGAATAACAGAGAAGAAATTAAAGTTTTTCACATCATCATCTATGTCGAAAGTGTTAAATATGCCAAGATACCATGTTGTTAGAAAATGTCAGAAAAAATTTTAAAAGACATCTCATGTTGAATAAATAAATACATTGTCTTCCATGAAGCTACTATACAAAATATGTCCAATATATTTCATGTACACTCAAAAATAATAATTAGTTAATTTTTAGCTATTTACTTTAAATGTATCAGATGAATATCAATTTAAAGAGAGAAAAAAACAACAGCTCTGTGATATGGGTAAAGGAGAAAGCACTAAATGTGTTAGACACATTTACTGAAAACAGACCACCCTCAAATTTAGAAGATTAAAACAACAAATACTCTATTTCTTCCTCATTTCTATGGTTGGGTAATTTGCATTAGTCTTCAACTACTTCCCATGATGTCAAGTAGTCTCACTGATGCATCTGCCATCATCCAGTAGACAGTGGGATGACTGGGATGTGTTTCACTGGCTACATAGCTGGCTCTCCAGGCTTGTTCACATTATGTTGACTACAGGGTTGCTAAGATTATCAAAAGAGCAAGCCCTGAAACACAGTTTTCAAACCTCTGCTTACAACATTTCTGAGGTTCTATTGTCCAAAGCAGGTAACAGACTCACACTAATGGAGAAATCAACTGTTGATAGGAGAGCTAGAATGCAAGGGGGCATACACATGACAGAAAGAAATGGTGGACATTTTTTGTATCATACATACTAAAAATTCTAAGATATCACAACAACATTAGAAAATGAAAGGTAGAGTATATTTTTCAGGAAAAAACATATTATGAAATATAGTATGTTATATAAACTTGCTATTCTTTTAGGCCACTCAACACTTGCACTCTTTTCAATGCTTGGAGAATATTCTGCCTTACCTGCATTTATATCACACTGATGAAACTTAAAATGCCAAATAATTGACTCATTTACTGAGCTTTCCTTGCACCTAGAGTGTGGACAGATGACCTCAGAAATAGCTGCCTCCCCAGTTTGAAGTTTGGGATGCAAACCAAAAGATGTACAGAAGAAAAAAAACCAATGAATTTGGAGCAAATGCAGCGATTACAGTTAATTTCCAGGGGCAGCTTTGACAAGGATTCTAATGCCAGATTTCAGTGCACAGTGTCACCAGCATGCTAGCAGTACTATGTTCACAGAACTAGTGAGGTGGTAGGATTTGGAGGGAATATTCCAGCCTACATAGGCTCTGTGTCTGGATTTTGGGCCCTTCTGAACTGTCTATGATCTATCTAATTCCATCATTGAAGACGATTTTCTGCTTAAATTAGCCAGGGTCAGTTTTGGTTGCTTGCAACTAAAGTGCTAAACAATGCACTTGATGTGACTCTTGTGCACATTAAGCATTACTTGGCAAAAAGACTTTCTGTATATATTTCTTTAAAATAGTATTTAGTTTTCCATTGAAATTTAACCAGAAAATACTCACTTGAAAATAAGATGCAAAATTATAAATCATTTCTGTATATTCCACTAATAACACATCTACAATAATGCCAGGTATCCAAAGTCCAGAGGGTAGCATAGAAGACATATGTACAAATAGTCCGTAAATTAGATGCTCCATTTAAAGATAATTAATTATTGATTGTGTCCATTCAATTGATATAAGCAAACAGAGTATGTGTTAACCAAGATATCTTTATTTCACAATTTAGCAAATTGTGACTCAGTTTTAATAAAACCTCCTTTTACTCACCAATATTTTCATGTCTGGAGTTTTTTATTATTCTGGTCTCAACTCAAATGTTACCTCCTCAGAAAGGCCCTCCTTGATAGTTGTATGTAAAATATAAAACAGATTCTTCATCCTCTGAATTACATCTATTCTCTTATCCTGTTCCATTGTCTACACATTGCTCAACAAGGCAATATGACATACTTGTTAGGAATTGGGGCATAAGAAACAAAGTGGAAAACAAACTATTCAATTAAAAAGTGGGCAAAAGATCTGAACGGAAACTTCACCAAAGAGCGTACAAAAATGGCAAATAAGTATACGAAAAAATGCTCATCATTATATGTCACTAAGCAACAGAAAATGAAATGATGAGATATCACTACATATCTCTTAGAAAAAACAAAATTAAAAAAAAATAACACCACCAAATGCTGGAAAGAATATAGAGCAACATGAGCTCTCATTTATCACTATTGGGAGTGCAAAATGGTGCAGCCATTTTGGAAGATAATTTTGCAGTTTATTACATACCTAAACATAATCTTATATAATCTAGCAATTGTACTGTTTTATGTTTACCCAAATGAGTTGAAAAAGCCCTGCACACAAATGTTTATAGTAGCCTATCCATAATTAACAGAGCTGGAAGCGCCAAGAGGTCCTTCAAAAAGTGATTAGACAAACTGTGGTACATCCATACATTTAATTATTATTCAGCAATAAAAAGAAATAAGCTATCAAGCCATGAAAAGACATGGAAGAAACTTAAATGCATATTGTTTAGTGAAAGAAGCCAGTCTGTCAAGGCCACCTACTGCATGTTATTATATACTGAATGTGTTCTCCCAAAATTTGTATGTTGAAACTTAACCCCCAATGTGATGGTGTTTGTAGTTGGGGACTTTGGCAGATGATTATATCATGGGTGTGGAACCCTCATGAATGAGATTAGTACCCTTATAAACGAGAGCTCCCTTACCCTCTTGCCATGGGAGGATGTAGAGAAAAGATGTTCGTCTATGAACCAGAAAGCAGCCTCTCATCAGACAGACACTGAATCTGCCAGCACCTTGATCTTGGACTTCCCAGCCTCCAGAACTGTGACAAATAAATGTCTGTTGTTTAAGCCACTCAGTCTATGGTATTTTTGCTTTAGCATCCTGAAAACGACATTGTAGAATTCCAACTATATGACTTTCTGGAAATGGTAAAACTATAGAGACACTAAAGAGATAAGTGATTGCTAGAGAGAAGGGGAGAGGGATAGATAGGCAGAGCCTGAGGGCTATTTAAAGCAGTGACATTATTGCGATATTGTAAAGGTACATACAAAATATTATGTATTTGTCAAAACTCATAAAACTGTACAACACAAACAGTAATCCCTAATGTAAACTATGGACTTTATTTAACCATATATTAGTTAGTTAATAATAATATATCAATACTGGCTGATCAATGGTAACAAGTGTATCCCACTGACACTAGATGTTAATGGTAAGGGAAACCGTGAGTGAATGAGAGAGCGTGTATATAGGAACTTTCTATACTATCTGCTCATTTTATATAAATCTAAACTAAAAAAAGTAAAATTTTAATTTAGAAAACCCCACAAATTGTCTGGTTTGAAGCTCAACAAACATTTAATATATATGGGCTGGAGTTTCCTAACCTGAAAAAATATGAGTGATAACGTTTCCTACCTAACAGTGTGGTTGTGAAAATCAAATGGAGTTATGCATGTAAATATCATAGAAAAATGTTTGTTACATAATAAGAACCCAATAAAAGTTAGCTATTACCATATCATCCCCATTGAAAATATCCTCCCTCTTTTTTTTTAAACTGTTTATTCTCTGCCTGCTCTCAGATAAAATGAAAATCCATAAATACAGGAATATTTTCTGTCCTGTTCACAGTTGAAATAACAGAATTTTGAATAGTAACTGACACATAGTAGGAATCCAATAAATATTTGTTGAGAGAATAAAAGGGTCAAGTGTAGTGTCACTATTACTAGTTTAATAATGAAATAGGCAGCTACCACTTTGCCAGTGAAATTAATCTTGATAGTCATTTCTCCTTCTGAATTAAATATAAATTTGAGGTCTTAAAACATTTAACATTTAAATATTACTTTTCTTGTAATACCATAAATTCTGCTTCTCTAAATTACATTTTAAATGTGTAAATCTCCCCTTTCATCCATCCAATTATTGAGTGTTCATCTAACCTATTATTCTGTTGCTAGGGTTTTATGAATTGTTTTGTGATTAGTTAACCAGGGAATTCTGCTCTCATCTTTCTTAGGAATTGTCAAGAAAAGCCATCAACTTTTAGCAGTCACATTGCATATGAAGAATCACTAAAATGCTTTATAGATAAAACTTCTTTAATATATAAGGACTTTCTGTGCTGAACACTGGTTTGTAGCATGGCATATGGACACTGACACATGGATTTGAAACTTATCTTTACCACTTGCTGGCTGTGAGATGTCAGGCTGCTGCTCAGAATCCCTATCCATAGACTACAGATCATAATAGCTCAACAGATCAAATTCATAGGATGGACTGAAGGCAAAGTAAACTGATGCACACATGCGTATGTATATCACACAGAACAAAACCTGGTATGTAGTAAACATTCAATAAGTGAGAAATTCTATTTAAGAAACACTGTAGATGAAAAAAAATACATCATATGGTGACAACCTTCTTATTCTAATGTTCGAGAAGAAAACACATTTAAAGTTGCCAAGTAATAACTAGGTCCACTGATTATTCATTTGTCCATTTTGAGGAAGATTTGATGTGAGCTAACATCTACTGCCAATCCTCCTCTTTTTGCTGAGGAAGAGTGGCTCCGAGCTAACATCCGTGCCCATTTTCCTCTATTTTATATGTGGGATGCCTGCCACAGCATGGTTTGATAAGCAGTGCCTAGGTCTGTGCCCAGGATCTGAACCAGTGCACCCCGGCCCACTGAAGCAGAAGTGCGAGCTTTACTGCTGCACCACCCTCAGGGGCGGCAGTCCAGGCCCCAAGTTAACTGACCGTTAATGAAGCCTTTATTTTCATTCACAAATTTTTTTATGCCAACTTTTTCCTCAGTTCTCTGGCCTTAGATTCTTAATTTATCTACAGCTAGCAATCTCAGATACTCTTCCAATTAATCACAATTTTTATTGAGCAAAAACATACAGACAATTTAAAGCCCACATGAGGTAGTATTATTTATAACAAAGTAAAGGCATGACTGGTGGATTCACCCATAGAGAATGAAAGAATCAAAGGAGAGTCTTCTGGCAATACTCAACCAAGGACACCGGGATCTCGAAGACTTTTCCTCATACTAATGTAAAGATTTGCGTAAGGAGATTTCCACATGAGCACTGCACTTCAGAAAATAGGAACACTGTAGATATGTGTGCAATTAATAAGATGAAGTAGGCCTCATATAAACACACTTGTTGACATCCACCAAGAAAAATGTATGGGTCAGTTTTTGAGTAACTAAAGACAGAGACTAAGAAGGCTGCAAATTTATCCTAATGGTTTCAAACTGAGAAGCTGCCTGTTTAGCCAGAAAGTCCCCAATATTAAAGCAAAATAAAAACCAGAAACACAAAACCAGAACTATAGAAAACTAATCAGAGTAACTGAACCACAATGAACAGGACAAAATATGTATTAAGACCAGGCAGGTATATATATACTAATCATAAAGTAATTAATAACCTGGTGATTAATAACTTAATGACAGAGTCACATATGGTACATTTTCTTATACTCACTCACTTTGAGATCACTTTAATTCTTCTCTTGTCTTTACCCAGAAGCACCTTCAAGTATTTCTAAGGAGACATCCTGAAAAAGGTGGACCCAAATGGTATTAGAAAGAGTAAGTTACAATTCCAATTTGTAAACCACATGCCCCTTTTTTCTGTTTGGATAGCAATACTTCCAAGAGGTGCTTCCCAAATTATGAATATTTGAATTTTGAAAAATTGTTAACATATAAAACTCTAAATGAGATAAAGACAAAAGACTAAAATTGAAAGAAAAGTTTCTACTCTAGCATGATTTTTCTCATTGGGACAACTGAAATGGTCAACAGAAATAAAAATCTCTGACGTTCTCATCAGAAATAAAAAAAATAATAATCCCCTTGGTATCTTTGTTTCCTTTCTCCTTTCTTCTTTACTTTATCTTGGCACTATGGATATCCAGAACTCAATTACTACCTAAAAATATTCAAGCAAATGGAGCCATTTTAAATTCTAGCTTCATAAGAAACTTGACCTGTCTGAGACCTTCCTCATCTCATCCACCTCCTTCCTCCTGCTCCTCTGGCAATAACCACATGGTTCCTGATTCATTTCTGATGGACGTGAAAACACTGAGCCTCAGCACCTGAGAGTGAGGTGAGCACTTGCACAAGGGGTTGCTGTTGGAAGACTCCACAGTGAAGGTGCGAGATTGCAGAGGAACTTCAAGGGTTAACGTGGGAATTATGAGAAAAATGAATTTGTTTTTGTCCATAATTAGAAACAACATGTGTTCTCAAGCTTACACATTATCTTTTCTACCTTTATTCTAATAATAGAGTTGTGGGGACTGGGCCAGTGTTTGATCTGCTTGGAATCAGTGTTATATTCTTAAATATTCCAGTCAGCAATTTTCTTTAATTTTTAAGTATTAATAGAGACATGCCATTCTTGATCATTGCCTTAGGCTTATATTTATTATAGAAATAGGAAAAAGGAGATGATTACAAATAGCTAACTGATACATACATACACACATATACATACACACACAAACATCTGAAAAATAACTTTAGAATTTGGGGAATGAATTTCTACAGAGATATGTTGTCTGTTAATATTCATCAGTATCATCTTCTACATTACATATAAAATTTTGTTATACATTTATTTATTTTTATATTTTCTTCATACACAATAGTCTTAAAATTCATGAAGATAGGGCTTTACCTAGGGCACAAGTGCTCAGAATTACTTATTGGAAGACAAGGCATGGACAGATCTTGAAAAAGCCAGCCACTGAGCTAACAGTTTAATTGGCTAAAAACATGGATTGCATTGATCACAGGGCACTCCATCTGCAGTGCGATGATTTACTAAACTCTCAACAGACTCCCAACTGATGAAATTGTTGTGCTTTCTAGACCCAGATTATGATAACAGCTATAAAAGAGCCAGCGTTAATATCACCCAGAATTTATTTGGCAATCATTTGTTTATTGCTTAGTATACGTCAGGCAGAATTACAAATAATTCATTTAGTCCTTGCAGGAGTCTACAGATATAGCCATATTACTATCATTCCCATTTTATAAATAAGAAAATGGAGATATAGAAGGTCTAGAAACTTTCCCAATGTCACTAAACTATAAACTGTTGAGGTTGGAATGCCGATCCTGGAAGTCTAATTCAAAATCCTACCCTTTAAACCACTTTATTTTGTCTCTGCATCCTTCTACTAACATTACCTTTTCAGTAACAGTAAATAAACTAAAAGTTTAACAGAATATTTGGTACTTTCTTATTCTTTGTAATCTCTAAAGCAATATTTCTTTGCATTCATGTTTATCATAGTTTACAGAAAAAAACAGATAATTTCAAAATTCTGAATCTAGTTAAGGGAATAGAATGTATACATAAAAATGAGACAATATGAGATTAATAGCAATTCATTCATTCACTCATACTTTCATCTACCCACCCATATCCAACAAATATTTTTTAACACTTATTATATCTCAAACCTGTGCAAGACATTAGGGGTGGATCAGTGAACAAGTGAGGTGTCATACATGCTTTCACAAAGCTCACACTTTGTGAGAAAGACAGAAGCAAATCTGTAGAAAAATAGTTATGAGAGTGTGATTAATCTTTAACGTAAGTATAACATGGATGCTATGAATATACTGAAAATGTTCCTAAACTCTCTACATCATAACTTAGAGAAATTTGATTAAGAGGAAACAGTTTCTATGGAGAGAGTTTCCTGTAAAAGTGATAAGTGTAGGGGCCAGCCTTGTGGTGTAGTGGTTAAGTTTGCATGCTCCACCTCTGCAGCCCAGGGTTCACTAATTTAGATCCCTGGCACAGACCTACACAGCACTCATCAAGCCATGCTGTGGCAGCATCCCACATACAAAATAGAGGAAGATTGGCACAGATGTTAGCTCAGCAACAATCTTCCTCAAGCAAAAAGAGGAAGATTGGCAAGAGATGTTAGGTCAGGGCCAATCTTCCTCACCAAAACAACAACAAAAAAAGATGAGTGTAGAGTTCATAGTGAGATACAATCAAAACAAAACTCTACTGTAGACTCCAGTTGTTTTTTTTTTAATTCATCAATATCAATACAGTGTTTTCTTAAGTATGTTCTGTAGAGAACACTGGCATCAGAATCATCCAGAGTTTTCATTAATATGTATGTTCATGGTTTACACCCTACATATACTGACTAGAAACCTTAAAAGTGGAACCAAGGAATCTGTATTTTAATGAGACTCCATAATTACTATTTTACAAGCTGAAATTTGAGGAGCATTGAATTAAAATTTAGCTAATATTTACAATGTCTTTAGAATCTTAATATATTTTCATAATTTTGTGCAGTTCATAGAATTTTTGTTTAATTCTGTTGAAACAATTTTTGAATCACAATATCAATGCACACATTTTACAAAAGCAAACAAACAAATGAAAAAAACAGAAATGTAAACACCTGAGAAGTCTCCTTTATTCTTCCCCATTACTCTTTGAATAATCATAGTCAAATGATTGGAGAACATCCCTCTGTATCTCTCCTTCTCACTCTCTCTCTCTCTCTCTCGTGTGTGTGTGACTAGATCGCCATCCAAAAGGGCTATAGTGTTTATGATCTCATGAAAAGAGATGAAAACTCTTCTCTAATTCTGAATAACACATACTTATATTCCCTATCAATCTGATCAATAAAAAATAATTCATCAAATAGCTTCAATTTTGCACTTTTAAGTAAAATGAACTTGAATATATTTTCATGTATTAACTATAATTCTTCCTCTTGTCACCTTTTTTTTAGTTCTTTCTCTACTTTCCTAAGAAATCTTTTCATCGTTATATCATATGTGTTGCTCAGGTTTTTATAGCTTCCAAGGAAGAAGATCACGAACACCATTCTCAGACTATTTTGCATTTCCTAAAAGCTCATGGTAAATGAATCTGGACAAGAACAGATCAATTTTTCTTTCTGCCAATGCAGAGTATAGAGACATTTACTGTCTAACAGTTCTTCTAACAGTAGAGGTCTTTTATGGTCAGAGACAGATTTGAGACATAAATAATAATTATGAGAATGATGGCAATACATATCAACCAATATTAGATTTGAGTGTGTATGTGCAATTTCCTTTGGGCATACATTCAAGATGTTAACTGAAATTAACATATTTACAAGTAAAACATACCTTGAATATAATTAAACACATACACACATAGTCCAGTGTATAAAGAATATTTCTCATGGGTTATTTGCTATGAAAGATAGAAGACAACTTGAGGGTTTGAGAAAACTTTCTCACAAGATATGGAGTAAGAATGGCAGGTGCCTTCAATCCTGGGTTCATAACCTAAGGAAAGACAGCTGTTTGGGCGTTTTTGATTGGGACTCCTGCCCTCAGCAAACACATTTGATGTTCATTCATGGTCTCTTGGCTGCAAATACTCACAACCATCTGTTAGGATGGCATGTTGCCTGTTTACAAGTTAGTAAGTCTGTTCCATTAGGAAATGGGTGCCAAGAAATAAGTGTTCAGTTGGGTAGCCGTGTAAGTCTTGCACTGCAATTGCTGTGACTAGACCATCCTCTGTGACAAGTATATCTTATTTGTGTGGAGCTTTTTTTCCCCTTGGAAACTTATTTTGTATGTTATCAACTTTTTTTTAGAAAACCAGATATATTTAGCTTAGCACAGCATGGAGAGTTCCTTCTTTCTACAGATGCTGCTTGTATTTTTAACGTTGCATGTAGACAAACAATAAACTAGTACTATCGTTTAAAAATGACTTGCCTGTACATTGGGTAATTTTCCCCAGTATTGTTTACTTTTATATGCTATTACAAGTTTATATTATTAGTCTAGAGAATCCTGTCCAATATCTTAGAGTTGAATTTATTCTCTAGCTACATTTCAGCACTATCTTTCAATAGGCGCATATACTTAGGTGTTGGTTTAAGGAAAAAAATTAAAACCAAGTATTGATGTAGAATGCAGTAAATCAATGAGGGAACTCAGAAGTCTCTATGCTATACCTGTTATGTAATACTTACATAGACAAGAAAAAAATGTAATAATTTTCTCTTACTTAATGTATCTTTTCATTTTGGCCTTTAAGTTAACTTAGGAAATAGTTTTCTACAAGAAATATCATTCTCAAGTGTTTAATGAGTTATAATAACTATGAAGGAGGTATTTCTTAAAATGTAGTTGTACTGGTTTTTATTCCCTTAAAATATAAATTCAATAAAAGATGATTATTTAAAAGAATCCAATCTACCTATTTTATGTTCCTGTTATGATCATAAGTGTACTGCCTAACTTAGAAACCCGTGATTAAAATGGAAGGAAATCAATACCGCTATTGGTTGCCACACATTTCATGAGTCAGAAATTATAAAATGAACTAAGCAGAATTGAAGGGAGACAGGAGAGGAATGCAGTGAACCCAGACTAAAGTTTTAAATCCAGACACCATCTGTTAGCAACATCCCTTTGATGAGAAATGAATGAAAACGACCATGATCCCCACAGCTCACACACTCTGCGTCAGTGTCCTACAGTTGCTAAGGATTCCCAGTTTACATTTTCCAGCATTCCAGGCGAATAAAGTTGTTATGATCAGCAAGGGATCTGCTTTCAAATCCCTACATAGTGTCTTATTGAGTGAGATGGGATTCATAAGGCATGAGCATTCCATTGTCCTAGTCTGCAGATAGTCCCAAGCAGTCAGCTTGTTTGATGATTTCTCTCAGTGAAACTTAATCCTTTTTTACTACTCTCTGAGAACTGGAATGCTTCCCCTGCGAATAATTTTGCACACGTCCCTGCAAAAAAAGCAGCAGTCTAAAAAGTTATCTGATGTGGCCTAAGGAAATCCAGCACAGAGCAGTTCCATTTAACACCTTTTTGTACGTCCTTAGAAGCTCCACAGTGTAGCATGTGGTATAATTTTACTTCTGAATAACATTTTGTTCTTGACCCTTTTAAAAACTCTTCCACCTCATTCTTGAGGGTTGAGAGAAATCAGAACAAATCTTTAGTTCTTCTTAAAATTAAAAGTATAAAGAAAAATATCCAGAAGGCATTATCCTACAGTTCAAGTCTCTTGGCAAATGAAAATTCATATACACTGAAGAAGCACAATAAACTCATTTAATCAAGGTGAAGCTACAGAAGTGTCAGGGCATTTGTCGCAGAAGTTTACATAGGAAATTGGACATAGGGAATTGCATTGAAGGTAATAATTTAGGAAGGAATTATTTTAAAACAAGATTTTCATGCAAAAGGGTGGTGCTGAAGCAACTGTGGAAAAGAGAGTGGGTTCATGCACATAGAATCAAAATAGAGATAAGATTTTGTAGGATTGAAAGAGGCCACAGGAATTTAAATGTCTATGTAGATATTCAGTGGAACAATTGCCAACCCATTTTTTTAAGATTTTTTTTTCAAAACAACATCAACAATTTTTTGTATTCATCTTAAAATCTCAAGCCACAGTAATTAACTAGGATTTTTTTTCATGTTGGTATCATTCATTTACTCATTCTTTTACTTATTTGTTCATTTCATTGACACTGTTTAATTTGGGGATTGGTTGGAGTTAGAGGAAGGATTTATATAAAGATCAATGGGACACAAAAGAGGAATAGTTAATTTGTAAGGGAAAATAAACCTGTTAATTTGTTGGGGCTGGTGGAACAACGTACCACAAACTGCATGGCTTAAACAACATAAATGTGTTGTCTCACAGTCCTTAGGTTAGAAGTCCATGATCAAGGTGTAGAACAATTGGTTCCTCCTGAGGGTACGAGGGAGAAACCTGTTGCCTGCCTCTCTTCTAGCTTTCGCTGGTCTGCTGACAATCTTAGGCGTTCTTTGGCATCTGCCTCATCACTCCAATTTCTGCCTTCACATTCCCACAGCATTCTCCCTGTGTTCATGTGTCTTTCAAATACCCTTTTTTATAGGGACATCATTCATTGGATTAGGTGCTCACCTTATTGCAGTGTCATCTCATCTTAACTAATTACATCTGCAATGACTCTATTTCCAAATAAGATCATATTCTAAAATACGGGGCATTAAGATTTCAACTTACGGATTTTGGGGGACACAATTTAACCCGTAATAAAATATATCACTATATCACATAACTATCAGAATAACAATGTGATAATTATCTAGTAGCACAGGGAAAGGATGTCTAACTGCCAAGGAAATTAGGAACAGCCACACAGAAGAAGGGATAATTGAGAAAGTATTGAACATGAATATAAAATCACTCCAGAGTTGAAAAGGATTCTATGAATTCCAGATATTAGGGATAGAACATGACGATATACAGAAGTATTAAAAGGGTTACTCATCATGGTGAATCAGTGACATATTTAGAGTCTTTGGAGCAGAAGTGAGTGAAGACAGAACATTAAAAGGAAAATTAATAAATCATAATGAGTATAAGGACTACATCAGGACACCCATTTGAAGCATATAGACTGACACCTAACGCAGACTGCCACTGCCAGAGAAGTCTTGGCTTTCATTCACTCATTCATAAATATTTATTTAGCATCTACAAGATTCCAAGGCCAATTCTAGTTGCTAGGTTCATATCAGTGAAGAGAAAGATAAATACCTCAGTCTAATAGAGGTAAAAATAAACCAGTAAGTAAGAGAATATATGAATTGATATCAGGTGATAAGTTCTATTGAGAAGTGTAAAGCAAGGTATAAGGCATAGAAAGAGTAATTAGGTACAGTGGACATTGCTATTTTATACTGAGACACAGAAAGAGCCTTAAAGATAAGGTAGAATTTGAAAAGCAATACAAGGCAAGAGAAGGATCTACTCAGGTACCTGCTTGTCAAGGAAAGGAAAAGCCAATGTAAAAAATCCTAAGGGGAAAGCCTACTTGGCATTTTAGAGAAACAGCAAAAAGCCCTCATGGTTGAAGCTGATTGATTAACAGCAGCTAAATTCAGAGAGCGTGGGGGTGGGGGCGGAGAGCAGAATACATAAGGCCTTAGGAATGGGAAGGACTACGTGTTTTTTTCTCTGAGTGAGAAAGGAAGTCAATGGGGAAAGGGGATGTATTAAGCAGAGAAATGATCTTATCTAAATATAACTATGTCCCTATGTTTCTCTCTCTCTATTATATTTTATAAGATCATTTCTGCAATTTTGTGAGAATAGACTTTATGTTGGACTGTGTTGGAAGCTGAGTGATGAAAGTGGAGGATCTTGCAATAATCCACGTTATGGAGGCATGATTAAGGGCCTTAGCAGGGGTGATAGTAATAAGTGGCCAGATTCTGCATTTTTCTGGATATAATTTGAAGTGGAGGTGAAATAATTTATGGTGGATTAAATATTTGATGTGGAAAACAAAGTCAAAGACAACAAATGTGATTTTTTGATATGGGAAAGACTGAGTGTGATCAGGCTTTCATTTGTTTTGTGGGGGGAGATAGCTGAGGGGAATGAAGAGTTTGAGAGAACTCATATGTGGCAACAAAAAGAAGGCAGCATATATGGAAAAAAAGCAAGTAGATAGATAGACATGCAAGTTCTTTTTTGATTGTTTCTATCTACTCAGTAAAATGGGAGGCAAGTCATGAGCTGAAAGTAAGGATGAGGGAATAGGTACTAGAAATCTGAGGAAGGAAAGGAAGTGATGAAACAGTCATGGAGAAAAATAGCACAAAGAATGGACTAAGGGCTGCACAGCACAAAGGGAACTGTGGAGATCAATTTTCACGTATTTAAAGTGAGACCAGTTAGAGAGTATTGTATGTGTTTTAACAACTGTATTAAGCTATGCTGGAGCATAAAAGAATGATGGAAAGTTGGATTTACCTAAGATTATCAGGCAAGTGTGATGAACCAAGATTGAGACAAAGGATTCTAGGATGTATGCAATGGAGTAGTCTTAACAACAGACCATGGAATCAAAGTTGAGACAGAAGAGAAAAGAGAACACGAAGTGGATGAAAGAAAGCAAAAATCTTTGGATTAACATGTTGGTGTTGTGAAATGTTGACCCTGTAACAAAAGAGAGAGTAAACTGATAAAAATGAAGATGTGGAGAATTGGATACATGAAATTGATATTATAGAGGAGGTACAATTATTGAAAATGATACAAATTGCAAATGATATGTTCTATGTAAGGCTATTCTGTTTAATATGGTAGACATTAGCCACATATGGCTATTTAAATGAAACTTAATTAAAACTAAAAATTCAATTTTTCGGTAATGTTAGCCATATTTCGAATGTTCAACAGCCATGTGTGGCTAATGGCCACAATACTTGACAGTGAAGAGATAGAACAGATCTTTATTATTATAGAAATTTTTATTGGACAGTGCTGGTATAATAAGACAATGGAACAATTGACACAGGTAAAGTGAAAAGAAGCGGTTATGTTCTGGAAATATCAGGGTATTTTAAAAAGAAAGAAGTGATAAAAATTTTGAAATGTCAATGAAGAGAAAGAAGGATCTGTCATAACTTCTGACCGAGAGGTAGGAAAAACAAGATGCAACGTGGAGGGCTGCAAGATAAGCAGTTTTTTCACTAGATTTTGGCTAGAGCAAAAGATGAAACCATCATTCATAGTTGAGGTTGAGGATATAGTAAATTTTGCTGATGATTACTGTGATTTTTCAAAAGGCGAAGTGAAAATGTTTAGGGCGGTGGCAAGGTTGGAAGAAGGGGTCAGAAGAAGATATATGAAAGTCTAGGGGGATGAAACTCTGGGGATTAATTTAATGAGGATAAGAAAAGACCAGAATGTCTCATGCTTTTTATAGTATCTACGGTAAATATAAATAAAGGACATGGTTGAATTTGTTTCAGTGGTGTGCTGGATCCAGCTTATACTGGCTTGTGAGAGCTAATTGTGCACACCTTCCCAGTTCTCTGTATTTCCATCACCTGTATTCAATGCTTCCCCAATTTCCAACCCTTGGAATGCTGTCATGTTGATAGCTTGAAATCAGCTATGGTGGGAGTATTTACACTACGGAAATTAGCAAAAGCTACAAATCCGAGCTTTTTTGCCCCTCTCTGAGAGCTAGTTTATCAGCATACCATTGTGGTTCTGCTGCCTGTCAAACCGGTGAAGACTATGCTGCTTGGCAGAGGAGAAGCAGGCACTGTGTGTATTTGAATAGGGGTACCTCTGCATTCATTCTGATGGAGCTATGGGGGCCACGAGATGTGTAGTCTTAAAGGAATCTACAACTACTTTAGTTCATTCTTGTGAGAGAACATAGAAACTGTAAATATTTATGACCATAGGGCGCATAAAGACATAAGACAGCAGGTAGGGAAGCTCTCTAGATAGTGAAGGACTTTGTATATCATACTACTAATTTTTTTTGGAGAGAATAAGTGACCAGTGTTAAAGGGAGAAATAGAACAACCAGATTTGTAACTTTGTAAGCTCTTACACAATACTAAAGGAAAAAGGGGGAAAAAGGTATGGTTCTTTTTAGAATCCAAATAGATAGAACTTATATAGTCATCAAAATTCATAGTTGTGTCCAGATTCATGGAGAAACTTTTTATTTCTATTACATACAATGCCTTGGGGAAGGCAATTTGTGTTCATTCGCCCGAGTATGCATGTTTTCTTAGCATGCTAGAGTAACTTTGTGAAAGGAAACTCATGGGACTGGTCCTAGTTATTGGGAGAATTTATTGGCCGCATTATATTGGCTATTCTTTGAAAATTAGTAGAATTCCAATCAAATTTTATTCAATGAGAGATATTTTCCCAAAGATTATATGAACGCTAATATTATCTCCTACTCTCTCGATAATCTTGACCCCCAACCCATCACCAAGGAACAAAATGAAACGTAATAAAAGTGGTGGAATACAGACTTTTGATGCTTATCATATCCATGGGTTACACTTCCTTTAACGTTCCTGGACAGGCTCCAGGCATTAAGGCTTACATTGCTCTACATGGAGAAGGTCTGATTGGGTTCTTAACTGAGAAAGATGAGAAACAAATATCTGCAACAGAGAAAGGAAAAGGAAAATCTTTAAAGAGTTAACTGGCCAGAAAGAATGGCAAAAGTTGCACAATCAAAAGTTTTCTACCTGCCTGAGTTTCCTCCAATTCTGCTTGATAATTTGTTTTGCTTTTGATTTGCATTATGACCCAGTAGCATCAACCTTCTGCGAATGTAACACATTTAATATTTCTCTATCCATATCCATTTGGAATTCATTTCTAGTAAATGAGTCTCTTTATTTTTAATTATTCCTTTTCTATTCTTGCCCTCTTGAATTATGGGGTTTTCTCTGAGATTTGGTTGTACTCTAGTAAACCCTTGCTATTATGGAATCTTTATTATTTTCTTTGGATTTATAATTTTTAGTATGGTATCTTTTCAAAATCTGTACTGTATAAAATTTCCTTAATTATCAAAATCAAAGCAACACAAATAAACAAAAGTGAAAAAAATCAACAAATTGTGTTGGGTGGAATAAAATAATAAATAATTGAGAAAGGGATAATATGCTATAGGTGTAAAAGAGTACAAAATGATAAGAAAAATAAGAATACCCAATAATAGTTGGAAAATGTATCTAAAAAGACAATTCCCTCCCTAAAAAAAAGCATAAATTATGTCATGTATTGTTTCAACGTATCCATATTGAGTGCTTACTTTACGGCAGATTTTGAGCTGAACTTTAGGGATATAGTGATGAAGAAGACAAACAGAAGCCATTCTGCTTTCATGAAATTGTTGTTGTAGCAATTATGATAATATTAAACAAATAATTACCAAAGTATTTAAATGCTATCATGACAAAAACTGTGAAATAAGACAACAAGATCCTACAAGAATATTGGCCATTAGTAAAGATGGTACTAAGAAAATTATTTTAAACAGAAACCTGAAACATAGCCATGAAGTAGAGAAAAAGCAGTTGGTACAGAAGGGGAAATATGTGCAATATTTTGGAGTCAAAAAATAGCTTTACAAGCTTTAGAAATAAAGGAAAATATAGGAGGTGATTAAGATAAGACTGAAAGGGTAAGTGGAACACAAATCATAAAGAAGTTATTTGTGGCAGAATGTATTATTTGCTCAGAGTTCGTTTTCCTTCTCTGCCTTTGCCATTATTCACTGGGAGCAGAGTAAAATTCTCCCATCACTAAGCTTAGCAGCATAACATGACTTAATCAACAGAATGTAACGGAAGTGAAAGAGAAGGCAAGTTAAGACTCAAGGTCTTAATAGACCCCTCCTGAGCATCAGATGTCTGCTTTGTGAAGATGTACCTTATGTAGCCCTGGCTTCTTCAGCCTAGGTAGGATGAAGATACCTGGATCAGATCCTGGTCTGAATCTGGCTTAGCCAGCTAAGGTCAACTGAGAGCAACCAAACCACAAGCAACCTACAGACCCATAAGTATAAATGATTATTGTTGGAATCCAATGAGATTTGCTGGTTGTTTATTATGCAACAGTGCAGTTTCTGGTTATTTGTTTTAATTTTTATAGATCTTATTAACTTAAAAAAGATCTCAGGATTTTGAATCACATTATATTTATAGATTACATTTAAAAAAGTTGCTATATTTATTGAGTCCTTCAATCCAACAATATGGTTGGTCTTTCCATTTGTTCATGTATCCTTTTGAGTATCGTGGTAGTAAGATTTTTTTTTATATTGTTATTGAACATTTCTTAAAAGTATAGCACTAGTTATTTAATCTTTAATCATTATTTTTATATTTTTTAGATTGATGAGAAAATTATGTTTAAATAATTTGGGGAAATATTTACATAGATATGGAGCAGTTGAAAGTCCAGATGAATAAGCATAAATAATTTTAAGCTGTTCTAGTAATAAAAATTCAAATGTAATTAAACAATGCTATTTAGCAAAGTTTTTGATTGATTTAGAAAGAAATAGATTGACTTAACAAAAACAGTGAATACATTTATTTATTATTTATACATGTGTAGAAGAGTACACATTTTTTTAAAATATGTCAGTTTCTTTAAGACCAAGTAAATTTTCATACCTTTTATCAGATTATTGATGTATCAGGACCAAGACGTGCTCTACCTTAAATTTGCTAAGTATCATTTCTCTTACAGGCTGTTAGCCATCCTTGGCTATCATCTTATCTCATGGCACCTTTGGTTACCTTGACTGTGTTTAATATGAATGCTAGACTCTTTGCATGGCTTCTATGGTGCCCACCATGGTGAAAGCTACAGCATATTCAATGCCCAATTCCTACTCAACAAGTCCCAGGAATGAAAAATTGGCCTGCAGCTCTTGTGGATTCAAGTAACATAGTACACCAGAGAGCATGGGACCTGGATTCCTAGGCTTCTTTCAGAAGTAGTAGCTAATATATATTCTGGAAATGTGCAAAAGTAACATTTTATGGAATAAAAATTAGCCGATGAGAGACAGGGGAAAGAAAGAATTGGCAGAAAAATTCCTCTCTCTTCTTCCCTCTGATGGACTATTTCAAGGCCCAGAGGTTCCATGTGGCCTATTCAGGATGTGCCATATATTCAAGACAACAGCTATATTTTCATGTGAAGTAATATATCATGCTGTATTTACCTATACTTTTTCTCAGCATCACTTCCAGTTTCCTTTATTCGCTGCCCAGGGGTTACAATTTCAATTAAAACATTATCCTGTAAATTACGCAGTAGATTTTTTTTCTTGTAGAATCAACACTAAGACATTTATGAATTCTGAAAATATATCATATTCCTATAAAAAGAATTTATCCCTAAAAGGAGTTCTTTTAACATAACCTGTAAAACAATAAAAATCAGAGGTGTATTAAATCCTCAATGACAGAAAATATTTTCACTATTTTTCTCCATGTGTTGGGATTTTTCTCATCAATAAAATGATTACATGTAGATTTTGAAATAACGTAATGAGGAAATTCAGTAATGTTGAGTAAAACAAGCAGAACAGAGAACTAATTATGCCGTATGATTTCAAAATTAAATAAATTAAAAATGTCAATAAAGTTTGGTGGAAAATATACACAAGTATGAGGTTATTTTCTTATATGAAATTTTTTTTCCTTCTTTTTATAGTTTTCTTGCTCTAGTAAACAACACAAAGTCAGTATTATTTGTAATATGTTCTGTAGCATTTCTCTAATTTTAGAAACCCAAATTCAAACTTGCATTTGGCTAGTTATGTTATATGAGTAATACCATGTGATAAAACACTTTGAAATCATTCTCTGAAAGTTTTGGGTAAAATTCTAAACATTGCATAAAAATGCAAAGTAATACAGAGTTCTAGAGGCATGAAAACAGCTTTGTTCTATAAACTGGAACAAGCCTTCAAGGCTCAGAAACCAGGCATCTTTACTATGATTTAGAATATGAACCAATTCATAAAATGCAGCAAACTATAAAGTCATAAACATTAATCTTCAGAATGAAAGCCCACAGTACAACAAAGTAAGAATAAATATGTAACAGTATGAAGTGTAAAAGATTAGAAATATAAAGTTTAAAGATAGCTGCTTGTATTTACCTTACACAATTTCTTTCATGGAAAAACTAGCATTCCTTTAATTTTAACATTAAATAATAAATGTAATATATTCCTTATAACTTAAATTTTAAAACTCATTAAGTACAAAAATATAATTCTCCTCGACTCTATTCTACAGGAAGCATCTCTGATATACTCTTTTCCTTAATTATTTCGTGTATATTATTCCAGATGTATTTCAGACTGTGTGATATGAATTATATAAAGACAATGTTGACAAGATGATTGCTTTCAACTCTGAAGATTATTAGGCCACATTTACTCTTCTTAGGCACTCCAAATTCTTTTTTATTTGACCATGCCATATTTTTACTGCTATATTTCTCCCTAGATGAGAAATACTGTCATGATTGGTATATTCAATTGTTACTGAAAAGATTATGTGTGACCAAAAATCCTCACACTGTGAGATTTACTGGAAATAATCTATTGTTGCATAATGGCAGCTGTTACTTTCAAGATTTGTTAGGTTTTAGACTCCTAAGAATTTTTATTGCTTGCCCTTTCAATAAGCAGATCCATTTTTCTTTCCTCAACTTGTACAATGACCACTTAGTATAAGGATTGCTATTCTAAACACTGACGGTCACATCTAAAAACAAAGCAATCAGTCAACAGTGAAATATAAGATTTGCAGGGCACCAAATATCACCTGCACCTCCTTCTGTCTCTCTCTCTCCCTCTTTCATAGGCATAATGATTGAAATGACGCAGTCACTCACTTCTTTGTGTAAAGGCACTTGTTAAAGAACAAATATTGAGAAAAAATAATACTTCTATCTATCATCTTTCCAAGAATTCTACTTCAGTCCTCTGGCTGGGCCTAAAGCGGAAATCAAGGGACTTGTGTTTTCTGCTTCTGTGAAGAGTGATGGCACTGGTGAGAAGATTTTTTTTTTTGTAAGTGAAAGGAAGAGGAAAATAATAAAATGAGTCATCTTAATTGCACTTATTTGTCTTAGATGGCAGTTTTTGAAAACCTGATCTACTAGTCCTGTGCACTAAAACTTCATATATGATTCTTTTATTACCACTTTACCTTGTAAAGGCCTTGATATTTCAAAATGCATCCATATTCATATCCCAGTGAATCATATCACGGTCATCAATTAACAATGAATTTCTATGGTTGCTTTGTGATCTACCTACTACATCCAAGTTTAAGTAACAAAATATCTCAAGCATAAGATATTAAAGTTTCTTGCTGACTTTCTTATTTGCTTCCTTAAACTATACTTTCCTTGAGTGACGAAACTACATTTTATTTATGTTTGTATTAGAGTCACTGCCCCATTCTTTAGGTAAATAGCCAGTAGATCGTTACTGGAAAAACAAAGAATTCATCATTTGAAAGATTGAGAGGAAATGGGTTAAAAATCAGTTAAGTCTGATAGGGAAGAATTACATGTCTAGATCACGGAAGACTGCCTGTGGAAGTAAGAAAACAATAATGGTGAGGAGAAAGATTAAGAATGTAAATAAACCATTACTTGTTTTTAGAATTCTTTTTTAAAGGAATTCAAAGCAGAGAATGAGTGACCAACAGAAAACGTTATCTTCTTTGCAAATTAGTCTAAGACCAATTCTGCTTAACATGGATTCAGAATAGAAGTGTCTGGGTGCCACAATGGTAAATAGCTTACATATTTATTAACTTTACAATTCAAAAAATACTTTATCAAATCTCTAATTGAGTACATCCATATTCTTATCCAAAATTATCTGGGTTACTAGCAGAGATCAAAAAGGAGGCCGCATCAATGGGGTTCCTGCTGGTGTTCCCAAAGCAAATAAAACAACTCTTATCTGAATTAAATATTACTTTAAGCTAAAAATTTTACTTTAGAAAGGGTATTGTGCAAGAAAAAAAGTGAGAAAACCACTAACTTTGAAGTTTCTTCTAGTTCTAGCATTCAAACTTAAGCTGATTTTCTTTAATGCTTTCATAGGAAACTTGTGCCTTTTACATTAATTGCAGTGGAATAGAGCTATACATATTCTGAGAAGAAAATAAAGGCTTTGATTTCCATAGACTAGATTAATATTCCAAATTCACAGACATTTGCTTTCTTTACTTGTAAAGAAGCGGCCTCTTCTTATTTCCATTCAAACACCTGAATTATCATTCCATACCCTGCCTCTGAGAGATAGAAAACCACTACCTTTCCCTCTTGTCTTCACCACTTCAGACAGTGATTCCTAGTGAGGTTAGGTGACTTACTAAGGATCATATCAAAAGTCAAAATTACAGCAGGAATTCCTGGTCACTCATCTTTCGTTTTCTCTGGAAAACCCATGGGAAAGGCACAAGTGTGCTACAAGCTCCATCTTCTCCTCAAATTTACTTTTCACCAGCAGGAGCTATGCAATTAAATTCATCTTGGCATTCTTAAGGAAACTGAAAGCTTGTAGCAGGAAGCAAAATTCAGTAACTGAAAAGCAAATCAACTAAATTAAACATTTTAAACAAAATACCAATATATCTATTTATGTTGCATTTGTATAGAGGGATCCAGTGACGCGGGGACAGTGAGCCGAAGAGTTGAAAGAAAGATTTCTTGGACTCTCAAGGTCTGGCAGTAGAGCTCTTTTGTTTAGAGAATAATATGGAATAGCATGGGGACAGGACCCATGGGCAGCAAAGAGCTGTTGCATGGGGACAGGACCCATGGGCAGTGAAGAGCTGCTGCCACTGCTGCACAGGGACAGGACCCATGGGCAGTCAGAGCTCCTGCTGCTGCCCTGAGTTGAGGGTTAGAGCTAAATTTATAACGTACGGGTACGTGACTTATTTTTACTGGAAAAAAAGAAAAGATGATGTAAAAAGTCATTAAATGGTTTCAGTGCAGATGGGGTCTGGTTATTGTGCGGTCGTATAACTTTAGATACGAATCTGGTCACATAGATTGGCATGTAGGTGAGGATGCCCTGGGCTTCTCTCCCTGGGGCAGCCTTAGTCCACATCATCCAGGATCCCTTACAAGTGGTAATTAACTATAAGAATATTCCGTCAGATTGTACCAAGAGAGGTTAATCTCCTTAGTTATAATTTAATGTCACATTAGATAGGCACCATCTCTTTTCAAGTTAGGTATATCTATATTTGTTAATGGGGTTTATTTGCATTATTTATTATGTTTATTCTCTCTTAAGCTTAGACTATAAGCTTCATGAAGACCATACTTACCTCTTATTTACTTCTGTAGCCTCACTGCACAACAGATTTTCTAGTATACAGTATTTGCCTGCATAAATGAGCAAATACGTCAAGGTTTATCTTAAGGCTATTCTCCCAAAATGCCCTATTTAGCAACTTCAAATGTTAATAAATTATCTATCAAAATATTAATACCCATTTTTGTGGATGTTAATTACACTTTACTATCTTTTTTTTTAGTTTTCTTTTTATCTATTTATTTATTGAGGTAACATTGGTTTATAACATTATATAGATTTCAGGTGTACATCATTACATTTTGATTTCTGTGTAGACTACATCGTGTTCACCACCCAAAGACTAATTACCAACCATCATTGTACATATGTGCTTAATCATCCCTTTCACCCTCCTCCCTCCCCACTTCCTTGCTGGTAACCACCAATCTAATCTCTGTATCTATGTGTTTGTTTGTTGTTGTTGTTGTTTTCATCTTCGTCTGATGAGAGAGATCATAGGGTATTTGACTTCCTCCATCTGACTTGTTTCTCTTAACTTAATACCCTCAAGGTCCATTCATGTTATTGCAAATGGCAAGATTTCATCATTTTTATAACTGAGTAGAGTTCCTTTGTGTGTGTATACCACATCTTCTTTGTCCATGCATCCCTTGATAGGCACTTAGGTTGTTTCCAGATCTTGGCTATTGTAAATAATGCTGCACTTTACTATCTTTTAAATTTCCTTGATTATCATGTTTATTGATATTTAACTTTGCATGCTTTTTTTTGCCTTTGCTTTTTCCTAAATAATCTGTAAACTCCTAATGACAAGAGTATGTCCAACATTTCATTTCATCCCTAACAAACTTGAATAAAATACTTTTTAGAAATTTATAGTCAAACAAATATTTAGAGGGAATCTAGTCTTACCAGAGGCACGTAAACACCTAAAATGGAGTGGCAGGAGCTGTAACCCAGGTTCATCAGATAAACAGTGCCCCATTTCTTGCCAAATCTTGTGTGGTTTTTAAAAAGGCAATTTCCCTCTTCTTTCCTCTTCTCTTTTCTTCTTAATTGGAGGAAATTAGCAGAGGAGATGTATATCATCTACGACAACTAATCTTGATTCCCATCATTCAGCAGCCATCTTAGCTGCTGAAAGAATGGCTGAGCTCTGCAGTACACATGATTCATGGCTTGGACAGAGCCCAACATCTCCCCATAGCTGGTTTTGCCCCGTTTTGGTTTCCATTGACTTAGGCCGGGACTATCTTCCCAATGCACCGTCCATTTCTTTTGGGTAGTTTTCTCCTAGGTTTGCATGGTCATATTCTCTGACAAAATGGGCCCTACGAAAGGTAACTCCTGGCAATTCATACCCATGCCTCATGAAAACTGAGTGTAACTTGGGGAAATTAATCTCAGGTCTACAGAATTTTACCAAGTCATTTTTGCTACATTTCAGCTTCATTCAGGAATGACCCAAGAATTGTTCGTTCTATTGCCTGAAAAAGGGAGGAGATGTTAGGTCCCTTCTGCCCTTGTTCTTAACTCTAATATGTAATATATCTCCTGCTTACCAAACCAAAGTCTTGAAAGAGAAAGTGGACAATTATTACTGATTGTTTCACTCTTCTCCCTTATATCTTTCTTTTCACCATTCTCAAGAAAAGGAAAAGATATGTGCTTCCTTTTAAAAATTTCCTCATGATAAAACTTTCCATTCTATATAACATAGCCACAAGGCCTCAATGTCATGGGTATAAAGGGTATCATCTCTGTGGGCAAGGGTCTTCCAGTTTGGAGGAGATAAGAGACATAGTCAATGTGGAAAAATTTTATTCTTCCAACATTGCATAATTCTCACATCTACAGTCGTGTTGCATCAATTATATATGTCAAAAACTGAATGTTACACTTTTTTTTTCACTCCTTCTGTAATAAATTCTAGTCCGCCGCACTCTCTAGGAAGATGAATGCCTCTGGCCAACTGGGTCAAAGGACTTGTTCTCAAAAAGATAAAAGTGGATTAAAATATTAATCATTTAAAACTATTAGCCTATTTCCTACATAATAGTCAGCTTGACTGTGACTATATCTTACATTTAGATGAGATTCAAGTCCTGATTTGGTAAATGACTCTTCCAAAGAGACTCATTTGTTTATGGGTTAAGCCGGGATTTATAAACAGGGTTCATTATTGTTCTTCCCATTTGGCTTTTACCTATTTGTTATCAGGCAGAGACATGGAAAAAAGAAGATTGCCCTAGGATGCTCAGTATCAAAACAGAACCTGATAGAAGCAGAAGATGAAGAATGATTCTGAGCATGACACTTTCACTCTTATAAATCTTTCCTAGATTCCTTAATTCCTTATTTCCTAATAACACATGTTCTACTCAATATACATCAGAGGAGAAATGCTAAGACAAGAAATTCAGTGGAAAATATTTAGGATCAAGTAGCTTTCCTTAGAACATTAAAATGTATTAGCATATGATCAATTGAACCCTTATAATTGAGATAATTTTTCAGACAATGAAATTCCATCTTTATGACAGCAAAATTTAAATGTGTGCTATGATTTTAAAAAGGTGAGAATATTATTATATTTTTCAAGCCAAATGGAGGTCCTTAAAAACACTCAAATGAAAACATTTTTGAGGCAGGAGATTAATGTTAGGGAAAGAGGATAGAGAAAGGGGTGGAAACACAGACACGACCAGCTTTCTTCATGGAATTGGCCAGTTTCACAGAAAACTAGCTTAAGGCTTAGCACTTAAGCTGAAATGTGGGAGCTTGTCTTTTTTCTAATTATGGTAACATATTATAACAAAAATATAACCATATGATTCACCACATAAAATACTAATTATAGGGAAATCAGCATTGCCACGTGCTACTGATAGAGCAATAATTGTATGAAGTGTTAAGGGAGCTGAAACTTTAATTGTGTACATATCTTTTAAGCCAGTCAATTCTCTTTTAGTAACTCAACCAGTGGAAATTATGAGAATTTACATAAAGCTTCATGAACAATTGTAATTCATAATAGCACCCAATAGTGAACAAAGTCAAAACTACGAAATTTTATACAATATTCAAAATCACACCTAAATAATATATATAGTAAATTGTTTATGATATATGATTAAATTTGTTCATCATTTGCTAAGTGAAAAGCATCACGTTACAAAATTCTCCAATATGATCACTATAGACCTATGTTTTCTGTTTGTTAGTGCCATCCGGTCAATTTCTATTCCTAACAACGCTGTGTACAGCAGAGCGGAACCCTACCTGGTCATTTTGTGCCCTCCTCTCACCTCCTGGCACTGCGTCAGACAATGTTCTGCTGCTATTCATAGAATTTTTATGGCCAATGTTTTGGAAGTGGGTGGCCAGGTCCTTCTCCCCAGGTCCTTCTTAGTCTAGAAGCTCCAGTGAAACTTGTCCACCAGCTAGTATTTGAAATACCAGTGGCATAGCTTTCAGTATCACAGCCACATGCATTGGCCACAGCATGACAACTGACAGACAGTAGTACATGGTTTCTTGACCAGAAAATGAAACCAGGCCCTGGCAGTGAGAGTACTTAATCTTAACCACTGGACCACTGGGGCTGGCTACCTATGTTTATAGAAACAAAACTCGCTTTTGAGGAAGGAAATGATGATGTTGACATAGGGTAAATAATTCTCTTTTTAGGGCAATAGAGCCTGAACACCAGGAAAAGATGTGCTCAGAGTACTTTTTTAGAAGAGAGTGGGTTGACCCTGACTGTGAAAGTCAATGTGAGCAAGTTAAGAAAGATGGTGTAATGGAAAACATGAGGTAGGACTCTATATAGAGATGTAAACACTTTCTTGTATTTACCATCTGCTTTAACTAAACCTTCTGTAAATCCTTGTTAAGAACTGGAGGCTAGTCGTTTCTATTCAATACCTGGGGTCAGGATTGTTTTGCAGTTTGATAAGAAGTTACAACCAGAAGGTTGTTACAAAAAAAAAGACAATTCTAAGTACCCATGGCACTCAAGGAAACATCTTAGGGAAACCTCATGCACTCACGTGTGTGTGTAGGCATGGATATATTATTCTAAGTATAATAAAAAAAACCACTAGGTTCTTATTTAAAACTAAATAATTTGGAATGTGTGTTGATTTTAGGTTCACAAAATGGAGGACAATCATGACAGTTTTCACCTTAAATAAAGTGGGCAGTACTCACAGTAGAAACCTGAATTTTGAAAATATTCTGAGAAGTCCTTTCTTCTTTAGTCATTTAGCAAATTACAATGTTTCTTGAGCTATTTATGATACATATTTTTAGACTCCACCTTATTTTAGGTTCAGCTTTAGGGGTGCTTGCAATACAAAGCATGGATCACACAAATAGTCCAATAGTTCCCAGTAGTACTACTGACTCTGATGGAAGAGGTAAAGGATTAAAAAGTTAAACTACATTTATAGGCCAAATTCAGAAATTCTGGAAAATTGAACATCCTCTAAATAAGGTTAAGGACTAATAAAAAGAAATGCAACTTCATTTATATCTTGATTTCTGCAATACATATGAATAGAAGGTCTATAAATATCAATTAAGAGGAGCATTGGGAACTATTGGACTATTTGTGAGTGTGTATGGAAATCCGAACTGGAGGGAGAGGATCCAACAGGGAGGTAGGACTAAGATTTTGTAAAAGATCCATGCTTAATTACCAACAAAATTCATTTCCTGAGGGCCCAGCTTCATTTTTATAACTGTCATTTAAATAATTTATCTGTGAGCCCATTTGTTCCCTAAATTAGTTTGTCAAGCCAATTATTCGAACCTTCAGATATGAATAACTACTTTAAGTTAAGGAAAGCAGCTCATCCTAATGCTGAGTGAAACTGTATTTAAAGACATCACATCCAATTTACCGAGAAATTTTTGCTCCATGATAAAGTAGCATTTTAGTGATTTGCTTATGCATTTTGTAAGCATATTACATAAACTCAACTACTATCCTAATGCTAAACCCTAATTCAATTGAATTTATTGATAATAATGGACTTTTTCTATACCTTACTCAATTTGCCAATCTATCTCTTTATCAATTGATATTCCTTTCTCCAACTGTTATCTCTCTGATGACCAAATGGCTGATTTTTGAACATTCTTCACTATGTATGTTGCATTAAAAAAAAAGATCTTGGAAATGATCATTAAGTTAATTAACTTGTGACTTAAGTCATCACCTTACTTTATTCTTGGTCATGTATCATAGACACAATGTATGCTATGGGGAAAGTATAGAACAGATGGCAGTGACTTTAAGTTTAAAGGAGGATGCTTGTATAGCTATGCTTCAGTGAGAATGCAGCATTTAAAGAAAAGCTTGGGAGAACTGTAGGAGGCTAAAAACAGGAGTGGCAGTAGATAGAAGGGGGTAGTAGATGGACATGAGTTTTGACAAATAAATAGAAACAGATCACAAAGGACCCAGAGGGCTATTTAAAAAGATTTCATTTTGTTCTGAGTGAAAGTGGTGAAACTTTGAAGGATCGTGAGCAAAAGACTGACTTGATATAACTAGATTTTACTGAATCATCCTAGCCTAACCTTGATATATAACCAAGGCTTGGAGAAGCTAAATGATTAATGGGTCCAAGTCACAAGGATGACCAGTGGAGAGTCATAAACAGAATGTTATCCACAACCTGTTGTCTTCCAACAGTCAGTAATTTGGCTAAGTTACTTAGTGACAAAATCAAGATGGTGACGTGCTTCAGATATAATATTTCAGGGGACTCTGAAACTTATTCAGAATCTATAGCGTCAATTCTCTTTCAGAGTTATCTTAGAGGAAAAGAGAAGTCGTTTTAAGGAGATGGTCTACGTTCTCCAAAGAATCTTCAAAGTGCCTCAATGTTATCTAAAGCATGTTCAAGGCAAACTGGTCTGCGTTTGGCAAAACTAAATCTTTGAATGTGTTCGAATGGGGGAACTGCAGTGTGTAACCCATCTGATTACATTTTTAAGTATTTGAAATATAATTAAGTGAATGAGATAACTTCTCTTTAAAAAACCACAGAAAAAGCATTCAAGAGAAAAGACAGCCTTTGAACTTTCTACAGTGGAGCTGACTTCTGATTTCTACATAACTTCTGCTTCCACTGGTTCTTAATAAGATTAGCTGCAGGATTTACTAGTAAAGGGCAAAGCTTGTTCAATAATATCCAACTGTTCACAGTGAATGTGAAATGGGCCCAGATTGAAACATCTATCTCACTTCTTATAGACACTTCTTCAACGCCACAGTGTTCATTCTTGTAGCTTTTAAAAACATGGTGCTGAGTTAAAATAGCATAACTTCTTTGGACTGTCCCCGTTATATCTTTCCTCTACATTGATTTTTCTCAGAAAGCTCCATGGTATTGAAAATAAAAAAATAAAAAAAACTGAACCTTTCTTATACAGTATGATTTTCTGGCAGGCTTTTTCATTTTCTTTAAGGCCCCGTGGGTAAACTTAGATTCATGAAGGAGGTAATTCAAGGAGAAAATTAAAGAGTGAAAAATTTTCTAATCTGTTTTTCGGAACTATGTAAATGTTCAGCATTGAGAGTGCTGTTTGTAGAAATCGTATTTTAATATTGATATGCTGTACCATTAGTAATGAGTTTTTAAAAGCCTAAATTTAAAATATTCCTACTCGTGGAGGATAAATAAAGACATATGTAAATTTTGCCTTTGGGCTACTCATTCATTTGGCAATCTATGAACCAGAGAACTTAAACTAGTTCAAAAGTTTTAAGTAAGCCATATTTTTGAGAGTAAAAGTGAGATTTAAATGATGTTATGCTTCAAAAACAAAGCAAAATTATCATATTAGGTAATAATAAATATAATAAATGTAGCTTGACAATTTAAAGCATCTGTAATACTTGGTTGGATCATGGATTAAACAAAAAGGAGGACTGTAGGAACAATTGGGGAAATCTGAATATGGACCTAAGAAAGATATTGTTATTTTATCTTTGTTAAATGCTTTGAGAAGATCATTATATTGTGGTTTGGTGGAAAGACGTCCTTGTTCATTGGAGATACATGCTGAAATTACATATAAAAAGGAGAGGTGGGGGAGAAAGGAAGAAAGCAAATGTGGTGAAATGTTAGTAACTGGTGAATCTACAAAAAGGATACATTACAACTTTCTTTAACTTTCAATTTGCTCAAAATAAAAAGTTTGCAAAAATAGTATTAGCTATGTGCCTTAACCAATCCTTCATTTATTCAATTATCACTGAGTCAAACATTCACTAGACACGAGAAATATGAAGGTAAACGAAGACTAGTCCTGCCCTCTGATAACACACACTCCAGTAGGGAAGATAAACATTAAACACGCACAAAGAACTAATTATGGAAATCACAATGATTAGGCAGTGCTATAAAAATATATAACAAGAGACATGAATTTAGTTACCAGAGGATAGGAGGGCTTCCTTAAGAGGATGACATGGAAGACACAATATGCAGAATGGGTAGGATGTGGAGCCAGTGATGTGGGCCGGGGCAAAAGTGTTTCAGAAAGAAAGGAGGCATCAAAGAAGTCAATGAGTGCTCTCATTTATGTAGGATGGGTGATTGTCAGTGTAGGAACCTGACAAGAAACCTTAGCCAACATAATTTTCCTGGGCATAGTAAAATTTTGGAGGACAGACGGCACAAATCAATCTTGCTTAGTGAAATATCCCCAATATGCCTAATGCAGTCACAAACAAAGTAATTGTTTATAAATATTGTTGAATTGAATAAAGCTGCCTATTTTTTCATTTTATTCATGAAGAACATTATAAAATAATCATTTGACTATTTAAACAGCTGAAATATCTATTGAACATACTACATCAATTATCGTTTCAATGCAATAACCTTGTATTGAGTACCAGCAATATAAAATATATCTATGTTTTATCAGATAACAGGAGTCTAATTAATGTGATTTAAAGTGAAGTCATGTAGGTATATTGGTAACTGAGAGAAGGAATAGAGAGAAAAAAAAATCCATTTTATAATTATTTTAATTCTACCCCATATGACCTATGAAACAGAAGTTGTGTCATTTAAAGCAGAACAAGAAAACACATATATTATGAAAATTAAATCTTTGAATGTACATCTGGAGTGAAAAGTTAAAGTAAAAAATGTCAAGCAAAAGTTTTAATAATTGACCAGTACATATTAATTAAACCCCTACTTCAAAACAAAAAAAGAAATAAAAAAAAATTTAAAAATACATCCATTCTGGTTTACTCTGGTAAACATATTAAGTATGAGACAATATCCTTGTCACTTTAGACCCTAAAATCTAGTATTAAACTATAGAGAATAAAAGTAACATAAATTATAAGTACATAAAAGTATCAATCTGCATAAAGCAAAAATTCTAAGGCCAGAAGATATTAAAACTAATCCTTTTTGCTGCATACAGTTTTTAAAATTTTTTATATTATAATTTTCACGTACTTTTTGCCTGTGACTTTGTTTTCCTTCCTTCAGTTCTGTTGGCCTGGGAAATGAGAGTTTCCAGTTTTTCTCCCCTTTAAGCGCCGACCGAACACCTGTGGATTTGTTTTTTCTTTCCTAGTAGGAGGGGAAAGGAGTTGTCAGCTAAATTAGAGTTTTATGCTTATCAAATGAAATATTTCCATCTTCCCTCCAATAGTATCAGCAAAATGATGCAATTCTTAGTTGACAAAGAGCAGTTTTTGAACTAAAACTTGATGCGGGGAGGGCGAGCCGAAGAGTCCAAAGATTTCTTGGACTCTCAAGGTCTGGCAGTGGTGCTCTTTTATTTAGAGAATAGTACGGAATAGCATGGGGTCAGGACCCATGGGCAGTGAAGAGCTGCAGGCATGGGGACAGGACCCATGGGCAGTGAAGTGCAGCTGCCGCTGCTGCGTGGGGACAGGACCCATGGGCAGTCAGAGCTCCTCCTGCTGCCCTGAGTTGAGGGTTAGGGCTAAATTTATAAGGCATGGGTACGTGACTTACTTTTACTGGAAAAAGAAAAGATGATGTAAAAAGTCATTAAATGATTTCAGTGCAGATGGGGTCTGGTTATTGTGCGGTCGTATAACTTTAGCTACGAATCTGGTCATACAGATCGGCATGTAGGTGAGGATGCCCTGGGCTTCTCTCCCTGGGGCGGTCCTAATTCAGACCATAAAAATCCACCGGGTCACATAGTTCTGCATGTAGGCCAGTTCACTTTGGGCTTCTCTACCTGGGGCAGCCTTAATCCACATCAAAACTGAAGAATAAAAACCGAACTGGAAAAAAAAATATTTAAGAAGGAGAATGATAGCTCAAGATAGGTAATCATCTTAGCTTGTTTAAACGGATTTCTCCACCTACTGTCTTGCAACAAATTTACATTGTAATCTTGGAACTGTTGTCAAAGGTCTTTGAAATATAAGGGAGAAACAATAATAATGGAAAAATATTATTAAAATCCAATTTGCATTTTCTAAGAATAAGTCAGCCCAAACTAACCTCATTTTAATTTGTGATAGTGTTATTAGCTAGAAAAATATGGTACTGCTATAGATATCTATCTCTGATGTGACAAACCATTTTGTTTTCATAATGTATTCAATGTATGTTTAGTTTGGTAATTCCTTTCACAGGTTCTCAAATTGTCTAAGATTTAAGTTGGAGAAATATGGGTTGATGACAACAAAAGTAGATGCATTCTTACCAAGTTGAACAACCTTACTCAAGGATGGTGGACACACTTCTTTTGTACTTTCACAGAAGTCTATCATTTGAAATTGGACATAGATTTGTTTTATGTCACTTAAGAAAGCAGAATAATAAGCTAATGTTTGGAGGAAATGTCTCCCTTTAGTTCAAAATGAGAAAGAACATTCTAACAGTTAGAATCCTCAAACAGTGGTGGGATGTTTTTGAAAGTCTCTTAGTCATAAATGTAGCCATTTAGAGGCTTTTATTATTTATTTATTTATTTTTTAGGTGAGGAAGATTGGCCCTGAGCTAACATCTGTTGTCAATCTTCCTCTTTTATTTCTTTTTTCCCCAAAGCCCCAGTACATAGAGGTATATCCTAATTCTATGTCCTTCTAGTTCTTCTATGTGGGATGCCACCACAGCATGGCTTGATGAGTGGCACGTAGGTCTGTGTCCACAATCCTAACCAGGAACTCTGGACCACCAAAGCAGAATGTGTGAACCCAACCACTATGCGACAGGGCCAACCCCTAGAGGCTGTTAGTTAGAAGTTTTTCAAAAGGTTATGGAAATTTCTGCTCTAAGTAAGAATTTTAAACTAGATAACTGTAGATAAGTTTAAAATTACTTCCTAATTTCACTTCGTTGGTCTAAGAAAGCAAAATAAACAATTTCTACAATAAAAACCACATCTTTGAATACAATATATACAGTCATGTGCTGCATATATGATGGTGATCCCATAAGATTAGCACCATATAGCCCAGGTGTCCAGTAGGCCATACCATCTAGGTTTGTATAAGTATACTCCATGATGTAGCACAATGACGAAATTGCCTAACAATGCATTTCTCAGAACAAATACCCAATGTTAAGTGATGCATGACTGAATTCACTACTGATAATATTAAACGTCAACACCTCAGTTTAAACATGGTATTTATTAACATAATAAATACTAGATTTATGTTAAAGGAAAACATTTCTTGAGTACACACTATGAGCCAGTTTCCATGTTTAATCTCATTTAGTTCTCACAAGACATAAGTGAATTTAGTATCTTTGTTGTCATTTGACAGATGTGGATATTGAGGCAAACAATAGTTAAGTAATCCTCCTAAGGTCATACAGTTAGAACATGGAGAAGCTGTTATTTGAAGTTAAGACAGGACTTAAAAGTTCATGGTTTTTCATGTTTTCTCTATGACATCAAGGAGCTTTACTAACAACCTTAGGTGTCATGGGAAGTAAATAGAACTTTCGTACAGATAGTAACAATCTGCTTGAGAACATAAAATTATTTTAAAGTTCAAAGCAAATTATGACTGATAGTTATATGAACTAAAAAACGGAAATGAAGCAAATGCCAAGGCATTAGGCCGACTGTAATCCCCATGGAGATCAGAAAGTGGAGCTACCAGAGCAGGCAGGTGTTGATCAGAAAATCTGCTTGGTGGATCAGAGTCGGAACCTCATTGAGGATCTTTGGCTTATATTCAGCTGACCTAACCGAATTATTAATCGTTGTGATTTTTCTTTTAAAAAAACCCAAAAACTCGTTTAGGGTGTCTATCCACTGGCAATCACTCTTTAAATCAAGTATTTCACTGTTCAAGAAGATGAAAGTATAAAAAATGATAGGAATTCGGAAGACATTCGCATTCATTAGACACCCAGGCAGTGTAAAGGCCAGGTGCCATTAGCTATTTTTTATAGGTAATTTCAAGCATGAAACAAAAGAGAATGTTTTTGAAAATAAAACTCAAACCCTCTTTATATAGGATGCTTCATTTGGCACATCAGGTAAAATAATTAATTTTCTGATCATTCTTTCTATTTCTTAATGCAGAATGATAGGAGAAAAGAAAAAATAGAAACTTCTAAAAAGAAGAATTCCTAAGAATATTATATTAAAACAAAGTAAAATACAACAAATTATATCAAGTGTTTGAGGATTAAGAGCCAAGAGATGGCTATTTGGGTTTTTTTTCAAAAGTGTCCAAAAACTGTGCTCCTTGATTGATATGTTCTCATCAACTTCACACATTGATGAGTGTGGTAGGCTCAGAAAAGACAAGAATGGTCTAGCAAAATGAAAATGTTATGGATTTTTAAGTATGCTGTAATTCTTGCAATTACAGATGTTTCTCTAACTCTTGAAGACAGTTTCTTCTCTCAGTGAACCTGTTCTTTCCTGTGTTAGAACAATTCCATCTCTTTAACTGGAAGATCTGAAGTTCACTTCCTCTATCCCAGAGACAACTTACATGACTTCACCTCAACGCACCAGAGCTGTCCTCTCAATAAAAGTGTTGTAACCAATCCCTTGATATAAGAAAGCTCAGAACTCGGAACATGAACGCTCAGTTAACTATCTATGAGGGATGGTGAGAGCGGGGAACTAGAAGGAAAAAGAAAGTTTTTCATTCCTTAGAGAGTGTTCAACTACAGAAAAAAAGTTACATAAGTAAAACTTCTTTTAATTTTATATATATATATTTTTAGCAGTTTGAGTTTACAGAAGAATGTGTGGAAAATACAAAGAGTAGGCATATACTCTATCTCCTCCCCTCCCAGTTTCCTCTATTATTAGCATCTTGCTTTGGTGTGTTACATTTATTACAATTATTATTAACAAAAGTCCATAGTTCATTAGGGTTCACCCTTTGTATGGTACATTCTGTGGGGTTTGTTAAACGTGTAATGACATATATCCACCATGACGGTATCAAAAATGCTATTTACTCCACCTGTTCCTCCCTTCCTCCCCCCAAACTCCTGGCCACCACTGATCTTTTTACTGTCTCCATAGTTTTGATTTTTGCAGAATGCCATATAGTTGGGTCTTTTTTGTTTTGTTTTTTAATTCACTCTGACGGTTTCTGTCTTTTAATTGGTGGATTTAGATCATTTAAATTGATTATTGTATAGTTGGATTAATATCTGTGATATTTGTTACTATTTTTTACTAATTGCCTTTGTTTTTAGTATCTTTTTATTTTTTTGACTTCTACTCTCTTTCTGCCATCTTTGGTTTTAAGCAAACGTTTTATATAATTCCATTTTTCCCTCTTCTAAGTATATCAATTTTTTTTAACTTATTTGCGTGGTTTCCCTTGAGTTTGCAGTATATACTTATAACTAATTCAGGTCCTCTTGCAAATCAGACTATACTACTTCATAGGTAGTGTGAGCATCTTAAAACGGAGTATTCCCAACTCCTCCCTCCTGTCCTTTATAATATTGTCATCATTCAGTCCACATATCCATAAGCTACAATCACTACATAATTGTTGCTATTGTTATTGTGAGCAAATTATCTGTGTAGATCAGTTAAGAAGAAGAAAAAATTATCTCATTTTGCCTTCATTTATTCCTTTTCTAATTTCTTCTCTTCTTCACAAAGATCTGAGTTTCAGACCTATATCATTTTCTTTCTTTCTCAAGAAATTATTTTAACATTTCTTGCAAAGCAGGTCTACTAGTGACAAATTCCTTCAATTTTTGTTTCTCTTTGAAAGTTTTTATTTCCCCTTCACTTTTAAAGGATAATTTTATTAGATACAGAATTCTAGGTTGATGAGGCTTTTTTCCTTTCAACATTTTGAATATTGTACTTCCCTCTTTTCACACTTGCATAGTTTCTGAAGAGAAATTGTGTTTACCGTATACTAACGCTGGCTGTAGGATTCAGAGGTAAAAATTTCCTCTGGTGTCCTTGTTTTTGTCTCCCCTGCTGTTTTTGGGTTTCCCTAGAACCTTCTTAAATAAGGTCTGAGCCATGCAGTTCATTCCGTTGTAGTCCCTGTTTTCACAAGAGTTCTGATGTGGTAGTTAAGTTGTGGAGCGAGGGGGACGAGTCCTATATCCTATGAGCAAGTCTCCGTAATTTAGTGAGCCTGTGCCCCTAGACTGTAAACGTCACAATAGTCCTCAGTTTTTGTTTTATTATTGTTTTCTTTCTCCAGCTTAGATGAGACAAAAAAGGCAAGAGGGGGCTGGAGTTGGATATTTCCCTTCCCACAGGTCAGTTAGACTTTAGTAAAAGCCCAGTTGGTTAACCATTGGTGAAACAGTTTATCTCAAGAGCAGGGCTCTTAGGAAAAACAGAATGCTCTGGAGTTTTTTCAAAATAGTTACTATTTTCCTCCCTCTGCCAGAAGCATAAGATTTCCCTCCCATTTTCACTGTCAGAACCTGGTAGAGCTCCAAGAGGTAAAACTCACAAAAGTCTGGGGGCCATGAAGACTGAGCCCCTGTGGAGTTTCGAACTTTCAAACTTGCCCATACTGAGCCTTCAACAATTTTTCAATTACTCTTTAGGTTTTCCCGCTCTGATGCAGGTTCCCACAGAGGATTCTCCTCATGGGATTCTGCTGAGGTAAGTCGTGATTCTCTCTATCCGCCTGTCTAGCCTTCCAATTTTGGAAGCCAGCAGTTTGCCCCATGCCCTCAATTCTCTGACAGATCTAAGAATTTTTGCTTTTAAGTTTGTATACCTTTTTTTTTGTTGTGTGGATGGGAATGTTTATGACTTCCAAGCTCCTTACACAGTGGACCATAAATAAGAAGTCTAAAACAATTTTCTTCACAAGATTTACATGAAATTTTAGACAGCTCACTACTTGTTCTGTTGTTGTCTTTTGGATGGTTGATTTGCTTGAATTCCCATAAGCTTGTCTTGAATCCTTCGAGTACCTCATAGGTGCAGATGTGTGTATGCATAAGTCTGTGTGTGCGTACGTAGGGTGAGAGACAGCAACATAGGAAAAGAGTAGGGAAGGGTGAGTAGGCAGAGGCTGAGATGGTGAAGGGAAAATAGTTGACCCCATTCACTGGGAGAATGTGATAAAATCACAGCAGGAGAGAGCGCCTATGCTTGAATGTACACTGGACACCCAGACACATGCACACACACATACATGAGCATTTTATTGAGGAGAAATTGTGAAACATGCCGAACAGTGACAGGAATAAACTCGTATAATGCCATTTAATATCTGTAAATCTGAAAAGGTAAAAACATCTAATTAGAAACAAAGAAAAAACTCCAAATGATTGCATTTACAGAAGTATTTTAGAAAAAGAAATGTTTCATTTCAGAATCAAGAATAGTCTACTAAATAATAAATTTAGCTGTCTGACATTTTGACACAAATCTTTTTCCTTCTGAAGATTTAAATTTAATGCTCTATAATGTTGAGGTAATGATGTATAACATTCTAAAATCTTATAAAAATGATTAAAATGCCTAAGACATTCAGGAACTGTTAGGTAAAAAACAGAGCCACGTGTAAATATGTATATAAATCAGCCAAAACTCCTTCAGAGGTTTTAATTACATTAGGATTGAATAATCAAGTTCCATTATCTGCAATTTATAATTTACACAATAAATTCTCTTTCAAAGCCCTATGTGTTCATTATATATTTTAAAATATACTACCCATCGTTAGACTTTATAATTTTAGTGTTTTATGTTCAAACTTAGGGTTAAGACAATAAAATTTTATAGTTAAGGAAACATACATTTAATAGAAAAACAATGACAATGATAACATTTATAACAAAACTCAAATGCTATAGTAAAATCTAAATACCAGTGTGATTTCTTAGGATACACAGTAAGACAGAAATATTATTATTAGACAGTGAGTCAGTGCAGACTGGAGCAATCCACAAGGATTGACTTCAAATCCCTATAAAACCTTAGCATTTCCATCTAATTTTCCTGGTTGACACAGTCATCTTATATTGGTAAGGAAAATAGCCCTGGTTTTTAGTCTAAAGAGATATTGGGAAAATGTCTTGGGACACAGATTAAAGCGTAGGCATGTGTCTCTCCCCTAAATGCTCTGTTCCTTGGCAACATGAAACCATGCCCCCTTTATCAGCTTATGATGCCAATCAGTGATGGAGACGATCTGTCTGAAGTTCGGCCAAAAGCTGATCTCACTAACCTCTCCTGACTTGCTAGCAACTGAAAGAGCTTTTATCTCACGCTTATGCAGCCCACAAGGCTGATCCTTTTTGAGTGAGGGCCTGGCAGTTCAGCTGAAACCATAAAACCCACTCAAATGAAGGAATTATTGACGTTACCAAGAGTCAGGCACTGCAAGTCTTTGTCACCTCACCATCAGAATCTCAACTTCCGGTCTCCTCTGTTTATTCCTCTCTGATTGACACATACCAGACCGTTAACAGATACACAGTTCTTGGGAAAGAGAAGGCGGTGAAGTCACAGGAGAATGAAATATAGTCTGCTAATGCATCGCTGCCATTTTAGTATCTCTGTTGAAGAAGAGTAACTCTAATGTTCAAGTGACAAGTCACCACAAATGCTATTTTTGTTTCAAGCAAACCCAGAAAAACAGAAAACCCACTGCCTACTTTTACTAAGAAAGGCAGAGGATCAAATACTTAGTAGCCAAAAACAGACACAGACTGAAAAATAGTGTCCTGTTTGACTGTAACAATAGGACTTGGAAGAGCTCCTGGCATGCAGAAGTACCATATACATTTTACTGAATTCATTTCATTGGGTGCTGAATAAGAAAATGTTATCCAAAAGAATTGCGTTAAAAAGCAATTCTGTTAACAAGTTTAAGGAGATTTTACTGGTCTTTCTGCCTTTGTGAAAGCCAACCCCGAATCATTTCTTGACACAATAGCTAGAATGATGCTATTAAAATCTAAAACAGATCATGTTATCACTGTCCTACTTCATCATGCTTTCTGTGTGACTCGGGGGTAGACTTTCCCTCTGGAGCACAAGGTCGCATGTGATGTGGCTTCCTATTAACTCTCTGCTCTCCTACAGCCCTGCACGCCTCACTGACTCGCTCATCTTCTCATTGCTCTTGTCAGACCCACCATGGTCCTACCCCAGGGCTTTGAAAGGGCTCTGCTTTCTACCTATCTCGGATATTTACATAACTCGCTCCGTCCCTTTTTTCACTTTTACCGCTTTCATAGAGAGCTCTTTCCTGACCACTGGATTTAATATAAACTCTCCTGCTCCTAACTCCCTCTCTCTTTTCTCAGCTTTATTTTTTTCTGTAACACTTATGTTCTAATGTGATTTATAGTTTATTAGTATTTATTTATCTGGTCCACTATCTATCTATACTAGGGGTAGGAAAACTACGGCGCACAGACCCAATCTGGCCCTCCATATGTTTTTGTAAATAACATTTTATTGAAACAGGACATACATGATGTATGTATTCCCTCCGCTGCTGTTGCATTCCAACAGCAGAGATGAGTTATTGTGACAGAGGCCACATTGCCTGCAAAGTCTAAATACTTCTACAGAAATAAAATATTCTCTACAGAAAAGTTTGCTGATCTCTAGGCTATACTAATAAAGAGAAAACTCCATAAGAGGAAGAACTTAGTAGTTTTGTCTACTATACACCTATTGTCTGCTGTAGCCCTGGCACATAGTGAGTGCTCAATATATATTTGTTGACTGAACAAATAAGCAATTTTTTTTTGCCATAATCTTCAAGAGAGGTAGCTTTAGAATCACAGCTGCACCACTTACTAGCCTTTTGAGATTGAACAAGTTACTTCACATTTCTTAACTTCATCTGTGATGTGGAATAACAAATAACCTGCCGTATTTAGTCTGAGAGTTAAATAATCCATACACATAAAGGGGTTAGATTATATGGCTCTGCCTTGGGAGGGAACTTCATTGCACACAGTAAGGCAGTAGAGAAGAGATGAGTTTTGTTCCTTGCATTACTGATTCAAAAAAGTACTGTTTGGAAGATTAAGACCTTCGCCATCTACCTCTTTTTTTTCTTGCAGCTGGCTAACAAATAAGTCTTGCTTTGTTTTTAATATACTTACCATGGAGTAAGTAAAACAATAACATACAACAGGCAAAACAAAACAAGAGAAAAAAGAGTGGGGAAACCCAGAGGAACAAATGAAATTAGTACCTAAATAAACAGTAAATGGAATTGTTTGGAAATATTATAACTTCCATTTATTGGGCCAGTCAGAATACTCAGATGCTAATATTATGCATACATCTATAAAAATTTTTAAATATATTATATATAAGTCATTTTTCCTGTGGCTGCTGTAACAAATTACCATAAATTGGGTAGTTTACGACCACAGAAATTATTCCATGGTCCTGGAGGTTAGAAGTCCAAACTCAGCACACTGAGTCAGAATCAAGTTACAGGCAGGGCTACCTGCCTTCTGAGGGTTCTGGAGGAGCTGGAGAATCTGTTACCTCTTCCAACTTGGGTGGTTGGCAACATTTCTTGACTTTTGGCTGCATCAATCCAATCTCTGCCTTCATGGTGACATTGTCCTGTCCTTTTGTGCATGTGTTAATCTCTCTCTGTCTCTGTCTTACAAGGACACTTGTGATTGCCTTTAAAACCCTCTTGAATAATCCAGAATAATTTCATCTCAAAATCCTTAACTTTACCACATCTTCAAAGTAACTTCATCCTTATAAAATAATATTTAAAGGTTCCAGCAATTAGGACTTGATATCTTTGTATCTTTGAGTGGTCATTATTCAGCCTAACATATGTATACATTTACGAATATATGTGTATTTACATGTGTGTTTGTGTGTTCATATGTGTGTTTGTGTGTTCATATGTGTGTGTATATATGTATACATATATATACTTTATTTCAACAATCTCCCAAAGTTGTTAGTATCCCCTCCCAACCATTTCTCAGGTGTGTACTTTAAGGGTTAAAAATGAAGTAACTTGCCTGAAATAACATAACTGGTTAATGGCACATATAGGATTTGGATATATGTCTGTTTTTTATATTTCCAAAAATCTTATGTTTGAACATTGTACTATCATGTATTCTAGGATGAAAATTTGTTCTAGTTAAATGGCTATAAAGACAGAAAAGGACTCAGACAACTTAAGAGTAGCAAGTACTCTTTCAAACAGGCATAGCTAACTGCTCATAGATTAGCTAAGTTTGAGATATTGTTAAAGTTTTTTCTTTTAATTGAATTTAATTGAATTTTTTACTTGGAACTATGCACCAACTATGATTGGAAAGAATGTGATTTTATTTCTCACTTACCTAAAAATCGGAAAATATTTTTCTCATATCTATGGACATTTTGAAACAAATATAATGGGGAATAGCAACATAAAAACCACACACAAACACACACACTTGCACCCACACATTTCAGAGATTTTGTGTCTTATATACTACAATAGAAACACCTACTCCTGTCCTCTCGATATTTGTAACCCAATGACGTGTAATCTTTCTTCCAATTTTTTGTGTCACAATGATTTCTATTAAAGGCCATCTTCACCTGCTTTGTAAGTCAAGCTACAATGTCATACAAATTTTTCCTGGTTAATTGTTGATAGACCCTACAATATGATCTGTAAATCCCACAGGAATATAAAATGCTTCAAAGACTATAAAAATTATTACCTATTATTCTTATGCCAATTCAGGATGAAAAATGCATTTTAAAAGTTGTTTGCATCACAATTACAGTTTCTCAACAATAATCTCATATTCTCTTATTGCTCTCTAATTACTACTCAGAAAGCAGATTATGTTCCATTGTGTTCTAAAGTAGGTTTAACTTGCTGGATTGCTTATCAATATAACCAGCTGTTCAGTGGTAGATCCAGTGATGACGGTGGTTTTAATTGCTTTTTTCGTTTGGCTAAGTAAGTTCAGGTGGTCACTAATTAGTTCTGTCACGCAGAGATAGTTTTGTTATGAACAATGCAATCAGTGTTTCATTGAAAAGACAACTGTCCTAAGACCAACACTACTTAATTATCCCCATGGATTCATCCTCAGTTTCTTTATTTGTTATAGCTGTTATGAGTAAGGTGATAGGAATTAAACAAAACTGCAGCTTAAAAGTATGCTTCTACCCAGTGCATATAAGGATTCCTCATTTTTGCCTGCTTAGATGCATTCAAAAGAAACGGGTTATGAAGATTTTTTTTTTTAAGATTGACACCTGAGCTAACATCTGTTGCCAATCTCCTTTTTCTTTCCTTCTTTTCCTCAAAACCCCCCAGTACATGGTTGTATATTCTAGTTGTGGGTCCTTCTGGTTCTGCTATGTGGGATGCCGCCTCAGCATGGCTTGATGAGCAGTGCTAGGTCCGTGCTCAGGATCTGAACCAGTGAAAGCCCAGGCAGCCAAAGCAAAGAGCGCAAACTTAACCACTTGGCCACAGGGCCTGCTCCCAAGATTTATTCTTTATTAAAGTTTATGCAATGCTTTGGGGCACCACAAATTATAATAAATTATAAGATACTGAAGTTTAAGTGTGTTGGTTTTACATCATATTGTAAGTTAGTTCACTTTGGAAAGTAGCGGTTCTTCCCAAATTGATTTAATAAGATATTTTTTTAAAACCTAGCCAGATAATAGAAAATAGTGAGATAATAGAAAATAGAAAATAATGACATAAAAAGGAATCAAAATAGAATGTTTTATAATATTTTTATATAACGCTTTTCAGTTCTTACTTCACAATTTTTTAGTAAAATGCCTTGTCTTACTGCATAAAGAATACAAGAGAATTCAAAAATACAAAAGAAAAATGTCAATATGCTATATGCATCAAGACACATTTCTCCTCCTTATTCTCTTCTCACTCTTCTTAATGAGCATTCCCATTCTTTCAGGAAAAAAATGTCTCCACAGGCAAATTTCTCTTTTATATTTTAAACTGAAGGAAGTATTGATGTATGCCTTCCTGGGAGTGAGATAAAGACAAGTTTCCTAACCGTTGTTTTATTCAACAATTTTTTCCCCTTGCTTTGTCACAGAGCAACTTCAAGAACTCTTCAAAATCAGTGACCTACTTTTTATTACACATATTCTCATGAGATAAGAAATGTTAGCTAAGAGTTAGTCACTCTCTGGAGACATATACTTTTTTTGGATCAGATTGATGTAATGTTATAATACATTTATTCAGAAGTCTAAACCAAAGACTTTATTCCTTGCAATATTAAAACTATACTTTTGGACTAAAATGTGTTATTGAAATGAAGTGATGATGCTACTCTTTAGTAGTTTTTCATTTATTTTGATTTACATTATACACCTTTTTACCTGTAATATTTTCTCAAAAACTTTCTATTTTATTGCCTGAAATTCAAATTCTTTTATATTATTGCAAATAGTGTAATACTTAATATTTTTTACAAGTGCAATTTAATTTTATATGAAATGTAAATAACTGACTATAAGTGTAAGTCTATCCAGCCAGTAAAATAGCTAAAAAATTATTCAAGTTCGAGGAAAACTTGGGCTTTTATATTGCACAGAAGCTTTCCTTAGATATTGGCCAAATCCTAAGCTTGGAACAAGCAGGGCAAGAATCCAGGAAATACAGCAGAGAACAGCTGCTTGAGGTCTGTCAAATGCACAGAAATTTCAGAGATCATACAATGCTGAAATATTGAATCTTAGCCAGGAAGAGAGGAGACTCTTAGTGAAAGTACTATTTTTTCAGTTGACAATTCAGAAAGTTCTTGTACTTTCAATATAAACTATGCCTAGAATTAAGGTCTATTGGAGGAATAATGGCAAAACTAGGACTGATCTGCTTCAAGGAAACCAAAATCAAGACTTGACAGGAACAAAGTACTTTAATTTCATTCCAGAACAAGACGACACTTTATAGAGAAAAATAATCTAGTTAACATAATCTAGTGCTCCTCAAAGTATCCTTCAGGATGCTCATCAGTCATCATAATTTACTAGACATGTGAAGAAGCAGACAAATGTGATCCATAATCAAGAGAATAAAAGTCACCACCAGAAGCAGATGCATAAGTAACACAGATGTTACAATTAGCAGGCATAGGCTTTAAAATAACTGTTTTACACATGTTGAAGAATTTAGGGAAAAAGATGGATGATTTCAGCATAGTAATAAAATACTATAAAAACAAAGTTCCAGAATTTAAGTTTCTGAAATTCTATAATTTACTTTTTTTTTCCCTTGGTGAGGAAGATTGGCCCTGAGTTAACATCTGTTGTGAAAATCTTCCTTTTTTTTTTTTTTTTTTTGCTGGAGCAGGATTGTCCCTGAGCTAACACCTGTGCTGATATTTCTCTATTTTGTATGTGGGATGCCGCCACAGCATGGCCTGATGACCAGTGTGTAGATCCACACCCCAGATTCAAACCTGCAAACACTGGGCCACTAAAGCAGAGAGTGTGAACTTAACCACTATTCCACTGGACCAGCCCCTATAATTTACTGTTTGAAAAGAAAAGGGCTTTTCTCTTTTGAGTTTAACAACAAACTGAACACTACAGAAGAAAGTATTAGTAAACATGAGGATATGCCAATAGAAATAATACAAACTAAAGCATAGGAAAAAAAAAAGAAACAAACAAGTAAAGCATTATAGACATATAAAACAACGTCAAACAATGAAATTTGCACAATTGGAATAAAAGGAGAGGTGGGTAAAAGGGGGCAAAAGAAATATGTGAGAAGACAATGGACAAAAATTGTTTGTAATTGATGTAAATTTTCTAAGCACAGGCCAAAAAATCACAATAAACCTCAAGAATGCTTAATATAAAAAGAAATATGCAGATACACACATACATACACACAGACACCCTGGCATGTTAGAGTCAGACTGAGAAAATTCAAGATAAAGAAAAACATTTATAATCAGATACAGGAAATAAAATATCACAATCAAGGCAATCATAATAATAATAAAAATAGACTTTTCATCAGAAACAATAGAAATCAGAAGGTAATGGAATGATATCATTAAATTTGGGCAAGGGAATATGAAAACAGACAATCAAACAGAAGTCAAACTTGGGTTCCATACCCAGTGAAAATATCTTTAAATATGAAGGCAATATTAAAACACTTTCAGACAAGAGCTGAAATAACTCATTGCCAGGAAACTCACGCCACTAGGGAAACTAAACAAAGTTCTTCCTGAATTAAAGTAATACTGTTTGTGCAAGCAAGAAGGAAAGTAACACCGTAAAGTCAAAAAAAATTGTGAACCAAGGTACAAGATCACATTTAACTTTATAAAAAGACTATGGACTGTTTAAAGCAAGTACAATTAAAATGTACTATAGGGTTTTAAAAAAATAAAAGTAAAAAAAAATGACCACAATATCACAAAGAGTGGAAGGTGTATAAATATAATTACACTATTTCTTATACTGCTCATGAGCAGTATAATGAGGTGGGATGTGATATGTTATAGCCAATGGAAGTGACAAAATATAACACAATTATATTTTAAAGAGTATTTTAAAGAATAATAAAATATCAAAGACTTTATGAGAACTAAAAACAAATATTAGTAATATCACCTAGTGTAAATAAATTCAACACACAAATTAAAAGATTGTGATGGTTAGATTATGTGAATAAAGCAGATATCCTTCTATATATTGCTTAAAAGAGATTTAATTTAGATATAAGAAAAAAGAGGAAGTTAAATATTTGGGAGAAAAGATATACTATGCAATACCACTACTAATTACAAAAAGCAATGCAGTTATATTATTATCAGAGTTGATTTCTTTCTTTCTTTTTATTTGCAGAAGGTTAGCCCTGACCTAACATCTGCTGCCAATCCTCCTCTTTTTGCTGAGGAAGACTGGCCCTGAGCTAACATCCGTGTCCATCTTCCTCTATTTTATATGTGGGATGCCTACCACAGCATGGCTTGCCAAGTGGTGCCATGTCTGCACCCAGGATCCAAACTGGCAAACTCTGGGCCACCGAAGCAGAATGTGAGAGTTGATTTCAAAGTGAAGAAATGTAGGATATTAAAGAGATAAAGAGAAACTTTTTTGAAATAATAAAAGAATCAATTTACTAAGGAGATATACGTCTCAATATCTGTACAGTTAACATAGTTACAGAATACATAAATTAAAAATTCATGGAAAAAGATATAATATAGAAATCCCAATCTTTGTTGAAGATGTAAGTGCATTTCTCTCAATAATTAACAGAAGGTGTAAACAAAAAGCAGTAAGACTCTAGAAGAGATGAACAAGGCTATTAACCTTTTCAAATTAGGACAATTATACAACATTAAAATCAACAATGGCAGAATCCATATACATATATTCTTTTGGTGAGGAAGATTGGCCCTGAGCTAACATCTGTTGCCAATCTTCCTCTTTTTTGTTTTTCCTCTCCCCAAAGGCCCAGGACATGCTTGTATACCCTAGCTATAACTCCTTCTTGTTCTTCTATGTGGGATGCCACCAGATCATGGCTTGATGAGTAGTGTGTAGGTCTGTGCACAGGATCCAAACCAGTGAACCCCAGGCTGCTGCAGTGGAGCACACAGACTTAACCACTATGCCACTGAGCCGGCCCCAGAATCCATATTTTTAAGTGCTCATGGAACATTTACCAAGACAGGTTTATGGAGTCATAAAGCAAGTTTTAATCAGTTTTAAAGGATTGAAATCACAAAGTATGTTTCTACCACATGGAATTAAATTAGAAGTAAATAACAAGCATATAATGAGAAAAAAAAAAAAAAAAACACCAGATATTTGAAAGTAAGTCAAAACACCTCTAAAAAATCTATAGGTCAAATAGAACTTACACACCCTCCCCAAAAAGAAGAGGAAATATATATATTTTTCACTTAAATGATTGATAATGGGAACAAAGCACCACATCAATTTGTATGATGCAGCTAAAACAGTGCTTGGAGCAAAAAATTTATTAGAAACACAAAAGGGTAGAAAATTTAAGATTCAAGCTTTAACTTGAAGGACATGGTAAAGGAGAGCAAATTAATTCAAAGGAAGTAAGTGAAAGGAAATAATCCATGTATAAACAGAAATCAATGAAGTAGAAAACAAAAATGAGAAAAGCGGTATCTTTGCAAAGATTAATGAAATTGATAAGCTCATAACTGAATAAGAAGGAGAGAAAAAACATAAAATATCAATATCATGAATTTTTTTAATGGACATCACTAAAGATCTTAACAATACTGAAAGAATAAAAGGAAGATATTGTGATTAATCTTATGGTAATAAATTTGGCAATTTAGAGGAGATTGACAAATTATTTGGTAGATATCTTTTGAAAGCATGCATAGGAAGAAATAGAAAATATGATGGATACTATGTCTGTTAGAATGAAGCTATAGTTAACAATCTCTCACCAAAATAATCTAGGACCAAATGACTTCAATGGGGAATTATATCAAACATTTAAGGGGGAAACAATACAAACTTTCATACAAACTTATGAAGACTCTTTCTGAGAATAGAGGAATAGAGATACTCCTCAAATAGTTTTATGCAGCCAAAATAATTCTGATACCAAAAGATGATGAGGTGAAAATATGAAATGAACATTACATTTCACTATACCTCATAAGCACAAAATAATAGCAAATTATATCTACCAATATATAAAGAGAATATTGCATTGTGACTAAGCAAGATTTGTCCCGATAAAGCAAGATTGATCTAACATTTGAAAATCCATCAATGCACCAGAATGAAGTAGAATAAAAAAACATCTCAATTGAAGCAGAAAAAACATGATAAAATTCCATATTTGTGCATGGTTTGAACTCTGAAAATAAGAACACAAAATAATTTTAATCAATAAAGGGTATTTACAAAAATCTAAAGCAAACATTATTGTTAAAAGTGAGAAAAATGAATATTTTCCCGTAAGATTAGGAAAAAGACAAAGATGTCCACTCTCACCATTTTACTAAACATTGTGCTGGGTTTTCTAGCCAGTGTAATAAGACAAGAAAATGAAATTAAAAAATTGTTACATAGTAGAAAGAAGTAAGATTGTCATTATTTTAAGAAGGCACAATTGTATGTATAAAACGTCCAAAGAAATGTACATGTAAACTACTACAAAGAAGCAATTTGGACAAGGTTGTAAGATATAACTACTTCTATATAATGATAACAAACACTTGGAAATGAAAATCTAAAAAATAAAATTCAAAATGATATCAAAACACTTCAAATATTAGAAATAAATAAAATGAAAGATAAGCAATACCTTCGTCCTGAAAATGTTTAAAATGTTGAGAGAAATTAATGAATATCTAAATAAATCAGGAAATGTAACATTTTTTTTTAGTATACCATTTCTACCTAAATGAAGAATTTTTTCTTTTCTTCTCTTCTGATGAGCTGATCCTAAAATTTGTATGGGGACACAAAGAGTTTTAAATATCTTGAACAAACTTAATATGAGAAGAAAATTTGAGAACTTACATTATCTAGTTTTAACATTTATTGAAATGCTACAACTACAAAGGTACACTAACTAAGAAATTTAGTATTGGTAGGAGAAAAGAAAATAGACTAGAACAGGTCTTCCAGAAATAGACTTAAACTTATATAATAATTTTAAACAAAACTCCCAGTGCAATTTCATTGGAAAAGTAAATACTGTTTAATAAATAGTTACGGAGCAGGTGGACACTTTTATGGAAAAAAGTAACCTTGAGCCCTACCTCACCCCATACACAAAAATTAATTTGGGATGGATTATAGACTTAAAAATCAAAGTTGAAACTCCAAAGTTTCTAGGAGAAAACATGAGATAATATCTTCATAACTTGGGTTAGGCAAAGATTTCTTAGACTATTTTGAAAACCCCTGAAAACGTGATTAACCAGATTTAATCAAAGTTAAAATATGTAGTATTGTTTGTCTTTTACATTTTCTTTATTCAAATAATTTTGTAGAGATAGCTCCCTTAGTTGAAATTTGCATTTCCTTATGACAAATGATGCTGAGCACTTTTCACGTGCTTATTGGCTACTCATTCCATTTGTATAGTGCCTTACAAGTCACTTGCCCATTTAAAGGAAGATTATCAAGCTCGTGTAGTGGGTTGAGTGATGGCCCCCAAAAGATATGTTCACATCCTAATCTTTGGAGCCTGTGATGTAACCTTAGTTTAAAAAACAAAGAGTTTTTGCATTGTAATTAAAGATCTTGAGATAAAGAAACAATCCTGGATTATATTGGTGGGCCTTAAATTCAATGACAAATGTCCTTAATAGAATGAGACAGAGGGAGATTTGACACATACTAAAGAGCAAGAGGTAAATGTGACCACGGAGGCAGAGATAGAAGTATAGTGGCCACAAGCTAAGGAACGTCAACAGCTACCAAAAACTGGAAGATATAAAGAATGCAGACCCCATTAGGGCCTTCAGAACTATGACAGAATAAATTTCTGCTGCTTTAAACCCCCGAGTTTGTGGTAATTTGTTACTGCAGCTCCGTGAAACTAGTACACGTAGGTTAGGCAAATTTTTCTTAGACAATTCAGAAAATAAGAAACATCTTGGGGCCGACCCTGTGGCGGAGTGGTTAAGTTCATGCACTCCAGTTCGGCAGCCTAGGGTTTCTCTGGTTCGGATCCTGGGCGTGGGCCTAGCTCTGCACATTAAGCCGTGCTGAGGAGTCATCCCACATAATAGAACTAGAAGGATCTACAACTAGAATACACAACTATGTACTGGGGGGCTTTGGGGAGAAGAGGGAAAAAAAATTGGCAACAGATGTTAGCTCAGGGCCAATCTTAAAAAAAAAAAAGAAACACCTTAATCAATTAAATTTTATAAAATTATAAACTTCTGTCCATTAAAAACAAGAACACTATTAATAAAGGAAAAGGGCAAGCCATACATTGGAGAAAATACTTGCAGTATATATATCTTACAGAAGACCCATATCCCGTAGCGGTAAGTGACTTTTATAAATCATCAATAGAAAGTCAAATAACCTATTTTAAAAATGGGGAAGTGGCTTTTACAGATACCGGAAGTGTTGCTGAAGTAAGATGAGTAGGGAATCTGCGCAGAAGGGCTGCCAGGTGTGAGGTGTTGGATGCGAGTTGAGTAAGAATGGTGTTTTCATGAGAGGGAGGTCTGGCGTGTGATGTGGGAACCTGAGCAATGCAAGGGCATCATCCATGCAGGGAGGGCTCATTGTGAAGTGTTGAAGCCTAATATAGGCGAGTAGGGACCCTTCAAAAGAGGCAGCCTGTTGAGGCTTCAAAAGAGGGAGGGACCGCCTGTTGAGGCTTATTAAAGCCTGGGACAAGTAAGGAAATCATCCACATAGTGATGTTGGAAGCCTAGCATAAGGTGTTAAAGCCCAGGTAGACTGAGGGAGGTAGTTGTCCTGGGGATATGCAGGATACAGCCTGAGACATGGATTAGGAGTCTGAGAGAGCATCCACAACGTGGAGCTGTCTTCAAGTGTGTTACACCCTAGGTGGGATAAAGAGGGCTCCCACACAAGGGGAGAGACCCAGTATAGGGCTAAAGTTAAATGAGAAAGGAGGGCATTCATTGTGGTGAGCAACCCAGTGGAGAGTGTCAGAACTTGAGCAGGGTGAGAAGGCTGTCTGTTTGGGGGCAGCATATTACAGAATATCAGAGTTTGAATGAGGTGAGAAGGGCATCCGTGTTGTAGTCAGTAGCAGACGCTCAGCATGGATATTAAGGCCTAAGTAGGGGGAGGAGGACGATAGCCCAGGGGAGGGGGCAGTTGTGGTGATGGAAGTTCTCTACAGGAAGACTAGTTAAATAAGTAAATGTATTAAAAATAATGGAAACCAGGTTTCTCACCAATGGAGAAGGGAATTACAAGTATGGAAAAGGACAGAACTAGAATAAACAATGTAGGGTTTACATTTATACATACACATGCATTCCTGACTTTTGTGCACTGAGAGGTCCTGGGAGCAACATTGCGTGGATGTTAATGAGTAACTAGGGTGCATACTTGGTTTCTAAATACTATGCTCCACCATAAGGAACCAGGGCTCCTTGAAAATGGCTAATTCCAGATATAGAATATCTTGTCCTGCCAGAAGTTAAGAAGGTGCCAAGGGATGATAAGAACACGTCAAAAGAAAGAAGAGCCCATCTACTTGTCAAATCTGGAAGATTTTTGGCATCAAGGTAAAGGATAACTGCAATGACTTTTAACTCACTCAATAACATTGGAAACAATGATTTTATACTTAAATAATTGAATGGAATAGACTGAAAGTTTGTTGAAGAAGGCCATATTTATGTAGTTCAAAAGCATCTCTGACAAAATAATTGTTAATTAAAAAGGTAGAATGTGTACACTTTCGATGGCAAGCTGGTGGATGCCACCTTCATCACTGATGAATTGCAAATGTACAAGATGATTAGATATCCCTAGGTTGCCTGAGAGAATGCAATGGAAAGAAAAAGCACAACTTCCGTATTTCTTCCCAAACGTATAACCTGAAATCCATCATGAGGAAATATGAGATAAACCCAAATGGAAGGACATTCTAAAAAATAACTCACTTGTAATCTTCAAAAGCATCAAGTTCATGAAAGTCAAAGACTGAAGAATTATTTACAATTGAAGGAGATTAAGGAGACATGCCAAGTAAATGAAATGCTTGAATCTGAAAATGGATTATTTTGCTTTTACAGATGTTATTGACTATATTGGTGAAAATTAAAAGGAACAGGAGAGTTTGATGTTAGTGACTGCTATGGACTGAACTGCACCCCTCAAATTCATATGCTGAAGCTCTAACCCCCAATGTCTTTGGAGATGGGGCCTTTGGGAGGCAATTAGGTTTAGCTGAAGTCATGATGGTGGGCCCCTCATTATGGGATTAGTGCTTTTATAAGAGACACCACATCTCTCTCTCTCTCTCTCTCTCTCTTTCTCCCTACTATGTGTGGACACAGTGAGAAGGTGGGCCTCTGCAATCCAGGAAGGGAGCTCTCACCAGAACCTGACCATGGTGGCACCTTATCTGGGACTTCTAGATCCAGAACTGTGGAAAAATAAGTTTCTGTTGTTTAAGCACCCAGTCTGTGGGTATTTTGTTACGGCAGAGTTGTCCATGTGTTAAGTTCCTTATTAGGATGTTTACATCCAGTGAGAATGTTCTTATTTGAATGATTAATATACTGATGTATTCTGACATGATAGGATCTCACATTCACAACTTAGTCCGCGGGGGGGGGGGGGGGGGGGGAATACATCGTACAGTACTTGTAATTGTCCATAATTTTGAAACAGTTTCAAATTAAAAGAATAACAAAACCTAAAAGTATCTTTGCATTTTAATGTATGTAATTGATATAATACTTAAAATACTATAAAAGAAAAGTGAGTCCAAACTAAAAATATGCAAAAGTTTATCACCTATAAACTTATTAGGAATAAATTATTAATTTGTGTACTCTCATGACTCCCTTTTCTACCACCTCACCTGGATTCCTGGTGAAATTAAGAATAGCAGAAAGAATCTGAATGCAAGCTACATGACTTGCTATGAAGGTCTCCCCAAATAAGAATATATCCTCAGAGAATGAAACTTTCTCTGTCACCAGAGCATGCATTTCCCTTTCAAAGGATGCTGCTGATGATGATTTGAACAAGCAAGACACTTTGTGGAGGTAACTACACCATTATTGCCCATAATACTTGACTAGTTTCAACTGGAGTTTCAACAGGTGAGCAGTAGGTGCTTTCCAGAGCATGAAAATATTAAGTTAAGCCTCTTGTACATGAATCAAAACCATTTTCCCCTCATAATGTCACTCTTGCCCTCTCTCCTCCCCTCCCCATCTAGAACTGAAATACTCCCCTAAATCTTCTGATGTACTCTTTTTCAGTGATTCTCAAACTTGCTGCATTCTGGGATCACCTGAGAAGTTAAATTACACTGGTGAATGGGTCTCATCCTTAGAGAGTTTGACCTAATTGGTCTGTAATGGTCAAGGATAAGATCCCCTGCTCCAATTACTAAGTACTTCATGCACTTATATTTGTTCTTTTATTGCAGAAGATGGCGATTAGCCCTGAGCTAACTACTGCCAATCCTCCTCTTTTTGCTGAGGAAGCCTGGACCTGAGCTAACATCCGTGCCCATCTTCCTCTACTTTATATGTGGGACGCCCACCACAGCATGGCTTTTTCCAAGCGGTGCCGCGTTCACACCCGAGATCCAAACCAGTGAACCCTGGGCCCCCGAAGTGAAACAGGCGAACTTAACCACTGCGCCACCAGGCCAGCCCCTCACCTATGTTTGTTCTTATTACAATTTTATTTTGCAATGAAAGGAAGCCGTGTTGCCAGAGGAAGTGAGAGTGAGGCATGAACAGTTCTGCCTCTTCTGCTTTCATTGTGCTCCTGGCTCTCCTTAATTTTGTAGTTGCAAGAACATAAGCCCTTTCACTACTTTGCTTATGGTTTCTCCTTGTTTTGTCTCTCACTCCCCAAAATGTATGGTGGAACTGCAAATTTTCTTTCAAATGCATTCAGTTGACTCCCTGAAAATTGCCCCCCTCTGATCAATAATTGCCACTGGAAAAAGTCCAGCAAATTGAAAAATTAATATGAGTAAAAGAAAACTTCAAATATTAGAAAAATTTGTAAGCTTAAGTATAACCAGGAAATATTATCTATGCATAAAAATTTGCTAATAAAATTATTGTGAAGCGTAAGTTCAATTATTTAGAAATATTTAGAAAAATCTCTAACAATATGTAGAGACAACAGCTTAAAACTATGGCAGGATGTGGGAGGAGTAGAAACGTGTTAGAAATCTCATTTTTGGAGAAGCTTATGAGTTTTAGATTTTGATCAATTCTATAAACTAAGAGAAAAACAAAAATACATGTGTTCAATAACAAATTAAGGAAACTATGAGCATAAATAAAATATGTAACTTCTGATCATCTAGGGGGAACAAAGAGGATGTCTGATAAAGAAACCTCAATCAATACTGTTCAAGACAGAAAATGAAAAATAGGAAAAATCATAACAAATGTTAAAGACAAAACAAGAAAATAGAAATAAGAGGAAATATTCTAGTTATCACTGTAAGATGAATGGGCTAAAGGTCCTAATATAAAGACATATAAGCCTAGATATCTACTGCCTATAAGAGACCCACTTAAAAGAATGACTGAAGGTCAGGGTTGGACAAAATATACAAGGTGAGTGTCCTAAAAGGATATTAAGTATGTATATTGCAATCAGACAAAATATGACAAGATGAGTATCGTTAAATAGGTATTTTATATTTTTCTATTAGCTTATATAATTATTCTGAAGAATTTATAGTAGACAAGAATCTTTCTCTGTCTTTGATAATCTACTATCTCAGTATATAAGGAATAAAATTATAGAAATATAAAGTAAATTAAAACATTCATAGTAGTAGGAGACATTTACATATTTTCTTTCAAACTCAGTCAATCACACAGACAATTAATAAATACAATTAGGAATAGAAACTACATGGTCAACAATTAGAAACTTGCTTTTATGTTTATTTTACCATACAATAATCCAGCATGTGCTTTGACCACCAAAAACAACTCTATATATGCCAAGTCATACAGTTTGTATGCTCTTATTGAAAAGCTAGAACTATTTTTAAAGCAAATATGAATAGTTGAACAAATATGACCAACTTACTTAATGATCACTGAAACATTTATGCAATTATATAATATACTACATATATATATATATATTTGTGTGTGTACATATACCTATCTATGTGTGTGTGTGTGTGTGTGTGTGTGTGTGTATTTGACTTAGAGAATAGGTTTTACAGAGCCCATGTACTCTGGCTCTGAAACAGGACTGCCTGGATTTGAAATCAAATGTTGGGAGTGGTTATCTAATGGACAAGAATGGGTTTAAAGGAGACATAAGATTGTTATGGGCTGAATTGTGTTCTCTCCAAAATTCATATCCTGAAAATCTAACCCCTAGTGCCTCAGAATGTGACTGTATTTGTAGATAGTCTTTAAAGTGGTAATTAAGCTAGTATGAGGTCACAAGGGTAATCATTAATCCAACATGACTGGTGTCTTTATAAAAAGAGGAGTTTAGAGCACAGACACAGAGATAGAAGACCATGTGCAGACACAGGAAGGAGATGACCATCTATAAGCCAAGGAGAGAGGTCTTGGAAGAAACCATCTCTGCTGACCCCTAGATCTTGGACTTCTAGCCTCCACAATTGTGAGAAAAATCAATTTCTGTTGTTTAAGCCACCAGTCTGTGGTATTTTCTTATGGCAATGCTAGCAAACTAATACAACAATGATTATGATTTCTTAGCCTGTATAATTCCCTTTTCTTGAAAGTTTTACAATGAAGAATCATTATTCATTAGCCGTGCAGCTGTTAAAAACAATGAAAAGAAGACAAAATAAGCTCGAATCAGTAAAATTTCTCATGTGCTGAAAGTTATCTGTACCAATCATGAATAATTGTCTCTTGTGCTCCATTGGCCAATAGCACCTTGGCCTGTGAAGGTGCTGATTATTACAGGTGTTGATGTGTCAATAAAAACAAACTAAACTATTGCCCTCTAAGCTACAGTTATAATATGTAGCAGCTGGACTCCTTAAGATCTGATTTTAGTTAACCTAAGTTTTTAATTGAATCAAGCTCAATTGAAGCTGATAAAATACAAATAAGAATAAAGAAGATAGTGCAACATGGTGCGGCGTTAGGTAGACCTGGCTTTGAATTCCTGTTCTATAACGTATGTCAACTTGGCAAGGCAGTTGCTTCAACTTCTTAAGACTAGATTTTCTTATCTGTAAAATCATCACAATCATATATACTTGACATTGTTTAGGAAGACAGAAAACTCACTTATTTAGGCTGAGGTCTCTGACACCTGACTGCTTGGATTGTAATCCAAGTTATGCCACATAAACTAGATAAAAATATGTAATAGACAAAAACATTTTAGGAGGATATGATGAAGTAAATTGACACTAAAAATACAACCATAACCACAATAATATCAACAACAAAATGTTTGTTCATTCTCAATGGGTAAACATTTCTTTCAATATTCTAGCCGACAGCACAGATCAATTTAAATATACATATCAAATAGATTTAATTCAATTAAAAAGTGCTTATTGGGCGTCCATCAGACATCATAATAAGAAAAAGTAATATACAAAAGCAATCTATTTGAATTGCAAGTTAAGTATCGATAAAAATGCGTATGTGATTATGTCACTTTGGGTAACACAGACAAGAAAAAGCAAAAGCATTCAGAGCTATTACAATGAGGACAGAGGCTGGAGTAAAACTGAAAGGTTTGTGGTAGTTCCCTGAACTGTATGTGAATGTTAAAGGAATAGGTGGGTTTTAGTAGACCCTAGAGCCTACTAAATTATTACTAATCATAGAAGAAAATGAATGGCGAATGAATGAGAAAATATTCAACTTCACCAATAACTAAAGGTGATGACAATTCAAACCATGATGCAATTTTTCACCTGGCAAATGCAGATACCTTCAAGAAATGTTAACAAGGAACCAGAGAGTCAAGCAACTTGAGGGCCATTAGTGAAAGCATAAAGAATTGCAAACTTTATGTAGGGAAATTTGGAACTATTTAGCAATATTTTGTTTACCTTTTTTACCTGCCATCCATGCATTCCCAGAACTTATTTGTCATATAGCTGGAAGTTTGTACTCTTTGATCACCTTCACTGATTTCCCCCAACACTCACCGCTGCCACCCGCCAATCTACTCTCTATTTCTATGAGTTTGGTTTTTGGTTTTTTTTTAGATTCCGCCTATAAGTGAGATCACACAGTATTTGTCTTTCTCTGTCTAACTTATTTCACTTAGCATAATTCCCTCAAGGTCCATCTATGTTGTCACAAATAGCTGGATTTCCTTCTTTTTCATGGTTACATATTCCATTATATATATATATCGCAGTTTCTTGATCTGTTCATCCGATGATGGACACTCAGGTTGTTTCCTGTCTTGGATACTGTAAATAATGCTGCAGTGAACATGGGGGTACAGATATTCCTTCAAGATAGTAATTTCATTTACTCTAGATATATACCAGATGTGAGATTGCTGGATAATATAGTTCTATTTTTAATTTTTTGAGGAACCACTATACTGTTCTCCGTAGTGGTTGCACTAATTTGTACTCCCACCAACAGTTCACAAGGGTTCCCTTTTCTCCTCTTCCTCGCTAGCATACTATCTCTTGTCTTTTTGATAACAGCCAATCTAACAGGTGTGAGGTGATATCTTGTTGTGGTTCTGATTTCCATTTCCCTCATGATTAGTGATGTTGAGTCTCTTTTCATGTACCTCTTAGCTATTTGTATATCTTCTTGGGAAAATGTGTATTCCAGTCTTTTGCCCATTTTTTAACTGGATTTTTCATTTTTTGCTATTGTGTTGTATGAGTTCCTTATATATTTTGGATATTAACCCCTTATTAGATATATCATTTGCAATTATTTTCTCCTGCTCTGTATGTTGCCTTTTCATTTTGTTGACTTTTTTTTTTTTGCTGTGCAGAAGCTTTTTAGTTTGAAGTAATTCCATTTATTAACTTCTGCTTTTGTTGCCTGTGCTTTTGGTGTCATATCCAAAATATCATAGCCAAGACCAATGTCAAGGAGATTTTTCCCTGTGTTTCTTTCTATGAGTTTTATGGTTTCAGGTTTAAGTCTTTAACCCATTTCGAGGTTTTTTTGTGAATGGTGTAAAATAAGAGTCCAAATTCATTTTCTGCATGTGGATATCCAATTTCCTCAACACTATTTATTTCAGAGACTATCTTTTCTCTATTGAGTATTTTTGTCTCCCTTGTTAAATATTAGTTGGCCGTATACGTGGGGTTTATTTCTGGGCTCTTGATTCTGTTCCATTTGTCTATGTGTATATTTTTACGTCAGTACCATACAGTTTTCATTGCTAGAGCTTTGCAGTATAGTGTGAAGTCAGGAAATGTGATGCCTCCAGGCTTGTTCTTTCTCAAGATTGCTTTGACAATTTGGGGTGTTTTGTGATTCTACACAAATTTTAGAATTATTTTTTCCATTTCTGTAAAAAAAGTCATTGTAATTGTTACACAGATTGTGTTGAATATATAGATGGCTTGGGTAGTACGGACACTTTAACGATATTAATTCTTCTAATCCATGAACATGAGACATCTCTCCATTTATATGTATATTCTACAGTTGATTTGATATGGAGTATTTTCGAATGCCTGAGGGCAAAGATTGACATATATTGTTAATCCTCTAAAGATGATATCACTGAAGAACATTGTTGGATTAGGTTTAAGTTTCATGTCCAAAATGCCACAGGATCACTCTTGTATGTGTTTCATTGAGTTACTTCACTGTGAGTTCAGTCATGAGGTACACACCTTATTCCTCATGTTTCCACATCTTCTCATTCCTAGACTACTCACTAATCACTTGTTGTGTGCACTGACATTAGGGAAAATTGCCTGATCTTTCAATCGCAAATTTTGACTGTGTAATTCCATGTAATCCCTTTATTCAATTCCCATGCTTCCTGCTGAGTCTCTGAATGCTATATTGCTGTTAATGGTTTCTCTCTTTGATTTAACAAATTAAATTTGAGGGTCTTCAATGCCACTAAATTTTCTAGAAAGATATTTTATTATCTCACCAATAAAATAATTGATAGAAACTATAATTTCCCTCAGACCTATCCCAGAAATAAGGACTTGACTCTCTTTTTATGTAAGTGTGGAGAGAGCTAAGCCTTTCAGGCAATGAGGTTTCCTAGGTCTAACAATATTAATCTGTTATTTCCAACTGTCTCTCAAATCTTCTTATTCAACCCCAAACACTGATAAGCCTTTGACAAACTTGTTTTGCAGGAGATAATGGATCCAGGAGTTTTAGGTACTATAACAGTCATTCCCTGAATTGTAGTTTATGAATTTATTTTTGCAGGCAGAATATTAAAATAATATTGCATATCCAAAAATTCTCCTCCTGCCCTATTTCTCAGACAGCTTTGTATGTATAAGAAGGAGAACAGCATAAGGGCAGAGAGTGAATGAAATCGATACAGCATTAACTTGATTCCTCCAAAAATGAAAAAGTATGCTTTTTTTGTTTTCCTATCTCCCAAATTAGACTGATTTTCATTAGAATCAAGATTGATTTATTTATTTCTATTTCTATTCTATGATGTCCCTCTGAACACTTCTAATTTTTTCCTTTGCAATCAGACTTAATATTGGGTCACTGTCATAAGAAGAAAAACCTGGTAAATTATAGGGAACTGAACGTGAACCAGATTCTTCCCAGACCCCATTTATTCTTTTTCTTAGTTGTTCAAATGAAATCTTTTGGCAAGACAGTAATGCAGTGTGCCTGTGGAGAAAACCAAAAAGCCCTGTAACCAAACATATATACCAGATTGCCCTGATTTTTTTTTTTTTTTTTTGAGGAAGATTAGCCCTGAGCTAACATCTGCCACCAATCCTCCTCTACTTTATATGTGAGATGCCTGTCACATTGTGGCCTGACAAGCAGTGTGAAGGTCCGCACCTGGGATCTGAACCAGTGAACCCCCAGCTGCAGAAGTAGAACGTGCGAAGCTAACTGCTGGGCCACTGGGCTGGCCCCTGATTTTGTTTTTAACACTAGATCAACGTAAATATTCTCTGAATTGATGTGAGAATGATTCTGTAAGATTTTTTACTGTGAATTATAATAGATGGACCACATATACTCCTCGTGATCAACTACATGGTTTAAATAATAATGTAGCAATAAGAAGAAGAAGAAGAAACAGAACTCATAAATGTTTCTGCTGCTTTGGGAAACCAGAATTTAAACTAGTTTACCTGGATTTTTTTTAATTTTTACAATATCTCAAAGAAGGAATGTTCGGTAAAGTTGATGTGTTGGGTACCATTGTAAAGCATAACTGATTATAATTTTGCACAATTATTTCACCTATATCTTTCTTACTTATCTGTCACAGAATCTACCCTAGACCTCAAGTCTTAGTGGAAATTCAATAAATATTCATTGACTCAATCAATCAATCACATGACATTTGTAACAGTTGCTAGTCACTGGGAATAGTTTAACACACCTCATCATTTTCTCTCTCAGCCCATTATCTAGTACTCTTTTCTCACTCCACATCCACGTAAGAAGAACATGGAAAAAAATGTGTCAAATGCAAAGATACTATTTGGATGCCAAGACTCGATAAAAGAGTAATAGTAAAATGAGAACCAACTCTTTATCCTTTATTGGAGTAAATGCCTTACAACTTGCTGTAACCCTGAGTGGATTACCTGGGACTTATCTTGCCATCACAGGGGTAAGATACAGAGGACTCCAATACTGGTATGGACTTGTTGCAGAAAAATCAAAGGACACTGCTAAGCCTTTTTACGAATTGGAAACCACTTAAACCATTCCTCTGCCTTCTCTGCATAGACCACGGAGTCAGACCACTTGAATTAGAATCTTGCATTTATTACCTATGAACAAAATGACTTTGTCCAAGATCTCTTTATGCTCATTTTTTTTATCTGTAATATGGTGACAGTTAACACTTCATGCAGTTGTTGTAAAGATTAAATAACATGCAAAATGCCTAAGCACAGTGTCTGGAACATAAGACTCAATCAATACCAGTTATTCTCATTACAATTAATCTAACTTAGTTTTCCACTTTCTTCATTTTATGCCACCAGAGGATTACAATAGGGTTTGGAGTTTAAGTACTTGCCAACAATAATAGTTTCATTTCACTAAATGTATTCTCTCCGTATTAATTACATACCTGCAAGTTGAGTTCATGGAGTAAGCTTGTTCTAATATGATTAGAAGTCTGAATTGCATGACATCAGTTTGGAAGTATTGGAAGACTTTTAGCTAATTACTAAAACTTTAGGGGGAGTGTATGTGTGTTACTTGCCGTACATATTCTATAATTTTATTATGTTTTCTGAAAGATATATTTATATATTTGTAATATCTAAAATGAAAAATAAAATATTTTAATTTTGAAATAAGAATGAGCTTTCTAGGAATACTAGCTATTATATTATCCTTAAACAATAAAATAAAATAATTAGTGCCATTGCACATCTCAAGAGCTATTGTGTGAATTAGATAATGCAAACATGTTAAATTGTGGAAGAAAGCAATAGAGATTTTTAGTGGACAAAGGTTTATTATGGTGAAACTATTGGGAATTTGCAATAATGTAAATGCTTCCTTTCAGCTTTGTGCTGATCTATTGGAATGGAAAGATAAACGTCTCTATGATTTATAACACTGGGCATAAAAATTGAATAATATCTTGAGACACTAAAGCTGAATAAAACCTCCAGGTTTCATTTGGTAACATTTTTTTCTCCTTTGAGACAAAGAAAACTTACATGTTTACTCAAACTACGAATTTCGTGATCAAAATAATAGAAATTAAGAAATTTTGAATGGGTTTGCTGTGAGGTATTTTTCAAAGGTTAAGGATCACATAGACACAAGGCATTCCCATATCTCCCGAGTGGAAGAAATGCCAAAATACCAATAAATATAGTGAAAGAACGATGCCATAGCATGGAAACAAAAAGCCACGATCCAAGCAATTTGGACTGCGAGACTGGGTCTTGTAATGCACCCAGCAGAGAGAAAATAGCAAGGGAGGAAACATTCCATCAGGATGCCAGGGGACATTGTTAGTATTGTCATCATTTAAAGGTGCTTTGAGCATCAACAATGCATTAAATGCTATAAAGAACAATTAGACCCAGTTCATGCCCACTTGGCACTCAATTAGACACATCAGATCGGTCTCTTTAGAATGCTCAATGAAAACTCCATATTTAGAGCATTTTCAGAAGAGACTCGCCTGTTAAAACACTTTCTGAAATGTGTTTAACGTGAAACTGCAGATGAGCAATCTAGTAAGTCAATATGAAATAAGTTTTATATTATATATATAATTATATACTTTATTTTTACAAAAAATAGATAAAATATATAATTATATAACAAAATCTATAGTAATTCTATTAGTTTTTTAATATAGTACCTAGTTTATTGGAAAAAATAGAGATTGAAGGCATTATGAAGTGATTTAAGTCAGATAGAGAAAGACAAGTACTATATGATATCACTTACTCTTGGAATCTTAAAAAGATAACTTTCAAAAACAGAGAGTAGAATGGTGGTTACCATGGCCTGAAGGGTGAGGGAATTGAGGAGATTTTATTTAAGGGTACAAAGTTGCAACCAATAGATAAATAATCCCTGGAGATCAAAAATGCACAGCATAGTGACTATAGACAACAATACGTATTAGAAACGTCCAAGTTCTTAAGGGCCTAGATCTTAATTGTTCCCACCACAAAAAAGAAATGAAAATAGGGAATGTGATAGAGGTGTTAGCTAACACTATGGTAGTAGTCGTATTGCAGCACGTAAATGTATCAAATCAACACATTTTATAACTTAAACTTACCTGATGTTATATGTCTATTATATCTCAATAAATATAATTTTTTTTAAAAAAGAGTATGCAGCCTTGCATATGGAGGAATATAGGACTCATCTAAAATGTAGGCACCTCCCTGAATTCTTATTCAGAAATCTAAAACACCTGAAAAATAATCCTTGAATGGTTTATGATTGTTGCTCATAATTATATGGGGTCATTTTTCCATAGCTTAAATGCATTCAAATATCAGTCTGATATATTCAAAGACATCACAAAGAAGCATCTATTCTTGAGAAAATGAATCATTAATGCATACATGAAGAAATGACTACTTACTATGTGTGGATCCTGTGACCAAAATGATTATTATTTTAGGGCATTTACAATTTTCTTGAGAAAACAATATATTTGTATAAAAAGGTAAATAAGAAAAATGGTTCAGGTCAGTACATTGATAGGTATATTAGTAGTAAAAAACAAAATCTAAAAATTTCTATTCTTTGCCTCAAACTGCGCTTAGTTTTATAAAGCACAAAAGCTGTTGACAGTTGACCGGCATGGCCACCAGCTAGTAATAGTTTCATAAGCACTTTGGCACCAGTGGAGAATATTTTGGTAAGCCTGTGACTCCAGTATTATAGAGAGACTTTCCTGAGACCACCAAGACAGCTATGTCATCACAGAATTTTGAACATTCTCCAGGCTTTAGTAAAATACTTAGACAACAGAAAAATGTTCTGACAAGCTTATGTACTTCATTTCTCAACATATTATTAATCGCTGTTTTTGCTAAGACCATTTTTTCAACTTTTACACTCTTATATTACTTCAACTTCAAAATAGTTCTACCTCAATGTAAATAAAATTCAAAATGGAAAGGAAACAGAAATGAATCTGACAGTACTGTTGGTAGCAAATTCCCAGAATGCTGCTTTGTGAGTATTTCAGCAGGAAAATTTACAATAGATGAACTACTTGGTAGAACTTACCTCTGGAGTAATTACTATTTCACACAGTGGTGAAGAAGCACTTGGATCAGGCTGTATGGGTTTGAGACCTAGCAGAACAATTTAATGGCTTGTGTACAACCTTGACTTAACGAAATATTTTTTGAAAGAAGGAACTCCATCCATCATTACTCTTTAGTGATGCAGTTCAAAATATGAATAATTTGGTATCCTCCTGCTTTCAATATATATTGTCCTTGACACATTTGTTCAAGTATCATCCTAGCAAACTATTTTAACGTTGAAGCTAGTGTTGCTGTTAGGTTCTGAGAAAATATTCTCTACATCCTACACCAAGAAATTTGACCTACTTGAGAATTAAAATCTGTCATGATGAGTACCTGTAATATAAATATTTAAATACTGGTATCTTGAGATCCATGATTTGATTTGCTCACATGATGCTGTAATCAGTTTTTGAAAAGGTAAGACTTCTCTTAATTGCTTGATTAGTTTTATCTGTGACACACAACTGCTATGAGTTTTTCCTTCAATAAAATTGCTTGGTTTGGAAACTTAAAGACGCAGCTTTACGCGGGATGTGTGATATTCAAGGAGGGGTTTCTGTCCAATAAGTTGTCATGTTCTCATTTTAGAAGTTACTGTAGAAATGGAGTATATTTGAAGCCGGTGCTAAGTGGAGAGTATTTGTCCTAGAATTCCACCTCAGAAAAGGTTCTACTTTCATACTGTTTACTTGCATGTTTGATTTTTTTTTTTTTCCTGAGTGCCGGAGTCCAGCTCCAGCCGGTAGGGTTCCTGAGGGATGAATGGCCTTAGCGAAAAAAGAAGTTACGGTGAGACTTGAAGTGAGGTTTCCAAGTCCGATTTATTTGAAGTATTCAAGCACTTATATAGGGTCCAGGTCATGTGTTTATGATTTCATGGAATTGTCTCAGTATATAATTTTGGCAAACAAAATGGGTACATAAGCATATCTTGTTACAATATTAGCACAGTATGTCTGTGAGAAGTAAGCAACCTTTATTAAATATAGATATTGACCTTTGTTATATGTCTCTTAAGCGTCTAGATGTCCAAGACTGATTGCAAAACGGGGTGTAACGTCTAGATTTAGTTCCTCATGGGTCGAATGGCCATAAGCCTCTATCTTTATTCCTGTAATAATGAAAGCAGAAGTATTACAAAGTGTAAGGAGACCAAAATACACACAGGCCCCCAGCTCCATCTGATCTCAAGCCATACTGGCACAGTGCTTGGGGTTTCTCTTTTACCATTAACTATATTATAGGGTTCCCAGTCCTCATCATAATCCCAGTTCCCCTGTGTCAATATATTATGATATTTTTCTGCAACTTTATCAGGATCATGAGTTGCCTTAGGAAGGGGTAGTTTTTGTATGCCTCTGCTCCTGGGTGGGTGTCATCATTTACCTCCTGTCCTAACAGGCCTAGGATAATCTCTACCTCCTAGAAGGACCTGAGGAGGGAATATTCTCTTTTGAGGCTGATTATTAGAAGGCTTCCTCCTTGAGGGCTGTCCAAATTCCCCTACGCCTCTCCAGGAGGGGGTCAGAACGTTTTTTCCCTTCAGGCTGTTGTTCCCTGAACCCTCCCTAGAAGGCCAGGTTACATCAGCTTCTTTCCCCTGCGTGGAGAGATTTTCCCCAAGATATCCCCATGTACAGAAAAAGAACAGCAGGAGCAATATTGCTAAGATTAGTAGCATGAGTAGGATCAGGAGCGGCCGACCGCCATCTTCTGAGGGTCCGCCGTGCGTTCCCTCATCTCTCTCCCAGACCATTGTCCTTGAGTAGAGGCTTAGCTGACTGGTGGGCGGCTCCCGGCAGCTGAGGAAGATTAACACTCAGCTAACATCTGTTACCAATCTTCCTGTTTTTGCTTGAGGAAGATTAGCCCTGAGCTAACATCTGTGCCAATCTTTCTCTGTTTTCTATTTGGGTCACCACCACAGCATGGACACCAACGAGTGGTGTAGGTCTGCGCCTGAGAACTGAACCCAGGCTGCTGAAGTAGAGCTTGCTGAACTTAACCACTGGGCTGTGGGGCCAGACCTGCATGTTTGATTTAAATAGTTTTCTTTTTAAAGGCAAAAACGCAGAAAAAATATTGATGAGATCAAATCATGGTGAAGACAGAATTTCTACAAGATTTTTATAAGTGAAATGAAATGTCCATATTTAATATGAATACTAAGAGTTAGATATTTTTGGAATATTGATTATATTTGTATCAGATGTTGGAAGCGTTTTACTTGTATTTAATATTAAATTATTCAAATGAACATTTATCACTAAGCATAAGCTAAAAACAACAGAAATTGGTACAATAACAATTGAGAGGTTATAGGTAAGCACTGTCAAAATCTAAATCAGATATAAGATTCAAATAACCAAGACAGTTTATTCATTTCTACCTTTGAACCTTTACTTAAAAACTTGTTTCTTTATCACCTTTCAATTCCTTGTCCTCTAGTCCTAATTATAAACTTACTTTAAGTGCTAAATCATCTCACTTTCTCCAGGAATCCACCTCTGACTAGCTCAAACGATGATGACATTTTTTCTGTATTTTATACCATCTCATGCATATATTGAATTATATACACTGTTTTTATACCTCTATAATATATGTCTATATTATCAGCAAACTATTTTGAGGATCAGATCCAGCCCTCACCTATATATAAAGATCACAAACTGAGAATGGTTTTTACATTTTAAATAGTTGAAAATGAACCAAAAGGAGATTGATATTTGTGACGCATAAAAGCTATACAAATTTCAGGGTCTGTACATAAAGTTTCGTTGGAACCCAGCCACGCTCATTCTTTATATATGGTCTATGACTGCTTTTACACTACAACAGTGGAGTTGAATAGTTGTGCAAAGAAAATATGACTCACAAACCCTACACTATTTTTTATTGGGGTTTTCAACAAAAAAGTTTACCAATCCCTGATCTATAGCATTAGTAACCAGTTATTTGTGTCTCCATCCAGTAGCAAGGTTTATGCCTTCCTTCCTTTATGTTCAAACATATAGTACTTAAAACATTGTCATGGACACACTGGTTTTTACAACATATGCACCAAATTAAAGCAAATCAGGGCAATCTTGAACAGGTGAATTTTAAAAATTGACCTACAGAAATTATTCCAGATCTAGTCACACTGCTTCAATGTTGTAGAAAGCATGTATATCAAATGTGAGTTCTTATATAAACTTTCAGATATAAGATGAATAAAGTCCAAAGATCTAATGTATAACCTGGTGACTATAGTTGATAACAGTGTATTGTATTATTGAAATTTGCTGAGAGAGTAGAACTTAAATGTTCTCACCAAAAAAATAAAAGGATAAATATGTGAGGTGATGGATATGTTAATTAACTAGATGTGGAGAATCCTTTCAAATGTATATATATATCAAATCATCACAATATACACATTAAATATCTCACAATTTAACTTGTCAATTATACCTCAATAAAACTGGAGAAAAACAAAACCTTTCTCCATATTGGAGTATTTTATTTTATTTTATTTCTTTTTTGAGGGAGATTAACCCTGAGCTAACATCTGCTGACGACCCTTCTCCTTTTGCTGAGGAAGATTGGCCCTGAACTAACATCTGTATCTATCTTCCTCTATTTTATATGTGGGACACCTGCCACAGCACGGCTTCCTAAGTGATGCACACGTCTGTGTGCAGGATCCAAAGTGGTGAACCTCGGGCCACCAAAGTGGAGCGCATGAACCTAACCACTGTGCCACAGGGCTGGCCCCAAATTGGAGTATTTTAGAGAAAAGTGAGCTTTGTATTCCGGCTTGTCAACAAAAGGAAAATTATAGGTTGAATTGAATATAAACTAATTGTTAAAATCTCTAAATTCGCCCTTAAATTAAAATTATTATTTCTCCGGGTAACATTTAGAAAGGAGTTCATGTGCTCTTTTAAATTTCTCCATGATTTATGCCCCAATGAATTCAGGGAATATTTTTGCTATTATTTTTTCACAGGAAAATAATTTATAAAGTAGGGGAAGCACAAATGCCTTTTTTCTTAACTTAGAAAAGAAGGCATTGTTTTGGAGAAAATGTGGCTGATCTATCTCTAAAATGATTGCCTTTTTGTCATAGACATGTAAGATATTGTCTTCTCTCCTACATTTCTGTTAAAGTTATAAAGAATGTCAGTAAGTAGAAATTGTATGTTCTTGAAACAAGAATCCCAATATCTGTTGGATTTGAGTGATGATAATCATAATCAGATGACACTCTGGGGATTGTCAAAAACTCTACACTGTCATCAAACAAGATGAGTAATGTTTTACCATAAATAGTGTTAATGTGATTAATAGCATTTCTCCAGCAGTTAAGCTTTAGACAGTGAAAATATCTGTTAAACATTAATGATTTTTTACAGTGGGATTCTGACTAGGTAAATAGGTTGTTCTCTTTACATATATAATTGCATATATGAATTTATATAACTACATCTACACTTTTTCTCACTGTTTAAAATTCGAAATTGAATTTCAAGATGTTTTTAAACTACAATGAATTTACTTTAATCTTACTAAACTCATAATAAATTAATAAAATTTTCTTGGAATGCCACAATCTGTAAAACAGTAAGAGATCAAGAGAAAATACTATATAAAGTATGAATGTGTGACCTTCATACTCAAAAAGTTTATGGTTTAGTCTATGAAAAGGGAATTCCTGTATAAGTTCATGTTTAGAAGTTAAGGGGGCCAGCCTGACAGCGTAGTGGTTAAGTTCATGTGCTCCACTTGAGCAGCCTAGAGTTCACCAGTTTGCCTCCTGGGCACCGACCTACACACCACTCATCAAGCCATGCTGTGGCAGCATCCCAAAGAGAGGAATAGAATGCCTTATGGCAATACAACTATGTACTGGGGCTTTGGGGAGCAAAAAGGAAAAAACAAAGAAGTTAAAAGGGCTTTTTGTAACTTTACAGAAAAAAATAATGGTTACAAATTTTTATATTCTGGCAATTAAGGTCAACAAAATTTACTTGTGGCTTCATGAATTTATAATCTAGACTTCACCGGCCTCAAAGAACATTTGAGGTAGCTAATTGCAAAAGTGAAATATGGAGAAGCGTTGGTTTACAGTTCAAGTGAAAAAAGTCTGGAAATTTAGTGATATTCAAATCAATGACAGAATTGTTGGGTTCTCTACAACATATCCTTCTCTGGTCACAGAGAGCGGATTCTATGAAACCAAATGAAGAGTGAAATCTATAACTATTAAGACAGAATGCCTCAATAAAGTATCAACTTATAAAATGGTAAAAAGAAAGGGGAATAATTGTGAACTATGTAGATATTTGCACATTAACTGTTTATAGCTTTGACTGGAGGATAGTCGGGGCAAATAGCAAGTATTCCAAATCCAGGCTTTACCCTAACAAATATCCCTGTAGTGATAGAAAGAGATCATGAACATGAAGTATATAATATGTGCCATATCATATACACACATTTACATAATATAAAATATATGTTATTGCATATTTTGTATTTATATCTATAATATATAGAATACTATATCCAACATATTCTATTACATATTGCACATTACTTATTATATATAATACGTATTAGAGATTATCTGTGTCTTCCTTCCTCTTTTATCCATTACTTACATTTATAAGACTATATTTCTAAAATTCTGTTCAGTTCAACTATCAATATTATTCATGGAAGTTCTCCTGGACTTGGGAATGACTTCTTGGTCTCCAGCGCACACATATGCACCCACATACCCACAGAATCCTAAATGTACAAAATAAACCTGAAATAAAATACTAATATCACTTGGGTAATTTAAACAAGAGTCACTTTTGTGTTTCACAATTACGAAACTATTCAGGTAAATATGTCTTCTGCTCTTGGTAAAGAAGTAATTACTTCAGTTCTGCCTTCTAGTCCCAGAAAAGCACACTCAACAGTTAGCTCCACAGTAAAATGTTTTAGTCAGACCGAGGGAGAGAATTAGTCTTGGGCTCCATGGGGTACAGCAAACCACTGGACAGAAAAATATGCTTGCCAAAGTACTCGCATGCCGACGGAATATTGACTGTTACCCAGAGCATGCTCATCTTCCATCTTTTTGGGTTTTTTTGTATCTTTCAACTCACCAGTTTTAGAGCTTATACACGAGCTCAGGGAAATCTCGGGGGTGTGGGGGGGTGTGTGTGTGTGCGTGTGTGTGTGTGTTGTAAGAAGAGCAGTAGTTCTCCACTCACTGTAATAACTAATTTCCAAAGGGCAGAAAGGGACTTCATTCAGTTTTTTTAATTGTATGACAGTTCCCATATACAGAGTTTCCTTTATTGTTAACATCTTACATTAGTGTGGTACATTTGTAACAATTTCTGAGACAATATTGATGCATTATTATTAACTAAAGTCCATAATTTACATTAGTGTTCCCTCTTTGTGTTGTGCATTCAATGGAGTTTTACAAATGTATAATGGCATGCATCTGCCATTACGGTATCATACAGAGTAGTTTCACTGCCCTGAAAGTCTCCAATGCTCCACCTATCCTTCACCCCTTCCCCCATCCCCAAGCCCCTGGCAACCACTGATCTTTTTACTGTCTCCATAGTTTTCCCCTTTCCAAACTATTGTATAGTTGGAATTGTACAGTATTAGTATATTCAGATTGGCTTCTTTTAATTAGCAATATGAATTTAAGGTCCCTTTTCAAAGCCTGGTAGCTAGTTTCATTTTTTTGCTGAATAATAGTTTACTTCACATAAATACCACAATTTGTTTAAGCATTCACCTATTGAAGGACATCTTTACTCCCAACTTTTGGTAATGATGAATAAAGCTGCAATAAACACCTGGTGTGCAGGACACCAGCAATGAATGACAGTTCCTGTTGTTCCACATCCTCACCAGCATTTCGTGTTGCCAATGTTTGGGATTTTAGCTACTCTACTATGTGCATAATGGCATCTCGTTGTTTTAACCTGCAGCTCCCTAATGATATAGGATGTGGAGCATCTTTTCATATGCTTATTTGCCATCTGTATATCTTATTTGGTGAGCTATTCTTGTCTTTTTCTCATTATTTAATTGGGTTGTTTGTTTTCTTATTGTTGAGTTTTAAGAGTTAATGCATTCACTTTGGATAGTCAAATCCAATTACTTTATCATAAGCTTAAATCATCCATTTAACAATTAAAATAATACTGGAAGAACTTGAGAAACAATATATTCATGAAATTTCTAATAAAATATACCTCGGCTACCTGCTGGGCATAAATCTTCCTATCTATTAATTGTTTTCACATTAGAGTGTCAAGTTACACGTTACAACAAAATAAAATGTTTATTTCTGTTTTTATAAACTTTGAAATCCATTTATTAATTAATTAATTTATGAATTCAATTATGAATTAATTGCTTGGAAAGGCTAATTCTAACTCAGCATGTCCTTGCTTCTTTAAATAACTTAGAGCCAATTCTCTGTAACAGCGCTATGTTCTGAACACAGGTGGCTGAGTGTAGGTGAGAATCAAGAGAGTTGTAACCTTTGAACCCATTCAATGAATTTTAATGAATGGCCTTGTAGGTGTTTGCCACTGTATTAGATACTAAGGACTCAAAGTTGAAATAAGCAAAGACATTCTCCAAGTAGAAGAATAAAACACGCAAGCTATTAAGCATAAATTTAAAAATAATAAATTGATTAATTTCTAAGAACTTTACTCAAATATGAGCAGCCCCGTGAAACTAACATAGAACATAGTCACATCTCTTTTAATCATTTGTTTTTAGTAACAGGAGCCCAAAAAATATCTTGTTACTATTGTCTTCTTCTAAAAACTATTCTTGAATTATCCAAGAAATCCAGACTCATATTTACACCAGTGTCTGGGAGCAAGGAAGGTTTGTCATCTATAGGAGAAATGTTTCCCAGCAAGAGATATGAGTCCTTTTCCACAGACTTTGCATCTGTTCTGGTCTTGTACAACTCTAGTGGTGTTTATCTACCCAGCAACCATGCCAAATCCAGTTCTACGTACTGCCGTATCAGAGTGGTGTGACACACTCAGGCTCCAAAGTTACAGTTCTGTTAGACCACAGCCCATCACACTGTAAAATGATGTCTGGGTCCTAAAGACCTTGCACCTATTAGCTGTAAACTCTGATGGTGTCAGCCCTTACCAAGAACCTTCATGCCTTATTTACCTGAAACCATGTCATCAACTCACATTTTTACTCCCCTCAGAGTCATTTTATTTTATTTTTCTCTTCCCTGCCATGAGATTTAGGATAGGGTAATCTCCAGCCATGCCACCCTGTCTCCTTGACTTGAAACTCAGGAAGCACCTAGGGTATCAGATTCCTCTTTCTAGAGGAATCTTAGGCTCTTTATACAAGGCTCCTCACTTCCTACTGGCTTTGCATCCCCAGGGTATTGGAGACTTTGATTGAAGCAAGTAATGAAATCCTAATCCCAGGTCAATGTATGCTTCCTTTTTTTATCTTTGTATAGAAAAGAAAAAAAAAGAGAGCGAGAGAGCACTGAATTGACTCTCTTGAATAAATGAATTCTATCCATGGGAGAAGGAGAATCAGACTGTTTAAATTATGCACCACTGCGACCCCCATATTCAATGGCCATCTTTAATAGCTATCTGGATAGCTACATTGTTACACTTATGACGAGTGCAATGAAATCTTCACATTTAAAAAAAACAATTCTCATTTCCATATTTAGGAAATATTTAGTTTGAAAGAGCCTCAGCCTCAGAGGTCAAGGTGTAGGCTTGGGCTCTGAGACTAAATGTCACTCCTCCCTTAGGCCTTCTTTCCTCATCACCAGTGGTGAAGGGAGGGCCTCGCAGGATAACAGACTGTGCTGGGAGCTGTCAGCCTACAAATTAAGCCTCTGCCTTGTGACACGGTCCGGGAGAGAGATGAGGGGACGCATGGCGACCCTCAAGGGAATTTACTAGGCTGCCCCTGCAACAAATCTCCCTGGTACTTCTGACTTTCCTGCTTCTGCTTACTCTGTTCTGCACCTGGGGTTATTTCAGGGGAAGTCAGCCCGGCCCTGGGAATGAGAATGAAACAATGCAATATTCTAGGGAAAGTTCTGGGGAAAAACATCTTCTAGGGAAAGAACATTCTAACCCGTCCTTTGGTTGGGTAAAGCGATGGGAGTGGAAAGGGAACAAAGAAATCTGTAGCCCCCACAGATCTCTCTGGGAGGACGGTGGTTGTCACGGCCCATTGAGTCAGGAGGCCGCTGGGGGTAGCCTCCTTGAAGTAAAAGAATTACAGAAGCTTGACTCCCCCCGGGCCTGCACACAATCAATTGCTCTTAGGACTATTGTGTACCTTACAATCAATTGCTCTTAGGACTATTGTCTACCTTGCAAAAACCCGCTTACGCGAGCCAAAAATATGTACTGGGACTGTTTCATGAAATCATCCTTGCATACCCTGAGCCCTATATAAATCATACATACACAAAATAAAGTTAGACTTGGACACCAAACTCCTTGTCTCACTGCCTCCTCCTTCGCCAACGCCGTCCATCCCTCAGGAGACCCTGTCCGGCTGGGGATGCACCCTGGCAACACTGGTTCCATGAGGTTTCAACCCTCCCAAAAGTCAGAGTGCACCAGCACACTTGGCCTAAGACTAAGTCTCCCAAACTTTGGAATCTCATCATCATGGATGAAGAGGAAGAATCAGAAGCCTGCCACTCCTTGCCATTCAACACAACCTCACCCCTCCACTTGTCTTGAATTCACTACAACTAGTTTTATTAAGTCCTCCATTCCTCTATATGGGTCAACACAAGAACCCTCAGTTTCCCAGATTGACTGCCACGTCCTTCACTCTTACACACATGTCTCTGTAATCCCCAGTCCATCGCTTTCTGATTCCTCAAAATCTTTCACGAGACTCTTCAAATATACAAGACATTATCGGAACAATATCTTATATCCTGATCTTCTCCTCTGAACTTTTCCTTCACGTTTGTGGTCTAATAAAAATCTGGCTTCCCTCCACAAACTCTGCTTCCCACATAGCCTTCTCAAGTGACAGTTATTTTTTCTCCTACAGTTCTCACACCACAGAGCCAGTAGATTGGTCACGTGGATGTCTTTCTCTCATTGCCACGTTTAGACCATTCTCTTTTTCTCATTTCCAACACTTCCAGCTTTGTATGAAATATCTTCTAGGTTTATCACGTACTATTTCTCAGTGCTATTATCTGACAAATGAATAGTCACACCCCATCATTTCTAATTGTTTTCAGCTTCTGACTCATGGTTAATCTCTCCAGCACTAGATCTGTCTTGATTTTTCATTATTTCAATATACATATGAAGAACAATATACAGATAATACTTCCAATACGTTGGGTTCTCAATTATTTGAACTCATTTCCTCTTATTAGCTTGTCTCTCAACTTACTTTAGCACTCATTCTAATACTTATACCCTAGATACTACAAGGATATATACATGCAATAGATGTGATTTGTCAGTAAATTGGCTCTGGGAAAGAAAAAAAAGTTTTGGTTGACAGAATTTTCTTATTTCTATCATGAAAATTATCCTATCATGGATGATTTTAAGGTACTAGGGGTTTTGTAACCAGCTTACAAAATTCCCGAAAATTCAACAATTGTCTGTTACTAGTGAGTTATAGTTTGTATAATACACCACTGTAGCCATCTTTAATGTCAAGTTCATCTATCCTACTTCCTAACACTTCCTCCTACCTGTCTAACTCATTCCCTGTGGTACTCCAAACCCAAGAATCTGTTTGGGATGTTCAATATATTTATCTTACCATTATTTTACTGTTCTCTATCCCTTAATGTGCATCTCTTTAATGTGTCAGTTATTAGTCTTCATCTCATTTAAATAGTCAGCCTTTAACATTGTCAACTGATCACTCCCCCTTACTTATAAACTTCCTTTTCCATACTTCGAGAACAACACAATCTTCTGGTAGTTCTTTTTTCCTCCTACCACACAAGTTTTTCTTCCTCAGTCTATTTTACTTGCATCTCATCCTTTCAATTTTGGAATGCTACAGGGATTAGTTCCTGGTTCTCTGCTCTATATTTTGACTTCCTTGTTGATCTCATCTATTTTATAGATTTAAATACTTTCTAAGAGTCAGACTCTCACAAATTTCTCTTTCCAGACTAGTTATCTCTTCTCAAACCTAGTCTTTTAATTCCCGCTGCCTGCTCAACACATCTTATAAAATATAGAAAAATATATCTCAAATTTAACATGTCAAAAATTGAATTCCTGACTTCCGCTGAAGACAACCATATCCTTCTTATTGTATAGGCCCAAATCCTTGGCATCATGCATGACCCCATTCATTTACATCTCATATTCAATTCATTAGGAGAGCATATCTGCTCTACCTTCAGTATGTATCCATATTCATCCTTTTCTTCACCACTAACACTGTTTCGTCCCAGATTTAATGTAGTATTATTACTTACTTGCTTGGGGATGTATTCATCTCTCTATACTCACGTTTTTTACAGTGCCAAATAAATAGTACGTGTTCATTAAGTGAATAAACAAATGAATAAGAGTAGGTATAGAGTTATTCTTGCCCACTTGACTGCCAGGACTCATAACATTTTATAATTTGACAGGAAAAGTTCTCTGAAAATTCACAAGCCTGGTATATTCAACTTACTCCAGAGAAGTGACAACTATTTTTTTGCCATTATTTTCTTCTTTGCCATTGCTTTGTTCCCTCAAATAAACGAAAGAGCAGAATTTGCATCCTTCTTGCAAAAGAGAAAATAATTTCTCAATTTGCTATAAACTTTTCATCACCTTACACCACTTACTTTGGAATTTCTATAATTCCAAATTCACTTCAAAACTCAAGTTACTTTATATTATATGCTTTAGGTTTTCTGATCCTGCCCTCTTCTTAAGTTTTCCATTATTTTATTTCTTTGTCTCCTTTTTTCCCTGTTAATGTCTCTGAATCTCCTATTCCCCACTGCCCCCATACCAAATTCCATCATGCAATGCTGCCAGGTTTGCTCTAGCTCTCTTTTTTATATTCAATTTCTTCCTTTTCATAGTATCACATTGTCCTTTGCCCCATCCCTAAAATGGCTTATAAAACTTCAACAGGTCCTGATACTTAATGGTATTTGGAAGTCATTTAGAATATGAGATTATAAAGAGTCAAATGCAAATATTTGAAAAGAAGGCAATGCAGCACACTAGAAAAGGAAAAGGAGGAAAAGCAGGGGCATTGAACTCAAGAGTGGAAACAAAACTTATCCTGACCTGACTTAAAGAACAATACAAGCACTTGTATAAAATCCACTAACTCCACATAATTCTCATCTCTAAGGACTAAGACGTGATAAGAAGTAATTTAACAACTCTGTTAAGCATGGTAAAAGCCGTTGCATAGTCCCTTATAACAGGAAAGATTTACAGAGACCATGGGTTTTCAGCAGGACTAAATGGTTTGAGTGATATTCTCAGGGATCAGATATGAGCTGAAGGAACATAAGTCATTTTCATTACATTTTTTCCCCCTATAGAGTTCTACATCTCCTCCTCTGCTTTCCTATATACTTTAATGGGTATTTGTCAGAATAAGACAAACTCTTCCACAGAAAAAGCAAGGCTTACTTATGATAATAAAAATGTGGAACAGTATAAACAAAACTCGTTTCCATCCTAGAAAGAAAAATGATCCAATCACTCTTCAAATCATTCACCGAGGGCTGAGTTGTCCTATTTTCGCCCTCAACATTATTCCTCTGTGTCAGGGTTTTAGTGCAAAACACACAACAGAGTATGCACTGGAGAGTCTATTAAAAGCTACTGTAGCACCCAGAGGTGTGGAAAATGAATTACAGACACAGTCCTACTGGAGATGTACTACATCCATCATTTATTCCTATTCTGTATTCAAAAAATACAGAATATTTTTTGAAGATTGTGTGGCAGTTGTTATTCTTTATTCATTGATGCAAGGGAAGAATAAAATTTACATTAATATTAATTTCCACAATAGAAACCATATTTTAGGAGAAGAACAAACGTGACCATTTAAAATCCTATAGACATTGTCATATTAATACAAGCACTAACATTCCTCAATGTTGGGAAAATGTGTGTGAACTATTTTCAAGTGACTTTTTTTTTAAACATCGGCACCTGAGCTAACAACTGTTGCCAATCTTCTTTTGTTTTTATGCTTCTCCCCGATGCCCCCCAGTACATAGTTTTGTATTCTAGTTGTGAGTGCCTCTGGTTGTGCTATGTGGGATGCTGCCTCAGCACGGCCTGATGAGCGGTGCCACGTCCGTTCCCAGGATCCAAACTGGTGAAACCCTGGGCCACCGAAGCGGAGTGCGCAAACTTAACCACTCGGCCATGGGGCTGGACCTTCAAGCGATTTCAGTTTGTTTGTTTCCTGCCAATTTCTTCGGCATCTGGTTCCTTACTATTTTTCTATTGCTATAATGTACACTTTGTGTTTTACCTCATTATCTTTACCTCATTATCTTTTCTTATCCTTCTTAAAGTCAGCCTCTTCATTCATCTATAGCATATTTAGTGTTTATTAGCTGGCTTATGAAATCTTTTACAAATGAGGCCATCATTCTTTTTCATCTCATTTTCTCTGGATTTTCTTTCTAACACATAGTTAGGAACCATCTATTATCCTATTTTTCCATATTCTTTTAAAAAGTTATACTTTCATTTTAGAGGTTTCATTACATATTTTGTATTACATTTAATTGCAACCTTTTCCTGTTGAAGATATTACAGTCATGTGCCTAATAGCTTACAAAATGTCTTTAGAGTAAACTCTGGCCTCTTAGAGAAGCAGGGCCAGGAAAAATGCATATTTTGTAAAGTTACTCAAGTTTTGAAGTGAATTGAGAATAAAAGAAATTTCCAGGTAAGTGGCATAAAGGCATGGTAAGTTTATGGGAAATTTAAAAATTATTTTATCTTTCTCAAGAAGGGTACCAATTCTGCCTGGATGAAGTGAAGCCTTGAACCTAAAGGAAGTGACAGGCATCGGAACCAGCAAGTGCAAACTTCTTGAGGCTAGAACATACTTGGCATGTTTTAAGGCATAAGGAGGCCAAATATGTGGACAACAGTAATCAAGTAGATAGTGGTAATAAATGAGGTTGAAGAGATTGTTAGAAAACAGATCATACAGTCTCTTGGGCCTTAGGAAAGAAATGAGTTGTTTATTTATGTGTGATTGAAAGACACTGGAGTGTTTAGAATGTGAGAGCCACATAAAATGATTTATACTTTGCAAGAATCTTCGGTGGCAATGGGCAGTGGGGAGGTCAGAGAGGACGGTATTGTTATACTCCGTGTGAGATATATTAGTCGCGTGGACAAGAGTTTTGGCAGTAAAGAGGGGTAAAAGTTGGTCAGATACAGAATGTATGTTGAAGGTAGAGTCAATAGGATTTACAGATGGATTGGTTGTCAGATGTGAAGGAAAATATAATCTGTGATGACTCCTTGAGTACATTTGAGCAGTTATGCTAATATCTGTACCATTTACAGATATGTGAAAATATTTAGGATTGACAGATTTAGGAAAATATACCAACATACATATTATATATGGCTGCTTTTGTGCTGCAATGGCAGAGGTGAATAACTGCAACAGAGACTACATAGGCTGCAAAGCCTAAAGTACTTACTGTCTGGCCCTTTACAGAAAAAGTTTGCTTACCCTTTCCGTAGAGGACAAAATTGATGATATAAAAGAGAAATAAGATATTTGCAGATTAGTTGAAAAGAACTGGATTTAGGATATAAGTGGAAGAGTTGACTTCACACAGAAGCGGGGGTAATTTTTTCGACTTCAATGTAAAGGAACCACAGCGTATAGGTGTAGATTTGGAAAGAATGGTATACTTTGTGGTATAAGGATGAAACAGGCTAATTTGGGGACCTTCACTTCTGGCCAAGATGCAATAACAAGGATTGGATTGACCCTGCTGCCTGAAACTACCAAAACACAGACAAACAATAAAAGGTTTACAAGACAACAGATATCAGATAGCAAAAGATTGTGATCCTTGTGAGATGAGAAACAAATTAGGTGAGGCTTACACTTGTTACAACTTTCTTCTTAGAGATTCCAGGTGGTGACTCATGAAGGGGTAATCCTGGTGGAAAGCAGAGGACTTTATAACTTGAGGATATAAACCCGAGAGTCTGGGAAAACCAGGATTTTCCAGGAGAGAATTGGAGAGAAAAGAACTGCACAGAGTAAATTCTGGAGATCTCTGATGAGTTTCTTTCAAGAATTCAGGTAAATAATGACCAAGGAATACATGTGAGTAAACTACCCAAGGCTGAGGAAGTGACCATGAAAAGGAATAGAGGTAACAGTCTCAGTACTCACACAGAAGTGGAAATTGCAGCTGTTTCCACTAGCCAGACTGTAAAACATCATGAGTCATGAGGCAGTGGGTAGAATATTAATAAAGTTCTTGTATCAGTCGTGTGGCAAGACTGAACTGAACACTTCTGCAGTCCCACATAACAAATATTAAAATTAAGACCTGAAAGGATCAAAGTGTTTCCAAGTAACTTAATTGTATTATAAAACAAATTTCAAAATTATTTAGAAGAATATAAAGTCATTTATCACTCAATGAAGTAAAAGTTACAATGTCTGGCATCCAATAAAAAATTATGAAGCATGCGAAGAAGAAAATAGGACCAATAATGAAGAGAAAAATCAATTAAAATCGACCTAGCACTAATGTAGATGTTAGCATTAGCACACAGGGACATGAAAACAAACAAAAAAACCGCTTGTGACTGTATTCTGTATATTTAAAGAGTTAAGTTGCAATATAAAAGACAAAAAGAAAAAAGACGCAAAATAATCTTCTAGAGATATAAACTATAATATCTGAAATTAGAGAAAGAAAGAGACAGAATAAAAAATACCTACTAGATAGGATTAATAGCAGATTAGACATGGCAAAACTTGAAGATGTAGCAGTAGAAACTATCCATAACAACATCGCAGAGAAAACACAATTGTAAATAAATACAGAGCATCAGTGAAATGTGGGACAACTCCAAGCAGCCTAACTGTATAATTAGTGTCCGTAAAGGGTAGGAAAAGAGATGGAGAAAGAAAAATTACTTGAAGAAACAGTGGCGAAATTCTTTCCAGGCTGTTTTAACATTTGGAAATAACTCAGTATAATTTATTATACTAACAAAATAAACAGAAAAAAATGTATGATAATCCCAGGAGACAGAGAAAAAGCATTTGTCAAAATACAACATCCATTCCTGATTTAAAAAAAAGAAATCTCTCAGAGAATGAGGAATCAAAGAAAACATCCTAGACATAATAAAGGGCTTCTATGAAAAATCCACAGCTAACATTATAGTTAATTTTGAAAAAATGACTGTTCAACCCCTTATATAGCAAGAAAACAAGTTTGTCCGTTCTACCTACTTCTATTCAACATTGTACTGGACGTTTTAGCCAGTGAAATAAGGCAAGAAAGTGAAATAAAATTTTACAAAATTGATAGAAAGAACTAAACATGTCTTTATTTGAAGACAACATGATTGTCTATGTAGAAAATTTGATAAACCTACAAAGAAGCTACTAGAACTAGAAGTTGAGTTTAACAAAGCAGTAGAATGCCAAATCAATATACTAAAATCAATTTCGTTTCCATATCCTAGCAACAACAAGTGGAAATAGAAATTAACATAAATATGCCATTGAAAATATCATTGAAAATATTAAACATTTAGAGATTAACCTAATAAAATCTGTGAAAGAACCATATACTGAAAACTACAAAATACTGCTAAGCAAAATTAAAGAAGACCAAAATAAAGGAGACATATACTGTGTTCATGTGTGCAGCAGAGTAAGATATTAAATGAGTTGAATTGATAGGAGGTTAAGAGCTGAGAGCAGAAGCATTACGTATGAATTGGGAGGCAGAGCATGGATAGGGGATGACAGAATATAGACTATAACTGTGTGTGAGTGGATGGATTGGAGAGGAAGAAATTATCTCCAAATGTGGCTTGATCAGGAAGATGAGAAGACAAAGTGTTGGAAGGATTATCTACTACGTCTTGAATTTGACAAGAATGACAAAAGAAAGAGTGGGGAAGATGAAGTAATCCGAGCTTTAAAATTATAAGAGAATGAAGGAGCACAATTGGGAGATCTTTAGATGACATTAAGAGGAAGGTAAAAATGTATGAAATCTGACTATCCACACTTCAAAAATTCTGGGGGTTTCATGAGGGGAAAGGAGAAATTTATGGAAAGGGCCAAGAGATTCCTACCCATTTACACATACTAGAGCTGTATAAGGTGTGGAAGAGAGCACAGGCTCCACTTGCAAAGGCTACAGGGATAACTACTATGACATTGGTTTTGTTTAGAGCAAGAAGATAGAAAGATCCCATGGAGTTATGAATTAGATATTCGTTATATTTTATATCTATAAATATCAATCTAACATTGATCATGTAGTAAATGAAAAAATAGATATAAAAATGCCAGAACTGCCTAAGCAAAGTACTTAATAAGTCCCATTCTCTACTCTCAACTCTTATTTGCTCTTTACTATTTATTTAATTCTACATTTCTTCTCTTCCCAATTAATTTTGTCTGGGGAAAAAACTCACAAAACATTACTGGTACAATTTATAAATCATACTATCTCTCTTCCTAAAATTTTAGTCATGGTAAAGTAGCCAGATAGTTACTATCCAGTAACAAAATCTTAAAATCTTAGTGTTAATTTCATTTTCTCAAGGTATATCTCTGATCAAATTCAGACTTACCAAATTCTGCTACACCAAAATGGTAAGAACTCCATAATACTGTTTAATTGCATTCATAATTAATTCACAGTACTGCTTAATTATATTCATAGAAATTAATCACCTGGGATATTGACTGCTGAAACTTCTAGCAGGGTTTTATTTCAAACACCGATCTTTCATTTTCAGAAATCAACATTGCCACAGTTGCTATCATCTGATTTACATTCTTTACATGCGCTACTTATTTCTTGCATTAAAGTTTTGGTGGTAACTTTCTTCTCTTATATTTCAACCTGTATGTTTGAAAAATGACAGATATTTAATCTCAGTTATATTTTTAGTATCATTATGAGTGGCATAACAAAGTGATCTCTCCTATTTTTCTTCGGAAACAAAGTTACAGAAAAGCCCTTTAAATTTAAAGTGTAATTTCAATTCCAGCCAAATTAGATGGAATAAATTACTGTTTAAAATATAGATATGAAAAAATTTACTTTACTTTGTAGAGTTGTTGAGAAATTTAAATGACATGAAATATATCAGTCTAATATATAACAGGCATTCAATATTCTTAATATGTTTTACTTTCAAAACAAAGAATTTCTAAAAATCTGGGTCTGTGAGACCTATGTGAGAGACTCAGTGGTGATACTGAAATATCTTATGTTCTTATCTTGTTGAAAGAAAGAATATATACAGATACAAATTGTTCACAAATAATGTTAATGTCTCTTTTTGTATAGACTAAGTTTCTTGAAGCAAGGCTTCATAAAATAGGTTAAATGCAAGCAGACTCACTGGAGAAAATCCTTCAAGAGGAAATAAAGAAGTATGATACCATCAACTCTAATATTATCAGGTAAAATTGTCCTGGAGAACATCTAGGCATCATTATGAATTCCTGTGGACAGTTAAATCTACTAAGTAGTGTGCAGCTGACAGGGAGTGTCATAAGCGTCTTCAGGTATAATCAGAAAAGATTACTTCTGCTGTCAATCAACAAAACATTTTGATCACCTCATGCTTCAAATTGTATTATTTATACAGAATTTTCTTTGGTAGATATATAAAGAGTAATTTTTAAAGTAAAATATATCTACATAGAAAAACTATACTGATTAATTGTAAAAATATTTTCTGGTTTGGGCAACTAGATGATTATGGTGATTTTACCTCTGATAAGGAACAACAGGGAAAAAGCTACTTTGTGGGGAGACATCAAGAATTTTGACTTGTTAATTCTGAGGTGCCTTATGAACATCAAATTAGATGTTTAAGAAAAGTTATTGAGAACTTTGCTGTGCATATACGTGTTTAAGTATTAACAACTCCCCACAAAAAAAAAAGGTAATTAAATCTTTAGGAATTAATTGATCTATCACTTTTTCAGGATGGGTAATATTTATTTAATAGAAGCCTCTTTTTTAAAAAATAAAATACATTTCTGATTTTACAGTTTTAGTCTATTGACCAATCTATCCTTGTCTGATTATCACGTTGCTGCATTCTCTTAATCCTAAACTATATTTTAAAATTTGTAATATGAGGTAGGGCTCTTTTCCTCCAATTACATTCCTGAACTTCCTTTTATACTCTTAGTTATTTTCTTCTTAAAGATAAACTTTTGAAAGTTTTTGACAAATTCAAGAACAGATTTGTTGGAATATTGATTTTGTGTGTATTAAAGCTGTAAATTTAATCATGGAGAATTGACATCTTCATAACTTTTATCTTCCCCTTCCAGAAATATATATTTTCAATTTATCCAAACCTGAAATTTCCTCTCTCACTAAAAACACATTTTTTACGTGGCACAGGTACTATCCCTTTTATTGCTATGCACAAACACAGAAAATTTTTCTATCTGAGGGGATTTGAAAATTATATATTACACCATTTAAGATGTGATATATGATTATTACTAATATTAAACATTTTTTAATTTTCTAGACACTTCATAATCTTGTGAAAGTTCATAGCCTTTAGCAGAATCCTTAGACATTTCCATATTCTAAGAACATATTTTACAAATAAAAATGCTGACGCTTCCTGTGATGTTAGAAGTAGAGCATGGGAAGAAGCATGGAGTTTATAAGAGAAGGAGAAAATAACTAGAGTGAGGCAAAATTTCTTTTGAGAAGTAGGCACTGGAGAAAATAAGAAAAACGTTTAATTTTTCATGAAAAGGAACAATTAGAGAGGGAAGAAGAGCAAGATACGATGACTAATTGGATAAAGTATTAGGCCAGGGGCTAGAGAAGGCAGAGAGGATCAGGCGGAGGGAGAGGACGCTGTCCTCTAGAAAGCACAGGGAGAAGAGCAGAAGAAATGAAAAGATAGCCATCTTTATAGATAAATTTATAGTTGTTTTACCAGAAACGTGAGGAAGTTTTTGACTGAAGGCTGCTTGTTTCTCAGTGCAAGAGGAGATGTAGCTCTTCTTTCCTTACTAAATGAACATTTCTGGTCCGTCTTAGAGTAGTGATTTTACAAGGCTGGATTTATATTAGACTCTGTCTTGGTAACTTTATATAATAACACAATGCAATATTGTGTTTTCAGGCTTTTTTTAAAAAACAGGCTTTAAAAGTCTTGCACAAGTATCAGCATTAAAATGATTTGAGCTGTTTGATTCTTAAAGTACCTAAATGTCAATGGAATTGGAAAGTTTGTCAGTCCCATTTATATTCTATCGACTCTTGGACAATTTGTCAATGTCAGAATTTGTGCACTGTATTCACAGTTGTCTCTGCGCTATTATGCTTTTAAAGATTACATTATGGTACAGTGTATTCAATTCCCTCAAGCAAGAAATAGGATGGCTTCCTATAGGTAAAAATATTTATTTTTACATTCAAACTGATCATTTCTGTCTTCTATCCTTGCCTTTTACTGGTTTTCAATTGTACATGTGGTGTTAAGGAATGAATCACAATTTTAAGCCTGTATGTAGAATAGAATGTGGATGCAAATACAGTTTGCCGAAGCTTCATTGTTAATTGAGTGCTGACCTTTGACAAAATTTTACTGCTTTTACAATGATTGCCAATGGCCATGAGAGTGCCTTAGCCTCAAAAAATAACACAGCAGGTCTCAGGGAAAAAAAAGGAGAAAAGAAAATAATCGCTCTTTTGGGAATATTCGTATGAAGTATAATCTGAGACAGGAAAACTGATTCAAGGATTTCAAGAAATACAGAACCAGTCTCAGGTAACCTCTTCACTTTCTAGTCTTTCACATTGTGCTGTCTGGTAACTGTTTAGCTAGGAAGAAGTAACTAGCTGAGAGTGGAACTCTTCTGCATTAATAATATTCAGGCATTTAGATACCTTAATTCCAAAAAGTCAAAATAATCATGATCTTTCTCTCCACTTATTTATTCATCTATCTTCTTCTCAATATGATTTAATTCAACGCTCAAAGGAGTCATCAAATACATAATAGACAAACAGAAGAAAAAAGGACTTACAACCATAACAATGAGAAATTCGAAATTTACAAATCGTTATTCTAGGAAAATTGCATTAAAAAATGTATGTAATTATCCACATTGCACTGTATAAATCCATGGGATTTGGCCCCTATGACATCATCACTTTTTCATTTCCAGCCTGATAGATCACATCACCTCTAAACACCATGAACAAAGGAAAACTCTACTTTTAATTATTATAACTGTGTGATATTTTGTGTGTGTGTGTGTGTGTGAGGAAGATTGGCCCTGAGCTAACGTCTGTGCCCATCTTCCTCTGTGTTGTATGTGGGACACCGTAATCACTACACCACTGGGCCGACCGCTATAACTGTGTGGTATCTAAACTAAAATATATTTATCAATAAAAAGTCTTTTCATTACATTTGTTAAAATCATCTAATGTGTCAAACCTAGCACTTCCTCCTCACCTTGTTCCACTACCTCTGTGAACCCTCATGTCTAGACAAAATAAACGGAAGCCTGCATTATAATTGTCAGGTACTGCGTTAAGTCCACATTTTTCTCCAAGCGAACCCTCCAGCTTCAGAAGACATAAATATAGAAGGTTCTTCTTCTCTTCCTACCTCTTCTACTCCTCTTTCTCTTTCTTGCACTAACTAGAGTAGGCCATTTTCTATTTATTCTTTTTGAAACTGTTTTCATTTATCTCTTTTGAGACATGCATATATGGCAAGCAGATTTCATTGGAGGATCAAATAGTTAACTCCTTTCTTCAAGTCTAGTTCTTCTTTAGACTGTTGATATTATTGTTCATATGCTTTCAGGAAGTAATTATTTTCTTTAGAATATAGATTTTTTTCAATTATTGATTTATGTTCATTCATGCTATCACATCATATTAAAAAGCTAGGGACCCAGCCACTCAGTAAAAATGCCAGTTGGAATAAGCTATCCCTAGAGACCCTAAGACCAAGTAGAATCTGTATGCAAAAAAGATATAATTAATTTAAAAATTATGACAATAAAGAGTGCCACATATATATAGTGTTATACTTTACCCAACTTTTCAGTACTCTGTCGTTAATTTTGTACCCATAATTTATCAGCTCCTCCATCATTATTAGACAGAAGACTAAGGGCCACACAGGCTTTATTATAATAAATATTTTAGAAAAAACAAAAATATTGATTTATTTAAATTTTAAGCATTGCTTTGATAAATTTCTTAATCCATGGAAATAAAGCAAATTAGAGTGTTTACAGATTATTTTAACATTAATTTATAATTTAAAAATAGAAGAAATTAACCATACAATAAAGATTTTTCCATGAGTTCGGATTTTTTATTCTATCATATCTTTAATAGTTTTTATAAATAGAATGACTGGATTATATTTTTAAAGGATTGATTTGACAAAATTATGGAGTGAAAAAAGAAAGAGTCTCAAAACAGATCCCTTGCCTGTAATACTAACATTGAATACACACACTGATATTGAAACATAAGAGATAAATCAATTAAAAATTATAAAAAGAGGGGCTGGCCCTGTGGTGGAGTGATTAAGTTCGTGTGCTCCGCTGCAGGCGGCCCAGTGTTTCGTTGGTTTGAATCCTGGGAGCGGACATGGCATGGCTCATCGAGCCACGCTGGGGCAGCGTCCTACATGCCACAACTATAGGGACCCACAATGAAGAATATACAACTATGTATTGGGGGGCTTTGGGGAGAAAAAAGGAAAAAAAATAAAATCTTAAAAAAAAATTATAAAAAGAATTAACCAGACTTAGTAGATGACTGGATGTGGCGTGAGAGCTAGAGGTATGACAAAAATGAATTACAGATTTGGTTGAGAAAAAACAAATGAAACAATATAAGATTGTGAAGCTTTTCCTCTTGCCATCAGATTTGACAGTAAGATAGACAAAGATACAGAAAATGGGAATGATGTTGTACCTAGAACTCTTCATCAAGAAAACAAAATATAAGTGCTCTTGAGACCAAATATACCAACTGTACTGATCATTAATTGGGTTATAAAAATACTTTAATGAATTCCAAATCTTAAAATAGTTACAAATCTCTAATTAAAAATGAAAGAACATTGAAAATAAATATTACCATCAATGACACAGTCAGGCCAAAATCAATTTTGGGATACGCAAAATTAAAAACAAAGAAATTAGTTCTAAAAGTGCTCAGGATCACTTTTTTGGGAGCATAGAAGAACCACAACATCTATTGAAAGACAAACATCTATTATCAACTAAGAAAAAGAAGAAAATTACTAAAACACGCAGCTATCTAAAATGTTAGAAAAAAACGTTAAAACTAAGAAGGCAAAATGTTGAAATTAATGTGAATTATTTAAGATTAATAGAGTTAAACATGAAAAAATAAAATTGCTAAACAAATTTTTAAATGTCTTTAAGAAAGTAAATCAAATAGATCAATTACTAACTCTAAGTAAATCAATAAAATGTAAAGGGCAGTACAAATATATAAATTAGAAATGAGAAAGAAAAAAGCAAAGAGAATACGTATTAAAATATAAATACATCAATACTTTAATCAAAGTTAAGCTTGAATAAGTTAATTAATCTTCTATTAAAACATAAATGTCTAATGTTGACTCACCAAGTAATGATAACCCAATTAAATGATTATCCACAGAAAATTTTGAGACTGTTTCTAAAGAAGTATCTCAATAAAAAATATCCAGAATCTTCAGAGTCATTTTTTCCAATTACAGAGCATAGAGAAAAAAGAAAAACTCTCAAGTTATTTTTAGAAAACAGGCATAAATCTCAATTCAAATTATGAAAATTCACTACTGAAAATTAAATCTGTAGACCAATATCATTCATTAATAATGATGAAAATAGAAAAAGATATGTTATTTTGATATATGTCAAAATCACATTTCATGAAACCAAATATTTACTTCTGGTGGAAAACCATTAGCAAATTAGTAAAACCCAATATAATTCTTCAACATAAAACAATAAGTGTTGGGGCCAGCCCTGTAGTCAAGTGGTTGGATTCTTGTGCTCCACTTCAGTGGCCTGGGGTTTTGCCAGTTCAGATCTTGGGCTCAGACATGGCACCGCTCCTCAAGCCATGCTGATGTGGCATCCCACATGGCACAACCGGAGGGACCTCCAACTAGAATATACAACTGTGTACCGGGAAGCTTTGGAGAGAAGAAGAAGAAGAAAAAAACCACAAAGATTGGCAACAGATGTTAGCTCAGGTGCCAATCTCAAAAAAAAAAAAAAAAAGTTTTGTATCAGCAAACACTGATTTGCTTAATGGTGAAACAGTAGAAATACTCCCTTAAAAGTCAGAAAAAAGAAAAAATTCTTATCACCAGTACTATTTAGAAATTTCTTAGTAGAGTTATTTGGTAATCCAACTATATATAATAATATAATATAAGAAGACAAATGAATAATTGTCTCAGATGAGATAGTTAAGATTCAGAGAAGTTCTACTAAATTGATATGAAAAGCTTTTTAAAATAGAGTTTAGTATGTTGTCTGGCTAAAAAACTAGTGTTAAAGGCTACTATTTTGCCTAAATAACAAAAATGTAATGGAAACATAAATACCATTTACATTTACGAATACACTTTAAAAACACTGGGAAGAAATTTAACCCAAAATGTACAATACTTCTATAGGGAGTATTATTAAACTCTAATGAAAGTCAAAAAGACTTGAATAAATGTGGAATCATTTAGATATATGTAAAGATAAGATTTTGCCTAATTAAATAGAGTAGAATCTTTCTTCAGAAACCTCACTTAGCCACATTACCTTATTAAATGACACTTTCCGTTCTGTTGGGAACATGCTTGGAGCTGTTTGGGTAGTTTTCAGTGTCTCTTTGTACTTCCATAAATAAAGTCCAATGCTTAAAAAGAGCCAGTTACTTTTGTTCATACACCTGTTCATGCCAGTTCTGTGTGTGGTCATTTTATTATATATAATACTATATTTACTATATGCATTATAACAACATGCAAATTATTTTAAATAGAATATGATTATATAATATGATTATTTTTTAAAGCATGTATGTTATTTATATAAAATGACAGTTTTATTTCTGTGGAAAATAAATTGAATTCCTTAGAAAGATGTAATGAAAGTGCATTGCTATATTATTGTAAGACTAGGTGTGGCTGAGACAACACAAAACAGTAGAAAAGTAAAACATAAGATATAGAAGAAAAATCCTATAATCTTATATTTGAAATGAAAATAGTGTGAACTCAGGATTCACTTTTCTTCCAAAAAAAGTAATTTATCTTCAAGCTCTGCTCACTATAAAGTCCTAAAAGCAAAAACAACCCAATAACAATAAGTAACCCTAGTGACAGATTGGGATCTTTAAGTCTTTCTCATCAAAAGGAACTAGAGCTCCTTAGACCAATGCCAGGAAAGGATCAAGAAATTTACCAGAGTGAGTATCATATGCGCATTAAAAATGCATGTTTAAAATTATAATCAATATCTCTGACACACCCACTACTAGAGTCTTATCCTGAGAGCATTGGGTTAAAATATAGAAACTGAACAACGCATCAAGTTAAGTTGTATGAACTACTATTGAAACAGACCTTCATAACAGATCTAAAAAAGCACAAATTAAATAAATAGAAATGTGGTTACCTTGTTCTCAAATGACCTAAAGGATTCCAGGAATTTGATGAAAAACTTATCTGATGAGAGAAAATTGTCTATTGTAGTTTATCTTTGTCTCTCCTTTAGGTACAAGAGGGCATGAAAGTGAAATAAGCTTCCTTATGCCTCCCTGGGTATTCTCTGTAATAGGTCTATGCACACAGGTTATTGAGGAGAGGTAAACAACATTCCTCCTATTTTATGTTCTTTCATTTTTTGTTGCCCTGAAAAATAACGATTGAATAGAATTTTCCAGTACCAGATCACCATAGGTAGGGCCATTCTCAGCTTTTTTGCTCTCTCATGAGCTATGTTTTCCCTGCGCTCTTCACATGCTCCTTTTATATTTCCCAAACAGGGTCTGCACATTCCCATCCCATAGCCTGGGAGGCCTTCCTTTCTTCTCTATTATCTCCTCACAGCTTCAGTGGTTTTTGACCCTCACACCCTATGTCTTCAATCTCATCTCTATATTCTTTTCTCATCTCTTTATCTCTTTTCTCTTGTAGCTATTCTCTCTTCTTCTTTCTCTTTTCCGTTCTGTTGTTTTTTCTTCATCTTTTCTTCATCACCTTCTTTCTCTTTTCTTCTCTCTCACTTTACTCATTAGGCATAGGGTCATGGAAAGCCAGACCCGAACCCCTCAGTTCAATGCTTATATAAAAGTCCCTGTGGCTCTTAGTTCAAATTAAAAAAATAATAACTGTTACAACTTTCCTATCTGGGCTAGGCCACAAAATTATTGTTAAACCACTGAGTTAGGTATCAGTCTCTGGTCCAGTATTCAATGGTCTTGGAGTGGGGTACCGTTATACATACAATAATTTGCATAGATAGGTCTATAGTTGGGGCAAGTTATGATGCATGTGTACACAGGGCTATTCGGTCATGTTTTTGTTAGGCATGCAAAATTTGTATTGTTTTCAATATGTATCTTACATATATTTTCATCATTTCCCCTTTGTCTTTAAGTTTATAAACTTTAAATTAAAATAATTTAAATGTCAGTTTGTCAGATGGATTTATTTATTGCTTTACTCCAAACCAGATGTAGTATCACCGTTGCATGCATTTCCCTTGAGAGTCCTCCATTTGCTATTATGCATGGGAAATGTTTCCCTTTTCTGAGACCAGCAAAAGTATTTAACTTTATTTTCCACTAGTTTTGTCTGTTTATCTCTTCCATTTAAATTATTAATCAATCTGTAATGTATTTGAGAATATGCCATGTAATTAGCTACTTTTTTACATATCAAAAAATAATTAGAATTTCTAATGCCATTTATTGAATAAATGTTCTTTCTGATCTAGCTAATAATGTACATTGATTATAAATAAGATTTGGATGTATAAAATGGTGTCTGTTTCTGAGATCTCTAACCAGAGACATTATAAAAAGCTATTTTAAATATTGAATATTTATGCTATCTTTAATACCAATTTGGGAAAGTCCTTTCCTGTGTTAGTTTTCTATTCCTGTGACCCAAATAACCACAAACATAGCAGCTTAATTTATTATCTCACAGTTCTGTGGGATATAAGTTTGGGTATGGCTCAAATGGGTCCTCTGCTCAGGGTTCCGCAAGAATGAAGTCAAGGTTTCAGCTAGAGAGATTTCTCACTTGGAGGCTTGACCAGGGAAGAATCCTTGTCCAAGCTCATTTATATTGCTGGCAAGAATTCAGCTCCTTGTGGTTATGGGACTGAGGGCCCCATTTGCTTGCTTGCTGTAGGTCAGGTGGCTCTCAGGTCCTAGAGGGTGCCCTCAAATCCTAACCATATGGCCCACTCCACAGTGTGAGAATTTGTTTTTCAAAATCAGCAGGAGAATCTCTGAATTCAAAACACTCTCTTCGGGAAGAGCATAGTCCCTCTTTCAAGGGCACACCTAATTAGTTCAGGCCCATCCAAGACTATCTCCCTTTTGAATAACTCAAAATCAATTGGTAAATAACCTAATCAGAGGAGTGAAATGATATCACGTTCACAAGTCTCACCTACACTCAAGGAGAAGGAATTATACAGGAAATGGCCATCAGGGGCTGGAAATCTTGGGTGTCATCTTAGAATTCTGCTTACCTCATTTCTCATTCTTGATTCACTGAAAAATATTTATTCAGAGAATGTTATGTGGAAGATACTATGGTAAGACATAATCTTTATCCTTACAGCAATTTTATAGGCTAATCTTATTCAAGATGTTTTAAGCTAGTCTTCCCATCTTTGCTCCTAAATAAATCTTAAAATCCTTCTAAGTTCTTGGTAGGATTTTTATTTTCATTACATCAAACCTATTCATTACAGAAAGTTTATGCTATGTGGTCTTGTCACACAGAAATATGTTTTTTTCTTATCACTGTAAAGTTGTACCTATTTTTTTCTAAATCAATTTAATCATAACTTTGAAGAGAGACACATCTAAATTCTAGATACCTGGGGCATGTATTTGTTCTCTGTAGCTGCTGTCACAAATAACCACAAACTTGTTGGGAAACAGAAATGTAATCTCTCACAGTTCTCGAGACCAGAAGTTCAAAATCAGTTTCACTGGGCTAAAGTCAAGGTATTGGTTGGTAGGGCCACACCATCTCCAGAGGCTCAATTAGAGATTTGATTCTTTATCTCCTTCAGCTTCTGGTGGCATTCCTTGGTCACGTCACTCCAATTCCTGCTTCCAATTTCACATTACCTTTTCTCTCTGTGTGTCTATCTTCTCTTCTTCTGTCCGTAAAAAATATCCCTTTGCCTCTCTCTTATAAGGTCACTGTGTTGCATTTAGGAAACACTCCAATAATCTAGGATAATCTCCCCATTTCAAGATACTTAATCACATCTGCAAAAGTTATTTTTCCTTATAGGGTGATATTTACTAGTTCCATGGATTAGAGCCTGCTATCTCAGAGCAGCTGTTATTTAGTCTGCTCCAGGAAGTCAACACCTCCTAACACAATGGAAAGACTAAGATTAATTTGGCTGATAGTAGCATACAATTTTTCCAAGTAGTGCCTCAATATCAATTAATTGTGGTTAATCAAAGACATCAATTTACCTCAATGCCCACCAGAAATCCAACTACAATTGCGTTAAACCAATAAGTCCCTCAGGAGCAAAGAGAACAGGAAAGGACACTTGAAACCATTTAAAAAAAAATGGAAAGCAGATAAACAAATTTAAACTGGCTTAGCTTAAAATGCATACTTTAAGACTGAAATAAAAGAAAACTGTTTACAATTGGCACTGAAAAAACACAGTAAAGCTAAAAGTCTGGTGACAGCAAGAATGGATACATATGTGGCTAAAAACAAGAATCAACATTGAAAACTGAAGTGATTGCAACCTCATATCGAAACCTTATATTCTTTTATCCACCCAAACCTAAGACCGAAGTTTTACTCTCTAGAAAGTTTCAATTAGGCTTTCAACTAAACTCTGGACTGGAGTGTTTAAGCACAGCTGAGGTCAGGGGCCACAGGGAAAACAGGATTAAGTACAAGTTGACAACAATGACTTACAGAAAGATAGAAGCCAGGTTTATAGGCTAGACATGGGATTAGAAGATTTATTTATGGAGAAAATACTATATAGTAGTAAAGACAAAATTTAATACAAAGATTCATGAGTATCCATGGATCACCAGGAAAAGCCACTAACATATAAGATTAAGGTCAATATAAAGAAAGAGAAAATAGGGAATTGAAAGAAATAGAGTAGAGACAGAGTGAGGAAAAAATCTCAAATGAAAGGAGTAATTAATGTACATGAGATATAGGAAATGATATTGCAGTCATGAAATAAGAGAAATAGACTATAAAAATTATCATTCATGCAACCAAAAGAACTCTTACAAATAAGTAAATAGCTCAACATAATAACTGAAAGATGAAGTTGAGGTAGCCATCCAAAAAGTAAACATTAAAAATGAGAGAGATGAAATGACAAAGAAAGGATAAAACTATAGACTTAGTTTAGGCTTTGCAGCATGTGACTATCAGAAATCCTAAAAATTGGTGACAGCAAAAGTGGCAGGAAGTATATAAATACACATACACATTTTCAAGAAGTGACAGACAGTTTACCAACACGAGGGGGAAAAATCCAGAAATTATACACACAATCAAAATGAGGATAAATGAATAACTTTCACACAAGCAAAATAATTTATTTTCCATGTAGTGTTCTTCAAGAAAATACTGGAATAGTTTTCCCATCAAAATGAGTCAGTAAACAAAGAAGGATAAATATTGGTATCTAGCAAAAGGGGAGAAGCCATGGGAATCACCACAAGAAAAGAGAAAATAGATTCCAGGAAGATAAGGTCCAGCAGATCTGAAGCTGCCTTTTCAGAGATAAGCAGAAAGGAGAAAAGAGAGCTATGAAATCTTTAAGAAGAGTAGAATATTGATGGCCTATTTCACCTGTTAGACTATATTGAAAAGATTTTAACTACTAGCAAAAATTTTGGATGTAAGATGTCAATAGCTTTATAAAAATTAAACAAATGACAACATGAGATAAGTACCAACTTTGGAGAAAACAAGTATTTATATTTATGTACAAAAGGATGCGTAATTATAGTGTTTTCCATCACTCAACTCTGAATAATATTTATATAACCCTCATAATAAAAATAGAAAATATTGAACTACCTAAAATTTAAAATATAGTTATACTGGGAAGTTGAGAGAAGGACATGAATATGAATGTGTGTGAGAAGGAAAAAGAGAGAAGAAGGCAGTGCTGTAAGTGCCCAAATATTGATCATTTATTTTGAGAAGTCATTTGAAAGCATCTAGTTCTAAAATATTAAAAAAATAGCAGGATTATAAACATGGAGGTGACTACCAAAATAAATTATTTCACCATTTGAAAGTGGTTAGCAATGAGAAGTGAAAAAAACCTTTTAGGGGTGAAGGTGGATGGAAGAATATCACTAATTTTTATGATTTTTATGGAAATACTTGTCTTATTAAAAAATATTTTAAATATATGCTTAATATTAAAATGATGATTTTTTTCACCCATTCATTTTAGCTCTCAATGGCTTTATTCCGGATACTTTTGACTTAACCCTGCAATCCACTGCAATTGTGGTTTCTGTGGTTTCTGTGGTTTGCTCATCAATCCCCTTCTACATATAATTACTTTCTGCTTTCTTTGCATTAACCTAACCTACATATTTGGCAAACTCAAATTAACGTTTCATCATGAATGTTTTTCCCAGTGTGTGTGTGTCTGTGAGCACACGCGAGTGCATCCATTCGATCATTCATTCATACATTCATTCACTCATTCATTAAAACAGACACATTAAATCCCTATTGAGAATTAAATACAACACCAACATTCAAGTCTTGAAAGCCAGTCATACATTTCCATTAACTTACATTGCTTCCGTTTTTTCTTTCTTGAATTTCAATCACACTTTTAGTATGCTCATCCTAATACATCATATCTTCTAGTGTTTTCATTTACTCTTATTTTCAAAGGCATACATCTCAATTTCTCACCATTTTCAGTCCCTCCATAGAGATCTAAATGTTCTCTCTCAAGTAATCCCAGAGTACTTTGTATAACATAGGATAGGTTAATCTTAAATGCCTGTTAATTTATTACAAAAGAAAAGCATGTCAGGCATACATGAAAAATTACAATTATGACAATAATTATCAAAAGCCCTTTTCCTTTAACAATAATCGTAGGAAAAGCAAGCAGTGAAATCTGAAGGTGAGATGTGGATAAAGGACTTCCAAAGTCCTAATATCTGCTTGCTATTTTCCCAAATATGTGCCCACATATAAGTGATGTTTATATATTATCATTTCTAAACAAGCACAAGTCATATATTTGACCTATTTAGTCCCAAAATAAAATGAACTAAGCTAGAATAAGGACAGAAATATATAGCGAGTATGGATAACTATATCTAAACATTCAAAATCCATTCAAGGTTGATCCCACACAGAAGCAAAGAAGATGCCTGCCTGGTGGTTTGTCTTCAAGAACATCTTTATATTCTCCATTGAGAATTGTATTATCTGCATGAGGTCATCTTTGTATGTATTTTCCCTGGATTATAGCTCTGGTAATGTCTAAAATCAAATACCTCTAACAAAGGAAAAGCTTCATGGCTTTATCATTTATTTATACCTTAATATAAATTAACTTATTAGATACAGTTCTTGATGAATTGATAGGACAAAACACAGTAATGCGGAAGAATACTAATACTTTCTACTAGAAATTTTATACACATTTTAAATAATTTAAAAAATATTTCTGCGACATCTATTTTATTCCCACTTTACATGAGTAGAGTAAGACTTTGAGATTTGCTCAAAGTCATAATAAAGAGGTGAAGAAGTAAAACATAAGGCCTCAAATGCCAAAGGCCATACTTTTCTACAGCTGCTCTATACATGTGAATAAAATATGCACAAAATCTGTGTAATATAGAACCTTCATTCTTTTCATAATATCATGCTGCTTCACATGACATTTGTGAATGACGGAGTGGCAGCACAGAGGCCAAAAGCAGACTTTGCAGATATCAAAGAGAAAGTTTACCTAATTTCCCATTGTGTAAAGTCCAATATTATGCAGCTATTTATAACTACAACTAAATTTATCCATGTATACATATTCATATACATGCATATATAGCATGAGAAAATTATAGAGATTATATTTCTCAATAATTATTTATTTCAATATGAAGAACATGCATTAATGAGGAACATCTCAGAAAAGGAAGAGGGCCTTGGATTCTTTAAAGGCAGACAAGGGAATTGTTGGAAATTCTTATGGGAGTCATAAGGAATAATGGAGAAGGGGCTTGGAAAATGTGAGGGTCAGGTTGTCCTTTCCTATTAGCTCTTTCTTTGGAAGACGAAGGGAAGATATTGAGAAAGAAAACCTGTTTTCCTAGGGGGTCAGCCTGGTGGCATCATGGTTAAGATCATGCTCCACTTTGGTGGCCCGGGATTCATAGGTTCAGATCCCGGGAGCAGACCTACACACCACTTATCAAGCCATGCTGTGGCAGCATCCCACATACAAAATAGAGGAAGATTGGCGCAGGTGTTAGCTCAGTAACAAACAGATATAAGCTCAGGGCCAATCATCTTCACAAAACAAAATAAAATAAAAAACTGTTTTCCTAGAACACAAGATGCTTACAGAAAGTTCAACATTTTCTACATACACACAAAGATCTACTCAATAACCTTTTTAACGTTTTACATTTTTAACAAAGAAACGTATCTGTGTTTCCCCTTTTCTTTAGAATCTCATTCTTACATTGTTTTAATATGATAACTTTTATGTATATATTTCTTTAATGAGAGCTCTAGAGAAACTAAAGAGATAGAAATGTGGCAGTAGCAGGGACTGGCCCAGTGGCATAGTGGTTAAGTTTGTGCACTCTGCTTCAGCAGCCCTGGGTTGGTGGGATTGGATCCCAGCCAAGGACCTATGCACCAATCAGCAAGCCATGCTGTGGCGGCATCCCATATACAAAGTACAGGAAGATGGACATGGATATTAGCTCAGGGCCAATCTTCCTCAGCAAAAAGAGGAGGATTGGCAGCAGATGTTGGCTCAGGGCTAACTTCCTCAAAAAAGAAAAAAAAAAAAAGAAATGTGGCAGTGGCAGGTGTGTCAATAATATGGTACAAATTGTGTCAATGACAGTACATTTTCAAGAGATCTACTTGGATGAAATACAAGTGTTTTCAGGATGCCCTAGGTGCTGAGAAAGTCTGCTTTTTTGTTTTCTTTTCAGGTACTTTGTGCTTCTTATCTCAGTTGTTTTTCTAATATTCTGACTAGCTTTTCATTAGACTAAAGAAGTGATTTCTCACCTTTGTTTTCATTGCCTGCTCCATCTCCAGTCAGTGTAGTATATGACAGGTGACATGTACTCTGCTTATAATAATCTTACATGGAGATCGAAAGGCAATAGTATTTTTTTTTAAATTTCCAAAATAACTTGATTTTTTAAAAAAAAATATTTGAAAGTTAGTTTTCAGAACTCAAACCAAATACTTCATAGCCTGGACACTGAGAACTGAACTCACACCTTTATTTCTACATTAGCATGACCGTTATTGTTCCATCTTCAGTAACACAACTTCATTTTTCTAGGGCTCCGCTGTCCAGAAAAATTATCTGGCTGCTCATTAGAGGAACTAACTGAAAGGTCTACAATTCTTTGATGGAAAATATCTACTGTTTGTGCACTGAGATTCTATGAATTCTTCTCTTCAAAATCTTTGCCTTGCTGTTTTCACAAATCCTGAACTATTTTATTGTGATTCCTACCCAACCCTAGACAAGTTCTTGCTTTGAAAGGTCTGCCATAAACCGAACTTTTAATTCTCGAGAAATTCGGACCTTAACGTCTCCCCCTAAAGAGATTGCCAAAGCTTTGCGAGGTAGTGCTCTGCCTTCCTATGGTAACTCAGCTTTATTTCATCAACAGACTGTGTTGGTCATATTTGGGGAGCCAGCTTTTGACTGTTGGATTGTGACGTTCTTGGAAGAAAGTAAGTTAAACTTAAGAACTCACATGGAATGTTTTATATCTCCTACCACTATTTAGCCATAATGCTTTCTACACAAAAATACTATTTAGAAAGACAAACTTGAAGACTTATCAGCCATTCAGACATATTGTGCAAGATTTCATCATGTCTTTTCTCCAAAAATATTGTAATATAAGGAATGGGAGAGATGTGAAAATAGAAAGAATTTAATAGTCTGAACCAGCCAATGATTTTCATCTGGCCCTCCCACTACCACTTCAATTCTATTTTCTATCTACTTAATAGTTGTGCAAATTTGGGAATGTTACTCAGCCTTTAAACATCATTTTTATTACATTTAAAATGAAAATAATAATATTCCTGGTTTGCAGGATTACTGCTGGAATTAACCCTGTACTTTGCACACAGAAAGTACTTGTCATGTTTGAATTTATTTTTAAAATAAGACCAATGTGATTTAGTTTACATTATACATCCCCTCCTCATTCCATTTTTATGTTCCTGAAAATAAGGATGAAATTGCAGAACCCAGAAGGTAAAACAAACATATTTTTTACTTTTATTATTTAACAGCTAAAAATCTAGTAAAAAGATGATAAATCTGGGGGGTGAAATCCTTAAGAAAGAGAAAAGTGAAAAGAATCAGAGGGTAAACAAAAGTAATCCGATGACTGGTGGCTTTGTTACTGAAACCAAAGTGTGTTCCCTTCTGGTGGTTAAATCAGAGTCTCCACCAGAAATAATTGTCTCAGAAAGTAATGGATATTTGCAGTAAATAGGAGACAAGGGGGAATCATTTCCAAAGTCATGGCATCCTCCAACAAAGGGAAGCAGGGACATTTATTTCTGACAGGCAATGAATATTCAGAAGGAGAGGTGGGTATTCACTTTTGCAGGCTCAGATGGAAAACATGCTTCCACATGCACTGCGGGTTACCATAGTAAGTCCTAAGCACCTCCTGGAGAGATCTAGCATTAAAAATAAGGCAATGGTCATAAGTGTAGCTCTTATGGTGACACTTGGTCTGGTTCAGGGTGGCTGGTGTTTGCATCTCCTTAACATAACAAAAGGAAAAAAAATTAGAAAAACAGTTAAATGCTTCCAAACTCACTCTTGAGTTCCTCGAGGAAACTAGTTGGTAACAGCATTTACTCTGCTGTTGATCACTTTCTATCCCCATGACACTACCCCCCCCCAACAAAACACACACACAAAGGAGAGTGGATGAGCAAGAAGAGTTGGTAAAACTCGCAAAATAATTTTGGAAAACTGAGAGGGGAATGAAAGAAGATACATTTTCAAATGTATGAAAGCAGAAGAAATGTTTAGGATATGTTAAACATTAAATTTTAAGAAAAGCAATATAATAACTCTCGTACAGAGATAAAAGAACAAGTTACCGAGCAAGAGCTCCCCACACACTGCACACAGAAGCCAATACTGGCACACCAGCTTTTGGGAAAAGAAAGGCTTTACAAGATCAATCTGCAAGGAGACAGGCGACATTAGGTCTCAGATCTGTCTCCCCAGTCCAGGGCTTGGGGCAAAATTCATGAGATAAAGGGCAGGACAGTCCAAAGTGTGGATTAGAAGTAAGGAGAAGCAAGGTGACTGATGATCTGCACAACCATATTCAGGATTCATGGCTGTTCATAGGATGCATGTTCATAAATTAGTGGTGTTAGTATGAACTGAGGGTGGACTTTTTAGCCCCTTGATGTCAAAAAGGTCACTTACGGAGCATTTGCACAGGCCCAGTTGATGGGTTGGTGGTCTTAGCCAGCCTGAGTTGGACAAGGGGGAACTCTCAGTTCCTGAAAGACAACTCTTAATTATTCTGTTGATAAGATGGGTTCAGTTGAACTGGTTCTAGTGGGCCCATGCTTACAAACAGATGTTAAAAATTTTACTTAACTCAGTAATAAGAAAACTGGTAAGATGTTACATCTAGTTTAAAAGAGAATCTAAATATGCCAAGTTTACAGATCAAAATATTGAAATGAGTGTGCAAATAGAAACAAAACTGGCTTTTTCCACATTGGTAAGGAAAATCAACTGAACCTCCATCAGACAGAATTTATTTGCATGTCTATAGATAAGAATTTGCATTTCTATAACTTATCTACAATAGAAGGGTTGTAAAACAGCTCTCAGTCAATGAAAGACTAGAATCAAATAAGCAGGAGGAGAGTGTTCTATATAATGCATAGCTTTCCATTGAAGCACCAATTGTTCCTACAGTTCCTCCCACTTAATTCAAAAATGATCTCAAAGAAAGATTATTATAGACCACAAAATAAAGCTGGTCTCATTAGATTTGGCCTCATTATTTACAAAAGTGCAACAAGAGTCTTAATCTATCACTTATGCCTTCTTAAATTTGCTTTCCTAGATGTTTTCAAAAGGAATCTCAAATTAGACTTTTATATGTCTAAAGAGTCATAAGACTCTTATGAGTCTCTTATTTGCTACCTTGAGCCTAGAAAGCCAGCCCTAAGAAACTCCATGTGATCTGACCCGTAGCACCTATAACTTTGGATAATTTACTCTAAGATCCCTGAAATTTATCTAAGATTCCTAGCCTACCAGAGATGATCTCCCTTACCACAGACCCTGTAAGTCGATTACCAGGTCAGTTTTCCTGAGTGGACTTTATAAGTATTGACTCCATAAAATCAAATTTAGCTTCTTTAAAGTGACTATACAGAACTTGTTACAGCACAAAGGGCAAGATCTGCTCTTGGCGAGATAAAAGCCAATCATCAAGAGGCAAGATGGTGGCAGAGAAAGGACATATTATTACAACTTGCTAGCAAGAGGGAAGACAGCTGACTTATGTCCAAAAGAATATCTTAAGGGGTGTACAGAATCTTGAAGCCGTTATATAGGCCAGTGGGTTACAGTGGAGTTGGTTAGGAATGTTGACCCTCTGGTATTACAGACTGGGAGTGGCCACACCAGACAGACTCTCTGTCCAGGGGTCATCACACTCCTAAGGAACTCAAAAGAACAAAGTTAATGTCCTATCACAGCTGGGAGGTACCTGCGTAAGCAGGGGTCATAAAATCTACAGAGCAGTTAGATCTCCTGGAAGGCACATATCCAGCTGGGTGGGTTAGTCAGAGGTCATTCAAAGTTACAATATCGTTTCTTTTCTACAATCTGGCTTCCTTAATGTCAACTTTGTGTTGAGCTGGTATCAAACTGACTAAATGTACATCATCCTCAAATACCAAATTCCAAGTAAGGCTTGGTTGCAAAGAAAATATTTCCAGTTATGCCATGGTAAACAATTACATTTTGGTAAACAGGAAGACAGATTCTTAATGGACTTATGCAAATAACTTAAAAGTCACACAAAGGAAGGAAACTCAATACAGGCATACCTCATTTTATTGCACTTCACTTTATTGTGCTGCACAGATGCGTTTTTACAGATTGAAGATTTATGGCAACTTTGTATCAAGCAAGTATATCAGAATTATTTTTCCAATGACATTTGCTCACTTCATGTCTCTGTGTCACATGTTGTTAATTCTTGCAATATTTCAACCTTATTCACTGTTATTTTATTTGTTATGCTGATCTGTGATCTCTAATATGATCTTTAATTTCACTATTATAATTGTTTTGGGGTACCACAAAACGTGCCTATATGACAGTCATTCCCCCATCTCTGTCTTTCTCCTTAGGCTTTGCTATTCCCTGAAACAGAAAAATATTGAAATTAAGCCAAATAACAGCTGTAAAGTGGCCTCAAAGTGTTCAAGTGAAAGGAAGAGTTGCATACCTCTCACTTTAAATCAAAAGCTAAAAATGATTAAGCTTGGTGAGGAAGGCATATCAAAAGCTGAGATACACCGGACGCTGGGCCTCTTACACGAAAAAGAAATTAGCCAAATTGTGAAGGCAAGGGAAAATTTCTTGAAGGAAATTCAAATTGCTACTCTGTTGAGCAGATAATGATACAAAAGCAAAACAGCCTTATTGCTAATATGGAGAAAGTTTTAGTAGTCTGGATAGGAGATCAAACCTAAACTTTCCCTTAAGCCAAAGTCTAATCCGGAGCAAGGCCCTAGCTCTCTTCATTCCTATGAAGGCTGAGAGAGGTGAGGAAGCTGCAGAAGAAAAGTCTGAAGCTAGCAGAGGCTGGTTCATGAGGTATAGGGAAATAATCTGTCTACATAACATAAAAGTGCAAGGTGAAGCTCCAAGTGCTGATTTAGAAGCTGCAGCAAATTATCCAGAAGATCTAGCTGAGATGATGTGGCTATGCTAAACAACAGATGAAATAGCCTTATACTGGAAGAAGATACCATCTAGGAATTTCATAGCTAAAGAGGAGAAGTCAAATGCCTGGCTTCAAAGCTTCAAATGCTGACTCTCCTGTTAGGGATTAATGTATCTGGTGACTTAAAAGTCGAAGTCCATGATCATTTACCATTCTAAAAACCCTACAGCCCTTAAGAATTATGCTAAATCCACTCTTCCTGTGCTTTATAAATGGAACAACAAAGTATGGATGATAGCACACCTGTTAACAACATGGCTTACTGAATATTTTAGGCCCAGTCTTGAGACTTACTGCTTAGAAGAAAAAGATTCCTTTCAAAATATTACCCCTCATTAACAATGCACCTGGTCACCCAAGAGCTCTGATGGAGATGTACAATGAGATTGATGTTGTTTTCTTACTCGCTAACACAACATCTATTCTGCAGCCCATGGACTAAGGTGTAATTTTTACTTTCAATTCTTATTATTTAACAAATAGATTTCATAAGGCTATAGCTGCCATAGATAGTGATTCTTCTGATGGACCTGGCCAAAGTAAATTGAAAACCTGTCTACTAAACTGTTATGGGTGTAGGGGAAGAAATAAAATTTTCCCTTTGTCTTTCTGAGTTCTTGGCTGAGACCTCTATAAAGACAGACAAAATTAACAAGAGAAAAACAAGCAGAAGTTTATTAACATGTATTCCTCACATGTATATCAGAGATATCTAGGGAAAAATGGGTAACTCCCTGAGGTGGCTTAGAATTCAGACTTAAATATCATCGTAATAGGGAAAGGGGAGGTGGGGCATGTAGGCCTCTTAGAAGAGAGTAAATGACTTTTAGGAAAGATGAATGAGCCCCTAGAAGAATAGATCGGAGGTATGATAGTGTTAAGGTAACTAAACAAGGAGACCATTAGACTGAGGTGGCTCTAAACCTTGGCAGCCTATATAAGTAAACCAAAACCTAAGCCAGAGTATATTCCTAAAAATGCCTCAAGGTTAAGAAATCAAAATCTAAGAACAACAAATCACATATAGTCAACTAGGATTTCCCAAAAAAGGCAACTGCTTAAAGCCAATCAAATAATTTCCTTGCTTTCTTCCACGTCCACTCTCTAAAAGCCTTTCCCCTTGTTTTTATTGGTAGAGCACTCCTAACCACCTTTGGTTTGACACCGCCTGATTTGAATTGCTCAAATAAACTTTCGAAAATTGTAATGTACCTCAGTTTATCTTTTAATGATAGTTTGTGACAAAGTTTCTCTGGGTGAGGTGTCACTTCTAGTTTCCTCTCCTATGGTAATTCAATCCTCCCTGGTTGATGAAATTCCAAGGGAGGAGATTTATGACAACTGAGTTCCTTTTGGAGGATCTGTCTTTAGGCAGAAAAGGGGAGTTCAGAGAAGGTCTCTCCCTTCATTTGGTGCTTTTCAAGTGCCTACAGTTCAAAATAATTAATATACCAAAGCAGCATATTTTGGGGTGGCATACTTTGCTACTCTTCATCAGCAACAGTTATATTAAGAGAAAAGGTATCCTTAAACAGAAAATAGAATATTAAAACATCAAAGATATTTCAAATCAATAACAGTGCCCTTGTCAGTTCACTCAGTCCTATATATTCATTATTTTTTCTTCCTTTTTAAAATTATTCATTTATTTATTTTTAGTTAACATCCATCACCTTGTATAGTTATAAAAAAAGTTTGTTTCCTTGTGATGAAAACTGATAAAACTTACTCTTTTAGCAACTGACAAATATACTGTGCAGCAGTGTTTAACTATGTCATCATGTTGTACATTCCATTCTCAGTACTTATGTCACCAACTAATTGCCCCAAAGGAACTCAAGGGAGGTTTAGGAAGCACTTAACTATTTCTCCAAATTCTTTTGTTGTTGTTGTTGTGTTCAGAGATGCAATCACCAATCACCCTGAGCCAGACCAAGCCCCATCACAAGAGCAGCACCTGCACAGGTGAACTGAGAGATGACATACAGTTGCCCTTTACTTCATTTTAATGCTAAGATCTCTGGCCAGGAGGAGCTTAGGTCTTATTACTATAACATGTGATGTACGTGGAAGCATGTTTTCCAACTGAGCCTGCACAAGCAAATACCTACCTCTCCCTTTTGAATATTCATTCCCCAGTTTAAATAAAAGGCCCCTACTGTCCCATGCTCAGAGGGAGCCATGACTTTGGAAATGATTCCATGTGGCCTCCTATTTGCTGCAAATAAATTTTACTTTGTGTGACAACTACTTCTGTTGAAGGCTCTGATTTCAACTCACCAGGAAGTGGACCCACTTTGGTTTGGTAACACTTATAATTCATTCTTAAGCTGCTGTATATTAGGTTAATAGTCTCATGAAAGCATCTGGGAAGGTGTCTAGGAAGAATACTGGAAATCCTACTCAGCCCACTGTATTAAAATGCCATCAGAACCCTAAAAAATAAGAGTCTATTCTTTGAACTATAAATATTCTGAAGTGCTCAGTCCCTTCCTTTTCCATGGTGTTCTGAGACAGTCCTTCTTTGTGTAATACACAATCTCTGGCAGGTAGCTGATGAGAGAACCTTCAGGCAGGAATCAGAATGTAGACAATAGAGACTTAAAATGACTGTGGTTAACTTACTGATAGTAATTTCCAAATTTGAGAGGTCCAACAAAACATTGTAGGGGAGACAAAAATTTTTCCTACTATGCTCCTAGATTTCTGGCTAGGGCCCTATAAATTGGACTGATCAAAGAAGGATTAACAAAAGAAAAACAAACATAAGTTTATTCGCATATTGGTCACACTTACACACAGGAGTACCCAGAGATGACTAACTTAAAGGGGTGGTCTGAACTTGGATTTATGTATCATTTTAAGCTAAAACCAAGGAAAAGAGGTTTGGGGCTTCTAGGCAAGAGGAGGCAAGTTATGTGAAGATGAAAAGAATATTTGGTACACAAAGCTTGTTTAGTTATGTTTGTTAGGTTTGTGATGCTAATTTAGCTCAATACCTTCTCCATTGATAAGAATTATTAAGAGTCTTCTTCTTTCTGGTATGGGATCTGGAGACATCTTTTACAGATGGAAATTTCTTTCATAAATTTCTTTCACAAAACGAAAAGTTGTGCCATGTTTTTAGAACTCTTCCTTTGTCACCTTGTTCTCAATCGCCTTTAGCTAAAAATAAGCCACATGCTAAGCTGGCATATTTTGGGGTGGTATATTCTGGTATCCTTGAAGATCATAACAAGAATGATGTAAGAATGATGCAAGATCACTAACAAAAATATTTGGTTGTTAACTGTGTCATGCTAACAAAATAATAAGGCCAATCTAAAAAAAATAAGTTTTAAACAAAATGCATATAAGCGTAATGATGAAGTCTATTTCCAAAGAGGACAGTGAGTGCTATATCTGATTTTTACATTGGACAAACATAATTTTTAGGTAAAACAATATTGGAATAAGACACATAATAATAACGAATCAAAATATAGATATTTTACTATGAAGATAGAAATCATATTTTAAAATATATCAAGAGTATCAAGTAACAAGATTGACACCCTTTATTGTATAAAACTCTTTAGGTAAGTCTAATGGGTTGAGAACCACTTGCCTAGAGGATGCTATTTTCAAATTATAAGTAAAATTGCCTCAAGTTAGCACTTATTAAAAATATATTAATGGAGTTCAGGGCATGCTACCCAAAAATATGGCACCCAGGCACATTGAATATCCTTTTTTTTTTTTTTTTTTTGAGGAAGATTAGCCCTAAGCTAACATCTGCTGCCAATCCTCGTCTTTTTGCTCAGGAAGGCTGGCCCTTAGCTAACATCCGTGCCCATCTTCCTCTACTTTATGCATGGGATGCCTACCACAGCAAGCTTTGCCAAGCAGTGCCATGTCTGCACCCGGGATCCGAATTGGCAAACCCCAGGCAGCTGAGAAGTGGAATGTGTGAGCTTAATCGCTGTGTCACTGGGCTGGCCCCCACATTGAATATCTTAAGCTGAAGGAATTCGATAAAACTGCAGAAGCAGAAAGGTCGCTCTAACCTCACCCTTCTTTCCTGAAAGAAGGAAATAAATCTCCCATGTGAAAGGTACCCTTCCTGTACCAGAAGGAAGGAAGACATATTCATCACAGAGACAAGGAATTTGGGGCCAAGAATTATGTAAAAACAAACATTGCTAATCTAACTCTATCTTCCTAGTAACTTCATCATTTACTACTCGTAGCCCAAACCCTTCTGTCTTGCCAAACTCTTTACAAACTTATAGTTTCTTTGTCTAAAAGGTATAAAAAATTTTTGTTCTGGTCACCGCTTTGGGTCTTCATTCTCTTTTGAAGTGTCCCATGTACATGTAAACATTTAATAAAATTTACATCTTTTTCTCCTGTTAATTTTTACCAGTTTTCTTTTCAGACTATCCAGGGACCCTAAGAGGGTTGAGGAAAACTTTTCCCTCTCCCACAATATTCATGATTGATAACACTATACTGTTGTTGTCTAAAATCATCAGACAAACATCACCAGGAGTCTGATAAATACAAATTTGATGAAATACTATTTCAGTGTCTTTCGTGAGTTTAGCACATATTATGAAAAGTGAGGGAATTGACAAGTCTCCAAGGACTTCAAAAACCATATAATTTTTGAAATACTTTTTAAAATTATGTATTACCTATATAATTTAACTAGGGAAGACTGAGCATTTTTTCTGAGCTGTCAACACTTTCCATGCAACTCATCAGTAGAAACATATCAAATACACCTAATTGTTTTTACCACCTTTGTTTTCTAAGGCTAAAGAATAAATCTTTGTAAATCTCCAGAAGTCATCTGAAATATCCCAAAGATAGTACTAGGTGCAAAATACATCTTCAAATTTTAATAGAGTAGAATTGCATTGAATTTTAAATAATTAGGATCCAATTTGGGGAAGCAGAAATCAAAAAGTTGTCAGAGGATTTCTGAATGTATGATTATAAACCATAGGATTATGGGTGCCTGAGAATCAACAGTCGGTTACCTATTTAATGAAATTGTTTATAAAACATTTAAAAATAAACATAGAAGGAAACATGGTTGTAAAGACTTTATTTCATTCATAAGTAACACATCTTTGGTTTCTTCAATAACTAAGGACATAAGGATATCTATTTATATAGATTACACAGAAAAAGATCATAGAAAAAGTCAATAAACAGTAAACCAAGGAAATAATTCTACCGCTTTTTGCTGTCAGTTAGTAACTGGCCAATCTACGCATTTGGGAATATCATTTCTGGTTCTAGATCCTGCTGGGTTGCAAATGAATATGGCTAAGGGAATCATGTAGGATAACCAGTCCTGATATTAAAAAGGTGTGAGCAGTCTATTTTCAACATTCCTCCAAGGGACCTTCAATGACCTAAAAACCTGAAGGCTTGGACTTCTGGAAGAAAAATTATAGAATGCCAGCCATCAAATCCCAATGGAAAGAATTGTATGAGGTACTGTGTACAACTAGCTCAGAAGAAAATTCCAAGAGATGGATCCTGAGATTCATGTTTTCAAAATACAGAGACAGAAACTATTTCAAAATGATTACAAGAGCATCCCAACTAAAGAGCTCAAGTGAGGACCCTTAAAGAATACTCTGGAAACAGAATACTGTCAGCTGAAGACTGCTAAACCAAGACCTTGTATGAAGCTCACGACAGCACAAATTAAAAAGCTCCTACCCTAGATCTTTGCAGCAAGACTATCTATCCACCAAAGCCATAGACTAGCATATTCTCTTTCTTCTAGCACGTTAACCTTTTAGCCTATTTCTTTCCATTTTGCTGCTTTTACGGTATTAGATTGCTGATAACTTAATTCTCATTCCTTAAACTTGTTGAGGAGAGGTCCTTTAAATACTGTAACATTCTTCTTTATTATTCCCCAAATGTATACCAAGAGATTATCACACATTTTAGCTACTGCTTTTTATCTTGTGACTTATTTTTAATATCCACTACCTAGTTTCTCTGGATAAAAATCTAATCTCCATTCCTCTAAACACTAAGAGAATCACTTACCTTCCACTGGACACTTTTGGTAAATGAAATAGTCCCACATTATTAATGTCAACATTCAGCCATGTTAAAACTGGACAAGAAATAGCAAAATGTACCTGCAAAAAATAATTGCAGAGCTGTTCACAGGGACAGAAAACAGCAGTGTTGGGAACAGATATTGGGGCTCTCCTTTGAGTATTAGTACGTTTATTTTTCTTAGATATTCCCCGTCTCTACTGAGGATATTTTCCCTCCCCAAGGAATAAAATAAATGGAATGAATACTCCTGTCACATTAAGTGACATTTCTATTTAACAGTTTTATCCCATTAGACTGCTATGTCTTATGCAGATATCAAGACTTCACCATCACCACAAAAACCTGACTTGTACCTAGGGAGTAATTATTACAGTTTTTCAGACAATCAAGATCCCTTGACACTTTGACATCCATTCCCAATTCTTTATTTTTACATTGTTGCCTAGAACCACACACAAAATTGCTCTGGGGAATTACAGTAATCAATGATTAACTCTTTAAACTCCTTGAATCACTTGACATGGCAATTCTTACAACCAGAATTATTCACATTTGTAAACCGTGGTCAGAAATATATCAGTCACAGCTGAAATCATACATAAACACATCTTAAGGTTCAAGGCACACCACCTGCCACTTCACAGCCTTTGGGCCAGAGCCAGGTCGCCCTGCCTGGCCAGGTCTCTGGGGCAACGAGCTGCCTCAGTGTGACTCTCAAGGGGAGGAGGGGAGCGAGGCGTCAAGGAGAATTGGGGTTTGCTTGATAGGAGGCACGAGCTGCAAGAGCCACAATACATACAGACGAGTCTGGGACAAGGTGCTTCCTCCATCCAGGGCATACAGGTGTTTCTTATCCCAGGACTCCCCAGTCTGACCCTGTAGAACTCCTGGGATCCCATGAGATTAGGCTGCTTCTGGTAACACTGGTTCTGGCAGGGGCACATCAGGACTGATTCTGTGATTCTCTGAGCTGCCCCTGAGGCTCAATGTGTCCCCGCCCATCCTCTATCTGAGAGCCAGGCTTACTCCCCTACAAAGCTGAAATCACTTGGCCCCCGCTGTGGGGCTCTAGATGCGCCCTGTTTGCCTCCGTGGGATACCCCGCATTCAACCCACCTGGACGAAAGGCGGCCAGTCCGGGCGTCCCCCATAGTGTTCAAGATAAAACAAACAAACATTTGGCCATGTTGTATTAGACACTATTATAGCTTTGACGCTATTTGCTAGCCAGAATGGTGTCTTTGCCACCACTGCCATTTTGTGTTGTACTCAGTTAGCTCTTATTAAGCAAGTAGAAAATTCCATCTCTAAACTTATGCTTTCCAGTAGTACATATGGACTCTGGAAAATGTTTACTTGGACTGGGTTCACCACTTTAGTATCATAGCTTTGAAACATTCAAACAAATCCAATCATTGTTCTGTTCTTAGTCTTTGTGGGAGCTGCAGCCTCTAATGGTACTCATTGACCCAGGAAAATTAGATTTCGCCATTGAAAATTTTCCATCAATCCTTAGGATATCAACCAATCCAAAGATGCTCTATGCTTCTGATATTCCATACTAAGAACGTCTGACACTAAACTATAGCAACAAACCCTGTGCACTCACTTTTGCTAACACAACACCATTTCAGAATGGACTCTGTTGTCATCTTCCTCACTTGATTAGAGTAAATAAAATTCAGTTTGCTTATGTCGTAACTGGTTTCTTTATTGCAGGTAGGTGCTTTCCTGTGATTTCAGTCGTCAATAAGAATAAACTGGGTAGCTGCACTGTATGTCAAAATAACATCTTTTGTACAGATTTTAGGATTTTCTCTATTTCTGTGAAAAATTTTATTGGAATCGTGATAGGGATTGCATTGACTCTGAATATTGCATTGGGTAGTATGGACATTTTAAGAATATTATTTTTTCCAATCCAAGAATATGGGATATCTTTCTTTTTATTTGTGTCTCCTTCAATTTGTTTCATCAATGTCTTTTAGTTTTCGGTATGCAGGTCTCTCACCTCCTTGGTTAAATTTATTCCTAAATATTTTATTGTTTTCGATACTATTGTAAGTGGGGTTGTTTTCTTGATTTCTCTTTCAGATAGTTTATTGTTAGTATAGAGAAACACAACTAGTTTTTGTTCATTGATTTTGTACCCTGCAACTTTACTGAATTTGTTTTTGGATGAATAAGTTCCTTGGATCAATGTATAGAATAGTGACTGTAGTTAATCATATCGTATTAAATACTTGAAATTTGCTGAGAGTAGATTTTGAGTGCTTATCACACCCACATACACAAAATTAACTATGTGAGGTGATGGATGTGTTAATTAACTCGATTGTGGTAATCATTTCACAATGTATACATGTATCAAATCATCATATTGTACATTTTATATATATACAGTTTTATTTGTCAATCATTCCTCAATAAAGTTGGAAAAAATAAACATTTTCCCCTTAAACTGTGAAGTTTCATTACATATAAGCAAAGAGTAATTAAAATTTTTCAATTTACTTCTCTTTGCCCAGGTATATATAAATTAGAACATTCCTATAATACAAGCTCTTGAATCAGATTTATTAAAGACTTCTAAGAATTGATTCTGTCTGTTCAAGTTCAGGTGACGTGTATATCGATTTAAAGTATTTTGCTTCAGTTACATTATGTCATCGTATTCAGCGTGAAGTAAAATGCCGAAATCTCAGATTTTGGCCTCCTGCTAGAAGAAAAATTACTTATAGATATATAATTTGCTTTGCCAGCTGAAAAACAGATACGATTTGCCATTTGCTAAATTTGCGTGGTGAGTGGTTATTCTTCCTTCTGTTTACAGACAGCCATCGAAACAAACTATTAGTAATTGCTGTCATAATCAGCTATTTCATTTGATTAGGTAATGATGAAATAATAAAGCATGATGAGCTATTTTGAGGACATTTCGTGTTAGACAACTGGTAGTAAAAAAATCGCTAATGTCGGGGGCTGGCCCCGTGGCCGAGTGGTTAAGTTCGTGTGCTCCACTGCAAGCGGCCCAGTGTTTCGTTGGTTCGAATCCTGGGTGCGGACATGGCACTGCTCATCAAGCCACGCTGAGGCAGCGTCCCACATGCCACAACTAGAGGGACCCACAATGAAGAATATACAACTATGTACTGGGGGGCTTTGGGGAGAAAAAGGAAAAAATAAAATCTTAAAAAAAAAATAATCGCTAATGAAACTGTGTGTTTATATGACCAACTCTAGTGTCAAATGAAGACATATTAATGAAAAAGTATTGACCTTGCTTTAGGAAGAGTGTGCAGTACTAATTAATTGAGGATTGTCTCAAAATAACCTTTAATAAAAGTTTGTGTTTTTCTTCAGATAAAACCTTACCTCACTTAATGATAATTTTATGTAAAAATACTTTAACAATTTTAGATGAAATAGACTCCTTAGTAGCAATCGAAATATACATTTCAATAAATGGCTCTTCGACTAAATGTCCCCAAACAGCCTGTTTGGGTACACTTTTACAAATTTTTCCTGTTTTTCTCACTTTTTCGAATAGAATATTGCTTGCTAGTTTCCAGTTTCTCCTCTTCAAAGGACTTTAAATTTGGAAAATAAAACAAAACCTAATTTTGCCTAATATAAAACAGTTAGTTTTCTTTCTTTCTAATTTTTTTTAACACAGTTGGTTTTAAATGAGTGACTGCAGACAGTTTCCAGGAATGTAGAGCACGGCATAGTGCTTGGACTTAGGGACATCTATTTTCACTTCTCTGTGCCATTTTGAATATTTATGAATTTTTGAGTTTAGCTGTCTTAGCAAGAACTGAAGAGAACAGCTTAATGAAAATTAGTATGCTTGTTCTTATATGATTCTACATATAATATGAATGTACCACGTCTCCCCAATATCCCCACCTCCAAATGTTCATCATTTTATGTAATCACCTCTCCTTGAGTGTAGGTTCACCTGGTGACTCACTCATGGCAAGATCGTGGCAAGGTATACCACTTTCAACATTTTGTTACAATAAGGAATGGGGCTTCTGTCATGAGTTCTGTCTCTATCTTTCTCTCTTTTTCTCCGCCAGCTGCCATATGTGAGCTGCCCTATGGAGAAGACCACTTGGCAAGGAACTGAAGGGGGCCTCTTACCCACAGCCCTTGAGGAACTGAGGCCTTCGGTCCAACAGCTCACCAGGAACTGAATCTGTCAACAACCATGTGAATGAGCTTGAAAGCTGATCCTCCCCCAGTGGAGCTTCAAGTAGGTCCACAGCCTAAGCTGACACCTTGATTGCAACCTTGTGAGAGAGCTTGAGACTAACCCGCAGCTGTATTCCTGATTCACACAAACTGTGAGGTAATGAATGTTTGTTGTTTTCTGGTGATAAATAATAGCTATTGCAGATATTTTATTGTTGATTACCTAATCATAGGTCCTTTGTAATTTGATGGTCACATATTTCTACTTCACCTGTTTCACAATTCTTGATTGCATGCCAGATATTAGGCATTAAAAAATGATAGACACTGAAGTAAATAATATTTATCATCAGCAAAGACACACTCTTTCCTCTGTCAGCTGTCTAAAGTGGGACCTAAATCAATCTAATGTGTAGTTGAGCTGGGTTTAGGATTTGTTGAGACTGTGGTCAAATTGAGATGACTGGTGTCTTCATAAGTTTTGAGTGTAGTCTCAGGAGTTTCCTGTCAGCAGGGCTGGAAATCCAAGCAGCTGAGACTCCAAAGATCTCTCTCTCACTGTCTCCCTCTGCTTTACAGCCCACTTGCCAGCTCCATGTGCCACTGAAGAGGTCTCTGTAGTCTCCAATCCAACCCCCGACTTTCTGAACATTGGAGAGATTTCATCTTCTTCTCCTGCACTCTGACTTCTTCAGAGTCTGTTGTGGATTCTCAAAAGACCCATGTGGCTCAGAGCTATCTTTCTCAGTGTCCTGCTCTACCCCATTTGTTGGTGCACTGCCTTTGGCAAAGGCCTGTGGGAAAGAATTGATGGATAGATATGTTCCCACTGTGCTTCTGGGGCACTTTGGATTCTAATCTCTCTCACCAACCCACATGTGTGTATTAAAGTATGCTGACATTTCCACTGGATTCTGCTTCTTTATAGGCAGGCTTGTTTCTCTTCCCACCATGCACTCAGGGATAAAAACAACTGTGAGCTACTTTCTCCTAGTCAGAGGTTGTTCCATTTTTTTCCATTTTAGAACTGAGTTTATTTTGATTTATTTGCTTCCCACATTTCTTCTGGGTTTTAAAAGATATATTATTTTCTAGCTTCTTTCCAAGCTTTTTTCTCTTTGTCAGGTTGGAAACCATAGTCTCTTATAACTTTCTGTGTCTCACTTGGAAGCTCAGTTTTCATGGATTTTAAGTTTAAATGTTTATCTCTAGCTCTAATAGCTCATTTCTTTTTTACAAATCTTGTCCTTATGTCCATAGCCTCCTAGACGTCTCTGCTTAGATGCTTCCTAGACATGTCAAAATTAAAATGCCCAACACTGAGCTCATGCACATACCCCTAAAACTTGCCTCCTTTACAGTGTGCACAAATTAGTTAATGGCAAATCTATCCTTTCAGTTGCTCAGATGAACTCTTTAACCCACTTTTTCTCTCACACTCACATATATTCTCTCAGGAAATACTTTTGGTTTTATTCTGAAAATGTATCCTGCGTCAGACCTTTTCTTACCAACTACATTGTTGTCGCCATGGCCCATTAACTCTTTTCTAGGTTAAAACTCTAACTGGCCTTCTTTTTTCCACACATGCCTAATCACCCACCCTACAGTCTATGCTCCACTGAACAGCTGAGTGATGCTTTCTCAACATAAGTCAGATGAAGATGTTATTCTATTTAAAACCCTGCAGTGGTTCTACATTCACTGCTATCAACCCAGAGTCCTTACCGTGGTCTACAAAGCATTATGTTGTCTGCCCACTCACTCTCCCTTGCCTTCGTTGCCATGTTCACCTCATCTCCTTTCTTCTTCCTTTTGTTGACTCTACTACAGCCACAGTGGCCTTATTTCCAAAACACAGCAAGTGTACTCCCATCTCTAGGCCTTTACAATGGCTGTATCCTCTGCCTGCAATGTTTTTTCCTCAGACACCTTCATGGCTTGTGCCATCAGCTCCTTCAAGTCTTTCTGAATATCATAGTCTCAGCGAGGCTCACGTAACATTGCACCTTACTCCTCTTTTCCTTTACTTAGCTTTATTTTTTTCCGAGTAACTTACCACATTCTAGCATTGTGTAAATGCATCTATCTACCTAACAATCTGTCTGCCTGTGATGGTTAATTCTGTGTCAACTTGATTGGGCCACAGGGTGCCCAGATATTTGGTTAAACATTACTCTGGATGTTTCTGTGCGGGTGTTTTGAATGAGATTCACATTTGACTTGGTGCACTGAGTAAAGCAGATTGCTCTTCTTGATGGGGTTGGGCCTCCTCCAACCAGTTAAAGATCTGAATAGAACAAAAGGCTGACCCTCCCCCACATAAGGGGAAATTTCTCTTGTCTGACTGCCTTTAATCTAAGACATTGGTTTTTCCCTGCCTTCAGGCTGAAACTAACACATTGGCCTTTCCTGGATCTTGAACCAGCCAGCCTTCAGACTGGAACTACAGCATCACTTCTCATATTTCTCAGGCCTTTAGACTCAGACTGGAACTGTACCACTGGATCTCCAGTTTGCTGACTCACCCCATAGATCTTGGGACTTGTCAGTCTCCATAATCATGTGAGCGAATTCTCTATGATAAATAGCAAATCTTCCTCTCTCTCTCTTTACCACTGTGCTGTATCATGCTGTGACTAAGTGTCTTGTAACTCCTCCGTGAGGTTGACTTCCATTACCAAGCAGGGCCCAACTCCAAGCTTGTTTTCTTATCCATTATTTTCCAAAGGTTGTAGAAATTAAATTTTACATTTAATTTATACATGTGTCTGAAGAAGTGCTTGCTTTGCACACTGGTGGCATAGAAGCTTTCTGTCTTAGTTCAGCTGCTATCACAAAATTTCATAGACTGGGTGAGGTAAACAACAAACATTTATTTCTCACACTTCTGGAGGCTGGGAAGTTCAAGATCAAGGTACTAGCAGATCCAATGTCTGGTGAGAGTCTGCTTACATGGTTTCCAGATGGCCACCTTCACGTCATATCCCCATGTGGCAGAGAGCAGAGAGAAAGTGATCTTTTTCTTCTCTCTTCTTATAAGCCCACTAGTCTCATTCTTGCAGGCTCCCCTCTCATGATCTAATTACCTCCCAAAGGCTCTACCTCTTACTATCATCACATTGGGGGTTAGGATTTCAACATATGAATTTGAGAGGGATACAAGCATTCAGGCCATAGCGCCTTCCCTGTCTTGGTGGAGAATTGATATTCCATTGGGCCAATTACTCTCATCAGGCTTTCAAATTCTTGCAGTCATAGCATCATTTTGTCTGGTTTCCAAAGTATGCACATCTTTCCTTATTTATCCTATATTTAGCAAATAGTTATCAAGTGCCTGTTAAAAACCAGGAATCATTCTAGGTATAGAAATACAAAATATTTTAGAAATATAAAAAGCATCCTTCAGGCACTTACCACAGAATATAACCATAAGCTATTTGCTATCCTATTCCTAGAAAAGCCTACCTATGGTAAATAACTTTAGAAAACTAGCTTTAAGGGCATATTTTCTACCTACTCTTCAAAATAATCTAAATTCTGTCCCCATTTCAAGGTTGACTCCAGGAGGCCCACATACTTGGTTACCATTATAACATTTCCAGTTGACAATTACATTCACTAAAACAAACTTTCAGAATATGTACTTGACTTGTCTATGATTACTTAAGGACAAGCTATATAAATCAATTTCTGTTTTATATGTAATGTTTTTAAGGGCATTTCTATTACTTCACTCAAAGTCCCTCAAGTAAGTTAGAGTGCAATAAAAATATAAAAGTCTTTATGTTGTGGAAAGAACATGGATTTGGAGTTAAGTATATGCAGGTTCGTTTGTCAATATGTATCAAAAATCTTAAAAATAATGTTTATCAGTAATTCTTCTATGAATTTTTTGAAAGGAAAATAAAATCAAAGATGTACATGGTTTTATGGAAGGAATGTTCAGAAAGCATTACACATAAAGTGGACAGTTGGAAATAATATAAAAATCTAGAAACACTGGAATAAACCATAATATGGAATACTATGGAGCCAGAAAAATCTTGTAGAATATTTAATAGTATAATGAAAAAGTAGGATATAAAATTTGTATTATGCTAATTTTGAAAAAAAGAAAAGACAGCCATTCTCTTCTCATATTTAGAAAGATGTGGGATTAAAAGATGATTAAATATATAATTGTTTCATATACATTATTTCATTTGAATGTGAATCAGTTCTGACATAGATGAATTATTCCTAATGTAAAGCAAGAGAACTTATGTTTTCAGATGTTAACCAACTTTCCCAGTGCAAGATGGCTAAGACAAAATTTGATGAATTAAACTCAGATCTTCTGGTGTCAATACTCCTCCTATTCTACAATTAATCACAGAAAGACTATGCCCGATTCAACTTTTAGCTGCTTTGGAAGATTCTTCCTATCTTCAGCAAAATCGGTATGATATATGTCTATATTATACTTTTTCTCTTATGTATGTTTATGTTATAATTGTTTGAAGGACAAAAATGTCTCTTTCTCATGAATTCAAGGTTTTGGGTTTTTCCACTTCCTATCCTTTTGACACACTCCCGTGTATAGACTAAGTGTTGCTTGTGTTTGAAATCAATGTGCAAAATTTTTTTGCACTTTGTTAAACTAATGCTCTTGCATAATCATTTAAGTTTCTAAATTACAAGACCATTTCACAAATGCTAAACTTTAGAAAATAGAATTGCAAGAACAAACAAGCTTAATTGATTACCTATAGCTTTGTTATAGAAGACAAGAAAATGAGTCTATTTCTCCCTTGACATATCATGAAAATATACCACAATTTATATATGCAAAAAAAATAGTAAGAGAAAATGTATAACTCTGACTAGATAAAAAGTATACAAAGACAATATCATATATAAAATATTGGGATTGAATTAAATATTGAAATTGGAGTTCTGAGTAGAATGAAATTTAAATTAAATCAGTTTCAGCTTAATAAAATTTGTGTTTTACTAAAATTGGTTCCTGCCAACTCTTGGAACTTTGTAATATTTTGTTATGAGTATTGGTTTATATGTTTTTTCTCCTCTGCCAGACTATAGATTTCTTAAAGGCCAAGATCCAGTCTTACTAATATTTGTATCATTTCTATACACCTGACACCTGGGCGATTTGAATGAGTTTTAAGAAGGAATGAAACAATGTACACTAGATCTAGTTGAAATTTAATAATTGATGATGAGAGTGTTGATACAAAATGGTGATTATTTTACATTTGTAGGGATTTCTGTTTTGCCTTTTTCCCTCCTGTTAGATACAGAGTGAAGTCATTTTTATATGCTTCCAAAATTCTTCTTTATAGAAAATCAGAAATTATTATGAAAATAACATATGACTTCTATAGTTTTAGAAAGTATGCTCCTTTTGATAACCCTCATTTGATATCTGCCTTTGATCTTAAAGCAAGAAATATGATTTGTATAATTGTATAATTTTGCTCTTTGGTTTTCCAATTTAAAATCACACTCTCTCTGATGCTAAGGGAGAGTTCAAAGGAAGAGGCACTGTTCCGTAATTGAATACGTACAGGCCCTCAACATCATAATGCCTTAAGACCTACGTGCCTGACACAGACAGAAAAATCAGTTTTACTGTTTTCTTTTATATTTAAACTTTTTTGTGTATGTTCATTACAACTCTCAAGAAAAATATTAGGATAGAGTAGGCAGCCAGAAAAATGTTTAAATCATTTATTCAACAAGTCTTTATTTCTCTATGTATAGAGCACTGTGCTAGAACACACATAAAAATGTAACCTTGGAATTCGTTAGATGGCATTGATGCCTTATTTTAAGATAGAAGGGTATTGGCATACAATATTAGTTTAAGAAAACTTTACTGTTTAGAATGCAATTTGCTGACAACAGTGGCAATTGGATCACTCACAATTTAAGGAGAACAGAACGAAAATTATCATTAGTTGATATTACTGTCAGTGAGAATGTAACCAAATGACTTCATAGGAAAGGTAAAAACATAGGCCAGGGAGTAAAAGTAACATGACAACAGAGAAAAAGGAAAGGAAGGCATGGAAAGAGAGGAAAGGGGAACTGGGGTAACCATTATAATTTTGGAATCTGACAAAAGTATCAATCTAACAGTGATTGCTCCTTTCCACCTTCAACACCGCCACCCCCATGAGTGATAAAGCTCTTTAAATCTCTGATTATAAGCCAGGGTTAAGTTTTAATGTCAAAATTCAATTTCAGTTTATGTTTTTAGGAAAAGTTTTAGAAGCCAGCATAGATCTACCCCTCTGAAGCCACAGAAGGCATCTTTAAGTGATCATGGCACACTTTCCCACTGAGCCAGGAGAGGACCTAGGTATCCACTACTTGAAGCCTTAAAAAACTACAACCAATAGACAATAGATGACCTTTGGGATTTAACTTATTTTCCATCCTGCGGTTAACAATCTCAAAGAATTATTTAACTTTCACTTAGCAAATATTTATCATGCCAGCCATTGCCCTATTCTGAAAACACTTATGTTCTAGTGAGAGAGACAGTAAAAAAATAATAAATCAATAAGATCTCAGGTTGTGTAAATGCCATGGGAGAAAATTAAGCATAAGAAAGACTGTATGGTGTTCTGAAAGTGGGAGAAGTTGCTATTTGTATACATGGGAAGATTCATTGATGAGTCCCAAATTAAGGAAGGGTGAGGGAAAATACATCAGGTAGAGGGATTGGCAAATGAAAATATCAGAGGAGAGAGCATACTTTGTGCAGATAAAAGGGGCAACAAGAAGGCTAGTGTGCTAGGGATAAGGTCAGTGAAATAGGACAGAGCAGACCTTGTAGGTCTTACAGGAATTAAGCTTTCTTGTGATTGGGATAGGAAGTCATTGGAGGGTTTTCATAAGTGAGTGACGTTATATGACCTGTGTTTAAAAAGCTCTTTCTGACTACACATTTGAGAACATATTATAAGGAGGCAACTCTGAGAGGGACATGAAGAAGAGTTTGGAGACTGTTGTGAAAATTCAGGCAAAGGATAATAGGGGCTATAATTGCTTAAATCTGGGTGCAACAGTAAATGGTGAGGAGTAGATACATTTTGAAGAGAAACAACAGTATTTGGTTATGAGTTAGATGTGGAGTATGAGTGGAAAAAATAGTGTCAAGGATAATTTCAAATTTTTGGCCTCCCTGGAAGAGAAAGTTGCATCAAACTGAAATGAAGAAGACTAGAGAAGGATCACATTTAGGAAAGTGTATGAGTCAGGATAGGCTAAGCTATGTTGTGAACAAACACCAAAATCTCCAGTGCTGAAAACAATGACAATTCATTTATAGTGATGATGCATGGCCAAAGAAAATTGACAACAAAGGTTGTTTGTCAAGCCCCTCAGGGACCCACACTAACTAAGGCTCCTTGTTCATATGTGACTTGACAATCACTGTAGCACCGGTCAAGAAAGAATGAATCATGCACTAAACCATAAAGCTTCTTTCCAGAAATAAATCTCATAACTTACACTCGACACTTCATTTACCAAAGCAGGTCACATGTCCACATTTATATCCACAAAGGGGCTAGAGATACGTTTTTGCCATGTGCTTGAAAGGTGTAGGCTGGACATGTTTAGTAATTAGCACTTAGGATTTTCCCGAAGACATTTAGATTTGAACATGCCAAATTCGTTTTTCGGATTAAACGTCCAACTAATGATGCCAAATACAGAGTTGCTTATATGGATATAGAGTTCTGAAGAGTGATCTGGATTAGAAGTAAGTATTTAAAGCCATAATCTTGGGAACCAAATGTACATGGAAAAGAGTACAAGCCCTAAAGCATGGAACACACAAAAATGAGTGGTTGAGAAGGTGAGGAAGAGCATGTAAAGGAAACTGAGGAAGTGCACCCACTGCGTGAAGTGGGAGGAAAACCAAGGGAAAAGGGTATCCCAATAGCCAAGGGAATAAAATCATTCAGAAACGGTTGGGTGAAGATTTATGCTTAATGCTAATAATAATGAAATTGAACTCAACCACTGGACTTAGTAGTGTGGAGTTTACTGATGACTTTAAAAGAGAAATTTTCTGTAAAGTGGAAATAAAAAATTGCTGAGTACAATAGATTAAGAGAGAGTTGAAAGAAGGGAAGTTGTGACAGTGATTTTAAGAGTTACGATATAAAAGAGGAAATACTTGGAGAGAGAAAAGAGTCAAATGAGAGTTTTTTCTCTCCTTTTTTATGATGAATGATATTAAAATATGTTTTTATGCTGATGAAAATGACACAGCAGAGGGTGGAAATGATGACACAGGAGAGTATTCCAGGTTTTTTAAGAGTAAAGCAGAAATTGTGTGCTTTTGATTGAACTACTTTTGAAGTTTTAATGGCTTCAGCGTTATCACACTGTTTTTATGTCTCTGTTTCTCTTTTTGTGTCATGTAGAAAGAAGAGAAAAAGCATCGTTAGGTCAAGAGGAGTCTGAGATCTGTTGGATATTATTGCAACAGCAGATTGAAGAGTAGACTCAGAAAATTCCTTAAAATAAAATAGCTATTATAAGACATCTTTGAACAAACGGAAAGACTTTGCATGCCAATCAATGAGAAATACTTGTCATGTTCCAGGACTAGAAGTAATTGGACTGACTATAAAATAGAATTAAGGTGACTTAGAAAAGAAAATTCTAATCTAATCCCGGAAATAGATTAGACAGTAATCTCCAGCTAGCTGGGGTTTTTGGAAAGGGTTGGTATTGTACTAATGTTGTCGTATATTTGCTCTACCAGAGTGAGGGAATGTCTGCCCTGCTCAGCCAAGTCAGGCTGACTCACATGGATGCATCACCTGGACACTCTTGCCAATGGGGCTAATAAGAGGCACCAGCAAGATGTAAGCGGTCAGAGACACTCCCTCACTCTCTCACGGCTTCAGATACCTTCCCATCCTTAGAAATCCTCAGTGGTTTTTACTCCACAGTTCAAGTTCTCACCAGGTTCCAATTGTACTAGTTCCTTCCCTGGCCCATTCAACTCTTCCTTTTACTACTGATTCCTGGACCTCAGCATCAATTTTTGGTTCCCTCAGACTTGTTCATACTTCCTAAATAGTTCCTTTATTGAAGTCTTTTCATTTGAATTATCTGGGTGTGATTCGGTGCAAATTCAGAGAGGATATCTTTAAATATTTTATAGGACACATTGTATACTTGACACATACGTTATACTCCATCACTGTCATTATTGATTTGGATGTTCATATTATCATTAATTTGACCAATGGGAGCCCATTCAAGTCAACTCCTCTACCCTTTTGTCACGTTCTCTCCAGTTTTTGAGTTCTGCTTCCTCTGTGGCACAATAATGTATGTTGATTGCTCTGTTTTTTTCCCTGCCCCAATCCTGAAATTGGACATTTCTCAAAGGATACTGGTTCCTTATAGTAGGAGATAATATCTTACAATGAATCAGAAGGTGGAGGTGTCATTAATTTCTTTACCTTTTCTCAGCTCTTAGCCCTTAGGAAATATATACATTTATTGAATCATAAATTAATACTAACACTTATAATTCTAATCCAATACAACAAGGTTCTTTGTGCCTATCTCCTTCCATATACATGTCTTCTTTAAAAGAACTGACTTTAATAAATTGATTATATGTCTGATTAGTTTACCTGGCAACCTAGCATAAGTCCTTTTACTTCTGTTTTGAAACCCCTGGAATTGAGGTACTTTCTCATATCACAAGTAGCCTCTCTTAATTGTAGAAATAGAATGTTAAAGAGTCATATTAAAGAGTCTCTTACATGCTGAGAATACAAATTTTATTTATGGAATGATCACATGCTGCATCTTATAATAGACTATCTAACCAAGTATACACTTTCTAGGTGAAGCTACTGAGTCATTGTTTCTGAAAAGCAGTTCGAGGGCTAATGTAATAATCTCTGCAAGGGATAATTAGGTTCATAATGCTTAGATCAAGGTGAAACAGTAAATGGGGAGAAGTGGATACTTTTGAAGCTAGAAACAATAGCATTAGTTACGGATTCAGTGACGAATACTCTGTGATGAAAGAGAAGGGTCTTTACATGTAAAGAACTAGAAGAATGAGGTTGCACTGAACTAAATAAAGAAGACTGTAGAAGGAGCACATTTAGTCAGTCAGGAGAGCCTAAGTTATGCTGTGGTAGCAAACAACTCCAAAATTCCAAGGACTAAATGCAACCAAGATTTCTTTCTTATGATGGCTGTCCATCTGACTCCAGAGTCCTTGCTAGACAGAGTCTTCTTAAAATCCCCTTTAATGAACAAGAACTTTTCTCATGTTAGGGTTTAATCTCATCCACCTGCTCTGGAAAGTCAGAGGAAAATCATCCATTGCTTGAGACACGCCTTGTATTTCTTAAAATAAGCATAATTAAGAGTTAGTGACCACAGACTACTGTTTTGTGGCTTTTAAGTTGGTTTTGCAAAGTTTTGTTATTTTTCTTCCCTAAAGATTTTAGTTTTTACTTTTCACTTTATGCTCCTTTATAATCTACTTTCGGCTTTTACAGACTAGAAAGTATGAGATAAACATGTTTATTATAATAGGCACTATAGAAGTCTCTAAACTCTGAATGGATCCTTCTCCTCTGAGGTAAATTTATGGCTTGTGTAATAGCTGTTTGACTTATGTACTTTAATGGATACATTTTTCTTTTAAATAATTAAATTTCCAGGTAACAAGGACATAGATGTCATTAGTTGTGGGAAGAAAATGAGACAAATGAATATTCAGCATAATGCAAGCAGAATCAAGATGTATTAACTTTCTATTGCTCTATGATAATTTACCACAAATTTAACTTAAAATACTACCCGCTCATTAATTCAGCGTTCTGTAGGTCACAAGTCCTACATGACATGACTGAAGTCTCTGCTGATGGTCTCACCTGCTGAAATCAAGCTGTCAGCCAGGCTGAGTTCTTGTCTGGTGGCTCTGGGGAAAATTCCATATTCAAGCTCATTCTTGTTGGCAGAATTCAGTTCCTTGTAGTTAGAGGACTGTCTGGTCCCCATTTCCTTTCCCGAGCTAGGGGCCACTCTTAACACCTAGAGGCTGCCTGCATGCCTTGTCATATGGCACCCTCAATCGTTAAGCCAGCAATGGCACACAAAATTGTTCTTGTGCTTTGAATCTCTGAGTTCCTCCATCTCTGACCTTGAGACTTAGATTTAAAACACTTTGGTGATTAGGTCAGGCCTACCCAGATAATTTCGCTATTTTAGGGTTGATCATTTTGAGACATTAATTAGGTCTGCAAAATCCCTTTTGCCATAAAAGTTAACATAGTCACAGGAGTGATATCTCATCATATTCATAGATTCCATCCATGCAAGGGGAAAAGATTATACAAAGGTGGGTGTCATTTGGGATTACCTTGGAATGCTGTCTCCCATATAATTGTTCTTAAAAATTTTAAACAATCTTTGTATTCCAAATAAAATAAATATAGAATGTAAATTAAATGATTGCTTAGATTTGGGTGAATAACTTTTAGGTATGAAATCTTATCCTTTAGAATAAAATTTCATGTAAATGACCAGCAGGCTTAAAGGAAAAAAAATGAGGCATTAAGAAGAAAAATGCATAAAACAAAAGACTCTTCTGGAACTAAAAGGGTAACTACTGAGATTGGCATATTTATGAGAAAAGCCACTCAAATCAAAGTTGGAGTCCATGCATTGATTGCCAAAATGAATAAAAAAATGATTGTAGTCCATTAACTTATTAATTAATCAAAGTCCATTGTGTCTCAAAAGGTTAGAATTGAACTGTGTTCTAATAAGAATTTTAAGAGTCCTGTCTTATGACAAGATATGAAGACAAAGCCACGTTCTAAAGAAAAATGCCTGAGATTTTGATTAGATAAAGAGGGGGGGCCTCTGAAAACAGTTTCAGGGTAAATAAATTGAATGCTCCAAACTGCATTTCTCTCCCTGTGACCAGTTTGTGCTTGACAATGATAGGGTTAGCCTAGGCCAGAACAAAAGGAAATTAAAGATATCAGTATCACTGATTTGTGGTTTCAAGAGGCCAATGTAAGCCTTTATAAATCATCAGTGTAAGATTGAGCTGTTGTTCTGGGAAATATCTTAGGTCAAGATTGCATAGTGCTGCCCCTATAAATACCGTCAGAATATTTATTTCTCTATTGCTTGTATACTCATTTCTTACCCTCAAAAGGGGAAATAGCACACCCTTTCACTGGATGCCATCCTGAGTGGCCGGAAGCTTCAGTTCTGTGCACAGTAACCACAAGAAGCAAGCATCCCCATTAACCACTCAATCTTACTATTAACCTCTAAAAATAAACACAGATTGGAAAGCTTATTTCCCCCTAAGAAAGGGAAAAAGAAGTCAATAATGGCTTAGGTTCTATTTGTGAACTAAATTGCTCAAGTTGCTGAATAAAATGTGTCACAATGTGATGGTGTAAAAAACAAAACTTATTAGAAAGACTTGTAAATAAACGAGAATTGCTTTTGATGGACATTAGTGTTCTTGAGAGGACAATAATGTCAACAAGAACCTGAAACAAAGAATAACAGAGAAACAATGAAAATGTTTGGTGAGGGGCCAGCCCCATGGCCAAGTGGTTAAGTTTACATGCTCTGCCTCTGCGTCCCAGGGTTTTCCTGGTTCAGATCCTAGGGGTGGCCAAGGCACTGCTCATCAAGCCATGCTGAGGTGGTGACCCACACGGCACAACCAGAAGGACCTACAGCTAGAATATACAACTACGTACTGGGGGGCTTTGAGGAGAAGAAGAAGAAAAAGAAGAAAGAAAGAAAACGTTTGCTGAGCACTTACTGAGTATAGCCATAGACTCTTAGATGCTGTCACCTGCTCCCTCATATGATAGGAGCTGAAGAGTTTTAAGGCTTAATGGTGTGGACTGTGGGGTCAGTACTCTGATTAAGTTTCTGTTCTTCATGTAGCAATTTGGACAAGTGAAATATTCTCTATCTGCATCAATAACTTTATCTGAAAAATAGAAATAATAATACTGCTTTATAGTATTTTTGTGACAATAAATGAGATGATGCATATAAAGCACTTAGAATAGCATTCAACTTGTAAGTATAGATATTTATTATTATTGCAATTATTATCTCATTTTATCCTAAAAATCACATGGTATCAGACTTCCTGTCCAGCCTGTAGAGAGCTGGAGCATTATTCCCATATTTAAAATGACTAACATCAAATTCCTGACTTTTACTGAACCTGAGAGAATTAAGGTTGCAGAGCAAATAACTGCCCTAAGAGTCATTGACTACAAGGTTAGAGAAGACATGAGCATTCTCTCACTTGAGGTAAAATTAACTGGACGCCAATAAAAAGAGTTCAACTAGAAGAATGACAAGTCGATGAATGCCAAGTGCAGGCAGATGAGACAGTTGGAAACTCTGGGGTCTACAGAAACTGAGATTATCTGCAACTTTTTTGAGGGCTTTTCTCTACAAACCCCACCAAACATTCATAGAAAAGATTGAAAAAGCCCTTAGAAATTTCTATTGTGGTACAGACTTAGGGAGGGTAACAGCAGCAGCCATGTGGGAGAGACAAGAAACTCCATGGAGATCCATCTTTTCCTGTTCCTTAGAAAAAATAATAATAAGTTCTTAATGCGTCGGGTGGGGGAGTGACCATCACTGCTGCCCTTAGTCCAAAACTTATTGGACAAACATAAGAACTAAACCCCAGACATCATGCAATTCAGAAGGCCGTAGAATAATATCTTTAAAAGTAGTGAAAGGAAAAAAAGGTACAAGAAATCTGTCATCCCAAAATAATCTACTAAGTGAAAATATCTTTCAAAAATGAGACTTTCTCAATCAAACAAAAACCAAAGGAATTAAAAGTGTTAAAGTTCTTCAGCTAGAAAGAATGTAATAGACACATATGGGACCATGGAAAGAAATAAATGGCATTGGAAAGGGAATAAAAGAAGGTAAAGTTCGATTCTGTGGTTTTAAACATTTTTTAAGACTCTTAAAGGTAGTCTAATGCAAAAAATATTTCAATATGCTACATGTTTTAGCATATGTAAAAGTAAAACAGCACAAGATAAATTGTGAAATTGGAATATTCTGTGATAAGGTTCTTAATTACGTGGAAAATGACATAATATCATATGAAGGTAGATGCTAATTTAAAATATACATTGCAAACCTTAGTACAGTAACTTTTTAAAAGATGTATAAGTAATAAGTTCTTGAGAGTGTGCAGCAGCTTTATCCCTAGTAGCCAAATGTTAGAAATAAAGCTGATGCTCTTCCACCTGTGAACAGATAAACAAACTGTGGTATATCCGTACAATGGAATAAATGAACTGCTCCTTAGCAATAAAGAGGAATGTCAATTTATTGCAGTAGGTAACCTTTGCTAAATATTTTAAACATTGAAATTTCTCTCTTCAAAAATTCTTTAAATTTTATATGTCCTAAAAATAAAAAGGCTACTCTTAATCCATCTTCTCTTTACTATATTTCACTCAGAAAAATACAAATCTTTGTTTGTGTCCCTCTATAATACGGTTTGTTTCCTTCTATATATATTTTTATAGAGTTTAATATATAGTTCTATAGTGAGTATGATGTACCTTGGAATTGTTATAATACATGCTTATGTGTATATATATTTGCACATATATATAATATTTGCAACTAGAGTGTAATTTTCTTTGGAAGAGAACTGTTTTTTGTATTATTGTTTGTCTTTCCCTAGTCTAATTCTTGCTATCAACATGGCTAAATAGAAAAAGGAGATAGAATATAGACTATAACATCATGATTATGATAGGAGAAAGAATCTTGAAGATACTAAGGTTAAAAATCTTTAAGATTAAAATTTCTTTAAGAATATGAATCTCCAAAAATATTTAAGAATATTTAAAATCATCAAACGTAATCACTTTATTCACAGATGGGGAAATTGAAGTTATCCAGATGGTGTGAGAATGACTGCTAGAATCCAGACATTTTGACTCCTAAACCAATACGATATTTTCCTCAGTACATCTTGCTTGCTCTTATAAGGTAAATTACACCCAGATATGGTCCATATATTGATGAAAGACCCGAAAGACCAAATTCATTGGAGAGGTGGTGGCACATTCTTTTCAAAAGATGTATTTTCTTTCATATTTTTATTAGGGATAATTTTTGCATCATATATATATATTTCCTGTTTTCCTGAGAGTAGAAATGAAGAGACTTTCCAAAGATTATGTAGTTCCCTTCTTTGCACAGTTAAATACCTACATTTCATAAAAAATTGGGTCCAGGTTAGCTATTATGTATCAACTTGTGACCTTGATATTAGCTAGGCATTTATGGAGAGCTATAGTCTATGGAGCAGACTTTCCTCTGCTTAAAAGCTGCTTGAAGGTAGTTTTCAGTAGATACACTTGCTTCTAAAGACACTTGAAAGACTTCACATATGTTAATTATAGCAATCAAGATTCATAAAGCCTGGAATTTTACAACTTTTCACAGAGCCTCTGGGGATAGAAAATCTTCCAATTCAGTGGGCAAGTTAAATCCAATTATGCTTCCTTCCTTCTTTTGGCAGCCTCCCCTTTCCTACTCTTACAATCTGCAAACTTAGAAAAATGCAAAAGAAAAAAAGAGAAGATCTAAACTGCTATCAGGGGAAACACAGTCCAATATTATTCTCCCATTGTAAGCTCTTCTATTTGGAAAAAGCTCCCGGCGTTTATTTGTGAAAAGACTGTATTTTCTAAATGGAAATGAGAAAACTTGTCAACAATACCGGGGTATGTTGTAGATACAGCCACTCACCCACACACACCCCAAATAGCTACTTTTGAGTTTCAAGCACCAGCGTTTGCAACCTCTTATATGTTCCCCATTTGTAATTGGAGAAAATTTAGAAAGAAAGAAATCAACTAAGGAGCTGAGAGACTAAATACACAATGGTAGAACCACATATGAAAATAGAACTCTTATCCACAACCTGTAGCAACGTGCCCAGGAAGCAACACAGGAAGTCAGCCTGCTGTAAGTTAGACTTGTAGGAAGTCAGACTGCTGCAATAGCAATCCAGGAAGCTGAACAACAACTTCCATAACAATTGGCCCAAAATAGCCTGGGCTTGATTAATAACTGACAGCTTCTTTAATTTTTGTCCATGCTTCCAATTTAGGACCAACCAGAGAAAAATAAATGTGCACTGCTAACCAGTCACATAGGATGCCCTACTTCTAGTTGGTGCACCTACATCTTCCTCATACCAAGCCTCTGATCAGGGCTCACCTGAGGGCTCTCCTTTTCTCCCCTATAAAGCTTTCCGTTCCTCTGCCTGCCGTTGAGTCTTTGCAAAAACACAAATGACAGTAGCTAACTCCCAAGATAAAGCAAACTCTGAATAAATAGCCTTTGCTTTTCTCATTTGGTTGGAGTTTATTTATCTCCACAGAGCACAAAGTCAAAAACAAGAAAAGACTCTTTCTGTTTCAGGATCTCTAAGATACTTTAATTTTCCTCATGGTACAAAATGTCTACCTTCATGGTTAAATATACGCCATCTTTTCAGTTTTTTTTCTAATATGTCCTTTATGGAAATTATTTCACTTCAGGGCATTTTGTAATTTAGTTAAATAATAAATTATGTATCTACACATTTATTAATGCTCTGATTTTACATGCATTTTCACTCATAGAATTCATATTTTTTAAATATTTTTCATTGAAATTCTAAGGTGGAATTATCACTATTATGTATGTGTGTGTATATGTGTATACATATGTGTGCATATAGATATATGTATATGAAATTTCGTCATTGAAAGAAATATGTATAATTTAATAAACAATATGTATTTATTACTGAGCACTGGAATTTTATCTTCTGTCTGTGTGTTTATTATTTAAGTAATCATATAACCAATAACTGGTAATATATGATTTCTAAAATATGTGGTTAACTTAATTTTCTTTACGTATCACTAAGAATTTAAAATTGACTATGAATTGTTCCATTATTAGAATATTATTCAACAAATAGTTTAGCACTGGCTTTCATTTTTTTCTTACATTTTAAAAGGATAAAGAAAGTCAAACTTTTCATATATCACTGTTTGATGAGCTACATCTTTTTTGTAGATCATTGGATAATCTAATAAGACTTGTTTTGTTTTTGTTTTTTAATGTGAGAGCAGTTGGCAAATTTATAACAGAGATTTTCCATAAATTTATACTGTAAAATCAAGTGGACTTAGTTAAAAAACATGAAGTCAGGAGCAGGCAAAGAGAATGTAGAACTACCCAGACTCAAATGTTATAGATTCCTATTCTATGTGTTAACAAGCTTTACTCAGTTACTTCTTTTTCTGAGCTCTCTGTTACCTTTTTGAATGATCTCATTATGGTTCCACATGATGTTTATCTTTTAGTTCAACTCTTTGTGCAGGCCAAATAGATGTGAGCATCCGCATATCAAGAATTTTGCCTTATTGGTCTCTGTGTGTACCCATATCCTATTTTGCAAAGCATACTACTTAACAGCGCAGATAATAATTTCGAACTATACAAGATTTCAACCTTATCACTACAGCTTATACTGTTATGATTTATGTGACACTGGACAAGGTTTTTGACCTATCTAAACCTCAGCTTTTTCATCTATAAACTAGAGATGATAATAGTATCTACTTTATACGATATATCTGAGAAGTAAATCAAACAATTCAATAACCTGCTTAGACTGGGATCTGGCATAGGTTAGCTGCTCAATAAATGGTAGCTATTACCTAACAACGCTTTGTTGAATGAACGGCTTTTCATGGTCATTGGACCAAAAGAGCGGCCTCTGAAAGAGTTAAGAGCTTTCCATTATGTCTCTTTTATGTTTTCCACTACATGATTTCTATAGAGATAACATGTTTTCTCCCCTAAACAGAACTGTAGCAACATTCAGTTGAAATTCCTATCTAAGAGGTAAAGTTGTTTATTCCTATCCTTCATAAACGTGTTCTACTGATGTCGAGTTCCTCAACATACAAACTATTTGAGTCTTTAGACTCAAAGTCTAAAGATATTTAAGATCTTTATTCATGCCACTTCTTCCTCCTGGACATCTATTTACTCTTCTTGACATGACTGTCCTCTCTCCAACCTTAATATTTCAGGTTAAATAATCTCCTCCTCAGTGGTGCTCTATCTAAAGTATTACCCACCTCCACTCGACTTCCTTCTGCATTACTACTATGGCACCACCTGGTTTTCCTTGCTGCACTCATTACTTGTTGTCATTATTTTGCTCATTCATTGCCCATCTTTTCCATTTTTCTTTTGTTATTGTTGTTATTTACATGATTCCTTCAATAAGTTGTATGATCTATAAAAGATGAAATTTTATCTGTCTTGTTTCTTGCTAAGCACAATGTCTAGGGCATAACAGGTGCTCAAATAATATGCTGAATGAGCATACCCTGGGAAATCCAGAACTTGTTTGCATAATTATATTCTCCAAATTAGAAGAGTCAAGAGGAATGGAAAGGGTTAAGGTTAGGGAAGATAAGTTGTCAGGAATATAAAATTTTCCTTCTCTTCATCTATATAAAAGTGTTTCCCTGAGTAGGTTCAGTAAGAATATAAATATTATATACAGATATAGAGAATGACACATGATATCTTGCATAAATAAGCAGGTTATTTTAGTTTTCTTTAATATAAGAAGTCATCTATCATGTAATACTAATCTGAAATAACAATTGAAGTAACACAAGTATTTAGACATCAGGAATTTAAACACTTTGTCTTCTACAATTAAAAACTTCTGTCTTGAATGGAAACTCTATTGGACTAACTGAGTTAGAGTGGTTAGTACGTGGATTTGGTACAATTAATATGACACATTGTTGTTTGTTATTTTAGTTTTTTCTCTACTTTTCAGATGCTGCTTTCTTGCTGTGAAGATCTAAAATCCTATAAGACAAGAACAGTGTTTTACTTTTTTGGCATCCCCACAGTGCCTTGTGTAGTGCTTTTCTTATAAGAAATGCTGACTAAATGAAATCTGTGTATAATTGAGCCCACAGTGTGTTCTTTACACTGCTACCATATGGATCACTATTTTGTCTCTCCTCAAAATCCTGAATCATTTGTTGAGGCTCATATTGATAGATAGCCACCATAGTAAGCACAAAATAAAATTATACTGAAAGAAAGATGCGACCTAATTTAAACTCATTTGGACTCCTTATCCATCCAGAGAAACTGTGAGACAATAAATGTATGTTGTTTTAAGTTGCTAAATTTGGGAGTAATTTGTTATGCAACAATGTGTACTTAATCCAGGCATGCATCAAAATTATTCATCCATTCATTCAAAAATATATTAATTGCACAAGTTGTTGTGGTAGAATATAAAAAAAAAAATAGAGTAACAAAATGTAAGCTGTGGTAGCTGTTAACCCTGCTGACATCTCATACTCTAATAGACAGATGATACATGTCAACAGATGCGTGGTAAGAAGGTAGAAAGGGATATATCTTAAAAGATTTTAAGATTCAAGACTATGAGAGTGTGAAGGAGAGGATTTTGTGGTTGAATTGTGTACTTTCCCCTCAAAAAAGATATATTGCCAGCTTAATCCCCACTACTTCAGAATGCAACCTTATTTGAACGTAGGGGCATTGCAAGTGTAATTAGTTAAGTTGAGACGAGGTCGTATTGGAGTAAGGTGGGCCCTTAATGAAAAAGGACTGATGTCCTTATGAAGTAGACAGCCATGCGAGAACAGATGTACACAGAGAGAGTGTCAAGGGATGATGAAGGCATAGATTAAAGTTATGTAACTCCAAGCCAAAGATTGTCAAAGACTGATGGAAACCCACCAGAAACTAGGAAGAGGCAAGCAAAGATTCCTCTTCAGATTTCAGAGGAACGTGACTTTGTTGAGACCTTGATTTCAGACTTCTGGTTTTTAGAACTGTAAGACAATAAATTTCCGTTGTTTGAAGCCCCCGAGTTTGTGGTAATTTGTTACAGCAGTCACAGGAAACGAATATACAAGGCTTTGGAGTCTGACCACTCAGAGTTTCTTCCTGCCCACACATACTAATGCTGGGATCTCACCTAGTTTGTGGTACTTTGTTATGGCAGCCTTAGAAAACTAACACAGACAGGGAGATTTTTCCCCAGCATTTCGTTAGGATTTTCACATCCGCATTTAGGAGCGTAGGACTGAAAGCATTGATGTCCTTCGTTTCTCCTCCCTCACCTGGAGGCACTTCCAGCCCAAGTGCTCAGATTCTAGGGTCAACCTCACCAGCACAGGAATCCCAGTGCCTAAGGTTACATGTTGTATGTTTTGGGGCCTGTGACTAAACTTCTTTTTTCCTCAGTTTTTATATCTCTAGAATGAGTATATTAAGATTTTTTAATTCAAAGTTTTATCACAGGATTAAATGAGACCATGCAGATGAAGTGTTAGAAACAGTGCTGTGTGCATTGTGAGTGCTCAATACGTGTTAAATACATTTTCCTTGGAATCAAACAGTCTCATCATACATAGAGTTGACTGTAGCTGAGAAGGCAGAAGAGGTTTCTTTTCCACTGGCATTTTTTTAAGTATGGGTGGCCTAGTTGCTTTCTGCCTCTAGGCCACTTCAGGTTTCTTGCTCTATACACATTGGAGATGAGGGTTGAGCGAGTTAAATGCCTATGGAATGTTGGTTTCTTTCCTAGAAGCCTGTTTTGCAGCAGCAGTTAAATCTTCCAAATGCTTAATGCACAATGAGAAGGTAGCTGCACCATAGAGTATCCTCCTTCCCTAGGACTCCACTCTAGTCTTATAGTAGTGTATCCCAATGCATCCATTGATAAGTCAGTCCTACCTCTGAAGGATGGAAATGGCTCAAAATAATACTAACACTCTTCAGGATGCCAAATGTGATATTCCACCAGCTGTGTGGCTAGGGCAAATAAGAGAGGGCCAAAAAGAGACTGCAGACAAAAATACTGTACTTCCTGGCCACAATGAGTTATAGCTTCAAAAGAAGGAGAGGAGTAGAGAAGTGTTCAGAAAACAACAGTGGCTGTCAGACCCACCTTGCCTGAGGCATTCTGAAAGTGGGAGGCTTTTTGATTAAAGACAGCAAGGATAAAGCAAACCTGTAAGAGAGAACCACAAACTGCAGTAGTTTGGGCAAAGAGTTGCTGCTTCTGAAAACTAAAGAAGTCTTGTGTGAATGCCACGTGGAAAGGATTATAGCAAAAAGGACTGCCTTACGGTCCACAGCTGCACTCTCCAATTACACTCACGACAGGGAAGGTGTCCTGAGGCAAATATTACCTAAAATCTTTGCCCGTGACCTGGATAGAGAATTTAGGCTATACCCTTTCCATTTTCTGGTGAAACAATGTAATGTGGATTTCTTTATAAGATCAAATTTTAGTAAGAGGACAGTCTGATATCAGTAAGTTTTTTTCCACAAGAGAAGGGAAAAAGAACAAAATACCCTAATGGGAGGTTTAAAAACAGGAATATACAGTAAGGGAAAACTGATTAAGCACAACACACCTAGTTGGGAGCCTCAGTGGATAAAAATGGATAAATCTGCGCTGTAATGCTGTTGTTCTTTCTAATAGTCTGATAAAATTCTATTAAGTGAGACATCTAAAAAAATTCCCTTAATTGAATTAAACTGTTAATATTTTGTTTCAATTCTTCTTTTGAATTTTCCTGAAAGCTAATTCTTCATTGTTTCTGTGGTTATTGTCTTCAGTGATTTGGATTTCTGCCATTCCACTACTATCAGTCCATTTAATTTTTCATGTATAGAAATTTGTAGAGAAATTGAAGGAATTTGAGCTGCATACATACTAACCATAGAGCAAAGTTTGGAACTTCTTGTTTTTTTTAAGTATATTTCTTATGATCATACAACGTACATAAAGAAATGTGTACCTTTAAATGAAATTCACAGAGTGAATATACTTAGTAACGAGTATCCAAGTCAAGCACTAGAGCACTGTCACTCCTTTGAAGTCTCCTCATCCTGTTTCCAGACACTGCTCCTTCCTAGACAGCCATTATCCATACTCCTAACACTATAGATAACTTTCTGTTCCTTTCCTACTTTATATACATGGCATCATACTGTATGCATCCCTCTGTATAGTTCAATGCTTGTGAAATTTATCCGTGCTATGGATCTTGCAATAGTTGTTCATTCTCATTGTTATATAGTTCTCCATTATTTGAATATACCACCATTTACTAATTCTACTATTATTGACGGACATTTGGATTATTTCCATTTTGGCTATTATACCTACTACTGTTTTTAACAGTTTGCATATGACTCTTGGTAAAACTATGTAGACATTTGGTAAAAATATGAGACATTTCTGTTTGGTATATTCTAAAAGGTAGGAATTGCTGTGACATAGTTTTATGTGTATGTTCAGTTTTAGTCGTAAAAATTTCTTATTTTTACTTAATGATCTGATATAAGCAAATACCCTCAGGATACGTTGTTTGCTCTAGGGCACGAAGTGCAGAGAATGTACTGTTTAGTTGGGTCTAAGCTAATTGAAATTTTGTTTTACTTGGCTGAAAGTGTTGTTTTTTAATTAGATATCTAGGAACAAATATTACTTTATTTGTTGATTAAACTTTTTATTTAGAGATATAGATTCATATTCATTTGTAAGAAATAATACAGAGAGATCCCATGTACTACCTATCTGTTTATCCCAATGGTAACATCTTGCAAAACTGTAGTGAAATATCACAACAAGGATATTAACATTGACATCAATGCATTCAAGGTACAGAACATCTCCATCACCACAGAAATCCTTTGTGCTGCCCATTTATAGTCATACTTCCATCTCTCCTTCTCACTCTTCCTTACCCCAGGCAATTACTAATCTGTTCTTCTTTTCTATAATTTACTTATTTTAAGAATGTAATATAAATGGATTTATATAGTATGCAACCTTTTGGGATTGACTTTTTTCACTTGGCATAATTCCCTGGGGAGTCATTCAATTTGTTCCGGGTATCAATAGTCTTTTCCTTTTTATTGTTGACTAATGGTCCACAGTATGTATGTACCACAGAGTGTTTAACTATTCATCGGTTGAAGTATATCTGGGCTGTTTCCTATCTTTTGGTCATTATGGATGCATGTGTTATGAATATTTATGTACAAGTTTTTATGTAGACATAAATTTTGATTTCTCTGAGATAAAGGCTCAAGAGTGCAACTGCTGGGGGTGCTGGTTGCTGCATGTTTAGTTTTAGAAGAAACTGCCAAAGGGGCTGACCTGGTCGTGTAGCAGTTAAGTTCATGTGCTCTGCTTGGGTGGCCTGGAGTTCACTGGTTCGGATCCCGGGCATGGACCTACCTGCCTCTTATTGAGCCGTGCTGTGGTAGGCATCTCAGATATAAACTAGAGGAAGATGGGCACAGATATTAGCTCAGGGTTAATCTTCGTCAAAAAAAAAAAAAAAAAAAATGAAAAGAAACTGCCAAATAATTTCACAGTGGTTGTGCTGTTTCATGTTACTACCTGCAATATATGAGTGATCTTGTTGTGTTTATTGATCTTGTATCTTAAAACATTGCTAAACTTACTTATTATTTCTGGGAGTTTGCTTTGTTTGTAGATTCTTTGGGATTTTCTATGTAGACAAATAGGAACAGTCTTATTTCTGCCTTTCCAGTCTGTTTACTTTTTATTTATTTCTCTTGCCTTATTGCAGTGTCTAGAACTTCCAGTACTCTGTTAAATAAGATAGGTGTGTTTTGCATGTTAACAGTTTTATGGTGAACATAATCAGTTTTTGATAATTAAATATTATGTTAGCTGGTAAATTTTGTGTAGATGATTCTTTACCAAGTTTAGGACACTGCCCTCTATTCCTAGTTAGCTGAGAATTTATGTTAGATTTTGTAGATTACTTTTTATGCATCAATCATTGTGACATGTGACTTTGTTTTTTTTTAGCCTGGCGATATGGTAGATTACATTGATTGATTTTTGAATGTTGAATCAGCTTTGGATAGCTGAAATAAATCCCACTTGGTCATGGTGTATAATTCTTTGCATACATTGCTAGCTTCCATTTGCTGATATTTTTGGAGGAGGTTTTTATGTAAGTTCATGAGAGGTATTTCTTTTTTTGTACTTTTTTCTTTTTCTTTGGTATCAGAATAAGGTAACACCATAAAATGAGTTAAGTGTTTTCTCTTATTTTCTGAAAGAATTGTGTCAAGTTGGTGTTAATTCTTCTTTGAATATTTGGTAGAATTCTGTAATAAAACCATCTGGGCCTAGAGGTTTATTTTTTTTCCAGGCTTTTAATTTCAATTTCTTTGATTATCATAGAAACTATCTGGGTTGTCTGTTTCATCTTCGCTTAGTTTTAGCAGTGTTTAGCTTTTGAGAAATTAATTGATTCCTTCTAAATTGTTGAATTTATAAGTGTAAAGTTGTTTATAATATACTTCTAATGGTTATAAAATCTGGAATGGTATCTCCTATTTAATTCCACATAATGATGTTATTTGTCTTCTCTTTATATATCTTTGTCAGCTTTGCCAGAATTTTATCAATTTTATTAATTTTTAAAACGCCCAGATTGTTTTCATTGATTTTATGTACTGCTTCCCTATTTTATATTATGTACTATTTCCCTATTTAAATCAATTGTATTGATTTCTGATCTCTATTATTTCTTTCCTTCTACTCGCTTTGAATTAGTTTTCCTCTTCTTTTTCTAATTTTTTGAGATAAGGACTTAGATTTTTTATTTGAGATCTTTCCCACTTTCTAATGTAAGCAATTAATGGTGTCAATTTCTTCCTCAGCCCTACTTTAGTTGTGTCTCACATATTTTATTATATCTTCATTTTCATTCAGTCCAATGTGGTTTATTATTTCCATTGACCCTTCATTTTTCACCCAAGGATTATTTAGAAAAGTGTTGTCTAATTCCCTATGTTTTCATATTGTCTTATTGATATTGATTTTCAGTTTGTTTCTGTTGTGGTTAGAGAACATGATCTGTATGATTTCAATCCTTTTAAGTTTGTTGAAGTTTGTTTTATGGCAATTGTATTTTGTACTTTATAGGCTAAATTTGTGTTCTATTGTTTTCTGGTATTGTGTCAATTACAGGTTTCTACATTTTAAAAGAACGCAGGAAAATACAAGAAATCTAAGGAATTTTTTTTGTTTTCAATGAGAAAGGGATAAAAAGAGAACTCACAGTTAAGGAATATTTCTTTTTTTTAAAAATTAATCGTTATTTTTTAAAGTGTTGGAAAATAACTGTTTAGTCAATAAAATCTTTCTTATTTTTGAATTTTTTATTGTTGTAAAATGTATATAACACAAAAGTTATCATTTTAACCATACAATTAAGTGGTATTAAGTGCATTCACATTATTATAGAACCATCACTATGATCACACTTTATTAGAGAATAATAAATCTTGGAGAGAAAAGACTGCACTTAAACCCAAACTAGCTTTCCAATGAATTGTGTTCTGTAAATTGGAAATGTTATCCTGCTTCATGCTGGGTGATGCACAAGAGATTTTTAATTGAATGGATGAAGACATTATTTCATTTTTTTTAAACATCATTACCAGAAGCTGAGGTCTTTGATTAAATTATTTCAATTTAAAGAGAATTCTATAATAATGTAAATTCCTCTGTCATTTTTTAATGTTAATTTTTACTTTTCCTTTAGTTTATTATGTCTCATTTTGTCCTTCCTGAATACTTAAAATTTTACCTAGACCTGCTCAAAGAAGAATTGAGACAGTTGTATGAATAATTTTAAAATATATGCACACAAAATTAGGGGTGAAATTTGTATACAACATGGGTTGTTGAGATGAGGAGAATGGTGTGTATCTTGAGTGTTTCCAGCTGTCAAGGTTTATACCCATTCAAAAATCTTCACAACAATCCTATGAACTAGATCTTACCATCTGTATTTTGTGGATGCAGAAACAAAGGTTCAGAGAAATAAAGTAAACCACCCAAAGCCCTTTAGTTGTGAGGAGGAGAGTTAGTATTTTAATTCATGTTTATCTGCTTATGTAGAGCATTCTCGTTGTTAAAGGAAAAAAGCACTAAATCTATAAAATAGAACAAAATAGAGAAGTAAAATTATGTGAAAAAGAAAGTCTTGTTCAGTTGTATAATCCATATTGTGTGTAAGAAAATAGATTAGTTTGTTATGTCTGCTGGCATACATCCCTTTTTATATGTAACAACATGCTTTATTAGCATTTTATTGTAAAGAATTAGTTTGTGCATTGTTCTAGTTGTTTTTTTTTTCTTCACATAAGCACATTGATCAGTTACAGATGAATGAAAAGACAGTTTCCAGCCTCTTCTCACTGTCACTATAAGTTGTGAGGTGTTTTTTCTTTAGATTTGGAGGGCTGGCCCATGGCTGAGTGGTTAAGTTGGCGCGCTCCGCTTTGGCAGCCCAGGGTTTCACTGGTTTGGATCCTGGGCTTGGACATGGCACTGCTCATCAAGCCAAGAGGAGGTGGCATCCCACATAACACAACCAGAGGCACTCACATCTAACATATACAACTATGCACTGGGGGCTTTGGGGAGAAGAAGGAAAAAAAATGGAAGATTGGCAACAGATGTTAGCTCAGGTGCCAATCTTTAAAGAAAAAAAAAAAAGATATGGATTCTCCTTAATTCCAGAGTTGAAGGAAGAGATTTTATGTCAGTCTAACTAACAGTGTGGAATAGGCCCACTCTGAGCAAAAACTCTATGCAGGCTTTGCATTTAACAGTTTTTCGGGTACCTAGAGAGATAAGGCAAGAGAAGAAGAAAAATGGAAGATTGGTCGAAGACTGGAGGTCTTGATCTCAGGAACTGGTGGATTGCCAAGGACTGGAAAAGAGGACAGGGGGATCACTTGACGGTTAGAAACATGAACTATGCTTGAATGTAGTATTCTGAGAGATGGAAAACGCTCTCATGTGATTATCTTATATGACCTTTTACTCTGGAAAAATTTTTAAAGTCATTATTACTAAGTTTGGCCCCCAAATTTGAATGGGCCACATGGAATGAATCTTTGTAAGAAGAGCAATACTTGCAAAGAGCCCAAACCCTGGGTCCTTGTCCCAGTTTTCTTCACCATGTTAGACCCAAGATTCTGGTACAACTGAAGTGAAGGAGAGGAAGCATTCAGCATAGCTCAGACAAATTTCTCACCAACCTTAGTAAGTGGAGTTCTTTAACAGGTTTTAATTTGCCATTTTTTAAAACACATAAATATCACATATATCATAATGTTTATACATTCTTATAATTAAGAAGCTTAGGCATAAAACAGCACAATTTATTGATATTTTCCTATAAAAGCATGTAGGATGGGATAATTAAAAGAGCAACTACAATGATGTAAGTTAAAATTGAGTCATTATTCAGAATGAAAACTGAAAGTTAAATAATTTTGGTTACTTTACAAACAAATTAGCTTCTTTCGTTGAAGCCTGGATAAGGCAAAAACTCTGGCGCAGATACTAGAAGAGTGACAGTTAGCCCATGAGCCAGAGAAATGTGCTACAGGTTTTATGGAATCTACTCGGGACTATTGTAGAAGACAACAAATGATTCTACTTTTATGAAATGTAAGGTCCCATTTGCTAAAACCCTTTTGTACATGACAGTGTTGTCAGTTTCATGTAAGATCATTTCCTAACATAAATTTACACCCCCCTAAGGTAAATGTGCCCTTTCCATTTCAAAGAAAGAAGAAGATGCTTTTGAAAGAAGCTCCCATCTTCCCACTACTGTTATTAATTCAAGTTTCTACTGTTATTAATCCAAATACCCCATTGTACTTTAAACATGATTCTGAATGCTCATTCTATGTGTTCTATTACATTAATCACTTTTAGTTTGCCAATCCTGTGTTTAACTTCTTTTCCTAGATTTTCACTTGTTAGTGAGTGAATAGCTCCAGTTTCATCTCTACTCCCCTGGGCACTAATTTTAGCATCAATTGTAACAGATTCAATCTGGCCAGCAATAAGTACAGCTTTCTATAAAGTTACTTCTGGTCCAAATGGTAATTGCTTACATATGCATGGCATAGTTCTTTATGAGCTGCTCACAAACAATCCCGTCAGATTTTATTTCCATGTTGGCATGTAATTGAGGTAGGGCTGTATCAACTTATGGATTCATTTTTGTCTATGTATTAATTGATTCTGAGAATTTCAGTTGTGTTTGGCATTTTTGTATGGTTTTGCATGATTTATTATTTAATTGAATAGCCTTGCAAAGAAAATACTTTACATTAATACTAACACTTGTAAAGGAAAGTATTCTCTCATCTTCTAAATGAGTATATAAATAAAAAGTTGAGTAAAGAAAATGATTATTCCTTGAGTGCTACTGTATACTGTGCATGTGTGTTAACAGCCAAATGTATGGTGGGATTTATATGGTGAAATAAAGAAAGCTGTGGTACATTCAGCCAAAATGATGGTGGCTGAGGTTTGTAATTGTGATGAGCGAGGAGTTTCATGAAATCAGTACCTTCTCAACATGGAAAGTGTCCTCTTTCTCCAAAAGACAGAAAGAGGAATGCTAATCAGTTCTATACATGCACTGCCTTTATAACACAACATAGAGTTCTCAGCTGGGTAATGAACAGAAAAACCCAGACAGAGGAATGCCATCAGAAGTAAACAGGTACCATGTGTTCTGCTTAGTGTGTCAGAAGCACAAAATCTTTCTTAATTTGTGTGAATTTAAGGGCATAAATAACCAGATCTATGGAAATATAATCAACCAAGACTGAGCACTTAACATAGAAGCATTGAATAATTTCAGACATAGATACCAAAATACTCTGCAATTGATATAATTGTCCTGCTACAACAGAGTGAAGATCAACACGGAAGAGGGCTAGCACAAGAAAGTGAAGAAATCAGTGAACCAAGTAGGAAACAGATAGAGGTGACACAGGATGTCTGGGCTATACTAAGGTGAATCAGTAGCCTGAACTCTACTTTTCCTCATTTCAGGAGAAGATACTATGCATAGATATAATACATTACATCTTCTAGGAATTTCTTTTCACCTTTATTCCAACCTCCTACCTTCACTGAGTGCATAAATATATATCTTAAAGTTCACCTTAGACGGAATATGTTAATATAATTATTATCAAGTCTTTCTAAATGAGAGAGCATAAGAGGCACCAGGCGTAAATTAAATTAAACTTTTCCACTAGTCTGTTCACCAGTACTGAGAAATGTAATGCCTGTATGTTTTTCTCATGTTCTTTTTAACTAGGAAAAAAAAAGCTTGGAGAGATTTATTGCCCATTTATCTTTGGAAAGAGTCCAAGGATAGTTTTTGTTCCCTGTCTTGGAGAAAGGAGCATAACTGTAATTTTCTTAATTATGTGAGGTGCCACAAGTAAAAAGGTACCAGCACTAGCTCAGTTCCCAGTGGGAGCATCAGCATCTGTGAGAGTTTGCACAATTCTTGAATTAGCAAGCTTCTCGACAGGGGGGCGCTAGGCTTGTTATTCTATTCCGGATCTGAGAGAATGTTTCAAATTTACCAGTGGCATTCTGAAAATGCCTTACCAATCACCTAAGCATTGTTGTGTCATTTTAAAATGTGCTGAAAGAATGCCGACAAGAGAGATTTTAGAAAAGTAGATTTAACAATGGAATTTAAATTAGAGGAATTCAAACCTCCTTTTTTGTTCAGTGTACCACAAGTTTTATAAATATAAAGACTATTCATAAATAGTCTTAAAAGGAGACATGCAGTTAACTCCATATATGGCATTTGAAAATAATATACTGTGGAGGTTGCAGGTATTTTTTAAATAACTTTTTAATGATAAAAAAGAAAGAAGGGTATATTTTCTATTCTGTTCTTTTCTCCTAAAATGATTAGTCGGTTACTATGTAGAGTTTTAAACTGCCAGGTAAGGGCATAGGAATTCGGATAAGCCTATATTCAGTTCAGAAGAAAAAAAAAGAAGAAATATAAAGAGGCAGTTAGTTAAGCACTTATCTTTCCATTCCTGTCAAACTGCAGCAAATGCAAAATTCTGCTTTAAATTTCAAGTATTACTCAGAGGAAAAAGTGAATGTATATTTTATAGAGAGATGAACATTATGTATATATGTGTATATACACACACACACAGGTTTTGGTTTGCTATATGTTGTTTTGTTGGGTAGAAGAAAGTGGAGCATGTTTACGGATTTCTGAAGGTGGGACTAGAAAAGGAATGACTGAAAATTGTTTAGAGTTAGGTGAAAACTGACCAGTCATGTTGTCATGTACTCTGAGGAGATGCAGAAGAAAGGTACATCGGTTAAAATTGTTTTTTGCTGCAAAAAAAAAAGAAAACGTCTGTCACATGTTAAGCAAATATGAATTTATTTCTATTATACAACAAGAATTCTTGAAGTAGGAGATTACAGTCTATTCAGTGGCTCAGTGATGGAAGGACCAAAGTCCTTTCCACATGACAGGAAAACATGACAGGATTGAATGTCTAGCCATCACTTTGACAGTGAAGGAAGAAAGAAGGAGACAAACACATCTGAAACCTTACCCTCTTAGACAGGAAATACAATAACTTTTCGAGAGACTTTTCCAGCAGATTTCAAATTAAACAATATTAATCAGAACTGTTCATTATTTGGACTTCATTTATGAGGGCTAAAAATAGTGGGAAATGGCATTGTTAAGATTGGCTTTGAACAATCGTGATCATTGTCCTGGCCTTCCACAAAATCAAGCTTATGTTGGCAAGAAAAAAGGAGGGGAGGAAGGATGGGGGTAACAAAATAATCAAATCGCTAATTAGACGAAGTCTGTTGAAGTAAATGTGGAAGGGGAGACTGGAACCACTGGAGGGAACCTTTTCCACCGAGATAGGAAGTAAGCAAAAACGGTAGGTAGAAATATTAATCTATTTATTAGTAAAGGAATAGGTTTTGAGATAATCCATGTCTTCTTAGCCTCAATTTACAAAAAGGTGAAGAAGGGGCAATGATTTGAAAGATATGAAAGAAGACAGTCAGGAGAAAAAGGAGATACAGTGTGTTTGGGAGAAATGTATGGAACTGAATTCTTAAAGTTAGCCTGAGATCCTTCAGTTAGAGGCGTTAGATTTTCTTCAGTAATTGTATGTACATCGGAGTTGATCGATTTTGTCCCTCCTGCAGCTCTACAACACTCTGTCCTCCCATGTGAAAGAACACAGGATTTCTTAATTCTGTAAAGATTTCCAATATTTCCCTGAGGATGACATACTATTGCTTTTCTGCAAATATTATGATTTTAATGCAAAGTTTCTCAACCTTGGCAGCACTATTTTAGTTGGATAATTCTCTTTTGTGGGGACTGTCCTGTGCATTGTTGGTTTAGCACCATTCTGGTCCTCTAGCAGTATCCCTGGCTTCCACGCACAGAATGCCAGTAGCAATTCCATCACCCTCTCTCCCACATTCTACCCACCCCAGTTGTGACAACCAAAAATGTCTCTAGATATTGCTGAATGTTCTCTGAGGGGCAAAATGCCCTGGGTTGAGAACCACAGTTATAATATATTATGGACCATTAGCAAAGGGATCAGCTGGATGCTTGATGTAAATGGAGACTCTAGGGCTCTTCTCTGATTCATGCATCAGAATATGAATTTTAACAAGACCTGCAAGGAATTCACATGCACGTTAAAGTCTGAAATGCACTGATCTATAACATGCCAATCGACCTTTAACCTCTCTTCTCCCGTCTAGTCTCCCACGTCTCTAGTCCATTTGTCGGACTCCTGCCAGATTAACCCACTAGGAACTCCTTATTGCCTACAGAATAAAATTGAAACTGTTTCCTCCACTTGGTTTTGAGGCTTTTTGTGATCAAGATCTCAAGTTTTTAATATAGTTCCACAAATATCTCCTTCAAAAATTCGACATTCCAGTCAAATTCTCTAGTTACTAGTGCCTTCCATGTTCTGAAACTTCCTATTGAAATAACACAATTAAAGGCAACCCAACAAAAGTCCAACCTTTTCCACAAAATTTTCCATTTCCTTCCTACTTAAGCCCTTCTCCCATCACTTGACATGTTTATTTTGTGCATGTGTGTAGTAGCACATAAAACTTTAAGTATTAAAGTCAAATAGACTGGGTTAAAATGTGGTTCAGCCACTTATTCTGATGCTTGGCAAGGTAATTAATTAGCTTCCCTAAGACTCAGTTGCCACATTTATAAACTGGGTTTATAAGTATGCTCATTAAGAATTGTTTTGACAATTAAATGAGATAATGCATATAAGGACTGACACACAAAAAACACAGAACAGATAATGGTCATTGTTATTATTAATGATAATGATAAAAATATTAAAATAATTCATACACTTAATTTTGCTTTTATTTTAAATTGTCATTTCGCTTTTACATTTTTTGTTTATGTTTAATATTTTATTTGACTTTATTATTTTTACTCATATGCTGTGCATTTTAAACATTTTAATTTTGTTAAAAATTAAACAACACTGAATTGTGTAAAGTAAAAAGTAATACATTTTATATTGTCCCACCATTTCACTCAACAGCAGAAACCACTATTAAATATTAATGTTAACTATCATTTACATATTAATTTAGAAGTGTCAGCTTCATTTTTGTATCTCCATGTGTTATTTATACCAGGATTTCCAGCTAACAGAGTAAGCGATTAAGAAATATTTGTTTTTGACCAAATTTAAGTACATGCCCTAATTTTAGTGCCATATAACTAGAGACTGGAACTCAGGATTTATGTGTCATTGCTTTCTCTAGCTCCACAGCAACAAAAACAGTGCACGGATATAGTAGACACTCAATAAATATCTGTTGACTGTCTGCATGATGGACTAATTAGTGAACTGTGGAGAAATATTTCAACTAATGGGTGCTCAAAGCCCAAAGGGAAACTCCATCCTGGAAAGACCAGTCAATTTATGTTTATTTCTCACTCTTTACTCTTTCCAGTGATGAAAAGACGTTTTTCCTACAACTAGGTAGTTTATGTTACAAACTTGACAAAATATTTTTCTTTAGCCATCTGCTCTCCCGTTTCCCACAAATGGAAGCTTACTATTCCAGCATAAACAGTCATCTTGAAGAGAACTATTTGCATCCCCAAATGTTCTTCTCCTCTTGTGGATTCCAAGTAAATCACCTTCCTCTCAAAGATGCACACATTATAGACAATATGTCATAATTATTTTCATCACCAAGAATCACTTGCTATTTGCCTATTTGCCAGTTGATAGGATACTATTTAACTTTTCCCGTTTGGAAATGTCAGTCAGCACTTGCTCTTGCATTATGTGAAAATGCATAATGACTTTCTATTAAAGACAGATAATTTTGAGGTCTACTTCAGAGTGCATCATTATTTTCACTTTTTAAAAGCTGACTACATTGTTATTCTCAAGAATCGTTGATAGAACCTGCTTTTTAGATGTAAAAAAAATGCTCATAATTATTTTACTTATCTCAGAAAATAAGCTACTTCCTTTAGTTGTGTTTAGCACCCACATTCAAAGCTTTATATTCTTTCAAGGCATTAAATAAATTCTATTCACAGAGCTAAAAGTTTCAGCCTCAACAGAACAGACAGATGGTTTCTATGTGAAATATGCTGCAACTCCTTGGTTTCATCTGTGAGCAATGACTGTTTTCTCTTCAGGAGGTAATACAGTAGGCCACTGTTACCCATGGGTATGCCTTCTACGGTTTCAGTTACCTGAGGTTAAAAGAGGTCCAGAGCAGGTGATCCTCTTTCTGACGTATTGTCAGAAGGTCAGTAGTAGCCTAACACTAGTCACAATGCCTATGTCACTCACCTCACTTCCCCTCGTCACGTAGGCCCTGTATCATCTCACATCATCACAAGAAGAGGGGTGAGTACAGTACAATAAGATATTTTGAGAGAGAGAAAGAGAGAGACAGACCACATTCACAGAATTTTTATTACAGCATATTGTTATAATTGTTTTATTTTACTATGTTATTGCTGTTAACCTCTTACTGTGCCTAATGTATAAGTTAAACTCTGTCATACATATGTATGTATAGGAATAAGCACAGTGTATATAGGCTTTGGTACTGTCCGTGATTTCAGGCATCCACGGGGGTCTTGCAATGTATCCCCCGGAGATAAGGGGAGACTATTGTACCTGGTACTGGTTGTGTCAGAAAAAAGATGAAACAGAAGCATTTTCTTCCTCTTTCCCCATGTCAGCTCCAAACCAACTTGTGCCAATCGTAGCCACTTTCCTTTTTTACTTTTCCTTAAACGCTGCATATTTCTGCCTATTTTTACTGTTCCATTTCTCTCCTTTGGGACACTTTCTCCCTTTGGCTTCCAGGGCAGCATCTACTCCATGCTCTGCTTACATCACTGACTGTGGCTTCTCTTCTTTCTTTGTTCTCACACTGTCCTTTGCCCTCATACCGCCTTGGGGCTTAGCCCTTAGATCACGTCTTTTTTCTCTCTATGCCTGCTCCCTTTCGGAATGGACAAACGTATATGCGCATGGCACTCAACTTTATATCTTGAGCTTGGGCTTTCCCCTCAATTCCAGATACTTAACCACAAATTCCTTCTCTGCGTCTACATCCCTCCTTGAGTTTCTGGTAGGTATCTCAAAATGAACATGTCAAAAACTGAGCTCGTGATCTTCTTCCCCAAACCCTCTCGTCTCATAGTCCCTCCAATCTCAATTAATGGCAAGTCCCTCTTCCTGTGTGCTAAGACTAAAATTTTAGCAATCATTTTTGGCTATTCTCTTTCTTTCACATCCCAAACCCAATCCATTATTTCATCTGATACTTCTACTTTCAAAACATATCTTTCCACCTTCACTCCACCATGTTTCCATTAGCACCACAGCTGTCGGTATGGCCCAAATCTCCATCATGGTTGCTAATGTTATTATTGCAATAGACTGCCTACTGGTCTCATTTCTCTGCCTCCTTTCATTTCCATCTATTCTCAGTGCGGCAGCTAGGGTAATCCTGTTTAAAAGATGAGATCGTGTCAGATCATGTCACATCTCTGCCTAAAATTTGACTGTGACTTTCCATCTCACACTAAGTAAATGCCTGGAGTGATCTTACCCTGGATAATGCACATAGCTAGGTCCCTCCCTACTCCAGGCTTTCTCAGAGAAACTTTTCCAGACTATGCAGTTTAACGTTACAACCTTCTCCAACACTCCTGACTTATCTCCACAGCGTTTATTGCTAATATACTATGTCAGCGGTTCTTAAAGTATGATGACCAGACTAACATCACCATTCTCACCCGAGAACTTGTTAGAAATGAAAATTCCCAGCCCTCAATCCTCTTCTGCTGAGTCAGAAACGTGGGGAATGGAGGCGAGCAATCTGTGTTTTAACAACTCTTTCAAGTGCTTCTGGTGAAAATTAAAATTTGAGAACCACTCTAATATATGTTTTATCCATTTATTTTGTTATATTTTATTATAGTACATTTTATTATATATTATATTAATATACGCTATATATTTATATTATGTATAGATGTCTCCTTCCCTAAAAGTATAAATATCATGAGGGAAGAATTTATTATTGTTTTGTTGGGGCTGCTTCCAAAGCATCTGGGACAGTGGCTGGCCTACAGTACGTGCTCCACAAATATTGTTAAATGACTAAGTAAATCTAAGGCTATTTCTTTGTTTGTGTGTGAGCAAGATTGGCCCTGAGCTAAAATCTGTTACCAATCTTCCTCCATTTTGCATGTGGGACACCACCGTAGCGTGACTTGATGAGCCATGTATAGGTCCACACCTGGGATCTGAACCCTGACCCCCGGCCGCCAAAGCAGAGTGAGCAAACTTAACCACTCCTCCATCGGGCCAGCCTTGATAAACGTAGGACTTCACATTTTCATGTCCCTACTCCTGTTACTATCTCTGCCTATAAAGGCCTTCCTTCATGGCTTGCCTTATTAAGTCTGGCTGTTTTTCCACAATTAACTCATGCAGCATCTGTTCTTTCCTTGAAATTCCACTACTTCCCTCTGCAGGTCAGTCTTTATTAGGTACTGTTAGGTTCTTTGTTAGGTTCTATTTGCCTATCAAAGATTTTACATCATTTATAATAACATAACTCATAGACTTAAGGTACCTATTTGAATGTCTACTTTCTCCACTACAAAACTGATTATTTGAGGGCAAATTCTCTTTCTACACACCTAGGCCATTCCACAATGCAGCATATAGAATAATCCTCAATCAATATTTCTTAAATTATTGAATTAAATTGAGAAGATTGTTGTCGAAGTAGTGCAACAATTGAAGACAACCCAAATTAATTTAAGAAAAACATTTTTATAGTTGGCAGGATACAAGGTGTTCGGGAAATTCAAGGGCAGGAAGACATCAAGCTTCATGAGGGTCCAGGGTCAAGAACAAAAAAGCATTTCTGAAACAAGGTAGCTACCCTTTGTGTGTTGATCCATCTGGGCCTGCATGCTCTCTACAGACAGATATCCTGTCTCCCACCTGAGAGGCAAGACACGGGAAACCAGGCCTATGAGTTTCCCATTTCAAGTGCAAAATGAAGACTTACTGGCATCACTGAGCCTCTTTTTCAATTTTCCAGGTGAGAGAATCTTATTGGTCTGCTTCAGTTAGGGATTCACTTCTGATTAAATAAACTGTATTCCTAGAGTTTCTTCTCTGAGATGGGTGGGAGAATGCCATGTAGCTTAATACATCCTTTGCCTTTACATGTTTGCACACAATTATTACATGTATAACCTTATAGATCATTGAATAAGGTTACATATGAGATAAGATTTTGCTCTACTGTTATTAGATTCAAGACATAATCACTGAAACAAATGCAAGAGAATTTTTATAATTTTAGCATGGATGTAAGTATTTGTTGATACATACAGTTTAAAATCTTTACAAAAATTGCATATGGAGGAACTTGCACAGTTGGAAGTTTTCTAGTAACCAACCAAGTCTAATTTGATGTGTATATCTAGCCAGTAACAGTAAAAGAAAAAGGAGGTTGTTTCCTTTTCCTCTGCATCTAATAAAATGACATTTCAAGAAAAGTAAGCCCAAGAATTCTCTCATTCGTGGAAAAAAATTATTGTCTTTGATTATCTTTGCTGTGTCAAGCGAGGGACAGAGCATCTGCCTTCAACTTGTATCCTGTGCACAGAAAACGAAATAAAAAGAATGCAACTATAACATGTGGTTGGATAAAACAATATGTATTGAAAGACTGTAGAGGGTAAGCTACTGGTTATAAAATTCTGATTTTCTTTGGGGTAAGAGAAGAATCTCACATCCGCCTTCGTACTTTGTAATCATTCATATGTAGGAAAAATGGACCTCTAATCCTGGATAATTTTGTAGATATGAAGAAAGAGCCAGAAGCTACAGAAAATTTCCTCAGAGAATTTTGTATTAAAACACTACATGAGCTGAACTTACTGGTGTTGATGTTAATGCAGGCCAATGATGACTCTCTGTCCATCAAGTACCTACACTAGACAATGAGAGCCCTTTATAACACTAGCATCTACAGAGCATCAGGTATGAAGGAAGCAGGTCAATAATCAATTGTGTGTGTGTGTGAGGAAGATTGGCCCTGAGCTAGCATCTGTGCCAATCTTCCTTTCTATTTTATGTGGGATGCTGCTACAGCGTGGCTTGACAAGTGTTGCTAGATCTGTCCCCGGGGGATCTGAACCTGTGAACCCCAGGTCGCTGATGCAGAGCATGCAAACTTAACCACTGTGCCAATGGGCTGGCCCCAATAATCAATTTTTTTGATCTCTTTCTGTTTGCACTCATGCAGTCCTCCCTTTTGGGCAGAGTTGAGTTAGAGATCAGAAGCACATTTCAAACCATGTTTTCTTTTCTGGGTGTCCATGGCAATATTATGTTAGCAGTTTCTCTGTGTGTGTGTTAGCACAAAGAGCAGGAACAAGTGAAATATTCCAAATATGTATCTAAGCTACTGAATTACTTCCCAGATCCACTGACTAGTTAAAATAATGAATACTTTTGGAAGACTAAATATTTTCTCAACTTCCAGTTGGGTAGTCTGGCTCTCCATGGTGTAATCTAAATAAATAATACTGAATGTGCACATCTGAAAGAGAACATGTTGCTTGAATAATTATTTCCTTGTCTTAGATTATCTAGATTTACTTGTCTTTGCGCTCCCTGAGACCAGGGACTATGTTTTAATTTATCCTCCATGTAGAGCCTAGCCCGGTGCAATAGGTCCTTGGTGAATGTCATTTGAATGGAATTGTCTGCTGTGCTATTGATTTGCACTTATAGAATTGATTGCATAAGAGATATTATCAACACATGATAAACAACAGGAGAAGAATATAATTTTGTGGCTTTTCTGTAATGGGTTTAAAGTCAGCCATTCCCCTGCTTTTGTTTCCCAAGAAAAGAATAATAAAATAAAATAATGATAGACTTCCTTTTCATGTCAGTTCTTATGACACTTTCCTGAGATCATTTAGGTCTAACATAATTCTTTATATCCTTTATAGATGCCAATTTTTTTTTTGAGGAAGATTAGCCCTGCACTAACTACTGCCAATCCTCCTCTTTTTGCTGAGGAAGACTGGCCCTGAGCTAACATCCATGCCCATCTTCCTTTACTTTATACATGGGATGCCTACCACAGCATGGCTTTTGCCAATTGGTGCCATGTCCACATTCTGCATCCAAACCAGTGAACTCCAGGCCGCTGAGAAGCGGAACGTGCAAACTTAACCACTACGCCACCGGGCCGGCCCTGATGCCAATGTTTTTAATAGGAAAATAAAAGATTCTTTTGAAGTCCATTTGGAGTTTTCTACTTTCCCTCAGACTCTTTGATGTATTTTAAGAAACGTAGCACTTAAAAAGTGCATTGTGTCCTCACCCACATTCACCCCCTCCACTGTCAAAAGAAAGAAAAAAGACAAGTGTGGGATTGATATATTTAGGTCTTATTTTTGCTTTTTACACTCCTTTTCACAGCCTCTCTGATGTAGTCACTCAGCCATCTCACACATGCTAGGACTCTGAAAATTGTTCTCACTACAGCAAAACCTCTGCAGAAACATGCTTCACAGCCTGATGAACTCTCCTCGTGCTTGTGAATATACCTTAGTCACTCAATAATTTTCCAGCAGGAAACGGTGAATCATGTGACACAGGAAGGTCCAGGCCCAATGCTGCTTTGTCCAAACTGCCTTTTTCTCATGTAAATCTAACATACTCACCCTTGGCATAATATGCACTGGAAGAAATCAAGATGGTCTGAATGGATAAAAAAAGTTACACTGTATAGCTATTCTTCTGAACATGTAAAAAAATCTACTTTAAAAATACTGCTTTCAAAGCTGCATCCAGTATGAGGACACTAATATTTTCTTAGTGTTTCTATCTATGAGACACTAAGTGTGTATTTGTCAATATAACAAGATGTGAGGTTGTATTACTTAGTATTATTAATATAGCATTACAACTCAAGTTAGCTTCAGCACAAAAATAAATTTGTCGGTTCAAGTAACTAAAAAATACAGGATATTTTGGCTTCAGGCATATCTGGATTCAGGGCTCAAGGAATATCTTCGTGGATCCTTTTCTTTCAATCTTTTAACACACGCTCTGCTAATGGTGGGCATGATGGAGGACAATGGCTTTCATCCTGACATTGTAATAGCCCTGTGGAAAGAGAACCTTCTTAAGGCTCAAGCAGAAAAGCCCCCAATGCGACTTAGCTTGGATGGTTTTTATAACATGCCTACCCATGAACTAATCACTCTGCCAAGAAGATTTGGTAATGTTGCTGGGCAGGCGTGGGTCATGAGCCCATGTGGATCACTTCCAGTAGAATTATATGTGTTCCCTAGAGGAAAGAGGGATTTGTAACCAGAGAAAGAGTGAAGGCAGCCTGCATAAGCGATAACAATGGATGCCCACAGCTGACATTTAATACTACACCTGTTTTAAAGATGAGGCAATCAAGACTCAAATTTTCGTAACTAAGCTAAGAACACAGTGGTATCTGATATCCTAGTAAGGAGCAGAAGAGAAAAAGAGTGTCCTCTCCAGCAACTGAGATTTGAATGTCTTCTTTCTTATGCGCATGTGCTTTTCCATAATCCAAAATCTAGTAACATTTACATCTCAGTTACTTGACCAATTTCTTCAATGCTTTGCCCACACAAAAATTCAGCCTTTTCTCTGATATTATGCTTTCAATGAAAGATGCGCAGAGAATAGCGAGGGTCTGCACTTGTGCCTAACAAAGACTATGGAAGGAAGAGGAATCATTAAGTGAACTGGGTGTACGCAAGGGATCAATCGCTATAATACAGATCTCATATTTATATATTTATTTCCTTAAAAAATCTAATTTAACCTGTATTTCCCTAGGCCACAAAATACTGGGATTAAAAAAATGGGATAATATTAGCAGTAATAAGCTATCTTTTTCTGGTTCTTACTTTCCATCCATTGTCCCATCCCAATACACACTATTGTATATTAAATTCTAATCATTTGAAGGGAGTAATGTTCACATTTTCAGGTACTCACAGCAAATACTAGTAGAAGCTCCTTTCCTTCTTTCCTGTCCCGGACTACTTTACTGGTGCATGAGTTTACTTTCATTGCTTGTGAAGACTTGTGAAAGCATCTCCACTGCCCTAGCCCCTGATACCAATCCTGAGACATGAGACACAGAGAATTTGCCTCCCAGACTTCATATATATCATTCTACTCTAGTCATGAGTTCTGTCTTTTGCACTTACTGAGAAATATAGGCATTATCTATGTCCTTTTGGTACTGCCATGCAAGATATCAGACTGCACGAATGCTACTGGTTCTTTGGATTTCTCTATGTGTGTACATTTCATTGTGCTCATTACTTTCTGATAGACTAAGTCATGCTAATGAAATTAGCCAAATTTTTCCAAGGTTGCTGCTACCCTGATGGTGCTGGAATCTCCATTTTCTTTGGATGTTCCTCAGAGTAATAGTGTACTTGATTGTAGGGAATTTATTTCCCCAACTTTTGGAATAATATCTCTTACATTGGTTCTCAAATTCCAGTGAAGACATTGCTGTATGAAATGTGTCTTACACATGACACCCTCTATCCCAAATCCCATTTACTTCCCAATAACTCAAAGTCCCTGGAGGCTGAAACAGATATACAAATCTAAATTCTCATGCTTTTCTCTCTCTCTTTCTCTCTCTCTTTTTTTTTTTTCACTAAGGAAGGTTCGTCTTGATTTAACATCTGTTGCCAATCTTCCTCTTTTTGCTTGAGAAAGATTCACCCTGAGCTAACATCTGTGCCGATATTCTCTATTTTGTATGTGGGTCACTGCCACAGCATGGCCACCAACAAGTGGTGTAGGTCCACTCGGGAACCGAACCTGGGCCGCCAAAGTGGAGCGTGCCGAACTTAACCACTAGGCCATAGGCTGGCGCCTCTCTCTCCTTTTAATGCAAGTTATGTTCTCCCATCAGTCCTCCTATCTTGGCAGTCAATCAACCAGTCCTAAATAGCACTGTGAGCATACGAGCATACTTTATTCCAAAGCTGGGACAGGCTACTACTACAAAGTTTCCTCTGAATCCAAATTATAGCTAGGAGAGGAACAACATGATTGAGTTTTACTCAGTCTTAGGGGTTGGTGTGCATAATAACAATTCATTCTCAGAATAACAATGTAAAGCAATCCTGTAAACAACTCTGTAATTGCTTAAGGCTTTTAATATGCTTAACTTGTGGGTCCTGTTTTAGTCTTTGTAACCAAGGAAAAGTAAAATATTGTTCATATTATTCATATATTGACTATGCAGTTGGTAGGCAACAAAATTTAAAAAGCTTATATGGTCATTCCTAAAGCCAGGAGCCAGGATTGTTGTTTCCATTCCCAAGGAAAACAGGTGGCTGATCTTTGTGACAAAGGAAAAATGTTTTATTTTTATCTTCAAATTTTAAATATTCTGATATAAGGCCAGCCTTGTGAAATGAATGACATATAGGCTAATAATTATGTATCTGGTATGTACATATGTGTGTATGTATGTATAGCATGCATGTATCCAGATGAAGTCTAAATTCATTGTAGTTGTAGAAAATTTAAAAAATTAAAAGTTCAGGAAAGGAAACTCAGAGATTCACAGAAGGCAATTGCCATAGCTGGTTTTAGGTCAGGTGACAAAGTATTTAAAGGTTGAGACTAACCAGTAATTATCAGGATCTACATACTTAGTACTGCATATACCAATTAATAATGTATGTGTTTTTTGATATATTAATACCATGCAATTTTATGGTAAGAGTTCTGTCTTATATTTCAAATAGTACTTTGAAAAAGGGAATATGACAGCTCGGCAATATTCTATGTAAACAATCACCTGGTGAAATACCATCAATGTACAATGGCATTGGTTTCACAATGATGAAGACTCACTCTTATGAGGGAAGTGTTTTGTTTTTTCAGTAAGTCTTGAGATGTCTATATTGCACACTTAGTTTCCCTGATATCCACTTGTCCATATTTTCAGACTGTAGAGCCTTTTGTATCTTCATCGGCACAGGAGAGAGGAAGGTGAGGAGCCTTTCCAGCAGCTGGTTAAGAGATCATCCAACTCTGGGGGCACATCATCACTTAAATCAGCATGAAATGAGAGAGCTGGAAAGAACCATCAACTATTATTTATGGAGATGGCTTGGTAGGGCAGTTCTGTTCCCCTGCTGCTGCCCTGGACAATATAGACAAGAGTGGCACTCCTAACTGGAAATATGAATGGTGGAGAAACTTTATTTGATAGCTGTGATGGATAATTTTATGTGTCAAGCTAGTTATGTCATAACACCCAGGTTTTGATCAAACACCAGTCTAGATGTTGCTGTGAAGGTATTTTTTACATGTGCTTAGGATTTAAATCATTGGACTTTGAATAAAACAGTGTAACCTCCATAATGTGGGTAGACTTCATCAACTCAGTTGAAGACATTAATATAAAAGACAGAAGTCCCCCAAAGGAGAAGGAGTTCTACCTCCAGACTGCTTTTTATGTTTATTTATTTATGTATTTCTCCTGTTGATTCTCTGGAGAACCTTGACGAGTAACAGTAGTTCTTAATTTTCGAAATTCATTGGACAAATACCAAAAATTTATAAATTTACCATGCTTATTTATTAATATTCCTTCAAGAATATTGCATTTATGTCTTCCAAATGGATTTTTTGGTATACTATTTGCAAAGGAAAAGAGAAATGATTTTAGCTTCTCATACAAACTATATTAGTATTTACCACTCAATTTCTTCTTTAGGAAACATTTATCTTTTACTTGGATGTGGCAGATGCACACAGAAAGACCTCCAATAAGGCATGCCCTTGAATAATACCCTCTCCTTGAGTGTGTGTGTGACCTTAACTTGCTTCTAGTCAATGGAATATAGCAAAGGTGATAGGATGTCCCTCTGTTGATAAGGTTAGGTTATATGGCAAAAGTGATGGAGTGGTTACAACCATGATTATATTTCCTTGTATAAGACTTTGTCCTAACAGTCTATAAGCAGAAATTCTCTTGCTGGCCTTGAAGAAATAAGCTGCCATGTTGTGAGAGAGTCACATGGCATGAAAATGTGGGCAGCTTCCAGGAGCTGAGAGCAGCCCCCAGATGACTGGCAGCAAGAAAACTGGCACCTCATCCTACAGCCACAGGAACTGAATTCTGCCAATAACTATGTAAGCTTAGGAGAAGATCCCAAGCTCAAGAAATGAACAAGTCCCGCTATACTTTTATTGTTTCTTTTTGATACCCTTAAGCACAGTTAAACAAGGCCCAGACTCCTAACTCACAGAACTAAGAAATAATCAATATATGTTGTTTTAAGTCTCTATGTTTGTGGCAATTTGTTTTGCAGTAATAGAAAACTAATACAGTAGATAAGCACTCAGTAATATAACAATATTATAACACTGTATACACTGATAAAATAATTCCTGATAGACAACGGATAAGACACATATACATACATATTAAAAAGAGATATGTTTTATAGATTCTTTACTCACAGGAGGGTAAAAAATATGTTTTATAATTAATTTATGTTTTAATTTTAATTTAATTCAATTTAACAAAGTTTTATTAAATACTTACTATATTTCAAAAACTATGTTGGGTATAGGAGATATAGCTCTGAATGAGTAAGACAGAACATTGTCTCCTGGATTCTATAAGGGGAAAAAAATATCTTGAATGAATGTAATCCTTATGTCCCTGATCATTCCAACTAGTGAAAAATATGGTATTTGCCTTTTTCTCAGGGATTGTCTCATTTTATTACAGAGAAAGGAAATATCCAAGTCTAAAATTTCCTAAGAAAAAGTGAATAAGTTTCTATTGAGATTAAGTTTCTGGAATACTCCTTTCCATACTTACTGATTTAGTGTTAGATGCAGAAATACCTGTAATATCCGATTTGGGATAGACCATGAGAAAATTTAGAATTTGAAATTTTATTTGATCATGTCTTTACAACTTTTCTTGTATTTGAGTTCTTCTAATTTTTTCCCCAAGAGAGGGGGCTATAGGCAATAAGTAGCATTCTCTTTCCCTCTTCAAAATCTGACCCAATTAAGAAATAAGATAAAGAAGTTGTCAAGGGAATTAATACACAACCTTGAGTACTGACAAAGGACAGATTGAATGATTTTACTTATTTCTCCAGAATTAGGCAGCCTTTATGAATCAATTGCAAGTAATACTGGGCCAGGATAGGCTTCCCCACCAGAAAGACCAACCCATATGGGATTGAAGACATGGAGGAGAACTGAGCACATACTTTTGTGACAATGTAATGAAAAGTCTGACTCCATGTTTGATGTTTGTTGAGTCTTTCAAGCTTCACCTGTCCCTTTTCCACGCTTGTTCCACAAGCCAATAAGAAAGCCCAAGTACTCCATTCTTTGGCACTAGCAGCAGCATGCACACAGGACATCTCACCACAACCCTACCCTTGACCTCAATAAAAGCCAAAGCCAGTCACACATCCTGGCTCTCGACATTTATGGAACTACTTAGGAGCCTTCCTTGCTCTCCCCAGAAAGCCTCATTGTGTGAGTACTTTTTTTCATATCCTCTGGTGTGTGTGTGTGTGTATGATATCATTAGCTTCAACGTTCAAACCAAATTTTATGTGAGACGTCCATCCTGCTTCAGTGGGGTGCCACATCAGGCAGCTTCCCCCTAAGAGAAAAAAGAAAAGACAGAGAGGTAAGGATTGGACACATAAGGCCAGCTACTCCTTTCAACTCGCATGTCGTGGAAGTCATTCCTTCACTATAGGAGGCGGAGGTAGTGTGTGAAATGGAAATGAGAAGTAAGTATGAAGACTTTGGATGGAATATTCTATATGAAAGGAAACATCAAGATTCCGAAAGAAACGTTACTTCTACATTTAAAGTTTAATATCCCTTACTCTCCCCTAACCATTTTGATGCTGTTTCAGCCTACTACGCTCCATCAACACAAATACACTTTTATGGGAATTCTAGATTTCCATTCTCAAATCCCTGGTGTCCTGGGTTCTTGACCAATCATGCCTCCACTCTTCTAAATAAATAATTACTTTCCAATTCTTTGGATGATCAAAGTATTTAGTTAGGAAACTATATAACTCATTCATGTAAATAAAGTATTTTTGGTCCAGAGTTAATTCATTAGTGTCTCTCCCATATTGTGCATTTTAGCTCCATTTCCTGAAGATCATGTCTATGTCCAGGCAAGAGACTCCCATGGTGAGGATTTTATGCACTCTGCTTAATCAGTGGAAAGATCTTTCACTATCCCTCCAATCAAATCCTACCCAAAGGGACTGTTCTGACCAGAGAAATTTATTTTCTAAGCTCTGGGCTGTATTCAGAGATAAATCAAAAAACAACTGGTTTCTAAAGTTACTTTTGAAATGAGTATCATAGCTATTTGTTAGCAGTCTAGCAGAGCAAGAAATAAGATAGCAAATAAAGTGTGAAAAATAGTATTAAAATTCTTATATCCCAGATTTTGCAGTTTCTGTTAAATATACCCATGGGGAATTTACATGAAATCCTAACGTATTTTAAATAGCACTTTTGAGGCTATTAGGCTTGATAAAACTTAAATATGACTTTCATATTCTCATGAGAATTTACATATATCCTTCTGAGGTAAATACATGAAATTTCTTTTAAAGTTACTATTTCTGTGGTAAGAATGTGAGCTGGTTTAAGATAAGATATGGTGCACACAAGTTTTTGGTTTGGTTTTTATGTCACAAATGTTGATCCTGAACCGAACAAAAATCAGTCCTTTATTTCTCTTACACCAGGGATATATTATTATATGTCCAATACAGAAAACAGGAACCCTGAAATGGGTCCCCCCATGTGGGATGCTTTTGTATTTTCCTTATTGCTCCATGACTGTGCTCCTCAAAAGCCAAAAGAAAAAAAGTCATCTCCATCAAACACGTTGACTGGAGGCCTGTCCTCAAATAGATGATCAATTAGTGTCTTGCTTGACAATCTTTACCTTGCAGCTATATAACATTTAAAATTCAGTAAAAATGACTAAGATTTTGTAAACTACCACTTAACACAATATTAGGCTTCCAAAACCCTCTTATGACATTTTGTATCATTAGATTCCAAAATCATATCCTTATATGTGTCATAAATAATCTCTTTTGCAAGGTTCTTTTTACCTCTGCTTGTTCTTAAAATGTTGCATTTTCCTTTTATTTTCTTTTTAGGAAAGAAGTCCTAGTATTTCTTGAAGATTTCGTTCCCAACCAAGGTTTCAACCACCAGGAATATATAAGTATGTTGCATTTACCTACAGCCCAGACTTCTCTTCAACTTCAGCTCCATTTAGAGGCATTTCAACATGGAAGTAAAAAAAGCTATCCTTTTCCATATCTCATTTAGCTTTGCATTCATAATTTTCTTCTACATAGAAGTCCCAGCCTTCCTTTTTAACAAGATCATATTCTAAGACTCAGCCTAAACATCACCTACTTTGTCTCTTTTCCATGTGGAATTGATCTTTCCATCCTCTCTTTTTTTCCTATTAATATTTGCATCATAGAGTATGTAATGCTTTATTAATTTGTACTTACATAAAGATTTTCAGTTAATATATTGAAGTTTCTTAAGAAAAAATATTATTTTTGAAAGGTTTAGATATTTTTTAAATATCTAAAGTTATTTTTTGAAAGTTATAGATATGGAAGTGCTTAATAAAATGCAAATTGTTTCAAAGTGTTACTGAAATAGACGAGGTTTTTTGGTAATATGTATTTTTACAATCAATAGAAAATAAACTTCAACTTCTTCGTGTGGTCCCTTTATATTTTTCATATTAAGAGCCTGGGAATCAGTAATAGATTATGTATTCTTATAAAAAACATACACATACAAATATGCAAAAGCCTCTTTGAAGTGTAGGTAAGCGACATATACTATTTTTGGCTTGATCAACATGAATTTTAACTGTCACAGAAGGAAATGAAATTGGTCTGATACAATTTTTATTCACATGGTCAGGGTGGTTTTTATTGCATGCTATTTTATGTGCTTATAAATTCCAATTATATACTTGTGTGCGTGTTTGATGTTGTTTGGTTTTGTAGTTTTTGTTCTTTTGATAGTCCATGATATTGAGCTAACATGAAGGGCCTAAAATTCTTCACTTTTCTCAAAGACAGCCTGCCAAATCTGCTCTTTTGTGGAACTTACTCCTAGAATTAACTAAACATACTGTGTACAAGCTATTACTAATGGAAATATATTTAAAATATTATAATTTTACGCCTTCTTTAATAGTTTGCAAATACGGTATAATAATACTTTGCTTTTACTTGTGAATTTTTCTCCTCTTCCCAACTAGAATGGAATATCTGCTTCTAAAAATCTCCACCTCTATTCCGACCTCCAGTCCCCATTAATTTTCTCCTTAGAATTTGCCAGGTTATTGAAAATCAGATTGATGGAGTTTGGTAAGAACTAATTTAAATAGGAGCCTATTAAAAATTTATATGTGAGATGATCAGGACTTCAATATAAAGCAAAGAATATGAAAAGTTATTTGAGATGTTGAAAAGTCTGCATTCAATTTTTATTTGGGGGTATGTTCTAAAGGCTTGGAAAATTAGAAAACTCACATCCAGATAAATGTGGTTAATTTTGTTGAATTTTTACATGGAATCTGGATTGTTTGGATTAAATTTTCATTTGCCTATACTACAACTAGCCATGAGAAGTACACACAAACACATATACACACACACGTAATATACTGACATTAGTGTTAAAGTGGAGAATTATATCCTTTGGTCTTTTGCATTAGCAAAGATTGTGGCATTTTAAGGCCATTACTCATTAAATTTATTATATTTATCCACATTTTCACCCATTCCAATATTCTTTTTTCCTTTCTGAAGTTTCAAGCTCTCTTCTTTTACCATTTCCTTTGTGTTTAGAGAACTTTCTTTTTTTTTTCCCCATTTTTTTTAATTGAGTTAATGATAGGTTACAATCTTGTGAAATTTCAGTTGTACATTAATGTTTGTCAGTCGTGTTGTAGGTGCACCACTTCACCCTTTGTGCCCACCCCCCACCCCACCTTTCCCCTGGTATCCACTAAATTGTTCTTAGTCCATAATTTTAACTTCCTCATATGAGTGGAGTCATACACAGATTATCCTTCTCTCACTGGCTTATTTCACTTAACATAATTCCCTCAAGGTCCATCCATGTTATTGCAAATGGAATGATTTTGTTCTGTTTTACAGCTGAGTAGTATTCCATTGTATATCTGTACCACATCTTCTTTATCCATTCGTCTGTTGTTGGGCACTTAGGTTGCTTCCACGTCTTGGCTATTGTAAATAATGCTGCAATGAACATTGGGGTGCATAGGACTTTTGGGATTGCTGACTTCAAGCTCTTTGGATAAATACCTAGTAGTGGGAGGGCTGGATCATATGGTAGTTCTATTTTTAGTTTTTTGAGGAATCTCCATACTGTTTTCCATAGTGGCTGCACCAGTTTGCATTCCCACCAGCAGTGTATGAGGGTTCCTTTTTCTCCACAACCTCTCCAACATTTGTTACTATTAGTTTTAGATATTTTTGTCATTCTAATGGGTGTAAGGTGATATCTTAGTGTAGTTTTGATTTGCATTTCCCTGATGATCAGCGATGATGAGCATCTTTTCATGTGCCTATTGGCCATCAGTATATCTTCTTTGGAGAAATTTCTGTTCATGTCTCCAGCCCATTTTTTGATTGGGTTGTTTGATGTTTTGTTGTTGAGTTGTGAGAGTTCTTTATATATTATGGATATTAAGCCTTTGTCAGATATATGACTTGCAAATATTTTTTTCCCAGTTAGTGGGTTGTTTTTTGTTTCAATCCTGTTTTCATTTGCCTTGAAGAAGCTCTTTAGTCTGATGAAGTCCCATTTGTTTATTCTTTCTATTGTTTCCCTTCTCTGAGAAGGCATGATGTCTGAAAAGATGCTTTTAATACTGATGTCAAAGAGTGTACTGCCTACGTTTTCTTCCAGAAGCCTTATGGTTTCAGGTCTCACCTTTAGGTTTTTGATCCATTTTGAGTTTATTTTGGTGAATGGTGAAAAAGAATGGTCAATTTTCATTCTTTTACATGTGGCTTTCCAGTTTTCCCAGCACCATTTGTTGAAAAGACTTTCTTTTCTCCATTGTATGCCCTCAGCTCCTTTGTCAAAGATAAGCTGTCCATAGATGTGTGGTTTTATTTCTGGGCTTTCAATTCTGTTCCATTGATCTGTGCACCTGTTTTTGTACCAGTACCATGCTGTTTGGATTACTGTAGCTTTGTAGTATGTTTTGAAGTCAGGGAGTTTGATGCCTCCCGTTTTGTTCTTTTTTCTCAGGATTGCTTTAGAAATTCGGGGTCTTTTGTTGCCCCATATGAATTTTAGGATTCTTTGTTCTAATTCTTTAAAGAATGTCATTGGGATTCTGATTGGGATGGCATTGAATCTGTAGATTGCTTTAGGTAGAACGGACATTTTAACTATGTTTATTCTTCCAATCCATGTACATGGAATGTCTTTCCATCTCCTTATGGCATCATCCAATTCTCTCAGAAAGGCCTTGTAATTTTCATTATATAGGTCCTTCACTTCCTTAGTTAAATTTGCCCCGAGGTATTTTATTCTTTTTGTTGCGATTGTGAATGGTATTGTGTTCTTGAGTTCTTTTCCTATTAGTTCATTGTTGGAGCATAGAAATGCTACTGATTTATGTAAATAGATTTTATACCCTGCAACTTTGCTGTAGTTGTTGATTACTTCTAAGAGTTTTCCAATGGATTCTTTGGGGTTTTCTATGTATAAGATCATGTCGTCTGCAAACAGCGAGAGTTTCACTTCTTCCCTCCCTATTTGGATTCCTTTTATTCCTTTTTCTTGCCTGATTGCTCTGGCCAGGACCTCCAGTACTATGTTAAATAAGAGCGGTGATAGAGTGCATCCTTGTCTCATTCCTGTTTTCAGGGGGATGGGGTTCAGTTTTTGCCCATTGAGTATGATGTTGGCTATGGGTTTGTCATATATGGCCTTTATTATGTTGAAGTAGTTTCCTTCTATACCCATTTTGTTCAGAGTTTTTATCATAAATGGCTGTTGGATCTTGTCAAATGCCTTCTCTGCATCTATTGAGATGATCATGTGGTTTTTATTCCTCAGTTTGTTGATGTGGTGTATGACGTTGATTGATTTGCAGATGTTGAACCATCCCTGTGTCCCTGGTATGAATCCCACCTGATCATGATGTATGATCCTTTTGATGAATTGCTGAATTCTGGTTGCTAAAATTTTGTTTAGAATTTTTGCATCAATGTTCATCAGTGATATTGGCCTGTAGTTCTCTTTTTTCGTGGTGTCCTTGTCTGGTTTTGGTATCAGCATGATGTTGGCCTCACAGAATGTGTTAGGAAGTGTTCCATCTTCCCTAACTTTTTTGAATAGCTTGAAAAGCATAGGTATTAAATCCTCTCTGAAAGTTTGGTAGAATTCCCCAAGAAAGCCATCTGGTCCAGGGATTTTATTCTTTGGGATGTTTTTGATTGCTGTTTCAATCTCTTTCCTTGTGATTGGTCTGTTCAAATTGTCTGCCTCTTCTTGATTGAGCTTTGGGAGATTGTAGGAGTCCAAGAATTTATCCATTTCCTCTAGGTTATCCATTCTGTTGGCATATAGTTTTTTGTAGTATTTTCTTATAATCCCTTGTATTTCTGCAGAGTCTGTTGTTATTTCTCCTTGCTCATTTCTGATTTTGTTTATTTGAGCTTTCTCCCTTTTTTTCTTTGTAAGTCTGGCTAGAGGTTTGTCAATTTTATTTATCTTCTCAAAAAACCAGCTGTTTGTTTCATTGATCCCTTCTACTGCCTTTTTCTTTTCAATAGTATTTATTTCTGCTCTGATTTTTATTATTTCTCTCCTTCTGCTGACTTTGGGCTTTATTTGTTCTTTTTTCTCTAGTTCAGTTAGGTGTACTTTAAGGTTGCTTATTTGGGATTTTTCTTGTTTGTTAAGATGTGCCTGTATTGCCATGAATTTTCCTCTTAATACAGCTTTTGCTGTATCCCATATGAGTTGGTATGGCATGCTATCATTTTCATTTGTTTCCAGGTATTTTTTTTATTTCTTCTTTAATTTCTTCAATGATCCATTGCTTGTTCAGTAGTGTGTTGTTTAGTCTCCACATCTTTGTGCCTTTCTCAGCTTTTTTCTTGTAATTAATTTCTAGCCTTATAGCACTATGATCTGAGAAGATGCTTGTTATTATTTCAATTTTTTTAAATTTGTAGAGGCTTGCCTTGTTTCCCAACATATCGTCTGTCCTTGAGAATGTTCCATGTGCACTTGAGAAGAATGTGTATTCAGCTCTTTTAGGGTGAAGTGATCTATGTATGTCTATTAAGTCCAATTATTTTAGTTTTTCATTTAGTTCCACTATTTCCTTGTTGATTTTCTGTCTGGATGATCTGTCAATTGATGTGAGTGGGGTGTTGAGGTCCCCTACTATTATTGTGTTGTTTTTAACATCTTCCTTTAGGTCTGTTAATAGTTGCTTTATGAATCTTGGTGCTCCTGTGTTGGGTGCGTAGGTATTTATAAGCGTTATTTCTTCTTGATGAAGTGTCCCTTTGATCATTATATATTGTCCCTCTGTGTCTCTCTTTACCTGTCTTATTTTGAAATCCACTTGGTCTGATATGAGAATTGCAACACCTGCCCTTTTTTCCTTGCTATTTGCTTGAAGTATTGTCCTCCACCCCTTCACTCTGAGTCTGTGTTTGTCCTTGGGGCTGAGGTGTGTTTCCTGGAGGCAACAAATTGTTGGATCTTGTTCTTTAATCCATTTTGCCACTCTGTGTCTTTTTATTGGAGAGTTCAATCCATTTACGTTGAGAGTGATTATTGATGCATGTGGACTTAATGCTGTCAATCTGTCGCTCATTATCTTCTTTTCCTGTGTTTCTTTTCCTGTGCGCTTTAGACTACCCATTTAATACTGCAATTTCGTATGCTGGGTTTCTTAGATTTTTCCTTATTTATGATTTGTGACTCTGTTCTGTACTTTATTTTAGTGTCTACCTTGAAGTTTGTATTTAGAATCTCATGTATAATATAGTCTATTCTCTGGTGGTCTCTTACTTACTTGACCAATACTGATTTAGACCCTTTGCTCTTCCCCTCCTAAATAATTATTTTCATTTCTTATTCCAACTCGTCTTATGAATTTGTAGTTAGAGTGATAAGATCGTCCTTGCTTTGGTAGTTTCCTTACCTTTACCCTAATGCTATAGTTGAATATTTGCTATCCTGTTCTGGTTCTATCCATCGGTCTCCCTAGTCTGTGGATTGTGACCCCTTTCTCCCTTTGTTCTTTTTTCAGGTATGAGAACTTTCTTGAGGATTTCTTGCAGTGGAGGGCTTTTAGTTACAAATTCCCTTAACTTTTGTTTGTCTGGAAAAGATTTAATTTCTCCCTCATATCTGAAGGAAATTCTTGCTGGATAGAGTATTCTTGGCTGAAGATTTTTATCTTTTAAAGCTTTGAATATGTCACTCCATTCTCTCCTAGCTTGTAAGGTTTCTGTAGAGAAATCCCACAGTCTGATAGAGGCTCCTTTATAGGTTATTCTCTTCTTTTTCCTTACTTCCCTGAGTATTCTTTCCTTATCTTTCCTTTTTGCCAATTTTACTACTATGTGCCTTGCAGTAGGTCTTTTTACATTGACAAATCTAGGAGATCTGAAACCTTCCTCTACACACATTTCTCCGCCAATCCCTAGATTTGGGAAGTTCTCTTCAATAATTTCGTTAAGCACACTTTCTGCTCCATTTTCCTTTTCCACATTCTTGGGAATTCCTATGATCCTTATGTTCTTACTCCTCATTGAATCCACTATCTCTCGGCGATTTTCCTTATTTTTTTTAATTCTTAATTCTCTTTCTTCCTCTGTCTGGAGCCATTCAGCCTGTCTATCTTCAATTATGTTAATTTGCTCTTCTATGGTGTCTACACGGGCATTCAGGGAATCCATATTCTGTTTTATCTGGTCCATTGTGTTTTTCATCTCTAGTAATTCTGTTTGATTTTTCTTTATGATTTCAATCTCTTTTGTGAAATAACTCCAGAACTCGCCTTGTTTCTCTATCTTTCTCTCTACCTCATTGAGTTTTTTGATTATAGCTGCTCTGAACTCATTATCACTTAGTTTACCTAATTCCAAGTCCTCAGGACTTAATTCTGTGTTTTTACTGTTTTCCTTCTGGTCTGGGGCTTTTATAAATTGCTGGATGGTAGAGGAGCAGTTTTTTCACATGGTGGTAGAATTCGGTTGCAGTTACAGCCTGTCGCCACTAGATGGGGGTTGAGAGCCACGTGTTATGAGCTCTCCGCCTTCGGGCAAGATGGCTGCGCCCACTGGCATTGCCGGGAGGGAGGGGCGCTATTCTCACCACTGGTCTGGATTCAGATCAGTTCTGTTCTCTGGTCTCCCGAGGCCCTGGGTTTATGGGGTCCCTGTGGATGGAAGCTTTGCCCCTGTCAGCGGGTTTCCACTGAACCAGCAGCAGGAGTCCTGCATGATCCCAGGTCGTGCGGCCCCTCCCCCGCTCCTTCCCGACCGGCACAGCAGCAATCGCAGCCTCTATGGGAGGGAGCGATGTTCTCTCCTACAGTTCCAGTGCATCTGAGGCTGTAAGTAGGGTTTATGATCTCTGCCTTCTTGGTATTGTAGGTCTCTAACGTGTTGGCATTAGATTTAGTCTCTGAAATTCAGTTTTTCCAATCCTTTGTTGTATTTTGGAGGGGAGAGAATCCCAGGTCAGCTCTAGAGAACTTTCTTTTATCCGTTCTTTAAGAGTAGATTTGCTAGCAACAAATCCTCTTAGTTTTCCTTTGAGAATGACTTTATTTCCTCTCCATTGTTGAATAATATTTTCAGGAATTCAGAAATATTTCTACAGAATTCACAGTTGACTGTTATTTTCTCTCAGTACTTGAAAAATATCTTACTGTATCCTTCTAGAAGAAGATGAGAAATCTGTTGTCATTCAAATTGACGTTGCCCTACAAGTAGTGCAAGATTTCTTTCTGGTTGTTCTCAAGATATTTTCTTTCACTTTAATTTTAAGGAGTTTAATTACAATGTGTTCTAGGATGAATTTATTTGGGTTTATCGTCTTTGGAGTTGACTTGGCTTCTTGAATCTGTAGGTTTTGTCCTTATACTAGTTTTGGAAGTTTTCAGCCATTATTTCTTGGAATACACCTTTAGTCCTACTCTCTGTCTTCTCTCATTCTGGGAGTCCAATGATTCAAATTTATTTCTTCTGTTATTGTCCCCTAGGTCATTGGCTTGGTGAGTGTAAGTTTAACTTCCCTCTGGACCTTAGCTACACCAGGAAGTGTCAGTCTCCACTGGGGTGAGGAGTTGAGCCCTAGAAGCTGAACTTCTCCCACAACATGCAGCAAAAAGAGATGTGAGTCATCTCTCTTCTTCCTTCCTCCATGGTGTTAGTTTAGTGGCAAGCTGAATTTACAACCCCACTTACAGGCAACAAGGCAGTGTGAATCGGTGTCCCACTTTCACCAGAAAATAGCTATCTGATCTTCCACTTCAAGGGAGTCTGATTTAGCTCTCACTACTTTTCTTGAAGCTGTTTTTGTCTATGCTAGTGGTGGTTCTGGGTTTGAGTTTTCTAGAGCTCTCTGTCCAGGATATATAAAAGGATAAGGAAATCCAAGGAACTCACCGCCATGTGGTTCCTCAAGTGTGAAGAATCCTAGGCAACGCATCTTCTTTTTACTTTTCAGAGTGTTCCTGTTTGTTCTTATGTCCAGGTTTTGTTTTAGTTTTTGTTTAGTTCTAAAAATAGGACTTTGGAGGAATGCATCTCTGTCATCTGTGGGGTCATCGTTTTCATCTTATTGTAACATATATTTCTTTCTCTATCGTCACTTCACTCTGCCCACCTTCTACTGATGGACATATAGCCCCCTCTCCATACTTCACTCCCTCCCAGGATCCTCTCAATTCTTTCTGTAAGTTTCTAGAGGATAATTCTTACACAGGTGCTCTCAGCCACCATGGAACATCAGCCATTTTGCCTTCCCTTTGCCTTCCTTCCATCAGCAATGTTTCTATGAAGCCCTGTGAGAGTGTGCTCCTGCTTGTGCTAACTTCGATGATGGATTCTCAAAATCACACTGTGGTAGTTCCATATTGGTCCAGAGACATTGTGCTAAAGTTAGGAAAATGTTCACCCCTCAGGCCTACATCTATGTAGGAGGCACCAGAATAAGTCATAATGGTTTAAAGGGGATCACTTGCACTTATTTTTCTGTACCACTTATGCTGGTTAAATAAGTATCCTGCAAACATTCCTACCTGCTCAAAACCTGTGAATGTGACACTATGTAGAAATAATGTCTTTGCGTATGTAATCAAGTTAAGATGAGGTCATGGTAGGTTAGGATAGGCCCAAAATCCAAAATGACCAGTGAGATCCATAGAGAACACTTGAATGAATTAATGAAATGTACTTAGTTAGCTTCTACCATGTGCCCATGAAAGTGAGTTTTAAATTCATAAATTAATCATAGAAAATGGAATAAAAGGCAGAATATAGTGAGTGGCTTGTGGCAAACTGTTTTTCTTTAGCTTTTCCTTGGACTAGAGACATGTGTACTTTTATTGAGAGTTATATACCTTTAATCTAGACTGTATGAGTCAAGTCCCAGAGCTTTTATACTTATTCTTTTGCTTGAAGTTGCTAATTATCTATGCTTTTTCCCTCATTATGATATCATTTCCCATTGTTCATTGCTGAGGAGCCAAAAGAGAAAGCATATGATAAAACTTAGCACCTGAGTTTGTTGAGTTGCATCAATTATGTTCTTCAATGAGACAATGAATGAAAACCAGACTGATTTATGTCTGAGTCTATAGGTGATTTTGTCTCCATTCCCATGGCCCTCCATTTATCAGTTTATGCATTAAGGCTTTGCCTTAATGGCAGCACACAATCCAAAGCAAGCTAAATGGCTTTCTGTGGTTTGAACATAGATAGTTATGTTCTCTTCCTGCCAAGCCTGCTCTGGCCCCAGGGATTACAGTGAAGGCCACATATCCGAATCAACTGTCCAATACAAACTGAGAAGAAGTTAAGTTCGAGTTCAGTGTTGCAGCTTAAATAGATCTGAGGGGAAACAGTGATTTCTATGCCCTAGGTGAATTGAGTTGGGGTTTAGGTATGAGATTCGCTTCAGGAAGGTAAGCAGCCTGACTCAGAGAACTGAGAGATGCTGACAGATCCCTAGGATAGCACAGAGGGCATCATATCAACTAAGTATATAACAAAAGTTGATATATTTATGATCATGTTAGATATGCACCTCATATGGGCCTATTTATATCAGAAGATTTTGGTTTGTGAAGATATTTTAGGGATACAGAGCCATTGTCTGGCTGGCAGTATGGGCCAGAGCTCATCCATTCTGCTCCAATTAGAGTTGGGATATGAATACAAAATCTCAGAGCACACAATGAGGGTGCTAGCTTTGGGGAATCCTTGCTGTGTTCAGAGTTCAGTGAATTGTTTTCTCTTGCTTGAATATCCATTGCTTACTCTGAATTAGATTTAACACATCAAGAGAATAAGGCTCAGAGACTGTAAAAAATCCAAGTAGCTTTCATAGAAAATCCCATTTGTCAAACACTGAGAAATAAAGGACTCTGCTGAATCCTTTCTAACAGAACGTGGCCGGGTTTATATGATCCAAATAGTGATGATCCTACAGTACTCAAAGCTTTGTCATGTCCCCCGTGGTCCTACTTGTCAAACAGAAACAACGATCAAACTACTGACGAGTCTAATCCTCAGGGTTCTCAGGAAAAATGGACACAGCTGCCAGAAATGTTCTAACATATGCTATTCCAGCCGACCAAAAGAGCAACAGATCTAGTCCTCTACACACACTCACCAATGGAGTGAATCCGGGGGTGGAGAAGATGAGAAAGAAAGAAACACGAATACACATATATGCGCATAATAGCCATGCAAGTATTGGGATTTCTAGCAGGCTTTTCTTAAATTATACTCATTTTCCCTGCTTGGATTCTAAAGCATTTGAGACATGAAACACAAAGATGGCATAAAGAGGCCAAAGAACTCCTCTATTACTGATAGAGTCCAGATTGGAGGACATGACTGGGTATATTAAGTGGATCTGCTGACACTGAACTGCAGAATTAAGCACACTTCCCCATCTGGACCTGCAAATGCTGGCCTTGGGGTAGGCTTGTCCCTATGGCAAGAGGTGAGCTAGCCTATGGAGAAACAGAGGAGACTTCTGACTTCCTGGGACATCTGATCCCCGAGGGAAAGGGGAGCAGAGCTCAGCAAAGCATTCCCAGTTACTCTTCCCAAATTTATCAGTTATATCACCTCCACACATCTCCTAGGGAAGAATGACAAAATGAACAGAGAGATTATAAGCAGCAGTCTATGGAGCTCCAGAAGAATATGGGGAAAAAAATCAAAAATAAGGATTTTCACTCAATACATGAGCAATATATGTATGTATTCCTTACATATATATATACACACACACACATATATACATTCTAATATTCTCTTTGGTTTTCTGTGTTATATTTATATGTTCTCTAAGTACTATATTCTAATTAACTGCTTCTTCTATCCAGAATTTATAACTGCTGTTGAATTTTATATGCCAGAGACTAAATTTTTCATGTCAAGGATTTCTAATTAATTATTTTTCATATCTATCTGTTCTGATACCATTTCTGCCTCTAGTTGCTTTATAATTTCCTGTTCTCCTTTGTAAATATTATTTTTTTCTTTGGTTTCTTTCCACTATATTATTGCAATGCTACTTTAGAACGCTCTATTTTCGTTTTCATCTGGAGTGAAGTAATCCACTTCACGTTTACACAGTTCCTACTAAACTTTGTTTTTCTCCTTGGGGTTTGGAATTTTGATATGCAGGCTCATCTTGAGGGGGAATTTTTATTTTTTCTCTTCTTTTTGTGTTCAGTCCTCTAATAATTGTGTATTCACTTCTCTTGATCCTACAGGGACCCTAGTCCATAACCAACTCTCATTTTGATGGCTGAATCTTCCAACCCGTTGGAATCCAGGAGTGGCTTAGATGGGTGTCTGTAGCTCATGGTTGTTCACTAGACTGCAGTCAAGCTGTCACATGGGGCTTGTGTTAGTCATGGTTCTCCAGGGAAACAGGACCAACAGGATCTATCCATCTATATATATTATCTATTTATCTATCTACCTGTTGATTGATTGATCAAGAAATTCATTTTAAGGAATTGGCTCACATGATGATGAAGATGCATGTGCAAAATCTGCAGCATAGGCTGGCAGGCTGGAGACCTGCAGAACAGTTTCAGTTTGAGTCCAAAGGTAGTCTGCTGGCAGAATTTTTTTCTCATTTGGGAAGGTCAGTTCTTGTTAATTAAGGCCTTCAACTGATGAGATGAGGCCCACTAACACTATCAAGTGTAATCTGCTTTACTTTCAAAGTCTACCAAATTTAAGTGTTAATCTCATCAAAAAAAAAAACACCTTCACAGAAACATCTGGAATAATGTTTGACCAAATAATATGGGTACCATGGCTCAACCAAGTTGACAGATTAAATTAAAGTGATGACAGGGCTGCAGTCATCTCAAGGTTTGACTGGGAAAGACTCCACTGCCAAGCTCATTCTTTTGTGTTTTGGCAAGCTTCAAGTTCTTGATAACTATTAGCTGGAGACAGTTCCTTGCCACATGGGCCTTTCAATAGGATTGTTCACAACTTGTGGTTAGTTTCCCCCAGATCAAGTGAGCTGAAAGAGGAAACAAGAAAAGACACACATAGCAGAAACCACAGTCTTTTTATAACCTGATTTCAGAACTGATATGCTATCTCTTCTGTGACATTCTGTTCTTTGGTGGTGAGTCAATAAGTCCAGTCCACATTCCAGGAGAGGAGATTACCCATGAATTTGAATGCTAGGAAGCAGGAATCATTGGGGGCCATTTTAGAGGCTATCCACCCCAATATATGTATAAACTTCAATATCATTTAGTATATATATATTTTTTTTTCTTTGAGGAAGATTAGCCCTGAGCTAACTACTGCCAATCCTCCTCTTTTTGCTGAGGAAGACTGGCCCTGAGCTAACATCCATGCCCATCTTCTTCTACTTTATACGTGGGATGCCTGCCAAAGCATGGCTTTTGCCAAGTGGTGCCACGTCCGCACCCCGGATCTGAACTGGCAAACCCTGGGCTGCCGAGAAGCGTGTGAACTTAACCGCTGTGCCACTGGGCAGGTCCCTAGTATATATTTTTAATGACAGAAAATGTAATTTCTCATTGTAAATATTTTTCTTCACTGTTTTCAAAAATCAAAAGAATAAAAAGAAAATTATCTTTTTCACATATCTGACTTCTTCTGCATCTTCACCCTCAGCAAGCTTATTTTAAAGTAGGTGTAATGTCTAATTTAAGAGTCAGCAATGTACGACCTGAGGCCCACATTCAGCAGCAGCCTGTTTTTTGTATGGCCTACTTGGTAAGAATGTTTCCTACACATTTTTAAGGCTGTAAAACAAACAGAAACAAAACAAAGAATAATAAAAATGCAATAAAAATGACATGTGGCTTACAGAGTTTATACTATTTACTATCTGGCCCTATCAAGGAAAAATTTGCCAACCCTAATCTAGTTTTATCTTTCAGAAATATAACGAATAAGATATAAAATTTGTTGCAAAATATAACTCGCCAAATTTCAGTTTGAAGTTAATATGGAATGGTAGAAGAAGGAAAAAGATCAATTTTCCCCATTATAGTTTTATTCTAACTGATAGAAATTAACAAATAATCTTCGATCTTATTTTTCCCACCTCTAATTTCCTCAATAGTACATTTAATTTATTAAAAATCATTTGAAGTGGTAAATCATCTCTAGTTTGATATCTGTGTGTATGGAATGCAAAGGACAAAAAGCTAATGCAGAGAAACCCCAGAGTAAAGAACAGCAGTTCCTTTCTGCAGGATCTTCAGCTTTTTGACACATCACAGTAGGTGAAACCTTCCAAAATGAAGAGAGGGCTCAAGTCAGTGGATTTCTGAGAGCTTGCTTCAAGGAACCCCTGCATTTTGTCCATGGCGGGAGAAAGAAGAGAGGAAGTTAACAGTTTATTGATTGTTTAATATTAACTGAGTAGTTACAATCATAGGGAACCAGGGATACTTTTGAATGAGCGCTGTATTTAATGAAAAGATTTTGAAATCCTACATCAAACTCTGCCTGCTGCTTCAGGCCCATGTAAACTCAGTCGAGCTGGAGAAACAAGCAGATCCACTCAGCGTTCCATCTCCTTTCTCTTGCTCTGCCTTTCCTAGAGATGGAGACTTAGGGTTTGAGAGTAATTAGCAAAGATCTCTTTCTTATCTGTAGGTTAATTAGGACTTTTAAAATCATAAGACTAACAAAGATATCCCTAGTAATATTAGCTAATATTTATTGAATTCCTATTATATATTAGACATAGTGCTGTGTTCCAGAGTTCCCACTCTTAAAAATACCATAAAATACTGCTTCCCACGGTGTAACATGAAACATGCCTTGCAATCAATTTCTTATCTTTAGAGCAAGAATGAGAGCTTGAAGTTTTCAGATTCTCATTTCATCAGTGCTGTTTTCTTTGTTGCTGTTGTTTTCTTTCCTTCTATTTCCTTCTTTTCTTAAGAGTTCCTCTGGCCTTCTGGTTAAACAGTTGTCAAACTGCATAGTTACTATATAATTCTTATATTCCTGTATTCTTTTACAATTAAATTCGTATTTAGCTTAGATGTTTTAAATGGTAGAATAATATTATTTTGGAGCTAAGGAAAGCTTATGTTCTCTTTCCTAAAGAAGATTCTCTGAGTTTCCACATATGAAGCTAAATAATCTGCTTTGCTTAGTTCATGGAAAGTATTAACTGGGCTTGAATCTACTTATTAACACCAAAAAAATTACATTTATAATTTATTTTTTGAAAATGTATTATTGTACTGTATTTTCAGGGAATTTATATTTTTAAAAGATCTTCCATTTATTGAACATATATTATAAATACTTAATTTAACTTTTTTAACAACCTATAAATTGCTATTTTTTATGCCTATTTTTCAACGAGTAAAGGGTTTTGGAGGTAAGTGACTTGCACGGGGAGAATTCCAAATCTATTCTGTCATGCTGTATCAGTGATAATAATAATAAGCCTGTATACCCATTTCTGTTTTATATTTTATAATATACACTAATTCACATAGTTTTGTTGTTGCTGGCAGCTGAAGCAAATGGCACAGCTGTTACTAAATCCACTTTTATGGCTAAGAAAAACAAGGCTTAGAAAAGTCTCAGTTGCTTAATCAGAGTGACCTGACTATGCCTGGCAAGACTGGGGAAAGAACTTTAGTCTCCTGAGTCTTAGTCCAGTGACCTTTGCCCTGAATTGAATCATACAGCTATGTTTATTCAGTGGAGAGTCTCAATTTATGAATAAAGTCTATCTACTTCCACAACAGTGATGAAGTAAATATTTTTCACAGTGAATACGAAAAAAGCTGCATCTTCAAGAGGGAGAGAACATTCAGGCTTCCTCAAACAGTTTTAGGTTTCTTTGGGACCCATTAGATTCACCGTAGTTTTCCTCATCATTTTTTTCTTCAGGGGCTGCTGAAAGCTGTTTGCAGTTAAAAATGAAGGCTCTTGAGTTGCTTGAAGGCAATCCAGGTTAGACAAGAATTTGACTGTCCTCAACAGTTTCTCTTATCTTTACTTAGTAATGACATTTTTTAAAAAAGGAAAACTATTGCCCTGGGTACCCTAAAATTGCTATAATTTATATAACATGATTTTTACGATGCTTTCATATTATATTTTATGATGCTATGAATTCCTCATTTGCTATGATCTAAGATACTTTTCTCCTACTGGGATAAGGAGGAAATATGAACAGAGCTTTAAGTCCATGAATCGTTAGTTCCCTGGAGAGGCAAAAGGCTCTCATTTGAAAGAAAAATAAAGGATCTTTTGTCTTCTAGTGTATAATTTGACTAGTTGTTTTTTGTTTGCTTCCTGTATAAAAGTTTATTATATCATCTCATGTATAATAGATTTTGTACATACAGCAATAAATAACACACCTTTTCCATCCTCCAGAGCCAATAATCTAGGAGAGACAAGCTAATGAACAGACTTTCACAACAACAAGGGTTAAATGCTATGTCCAAAATATGAGAGGGCCAAGGAGAGGCTCTGAACCAAGTGTTGGAAGAAAATGCATCGAGAAGGCTTTCTCTAAAATGTGATGCATAAATTAAACTTAAATGTTAGGTATGAATTGGCTCTGGAAATAAGGGGAAAAAGTACAGGAGTAGATACTACTAGCCCTCATTAAGGGATCTAGCTTTCCTTTTCTTCCAAGAAAAAGTCCTTTTGAAGTTAGACAAGACTGTGGGACTTGTTTGGCCAAGTGGATGTGAGAGAAAGTGACATGGTTTTATTAGAGGACAGAAGCCATTAAGGGCCAGGGCGCAATGTTTCATGCTCTCTTTCCACCCTTTGGTGAAACCTGAAGACTCAGTTTGGAATGGAAGCTCCTTAGAAAGGTGGAACCTCCATCTGCCTGAGTCCCCAGTGAGTACAATGAGGAGAACAGCTTCCCAACTTGCATTGGTCATGTAGCCAAAGAAATAAACCTTTGTGGTCTCAAGCTACTGATGTTTTAGTGATGTTTGTCAATGTGGCACAGCTTATCCTACCTTAGCTTATACATACATGATTTTTTAAGTGGTAGATAATTCAGAACAAGGGGTAGAGTGACAAGAAATAATATTAAAATATCAGCAGGTATTAAATTATGAAAGACTTTGTAAGCTAATTTTAATGAATTTGGACTTTATCTTGTCGCTAGGCACGTTACTGATATAAATGAATTGATGTATTATTAGCATAGAGCAAGCTTTCACAACCTTGGCACTGTTGACATTTTGAGCCAGATAATTCTTTGTGATGAGGAACTGTCTCATGCATTGAGGATGTTTAGCAGAATTCTTGGCCTATACCCACTAGATGACATTTGTACCCTCCTCCTCAGTTGGGAAAACCAAAAACGTCTCCATATATTGCCAAATGTCCCTTAAAGGGCAAAATCACTGTAAGTTGAAATTATTGGCATGGAAGAAGGGGAAAATGGATCTAAGATAAGCAACCTAGAATAATTGTCAAAGCTACAAAAGACCTTTTACATTTTCTAAATTGGAGTGTGTATAAACTCATTTGAGTCATAGAAAAATGTCTCAGATTATAGCATGGAAAATGAGTTGAAGATGGGCAATATTCTTTGTGGAACTACTCCTTCTAAGGATGTGGCCGTCACTGCGTCGCTGAAGAATTCCAAAAGTTCAGTCTGCCCCATGACTGCTCTGCCTTTTATCCCACAGCTGCATGGCAAAGACATATTAACAAAAGCTGATTGTCCTAGAATTTCAAGACAATCTAGTACTCTGCATTAAATGGAACATTTTTTAGATATATTATGCATGATTATACCATAAAAATTTTAGACTTTAATGTAAGAATGACCAGTGAAGAGAATTTGATAATTTTCTAATCCAGTGCCTGGGGTTAGCTGAAAATATAGTACATTTGAATTAATCTTTTGCTGATGTAACTATTGTAATTAAGAATGGGGTTAATAATTGTGGATCTGGGTGCCTGCCCAGTGGCACAGTGGTTAAGTTCGTACTTTCTGCTTGGGCAGCCCAGGGTTCACAGGTTCAGATCTTGGATGTGGACATGGCACCGCTTGGCAAGCCATGCTGTGGTAGGCGTCCCACATAGAAAGTAGAGGAAGATGGGCACGGATGTGAGCTCAGGGCCAGTCTTCCTCAACAAAAAGAGGAGGATTGGCAGCAGATGTTAGCTCAGGGCTAATCTTCCTCAAAAAAACAAAGAAGAATTGTGGATCTGGATATTAATCTTACTCTGTATGTACTGCTTTCATGGTTTGTGTTAAGATTTTACCCTACATTTCAATTCTATTATTCATATACTAGTGCTAATATTCTGTATCATATGGTTATTCTGAACATTAAATAAGATAACGTTATGACTGATAAATTCAAGTCAAATTGAGTGTAAATACTTACTGATCTCTAAGACTCTTGGAATTTTCAGAGTACATTTGTTTAATATTTGATGAAACTAAATTTGTCAGTTTTCTTATTTGGCACCCTACCATTGAAGGTGGTTGCTTGGTTGCTTTTCTTTTCTTTTTCTTTCTTTCTTTCTTTTTTTTTTTTTTTGGTGAGGAAGACTGGCCCTGAGCTAACATCTCTGGCAATCTTCCTCTATTTTGTATGTGGGACACCACCACAGCATGTTTTGATGAGTTGTGTGTATGTCCACACTCAAGATCCAAACCTGCAAGCCCTGGGTTGCCCAAGTGGAGTGCGAGAACCTAACTACCACACCACTAGGCTGGCCACCCAGTGGTTGCTTTTATATCATCAAAATATCTGATTGTCCCCTAATTCCTTCTTTCCTCTAATATTTCTGAGTTTTTTTCTGTGCTTTCTCCTCCTCTCATAAAGGTGGAGGGATGCCATGTGTTTTCAAGCCACCTGTACATGTCTATCAGATTGTTTCAGATAGCTTAAGATGACCAGAGGGAATCACTTCTATCAGGGCGTATAGGCTAGTTCTTTCATTTTTAGAATTTTTTTTTTTTTTTTTGAGGAAGATTAGCCCTGAGCTAAATACTGCCAATCCTCCTCTTTTTGCAGAGGAAGAGTGGCCTTGAGCTAACATCCGTGCCCATCCCCTCTACATTATACGTGGGATGTCTACCGCAGCATGACTTTTGCCAAGCAGTGCCATGTCCACACCCAGGATCCAAATCAGCAAACCCCAGGCCTCCGAGAAGTGGAATGTGTGCACTTAACCGCTGCACCACCCAGTTGGACCCCTCATTTTTAAAGACAGTATCTCAAGTTCAGGACATAAGCAAGTACTCTACTAGATTAAAAGATATTTCAATGGAAAGAAACCCATATGCTTGTATATAAACTAATCAAATATTCATTGAGCATATATTAAAGTTGTAGACCTACGGTATGTGCTGGAGATACCAATGTAAACATTCAGACATGCTTTTCCCTCACTGTAATTAAGGTGCAATGAGGGAGATAGCCAAATAACATGAGAATTTTCAGCAAACTGTGGTAAATGTAATAGTACAAATCCAGAATGATTTATAAAGTAAAAGATAAAAGACATTCTTGCTTTAGTTTGTGTAGGGTGCTAGGGACTTGGGAGATGTCTCAACCCACTCAAGGGTTTTATAAAGGTAAAGGAAGAATGAGAGAAAGAAACTGAAAGTATTCCAGATAAACGTAACTGCATACCAAAGGCCAGGCAAAGGAATGAATGGTTCTCAGGGAAATTGAATGTGGATCATTATGTGTGGGATGTGGAAGGTAAGCACAGGAATAGCATTAGATTAGAAGGCAGATCAAAGAGGGCTTTAAGAGCCATACTAAGACATTTGGATGTTATCGTAAGGGAATTGGGAGACATTGAGGCATTGAGCCATTACAGTGGAACAATAAGATCAAATTAAGAGAATGATTTCGGATCCATGGTGGAGAATGAATTGGAGGGTGCCAGGACCAAGGCAGGCGACTCAGTTATCGCACTGCTATAATGTACAAAGTAGATGCTAGTGTTTTACTAGGTTAATGTGAAACAGAACTGTGAAATGCGGAGAGAATTTTGGAAGATTCATCTTGACTTGGTGGTTGATTTGATGAATGGGATGAGAGAGTAGGAGGAATAAGTGATGTGTCCACAGTTTCCTGATTGACCTGGGTACCTAGTGATGCTGTTAAATGACATAGAGAACACCAGACAAGAAATAGGTATGGGGAGAGAATAATGAAGGTGAACATTAGGGTTTGATTGGAATTTCAAGCTGGATTATCATTTGGCCACTCAGGTGAGAGAAATAGACTGGAGATCCAGATCAAAAAGTCATTAGTATGTTGACAGATTGTAATATTAATGTGTGAGATTACCTGGGCCAAGTGTATGAAGTGATAAGAAAAGAGAATTGCTGATAGAAGAAATTCTGAAATTTAAGGGGCAACTGAAGAAGAATGCTAAATAGAGACTGGGGAGGTGGAAGAAAAAACAGCTTTCTGCGGCATCTTTGAGGCCAACATAAACAACCATACACTGAAAAAGGAACACAAAAATCTGAATTTATAAATTGTAATATAGTAACAACATTAGTCATGAAAGAAGTAGAGTACTCCTGTGGTAGAAAGAAAGTGACTTCAAGGAAAAGTCTTCATGATATCCCAATCAGAAATTGTAGCTTCCCTTAAATTATGTTTGGAAGGCCAAGATAAAATGCCTTAGGAAAGTTCCTACATTATACTCTTAAACAAATTCAATCTCAAAACATTCAATATCTTTCCATGAACCAAGGGCATTGGATTAACAGATTTTGAAGAGGTGATGGGCTAGTGGGTGGTACTTGTTTTGTCATCTTTGCAATAGTTACATGTTTCTTGTTCTTAAGAATTCCTCACTTTCATAGCATCTAGGAACATTGTACCATCATCCTTTCTGATGGGGACACATTAAAGTGATTCTTTTCTCCGTTCCTCTCTGTCTGATTCTTCAGAGGGAATTAACAGTTACTGAATATAGAGCACGTATCGTTTTAATGCTAATAGCCCAGTAAATTGTAGATCGACAATTTAAATATAAAGAGGAAGCTGTATCCTCAGAAACTTTGAAATGGGATGGGGGAAAGGTAGCAAAATGTAAATATGGACTGAAAAGCTCACTAATGATGTTTACTTTGTTACTTAGCTGCTATTAGATAGATTGGGTCATTCAAAAATAGAATTTCTGTTCAGCTTTAATAACAGTCTCTGTGTTTCTTATTTTATTGCAGGCATGGTGCAAGAGTGGCAATTTCACAGTAAGCAGCTGGACTGATGCTATTCATTAGCAATTGTACAACATATAGGAAAGAGTAATGTTCTGTTTCAGCATGAATTTCAAAATCTTAAATCTCGAACTGAATGTCTGTCTTAACCATACACTATAGGCCTAATGCTATTATTTTTTCATTAATAAGATAAGAATGAAAACATTTAAATAAATTTTAAAAGTTTAGGATAAACTTTTAAAAAGACAGCTGTGTGAAATGCTGTATATTATGCATTACTGCTATAGGCAAGAACAATCCATCTCGTTAGCTAGATTTCCTACTCTGCCCAGCTGGGTCATTCCAGTGATCTAGGGAGTTGAGGTGATCATGAGCCAATGATTATTCATTTGTATGAGCTGCCAGCATAACCTGCCAGTAATAGTTACCCACATTCAGCATCTGTGCATGGCCACTGATAGGGGTAATTGTGATGGCAGCCAAAATGGCAAATCCCAGCATGTCCTGTGCTTGAACACAGCTATTTAAATGAAAGAACATTTTCAAATTGCCTGAATTGGCATAAATTCCCCAGTGAATTTGACCTGTATAGTCATGGGCAGATTATGGTTCCAAAGTCTGGCTCAAATCTACTCCAGATTGACTACCAACCATATTTTAAAAAGTTGAATAAAAAACCTAATGCAAATTTGGGGCATAAAAGCAGCAGGCAAAATTTATCCCATTATACTAGCAGTTAGTCTTCTGGAGTCATGCATACAGTTGACTGACTTTGTTAGAAACTAGAAAAGTTTCTCATACACACATATATGTATATGTGCATGTATATATTTATTTTGCATATAGATACTTATTTGTCATAAATACATATTTATTGTGCATCAATCAATGAATGAACTTCGAGCTTTATAAATTAAGTACTGTTTAATAATATGTTTTATTTTTAATATTTTTTTTTCCTGGTACCTTGATAACTAACCTATCCTTCATGCAATAATGCCATTTGTTCATTCATTCTTTGAACATTCAATGAATAATTTCTTTATGCAAGGTTTATGAGAATTTGTGTCCTTTGGATGAGTGTGACTCTAACTTTAAATGCATCATAGTTTAAGTCAGTGGTTTTCAAAATGTATCTTCCTAAGCAACACCTGAGTGGCTTGCTCAAAGGTTATTACTCCTAGCCTCTATTAGAATAGATTCTAATTCTCTGCTTCTGAAAACTGGCTCGGGTATCTTCTTTTTTAACATATACTCCCAGATGATTATGACATGATTATTGTGAAGATCATCTTTTGAGAAACATTGCTCTCACTAGTTAAACTATACCACCCAGACAAAAGATAGAGACAGAGACAAGGAGAAATAAAGATGGAGAGAAAATATTATAATGACATGACTTGGGAATTCAAAATTACATATATCATTTCTTTATCCTACTCTTCTCCTTATCTAACAGGTACTCATCAAATATATTTAATATTTGTGTCCTTGAATAATAGTGCTTGCATGATATAGTCTACATAGAAATCAAAATATAATAATGTATACCTGAAATTTATATAATATTATAAACCAATGTTACCACCATAAAAAAATGTTTTGTATGTGCTTCAATTTATACAATGACTTTATGCTGCAGATTGTGTTTGTTTCTTACCTCTTCACTCAACAATGAAAATGAACATATATGTACTTGACTATTCAAGTAATTTCTTTGTGCGCTTCCAGCACATTTGATTTATTTGTTTCATCTGTGTCGTCTTCAACATTCTTCTGCACAAATGATGCTGCAGTGAGCATGCCCTCCTATAGAGACATTGAGAGATTCTTGGAGCAGGAGTGTAACTGCAAGTTCATAAGGTGTTATGCAAGTTATCTCCTAAACATAGCAGTATTCTCATTCAGCGAATGTGATTGATGCAAAGGAAGTGCAAATCCTTATCCATTGTGGCATCATTTATAAAAAGTGGCATTTAAGGTTGTTGTTAAAGGATGAATAGAACTTTACATTGTTGCAAAAGATAGAAATACTTTTCAGGAAGAAGAAATCCCATGTACAAAGGCAGGAAAAGTAAAAGATAATGGCTTAGATCTCCAACAGGCAAAAGTGCATTTATCTGAAGACTGCAAGTGGTTGAGATTTCAAGAGACACAGTTGAGAGGCAGGTTGAATTTGAGCTGTTAAGAGCCTTGTAGAAAATAGGGATCCCTATAAGGATTTCCAGCAGGAGACTGTCACAATTTGATTTCTGATGTTAGATCTCCTCCTGAGCAGGGCTTGGGCTGGATGGAGGAAAGAAATATCTGTCAATAATTAAAATAAAAATAAAAATTGCATATATACGTAATGGCAACAACCACAATATTTATTGATCTTTTAATATGTCTTACAGCCTATTCTGAGCACATATAATGTATCATCTCAATTAATTCTTGCTTTGACCCAGAGAAATAGTTATTATTATCCACATTTTATAGATGAGGAAACATATTCAAAGAGGTGAAGTGATTATATACAGGGTGGGGTTTGCACATTTTACAATGGGGGGGTCCATTTATAAGAAAGAAAGAATTAAGAATTGTAAACACAGAACAATGTCAAAATCAATTTATATTTCAGATGAGAAAATCAAAATAAATTGTAACACATAAGTTTAAATATCCTCAGATCAGGAAAAAAACTATTTGCATTAATTAAATTCTATACTTTCTACTACTAAATACAAAATTATATGCCCCTACAATGCCCTTTCCTACATTTTGGGGGTGCATAATCTACATCAAATGACAACTTTTAAAAATTTTCTACATAGATAAGAAAAAGATAATCAGTTTTTCCCCTCTGGCATAATTGTTCAAAATAATCTTTTAAAATTACTAATAGATTAAAAGAGGTTTTGAAGTTGAACAAATTTATTTACTGTGAGATTGAGAAATTTGTGTCAATTTTTTTTTTCTGTATGAGCTGTATGGTTTGGAAGTGCCACAATTCAAATTCCTACTGCAATAAAACTCAATCTCTGCACTTTTTTAGCACAATGCTAGGTAAGACAGCTCAGGGGGAGGAGCAGTGGGAGTAGGAGTATTCCTATAGTAGCAATATGCTATAGACTGAATATTTGTGTCCTCCCAAAATTCATATATTAAAACCTAACATCCGATATGACGGTATTAAGAGATGGGGCCTGTGGGAGGTGCTTAGGTCATGAAGGTGGAGCTCTCATGAATGGGATTAGTGTCCTTATAAAAGAGACCCTCCCTAGCTCCTTCCCCTGTGTGAGGACACAGAAAGAAGCCACCATCGGTGACACAAATTGGCTTCTCACCAGATACTGAATCTGCTGGCATATGGTCTTGGACTTCCCAGCCTCCATAACTATGAGAAATAAAAGTTTTTTATTTATAAAGCAACCAGTTTATGGTATTTTGCTATAGCAGCTTGGACGAACTGAGACACAAGGCTAGCAATAACATAATTATAAATGGAATTGACTGTAAGTCACATAACTAAAATCCATTAAGCCAACTAAATATATCTCCAAGTCAACTTCTTTTTAAGCTGGATCCTCAAAATCATTTTCTCCCGGGGCTGGCCCCGTGGCCGAGTGGTTAAGTTCTCGCGTTCTGCTGCAGGTGGCCCAGTGTTTCCTTGGTTTGAATCCTGGGCGCGGACATGGCACTGCTCATCAGACCACACTGAGGCGGCGTCCCACGTGCCACAACTGGAAGAACCCACAACGAAGAATACACAACTATGTACCTACCGGGGGGCTTTGGGGAGAAAAAGGAAAAAATAAAATCTTTAAAAAAAAAAAAAAATCATTTTCTCCCACTCCGATGCCACATGATAAAGAGGGAGGTGAGACAGAAGTGGAGTTAGGGTGAAAATAGGCAAAGGTGTTAACCAATTTGATTAAAATACCTCATTTTCAAGATGTTATGTAAACATATCATGGTGTGGAACACATTGCTATGACCAGGACCCTGGAAAGGTCTGTGCAATTGAGCGTCCTTGAAGCTTAACCTTCACTGGCATTAGGGTAAATCATTTCTGTTTGTAACTAATTCCTTCAATAACTCTCCAGGTATTTTATGTTATCATTCCTTTGGCTCAATTAAATCTATGCCTAGGGCTGATGGAATAGAGTTAACTGCTCTTTCTTTCCTCCTAGATAGTATATTCATTATATTAGTAATCATGTACTGATAATATATTTGTTTTTGTCAATAAGAATTAAGGAGAGAAAGAAAAATTATCAGAGCTTGCTGTGCTAGCCCAGATGTTCAGGTTACTACTTCTGTGTCAGAGGAGACAGAAGGCTGTATCTGAAATCTTCTATCTCCTTAAGATAGCTTCCAAACCATTACTCCATGACCTTGACTCAAGAACACTTTTTCTTTGAGCTTTATGATGCCAATTTAATCTTGCTGTAATCTTAAAACATCCAGGTGACTCTCTCATAAAGATTTAGAATTAGTTCTCAATAACTTTCTTACCTAGGTTATATCCTTGTTACTGACACTTACCAGCAGCACCAACATTAACTGGGGACTTGTGAGAAATGCAGAATCTCAGGTCCCACCCTGATCCACTGAATCCGAATTTGCATTTTGAAACATCCTCAAGGGATTCTAGTACACGTTAAAGTTTGAAAAGTACTGGCCTCAATATGGTTAATTACCTGAATTGCTTTGGTCAACTCCATGAAACTTTAAGTCCACTTGATTTTCTCTTTTATAGTCATACAAATCCTTAATTAAGGAGCCATTATGAGTTTGAATATATGAGGCACTACTCTCAGAAATGAATAACCACATAAATTTGGGGCTTATTGTCCTGCTTCTACAAATGTAAGTTTCTGTAGTCTTTTGGATCCTCCTGTCATTTAGATAAATTCAACATGTGGTTTATTTAATCTTATTATGAAAGTACTTTATTTTCAGTATGGAAAATATAGGAAACACAGAATAGTAGGAAACAATATATAATATAAATTATATAGTAAACATATAAAAATACACACACACACACACATATATATATAATCCCACTACCCAAAGACATTTTAATGTAAGTCATCTGTTATTGATGTTTTGAGAAAGTTGTATCATATATGTCTGATAGTCTTTTTTAAATGTAACGTTGTACCACAAGTATTTTTTCCGTATCATTGTACACTCTTTCAAAGAAGTTGTAGTGATTATATCATAGTCCATTCAAGATGTACCATAAAATTCATAAACACTTCCATATTTTTTACACTGAAATTATTTCTAATTTCTCTAAAGAAATGACTGTGTCATATAAATATAATCAGCATTTCTTCCATGTTTCAGATTATTTTTTTAGAATAAACTCCTGCAGATAAAATTTCAGGGTGAACAAAGAATGAATATTTCACATATCCTGATATAGATTTACCAAGTATTTTATTTGGTTCATTTTCTCTCCTATTCTGCTCAGAAGCCATTTTAAATCTTTACCATTCACCTCCAGCTTTCATCCATAACCTCTGCCATCTTTACACACAGGAAATGGAACTGCATTTAATTTTCCAGGAAAAGCATTTTCTCATCAAGCATAAAATCTCTAGAACTCCCACTCTCCATATCTGTATCCTCAACTATTCATATGTCTCTCCCTGTAGATTCAAAAGATGAACTACCTGCTCCTGTTCAAGATGTAGACTCTTGATGCCATTACTTGATGTTGCTTCTGGATCTATCCATCACTACTTTTTCTCCCTATTTTCAAAATCATGAACAAATGAGCCATTCAGTCCTCCAAAATCCAGCGTGCCTCTTTAGTCAGCATCATGACTTTCCTTTCTTTCACAGTCAAATATCACACACAAAAAAGAAAAAAAAAGCTGCCCTAATTTTTTCCACTTCTTTTCTTTCCCATTTATTCCTCATTCTGCTTAAAATCAAACTGTTGCCCCAGAACCATCCTGAAAGTAATCACATGATGGTTCCATGGATATTCTAAGTGCCAAATTCAATGATTTTATTGTCCCTCTCCCATCTTTTTTGAGTATCTTATTTCCACTTATCACTGTGATTCATTCCAACATTACGTACTTTGGATGCCTTTGACAGAGCATTGACCACTTCTTTCGTTGTGCCTTCACTGACCCTGAACTCTGCTTTTAGTACAAGATCCTTTACTCTATGGTGTAAATTTACCTTTCTCCTTAGGCTGGAGGATCCTTGAGGACTATGACTGTTATTCCTCAGTTTCCCCACTACTTCCCCAAGTCCCTGCCACAATGCCCGTGCTTGACAAATGTTGAATTGAATAGGCTCATCTTAAGTGATCTGTGGGCACTTAGCCCTTTGACCACTTGACCTTTCTTTGGTTTTTGGGATACTCTCAGTCATCGTGTTTTGTTACTACACAGAGCGTTTCCTTTCTATCATTTCTCTAGTGCTCCCTACTAGCTACAAAGTGGATGCAGAATCATGAATAGTTAATGAGGAGTGATGTTTAGGAAAAAGAGAGAATTGAATAGGCATTATAACTATTTCAATAAGCACTAGCTAGATTACATTATAACGCAGCTCGCTGAAAAATTATAGTGGCTTACAACAATTTATTTCTAAATATCCAGCATGGGTGAGCTTCAGTTTTACTCCATATCGTCTTCACTCTTGGAGCCAGGCTGAGAAAGCAGCCTCTGGCTGGAACATTGCTCTCATGACAGAGAATAAGAGGACTTGGCACACGATGTGCTGGCTCTAAGGTTTCTGCTCATGAGTAACACGTTACATGGGCCAAAGTAAGTCTTATGTTCAAGCCTGACGCCAGAGAGGACCAGCCAAATATTTTTGAAAAATAAAACATACTACAATGGTTAGCTCAGTACTTTGCCTACAATACAAATTACTGAAATGATTAAACAATTCCGAGAGGAGGAGTTTAAGAATACTACACTGTAGACTCTAGAATCATGGTACATAAATCACTATTAGGAGGCAATCAGCCTCAAAAACAGGTGGATTTCTATGGTCTCAAAATGAAAACAAATCACCACATATTATTTTCTATATTTGAAACATATAACTTCCAAATGTTTGAAGAAGTTTGAATATAGTTTGTAATTATCATTCATTTGATTAACTCTCAAGTCCATGTTCATATCCATTTGATTACATTGTGATGAGAGTAATGGTGAATATTTACTGAACAAGAGGAGTGTTCCAAGTCCTGCGCTAGAAGTTTTCCATTTACTTTATCATTTTATCTGACTTACGCTACTATTGCCATACCTTTTGTTACATTTAACTTCAGCACTTTTTTCATATAAATGAAATTTGTTTGGGTTCTGCTTGTTACGTATGCTTTTGTTTAAAAAAAGCATGAAGTAACTATAGCAGAGAGTGGCTTTTTATTGATTTTTTCCCCCAACTTTATAAGATGCAATTGACAAACAAAACTATAATATATTTAGAGTGTACAAGGACATGATTTGAAATAGGTATACATTGTGGAAGGATTCTCACCATCAGATTCATTAAAACATCCATCACCTCACATATTTACCTTGTTTTTTTTGGTAAGAACAGAAGTTCTACTCTCTCAGCAAATTTCAGTTATACAATACAGTATTATCAATTACAGGCTCCTTGTTATACATTAGATCCTCAGACTTTACTCATCTTATAACTGAAAGCTTCTACTTTTTTAGTGACTTCTTCCTATTTCCCCTATACCCAACCCCTGGCAGCCATCACTCTGTTCTCTTCCTATGAGTTGAACTTTTTTTTTTAATTCCACATATAAGTGATTTCATACAGTATTTGTCTTTCTCTGTCTGGTTTATTTCATTTAGCATAATGCCCACAAGGTCCATGCATGTCATCACAAATGGAAGGATTTCCTTATTTTTGTGGCTGAATAGTATTCCGTTGTACATATATACTACATTTTCTTTATCCATTCATTCATCAATGGACATTCAGGTTGTTTCTATACCTTGGCTATTGTGGATAATGCTGCAATGAGCATGAAGGTACAGATATCTTTTCAAAATAGAGATTTTGTTTCCTTTGGATATATACCCAGAAGTGGGATTGCTGGATCATATGATATTTCTATTTTAAGTTTCTTGAGGAACCTCCATACTGCTTTCCATAGTGGCTGCACCAGTTTACATTCTCATCAACAGTGTAGAAGTATTCCTTTTTTGCTACATCCTTACCAGTATTTATCTCTTATTTTTTTCATAATAGACATCCTAACAAGTATGTGGTAATATCTATTTATGATTTCGATTTGTATTTCCCTGATGGTTAGTGACGTTGAGCATTTTTTCATGGGCCTATTGGTCACTGTATGTCTTCTTTGGAAAAATGTCAGGTCATATGCCCATTTTTTAATTGTGTTATTTCGGATTTTTTTGTTATTGAGTTGTATGAATTCCTTGTATACTTTGGATATTAACCTCTTATTGAATACGTGGTTTACAAATATTTTCTGCCATTTCATAAGTTGCCTTTTCATTTTATTGGTGGTTTCCTTTACTGTGCAGAGCTTTTTAGTTTGATATAGGCCCACATGTTTAGTTTTGCTACTGTTGGCTTTGTTTTTAGTGTGAAATAAAAAAAAAAACCTTTGCAAGACGAGTCTCGGAGAGATCATTCTTATGTTTTCTTCCAGGAGTTTTGTGTCTTCAGGTCTTATGTTCAAGTCTTTAATCCATTTTGAACTGATTTTTGTGTACGGTGTAAGATAGGGGTCCAGTTTCATTCTTTTGCATGTGGATATCCAGTTTTCCAAAGACCATTTATTGAACAGGGAGTGACTTTTAAAATTTAGACATTATTTGCCATAAGATTCTTGGTAGTAAAAAGTTAGTATCCCTATCTCGGTTCCTGGGACAAAGAGACATATATCATGAATTGAACTATTCCACTACATTTCCAAATAGCCATCTCTTTCTTAAAAATTAACAATTGCTTGTTATACAACAGTATTATTTTTAAAAGCACTATGGTTAATTTTTCATGGTGACTATATAATCCTTCTCCTCATATGTGGACTATTGTTTGACGCCTGTGCAAAATATAGGTAAAGCTGATGTGTTTATGAAACTATCTTACTTCAATGTAATTTCATTTCATAGATGACGAAATTAAGTTATGTATATTATGTATGTGCATTTCTAAATACACAAGAATTTTTCTTAAGAGATGGCATCATTTTAATAATTTTGTTCCAAAAAATTTCACATGCTTTAAAAGGACACACAATTCATTAAAATGTACACATTATTAAAATAGACCTTTTGTTCTATTTTTGAGTTATTTAACCCTTTGTAATTTCTCATTTTACTTGATTCTTCTCATTATCTCTGAGATAGTTCTCCGATTTGCTAAAAGAGTTAAGAAATTCTTGTAACTTTATGACTTTTAAATATTTAATGAGAGCTTTAAAATGTAATACTCTCTATATTAAGAAGGATGTTTGCAGCTTTGAAAAATAGTTTACAAATTGGCCTTCTTCCTTTAATAGTAGGTTTTATATTTGAATCATTAATGTACCCATTTGAAGATAATTTATTCCGGAAGGCTTTTAGATGTTAGTTTCAGTTCTGTTCAACTATAAATATTTTGGTTAAGTGGAGATTTATATAACTCTCTTTCCCTGGTAGGACAAACATGCTCTACGTGTGCTACAAAGAGGCAGCCTAACTTGGGACTGAGACACATGAACTGGAGAGTTACCATTTACAAGCTGTCTCACCTTGGACAGGTGTCTTTAACTTTTTAAGCCTCAGTTACATCATTTGTAAAATACAGATGACAATAACCATATGGCTACATGAAGATTCCATGAGACAAATCTACAAAGCACCTAGTCAGATCTGCACATAGAATAGTCTCAACATAGGTCAGATGTCTTTATATATATATATATGGAATCTATTTTAAATATTGAAGAAAACAAATTTAAAGAAAATTTAATTAGGTGATACCCATACAAGAATGTAAGCACAATTCTATTCTACTGGTAAAGGCTCTTTGGAGGGGCTGATACATTGACTTGTGACTGGGACATTCAAGAGGGTAGTTTAGCTTTCCACACAAGTGTGGCCAGGGGCTAGAAAATGTTAATGATCTTGCCTCTCTTTCTATCTTTCAGCACTGATTGCTTCCCTGTTGACTTTACTCTTCTACAAACTTACTCCACCTGGTGATGAAATGGCACCATCAAGTCCAAAGATACATGCTTCTTATTACTTGCTAATTCAGCTACTTCCCTCTCTCTTCTAGGATATATATGTGTTTCTACATGTATGTATGTGTGTGCACACATATATAAATATAAATAAACAAACACGTGTGCGATAAATTAGCTGGCTTTGCCTGAGTCTTTTGTTCACAGCGTGGATGAATCCCTGATAGGGTTAAAGTGGTTTGTGTGCCACAGTGGTCAGCCCTGTGTCACAGAGCCACCCCTACATCCAGCCATTATGACTGACAGTAACACCAATGCCATGTGTGTAGGGACTGGGAAGGTTAAGAATGGCGTATACTCCCTAAAATACTCCATTTACAATGGTATTTATAAATCACTAGGCACATCTCTTTTTAAGAACTTGTTACCAGAATTTTTCTCACTGTGACTATTATTTTCTAATTCCAAGACAGTCATTTTCACACTTACGGCTCTACATGTCAACTGAGGTAGACAGTAAAAAGGCAAATTTTGATTCCCGTATGAAATGCATAGAAAGATGTATTAGTGTAATGTAAAATCAGATTTCAATGTCTGTGGAAAATATGTACTTTGCAAATGACCTGCTTAAACTGTGTGCAGAAGGTGAAATTAAGACCTTCTTAATTTGACCTTCTAATGTGGCCTAAAGTCCCGTAGTTCACAACATCACTCCATTTCCTTTGTTTCATGTGAAGTTTTGACAGGATAAAGAGGAGCACAGCTAATTTTCCTGATGAAAGCAGAATCAGAATTTATTATTATGTATCCACTGTGTGTGGGGTATCTATTCAGGTTGGTTCTTCAAGATTTGACAAAGTCGAGCTGTAATTGCCCTTGAATGTGGTGCTATCCTTGAAAGAAAAAAGAGAATTTGTCAACCTTAAACTGAGGGTGATATTAAAATGAAAACAAAGCAGCAAGGAACGGCCAGTGCTGTCTACAATACTGAAAGACTCATAGTCTTTAAAGTTGCAGAAAATTAATCTTCTCATGTCTCTAATTTTCATTGTAGATTTTCACCATCTTTACCAAAAAGGGCATGAGTTTTTGCATAGGTGGTGGGATGTATGCAGGTGATGCTTATTTAATTTGGGTTATTAGGTTAAACCATTTTGAGGATCTTTGGATTAAGTAAAAAGAGATAATCAGCTATGCGAACATCTAAAGAAGAGGTTTCTAGGTAAAGAATTGTATGGTAAAGTTTACGAGGACGAAACACTCTCAATACATTTGAGAACCATAAAGAAGGCAGTATAACAGGAATTAGTTGATGAAGGAGAAAAGGGAACAAGATAAGGTCCAGGAGGTAAGAAACTGGAAGATCATGTAGACTTTTATAGGCCAAGGGACAAATTTCTCATAAGATACATGAGAAAACGAAGATTTTAAATTGAGAAGAATCATACACTTAATTACATTTCTGAAAGTTTCCCATATCTGCTGTGTGGCAAACTGACTGGGGAGGGACACTTAGTGATAGAGAGGTGAGGTGACTTGAGTGAATAGTGAGGGTGGAGAAAATACGATGAGCTGGGCTGTTTTTTGAATGTAAAGCCACCTTGCTGTTGGACAGGCTGTGAGCAATGAAGAAGTATGAGGAATGAGGAAATAAAGGTGGCATTTTTGCATGTGTGTTACTCATCAGAGGGTGGCATGACATACTTGGAGAGAGGTTGGAGGACAGTAAATGACTTTGATTAAGTTTGAGATGCCTAGCATAGCTAAAGTTGAAATATCAAGTATTGAGGGGACATTTGGGATAAAATCTATCTATACAGTGAATTAGATGGCATTGAACTCCATGAGAATAGATTGTATTACCTCAGAATAGAGGCAAGTAAAGAAGAGAAGCCAGTCCAGGACCAAGCTTTCAAGTATTTAGAGGTTAAGCAAAGAAGAGGGAGCTAATTATGTGGACTGAGCAGGAGAAACATTTTAGGGAGGAGAAAAATGAGAAAAGAGTTGTCTTCGGAGAGCCAAGAATGGGAAATTTCCAATGTGATGGGAGAAATAAACCATCAGATTATATAAAGATAATTAGTACCCTTGAGAAGCGCACTCAGGGAGGAAAAAATGTGGAGAAAAAGTCTAGAGACAATTATTTTGAGAACATTTTCTCTGAAGAGAACAGGTAAATTGCTGGTAGCTATAGGGGTCAAAGGAACATTTTGTTGAAGTAGAGGGCAAGCTTCAAAGGAGAAGAGAGTTGATAATATAAAAAGAGGGATATGTGAGAAATGAAGCCCTTAGGAGATGAGAAGAGATGGAATTTCAAACAAAAGGGGATATGTTGAAATTACTGGAGGACATATACATCCCTGAATTGATTGCTGTACTAATGAGGAAACTACATGTTGTAGGTCACTTTTTCATGACGCAAAAGTAACCAATTTATATTGATTTTTCCTACTACAGAAAAGTCTTCTCATAGGAACTTTAAGAAGTGTTTGTGTCTCTGCTTACTTGTTCTCATTTTTTAAATATTAACTTCTTAAATCAAACTACTCATTTAAATTTACAGAATTTATAGTATATAATAGGATAGCTTTATAGCTGTAAGCTTTATAAGGAAAAGCAAAAAGACATAATTTTCTTTTCTTATGAAAAAATTATAAGAAAGTTGTGTGATCCATACTGATGTATTTTACTTACTGTGCACTGCAAACTTGTCTATTAAACGTGATCTACAAAATATTAGCAATCTCTGTTCCCTGTGATACTGTTTTCTATTCAAGCTGTTTAGAATTAACAACTCTTTCACTTTACAAATTTGTTTAACACATCACAGTATGCCTTAAAATGCATATTTATGCCCTTACCACCAACAATTATGATTGGTTTCATTTTTAAAGGGATACTCAGTATTGCATTTAATTAGCGTTTTCTTATTTGAGCTATTTTTGTTGTTATAAAATTAATACAAGGAAATTATTTTTAAAATTGAAAACAATAAAACTGCACATACAATGAAAAGTACCTCTTTTTGTCACTGCGAAACCGGCTAAGGATAACTTTCATCAATCACTTCACATATATTCTTCAGAAGTTTTCTATAAGTACGTGGCAATATTTCTTTTATAGTGCTAAGAAGTGCCTTGCACTGAAATTCCCTGCCTGACCTCCTGCATACATCAGAGCTCTTTCCCTATACCTGCCATGCTCAGCCTAGATATCTAGACACAGTTCTTCACTGTTTTTGAGGAATGGACTACCAAGACACCGCAGGATACAAGGACAGCAAATTCTCACCAGCTAGAGTTAGAAAACCACTGGTTACTAGTATATTGGATTTTCTTGACCCCTCGTCTAAATGAAAGAATTCACAAGGCTGGAGAGACTGAGAAAGGAGGATTCTAGACAGAATAAGATTGGGAAACTACGAGAAAAACACCATCCATCACCAGCATTGCCTTCACATTGCCTATCAATCACCCAGGAGAGTTTGTACCCAAAGACTATGTACTGCCTCTCAGCTAATGATAATAATCATCAGCTCATCCATGGAGTAGGGCCTGTATGACTGAGGGGGAGTGGGTGAGTGACACAGAAGAGAACAAAGGCACCACATGGCTTAGCTCTTGGGTTCCACTCTCACTTGATTTCCTCTCACTCTTTCCCTAGCTCCATCTGCCATGGCCACATTGGCCATCTTGTGCTTATGCAAACATCTCTTGCACTTCTAGCATTTGCCGCTCTTTCAGTTTGGATTTCTTGCCTTGAATATCCACATATTCCACTACCTTATACATGTGGATTTCTCCTCATTAGTTTCTTTGACACCTTTCCTGATCATCTAATCCAAATAAAATATCACCCTGATCCATTCTCTATCCTATTATCTTGTCTTATTTTTCTCCATATTACTTAAGACTGTGATATACTTTTATTTGTTGATTTTCTGTATCCCTCCAATAGTATGTAAATGCATGAAGGCAGACACTTCAGTTTATTCTGTTGATTATTGTGTCCCTCATGTCTAGAATATGGCATATGGCAGGCACTAATTATATAACTGAATAGATACATTGTTTACATGTTGATAAAAATGATAACAGCTACTCATCAATTTGACCCAACAACCAAAAAAATTCCTTTCCTACATCATTCTTTAAGAAAAGTTTGATTCGATTGAACAACTGTAAGCATTCCTCCCAGAGAGTCCTCTGTCTTCTGTTGATTTCCACTTCCCCAGTTTGTCTTGTGCTGTTACCCAAACTAAAATTATTCCCTAAGTCTCTGTCTGTTATTCATCTACAACATAAGAAGGTTTTCCATTTGGTGCCCAATATGCTGTTCACTGCAACATTTTATTTTGTATTATATCAGTAAAATCTTTTTTCCCCGATCACAGAATACATTTAATAACACGCATATAGGATGTTATTCTGTTCACTAAATGTGTGTCAGATTCTGTACTAATTGCCTTACCTTTGTAACTTAGAAAAACAATCCCGACCCAACCCAGGCCCAGAAGCCAACTTTGGATGAGGGTTAATAAATGCTTATAGTAGTTCTTTTTATGTAAGTAAAGGAAATATTTAAAGTAAAAATTCCTACTTGATTTAAATGTAACCAATGCTGGTGTTTTTAGTAATAGCTGGTCTTATAGTTTGGTAATGAATTTTAATGGACTCATTTCTTAACCATTGGTAAGACTACAAGCATGATCTTGAATCCAGAGAGGGCAATTGACACAGCTTTGCATAAACATGTAAAACTCTATTTCCATTGCATTCAGGATACGTATTTATCTTAAGGTTATATCAATCTATAAAAAAACCAAAAAACAAATGTTTCTCTTCATATCTTTCGATCTAATGTCAATTGTTCTTGTTTTTACATACCATTGTTGATTTTAGTTGTGATTAGGAGACAGGAAATCACATGAGTGTTTTCAAGTTTCTTTTTTTTGCTCTCAGAAGCAACGAGGTTGCTGTTTGCTGGAGACATAACACAGTATCACAACACCACACATGAAATTGTATCTGTGAATAGTGGATATTACTTAGGTGTGTTTCAGCCTCAAGTGACAGAAAATCCAAATCCAAAAGAGAAATGGAGTTTATTCTTCACATTAATGAAAAGTCCAGAGAAAAATGTCTTCAGATATTGCTGGACAAATCTTTAAAAAATAGTTCTAGGATCCAGTTTCTCTTTCTAATTCTCAACTCTCCTTAGATTCATTCTTATTTCAGGGTTCAAGATGGCTACAGTAACTTCAGATCTTATTCCTTCCACTTGACTAAACATTAGATAGATTTTTTTCTTGACCATAGAGGCCCCTGATCTCCCTTTCCTGAGAGCATTTACTTTAGAAAACTTGCAATTATAAATTCTTTCTCTGCCTTTTGAGATGAAATCTTCTGCCAGACTCTTGCCAGTTTTACAACCCAAGAATGTCTTTCTCAAAGCCCTGTGAGCCATCCCTTTGAAATGTAGTCATTAAGAAAGATAGCATCCTTACCTCCGAGTCTTTCTTTGAGGGTAGGAGTCTAACTTCCATAAGCACCCATCAGCACAGATGGCCGAATTCACATTGACCGACATCCCACCCCGCGATGTCTTCTAGTACTTTAAGTGTTAACTCATGACAGCTCTTAAAGATTCTCCCATCTCCTGTTAAAATGGAGTTGAATTTTGAGGTCACTCTCTCTTAACCTATCTAGTATAATTTTTCTTTGACAAGAGAGAAAGTAGATTGTATGTATGCTAAAGACTAAGAGAAAAAGCAAAATGAATTTTCTTAATATTTTACTTAAAATGTTCTTAATATCTCAACTTTGTTAAAAAGAAAAAAAAAAAAACAGGGGTCTACCACTGGTGAAGCAGTTAAGTTCCCACGTTCCCGCTTCGGCGTTTGGCAAGCCATGCTGTGGTAGGCATCCCATGTATAAAAGTAGAGGCAGATGGGCATGGATGTTAGCTCAGAGCCAGTCTTCCTCAGCAAAAAGAGGAGGATTGGCAGCAGGTGTTAGCTCATGGCTAATCTTCCTCAGAAAAACCCAAACAAACAAAACAGGTCACACATTATGCTTCGAAAAAAGTGTTGGTACAGTGCTGGCTGCAAGGTGGTAGCAGGAGAGCAGGGTGGTCCAGGGACCTTATGATCAGCAGATTCTGCTTTCACTGTAAACTTGGAGAAGATCCAGATGACTCATTCGTTTGCCAACTAGCCTCCATTTTTTCATAAAGACAAGAAAGATGGAGAAAAGAGGTGAGGTGAGATTTTGATGGGGTTCAGGACATGCTACTCCAAAATATGACACCTTGGCATATCGATTATCTTAAGCTGAAGGAATTTGCAAAACTGGCAGAAGCACATGGTCACTCTGACCTCCTTCCCTTTCTTGTCCTTCTTCCCTGAAATAAGTCAAAAATCCTCATGTGAGAGCTGCTTCCCTATACGGAGAGCAAAGGTGCATCCTTATCTTCAAAGACAAAGAGACACTTAAAAGAAACCCAAACAGGCCTTGCTAAGTTTCCCCCAGTATATTACAATTACCTCATACTCCTTAACCTGTGATATTCCTCCACCTCTCTCTACTCTTCATTAAACCTAGCATATGGGGCTGGCCTGGTGGCACAGCGGTTATGTTCCCACGTTCTGCATCAGCGACCTGGGGTTCGCGGGTTGGGATCCTGGATGCAAACATGGCACCACTTGGCAAGCCATGCTGTGGTAGGTGTCCCACATATAAAGTAGAGGAAGATGGGCATGGATGTTAGCTCAGGGCCAGTCTTCCTCAGCAAAAAGAGGAAGATTGGCAGCAGTTAGCTCAGAGCTAATCTTCCTAAAAAAAAAAAAAAACCTAGCATAAAAATGCATAAGTTTAACTGTTTCTTTGGGTCTTCATTTCCTTATGAAGGCCCTTGTCTCACATAAAACTTATGTTAAATAAATTTGTATGCTTTTCTCTTGTTAATTTGTCTTTATCAATTCACTTTTCAGACCCAGCCAGGGACCCCAAGAGGGCTGAGGAACCTTTTTCTTCCTCTGCAGTGTCATATGCCCCTTTATCTTCCCATGGTCTTTCAAAGCTACTGTAGGGGAGGAGGACATTTCCTCTCCCTAAATGGGGGTTCGTCTGGCTGGAGAACGAATTAAATTCACATGAGACAGAATAGCAAGAGAAAATTAAACAAAGCTTTATGAGCAACCATGGGCCGAGGCCTTTCTTCCCAAAGGAAGAAAGGGCACCGAAGAAGTGGGGTGCATATAGTGGTTATATACCCCCAAACAGGGTGTTTCACATGTGATTGAAATGTCCCTCCCACAATAGTCACAAGATTGCCCTGTCAGCACAGTGCTTGATGGACACAGCAGGTAGTGGTCTGCTATCTCGGTGGGCGCAGCAGGAGGCAAGTGGATTGTCTGGAGCTGGGTGGTCACAGGTGAGCGCAGCAGCAGTCAGTTCCTAGCCTAAGGAAAGATGCTTAATCCTTAAGAAGTGCCAATGTTGGGAGGGGGAGGGAAGTCAGTTACAGGAGGTTACCAGACTAGCACAATAAAATGCAAATTTAAGTCCTTGCCTTTGGTGTTGATTAAGAGTTTTTAGAGAGAAGGTCATCTCCTTTCTTCTTCCTGGTACAGAGAGGGAGGCACCTTTTACAGATAGAGATTTACCTTACAGATGTAAATGTGTCCTAACAAAGGGCAAGTTCCATTCCTCAGAGCCTCCTTCCCTGTCCCAGTTTATCAAAAGCAATCAGCCTCAAATAATCCTGATGCCAAAGAGATATATCTTGGGGTGGCCAATTCCAGGTCCCCACACTACCAATGCTGCTCTGAAGTAGGGATAGACATTCAAGGGTGTGAATTGGAAGGAGGTAAATGATCCAAAAACGTTGTATGCAAGCTTCTTGTTAGCATGATCTTTTGTGAGTAAGCTGGAGTTACAAAATGGGGTTGGCTATACTTTTCTTATAATTCAACTCCAATTATTTGTAATGAAATAGAATTTGTGGTCTAAGCATAAAAATAACAAAATAACAAGAACTCAGAAAAATAATCTGTTAGAAATATACATTTTTCAATGTACTTAAAGCCTTTCATAACACAATATAATTTTCCAAGTGTCTAATAATAGATTTCACCTACACCATGTTAAATTAGTAATATTATTTTCAATTAGTACTATAAAAAAATTGAAAGATTGACTGTACCTCCTGAGAATTTTCTGATTCTGTTTTGGTTGCAGGAACACCTGTTACTACATCTGATATCCAGATCCTGTGTATTTAAGAAACACAGAACAGTTCACCTTAATCTATGATTGTTCTCTCAAAGAAATCTCACCCAGATGCATGTGATGGGAAAGTGAAAAATTGCATTTAGGAGTTTCGCATGTGAAATCTTGCTATGACAACGTTAATCTGCCCTCGTATTTATTTAATTCTAAAAATAATTGTGTAATGAATAGAGGTCAAGATATTTTTTGCTACCAATTAAGTGACCAGGCATGAGGAATGTAAACAACCTGCATCATAGTGGAACATGCCTTCCTGGGGATGACTTCTTTAATAAACAAGAGTCATTGTCACAATCTGTCTGCATACAGCTTCTGTTAGAGTTTTTAGCTAAGTAAACTCTTCATCATTAAAGTGATATTATGATGATATAGATTGCAAATTCCTTTAACTTATGATATAGTTTCTCCATGTAGGATTTCCTAGTTGTTGTGTTTCTTCCCCTGCCTATAATAGGTTGTTTTATGTTTTTTCATTCTATGTAAGTAGAACTGGTAAAAAATGAAAAACAACCTCATTATCAATAATTCATGCTTAATCATGTTGCATTGGCATTTGATGACAGCATTGTGCTGTTTATTCTTTTAGACTTACTTTCCTGTAATGCAACCATTTGAATATGAGACTTAGGATTATTAGGCAAGAATCAACAGAGCATACCCAGATGTACAGTGATTTATTCCAATGATACTGTTAGGATTGTAAAGCTTTCAAAGACAATCACTAAAATTCTCAATCCAGTGTGAAAAAATAGCTTGCCTGAAAGGAAAAGCATTTTCAGAGGAACAAAACCATTTAATGTATTTTCCAGGTAATTATTTTTTGTTGAATTACAATTGCAATGTTGATGATTCTTTTCACTAGTGTGCTGTTGATAAAAGGTGGTGTGCTGAGGTGCAGAGAAAGGCTTAATTTTGACTAATCCCTTTCTTCTCTCTTTGCAGATTTGACCACAGCAGACAAATTTTATACCCATATTTTAGGGCTATTTGGGGAATTGAATTGTATGTTACTGGCCACAATAGTGGCCAATACATTTCCAAGTTTTCTGTTGTAATGTCTCCCATAGTTCCTTGATTACTTATTCCTTATTCACGTGGCTCTTTGGAACACAAACAGTAGCTTTGCTGTAGGTTATGCTAGCTAAATCAGTGAATGAGGGGACTATTCAAATAGCAACTGGTATATACAATCGAAGCTTTTCTCTTTTTTTCCCCTTCCTTCCTTCTTTTTCTTTCTTTTGGATTTTCTTCTATTCATTGATTCATTTTACTGCTTATACTATGGCCGCATCTTCACTTAGAATATGAGATTTGAAGTGAATAATACTTCTCTTTTCTTTTTCATTAAATCTTTCTGACTGATAGCTTTTGTCATCATAGTAATATTCCTCTCACATTATTTTTAGAAAGTCCTTTAGCATATATTACCTCATTTCACAACTCCACTGATATAGTTGGTTGAGATATTACTCTTTCACAGATGAAAGTTATGACACAAAATGGAATCTCAAAAAAAATGTCACTTTAGCCTTTTGTTGTGGTGAAAGAAAAATGTGCATAGTAACACTGCTGGCCCCTACTGGCCTTCACTGGTTTTCCGCAAGGGAGCACATGTTAGGTTCCTGACAGGTGGGCTGAGTTAGAATGCTGAGCATGTGTGGCTCAGCTTTGTACTTTCTCTGCTTTGGAGAGGTACCCTTCAGGAAGCACACACTCCATGTCTTAAGTTTTACAAGGCATTCTGTCAGATTGAGAGATCAGTCAATGTCCAGCTATGACTGGGATTGTATAAATAACTATTCCTAATTCTGAGGTAAGAATTAGTAACCTTTAACCTAGTGGTTACCAGTAACAAAGATGACATAGTTATCTCCATCTGTCTTCTCCTAGTTTGTATCTTCTTTGATTCAGGACTCAAGTGAAGAAACGTATGACTTTCTATCTTGAGGCTTTCATGTCTCAATGATATTTTTGAGGTAACCACAAAATAGTATATGTGCTTCTTAGGGTTTTTTTTGATCAAGTTTCAGACTTGAGACAGAGTCCTAGGGAGGGGTTGTAGGAATATTAAAGGGAAGATTATTCATTGAAACTTATTTAAAATATTGATGATAAAAAGAGCCTATTTTTTGACCCAAATAATATAGTATACTATAAATGAGGGTTGTGAATATTTTGCCATTTAAATGCCATTGATTGGCATACAGAATAGTAGCTACATTAGAAGTTGCATCAAGGGAGGAGCAAGCATCTGAGCAGTAAGACATCGGAGGCTATGTAAGGCAATATCCTAGGACAAGGCTACCAGTAGGGCATGTAAGACCTTTGGAAAATATTATCTGTGGGGCCAGCCCTGGTGGTCTGATGGTTAAGTTCAGTGCACTCTGCTTTGACGACCCGGGTTCAGTTCCGGGTGCAGACCTGCATTACTGTTAGCTGCCATGCTGTGCTGGTGACCCAAATACTAAAGAATACAGGAAGATTGGCAAGGATGTTAGCTCATGGCAAAACTTCCTCAACAACAAGAAAAAATAAAAATAAAAAATAATTCATAGGTCCATGTGAGACAGTGATTTGTTTATGAAGATTTAGAATAATGGATAGACAAGAGGCATTTATTTTAGTACAATCAATGAACATGCCCCAGCATTGGCTCTTCCTGTTCTTGGTTCTTGAACCCAGGAACCAACTATTCCTGTTCTTTATTGTCAATTTTTCCTTTCCTGGCTAATTTCATATCTCCCACCACCAGAAATGACAGCAACACCATCACAGGTCCATGGTTCTTGGAACTAGCTTGTATTGAAACAAAATAGATCTTCTTATCTCTTCACTTTATCTATTGCTGGTTAATCATCACTCACTTGATGATGCATCTTGCATTACACCATGATGACTATGATGCAGTGACTCTCTCAAAGATTGTGCATGTGCTTTATTGGTGAAGATGACAAATGCAAGTCTTACCTGGAGTATGAAGGAAAATGTAAAAAAAAATTTGTTTCCTAGTCATGTGAGATTAACCATTCAGAATTTCTTGCCACAAACTTACAACAACACATCTTTCAATCAGGCCATCTCTTGAACTCTTTAGGCCATAAACAATGCATTCTAGAATGTGATCTTTTTTGATATTGACTGCACCTCCGCTTTCCGCACAATATTCCCATTTGTTCAAGGAATAGCCTTCCCTCATCTGGCAATTCTTAAGACTAACCTGGTAGAGTATAGAATCTCCACATGGGTCTGAATCAAGAGAGAACATCAATCATAAGTGTCCATTGGCATTCAAGAGTAAAGATCTTAAAAGCTGTAAGAGGAGATAGGCATGACTCCTTCCAGGGGACTGCTTGACATATGACCTAGAGCCTGCAAAGGTGGTAAGGTGACTGTCCTTGGTGCTGGTGGTTGGGGACCATACGATAAAAGATTTAGTCAGAACCCTTTGTATTTTAAACACTGTAGACTGGAGGTAGCACCAAGGTCAGAACATAGAAGGGCAAGGGCAAGAGCCTTAAGTCCTATGTGACTGATGGTCTGTAGCTTAGAGGCCTGCTTTTGTCCTGCGTCTAAAATGAGGGAAAATAACCCAAATTCAAAGTATCACCACCATTCTGGTAGTCCAATTTCAAGGACCTTGTGAAAGAAAGAACACACTGGATAGTGAGAGAGATCTACTTTTCAGGCCATGCTGCTGGAAACAGGATTCCACTGGGGTGATTTTTAGAGCTTGTTGGGTATCTGGTCAACCTCCTGTAGGTGTGGTGGGGACCAGGGGAGGAGGATATTTGAAAGTACCCTAAAGTAAAGAAATAGGACTGATATCCATTTATAGATGGGACTGCTGTCTCTGGCGTATTCCAAGTCTCGGAGATGCACATTCTTCAAAGAAAGCACCACAAAGCAGCAAGGAGAAAGGGAGGGACTCAGGGTCTACTGGTCTAGGTTGGTTTTGGAAGAACGCTGATTCAGTTTTGAATCCTATATCTATGGCTTATGAAATGTGAGAATTTAACCAGTTAGTTAATGTTTCAAAGTCAAATTTTCTTCATCTTTATGACAGAGATAATTGCTACCTGGAAGATTTGCCACAAGGAAGAAATGAGAAAATGTCTTAAGTGGGTTTATAGTATAGTATAGCCTCATTAAATAATAGCATAGGATTCAGCCCACCTCAGATAAAAAATAATGCTGAAACAAAATCATATTACTTTGGTGGACTCCAAAGTAAGATTTTGGGAACCTTCAAGGCAGGGGTAAGAAAGAAGCATATCATGTGGTAGATTGGATGACCTCATTCAGGGCTGGACGTGAAAAGGTCAATTGGATATATGGAATTTTGCTCATATGTTGGAGGCCAACAGATGCTATAGTGTGAGAAAACACAAAGTGCAAAGTTACAAGATTGCAGTGATTATAATAATCTTTAAGCAACTATATTGTGCTACCTGAGAGGCTAATTGTTACCAGTCATACAAGGAGTGGATACAGTCATTATCCATAAGACTTTATCTGTTATACATCTTTCTTTTGTGTGTGTGCATGTGTCTATATACACGTGTATGTATATGTATATATATGTGGAAGAGTACAAGCATATATACACACAAACACAAATAACTACATGGAGATAACATTGTAGACAGTGTTGTTTTTGAGTAACAAAAGTGCCATTTCCTTGGTCTTATTTCTCATTGCCTTAGAAGTAAGATAGTCTACAATGAAATGTCGTCAGAATATGCTGGATGAATGTGCCCCTATTGTGTCTGTAAAGTATAATATAGGGAAAAACTCTTGGCAAACGTGTAGCTCATTAGTTCATGCAGCTAAGTGACTATTTTATTCATTAACTACTTCATCTTGTATTGTTTTGTTTTTAAAGTTTCATTTAGAATTGGCCTGAAAATATATGAAAATTTATTAGCTCAGATTCTTAGCTATCCTGGATATCTTATTCCAGGACATCTCTGCAGACTGAATTACTAAGTCTGCTTAAAAAGGTGTATAACACAACACTATATACTTTCCTTTTAGAAAATGTAATTCATTATGTCTGAAAAGTTTGGAAAGATGCCTGGTTCTCTAGTATAAACAAGTGCATAAAAAGACTACAGGGACAAAAACTGAAACATACTACATTTTTTGGGTCACCTTCCATAAGTATGTGTACCCTCTTGTAATGCATGATTTGCTCATCTTTTCAGGATTATAGCCAATGGACACAGAGGCTACAGTTTTCATATAATTTAATTATATTATGAGTATCCTTCAGTGTCAATGATGTACATCTTCATATGTCCCTAGAAATTGCCAATTGCTCATGATTTAATCTATAATTCTGACTTTTTAAAGTCCAGTCTACCTCGTTCTGTCCCTTGTTAGTTTAGTCAAGGGAATGTAATAACATCCAAATAGAAGAATGCTTGACTTTCGTTCTTTCAATCTATCATTCATTCACTCATTCACTCAATGACTGCATTTTAAGTGTCTACCATATATCACTGCGATAAGAAGCTTACAGTTCAGAGCAGCCATTCACATCAAAGGTATTGGAACATATTTAGGTTCAGGGAACAGTGAAAGAGAAAGTGCAAGAGTAGCTTGCATTGGCAAATGTTAAAAATGGGAATATGAAGTGGGAGAATGCCACCTCTCCAGTATGTGGATGAAATAATTGAGAATATCTTTTCAAATTCATGTAAACACTATGATTTGTTTTTAAAAAAACACTGTGACTTTTATATGTAAGCAAATTGAAGTTTGATAATGACGGTATATTTTTCACCTAATTTATTTGGTTTCATGGCTAGCTTTAAAATACTCAGACTATATTATCCATCCACTGAATATTATCTTGACCACTGCATTCTTACTTTCACATTCAATCTCAGCTTCATTGTCTAAGTGCCTTCTCTGTCCTCGTTATTTAACACCTACTACTAACATTTTTAAGCATCTCATTATTTAATATCTACTCATCTTTCATGTCAATGTAATTTCATAGAGGCCATGATTTTTATATAGGCTGTTAAAGGAGGTCTGGATTTGAAATCATGATTATTTTGGAGGTAGAAGTTTTAGATAGGTGCAGAAACAGATCCAGTATGAAGCATTTGTTGATTCATTCCGGCTACAGTAGAAAGGTCATATTACAAAAAAACAGAGAATACGGAGGAAAGGTGAGCTGATTCTCGCCATAAAAAATTTAAGATTGACCGCTTTTTAAGCATAATTCATTAGATACATGAAGAAAAGGACAATCAATTGGTATAACAACCCCAATTCTATATGTAAACTTTCTTCTATTCAAAATCTTTTATTTCCAAAGTCTTAATTTCAAAATATACTAAAATAAAAATATTACGATTTTAACATCTTTTCTCTTTGCCTTTGTTATTTATTGGTCTCCAAAATATTGTGTGCAGATTTTGGTTTTTTTCCCGCACTCAGTAATTGCTTTGAAAAACAACATGATATTCAGTGCCTTTACCTAATAAAGATAATGAGCAAAAGTAAAATGCAAAAGAGGACAGCTGATGCGACGGTGAATCATCCAAATGCTTGATTTTCTTGACTTAAACCTGCTGCTGCTGTAGAAGCAACTATTAGCACACTGACAGATGGTGCCAGAACCTATTGTTTCTTTCAGTCTTTCTCTCCCTCTCTGCTCTCTTCCCCCTCCCTTTTCCACCTCCCCATGTATGACAAAATCACTGATCTTGGAAGTGTTCATTTTCTTTGAGCGTTATGTTAATAACATCAAACTCATCACAGTTGGATATTTCCCTCTCTTGTAAACAGCCAAAAAGAGTAGATGTGGTCTTTGAAAACTGACTATTTCTCTTTTGTCCCAATAGGCAATGATTCTCTTTTCTCACCAGTAACTGGATTTTTGCATCCATTACAATAATTCAGAATAAATGTATATTTTTGTTTTCTTCACAATTGTTATACATTTTTTCTCTCTTTCTAGCACTTTAAGTAATGGAAAAGGAAAGTGGGTGCTTTCTATCCAATAAAAAATAAGGTTCCTTTCCCAGACAATTATTCCTTCTCCATCTAAATAATAATAATAATAATAACAACAACAACAACCCTAAAACTTGTATTTAAGAGCTTGGTAATTTCCACACATGTTGGCTCACGTATTCGATGTTCCTGTTGCCTCTGCCAGTGTTATACTCCACTGCCTTTATCTCTTTAGGTGGGAGAATGGTTATAAAAATATTTCACATCTCTCTACATAGTAACGCATTGTCAAAAATTTATTTTCCAAAAGTCTAAGGTTATATTCATCAATGCAACATCTATATGCAGGAGTATTCTGTTATCTATATGGTTATTAGTTTTCTGTCACTGCTGTAACAAACACCACATTTGGTGGCTTACTACAACACAAATTTACTATCTGAAAGCTTTGGAGGTCAGATATCCAATTTAAGTCTCAGAAGGCTAAAATACAGATGTTGGCAGGGCTGTGTTCCTTTTGGAGGCTCTAAGAGAGAGCCCGTTTTCTTGCTTTTCCAGTTTATAGAGCCAGCCTCTCTTCCTTGGCTCATGGTCCCTTTCCATCTTCAAAAGCGAGCAATGGCCATTTGAGTCCTTCTCACATTGCATTCTTCTGATACATACTCTTCTGTATCCCTCTGCCAAATATATAAGACTCCTGTCATTACATTTAAACCACCCAGATGATCCAGCATAGTCTCCTCATTTCAAGGTCTGCTGATTAATAACTTGAATTGTATCTGTAACAATAATTCCTGCTTGTTATATGACATAACATAGGTTCTGGGGATTAGGGCATAGAAATCTTTAGGGAATCATTATTCTGCTTGCCAATAAGAGTAAGGGAAGAAAACTTGTATCCACACATACACACAAATTAACTGTGCGAATATACAGACACTGTGTTAAAGGGTCTGAAATAGGAATTTCTGGATGGTATAGACTTTCTGAACCCAAAATCACAAACTCATTTACGTACGACAAGGCTTATCGTACCTTACAATTTCAAGCTTCTTAGTATTCTTTCTATACCCTGATCTTCACAATAATGCTATGAGTTGGCAGGGTGGATATTATTACCTTCTACTGACAAGGAGTCATTCATAAATTGTTAAATGTTTCATAAAAAGCCTTTCTACTACCAAATTGGGTCTCCAATTCTTAGGCAATAAAGGTAAATCTCCCTCTTAAGGCCCTCCACAGATATCTGTTGACTTGCTATTTAAGTTTATTCATCATCATTGTGTTCATTACACTTTAGCTAGATACAGACAACTTGCCTAGGGTGGCACTTACAAAGGCATGGCTATAAGAAGGCAAGAGTTTCCTCATGCATAGTCACTTTTTCCCCCACCGAGGGAAGAGCCTAACACGGTAATGTCCACACAGTTCACATATATTTAGGAATGCACCATTAGTTTCATAAAATTTTCCTAAAACATTCTAGGGGATATATTAATCTAGCTCTTTTATTTTGTATCTTTTACTTGAAAAGCCAGTTTTGTACCATTCCCCTGTGAGATTGGCCCAAATTCACACTCCAGGGCTTGATACCCCACTCTCGATTGTTCTCTCCCCCTCTTTTCCCACTCTTTTTCTACCCTTTCACATGGATATTTTGCTCAGGGCCTGCTCTGGGAAACTCAACTTATAATAACAACACTGCTTCATATTCCTTGGTCTTTTTGTGTTGTTTGCCATCTTGATGACATACATAGCTCTTTGTGACTTGGCATTTCATGGTCAAGGAATACTGTAACTCCCTATAGTCCTCCATACATGCCAAGTTTTCGGTCTATTTTTATTCTGTCCCCTGTTCCTGTGAGGCTTTGTTTATGGTTTTTGGACTAACACTATTGCATTGTTGAAGAGTGAACCTCATCCATTGGAAAGCATCCTTGCCAATTCTTAAACTTAAGCTGAAATCTTCCTTCCTTAGGTGTCCTTGGATGTCCTGCTGGGTGTCCCCATGGTAACTGTGCATACCACTGATTGTAGTGCAGTAAACTCCATTTTGCCTCCTAGAAGCAGCACAGCATAGTAATTAAGAGAATTGGATCTCAAGTCAGACTATTTTAAATTCCAGCTCAGCCACTTACTAGCAGTATAAATTGCATAGGATGCTTAATCTTTTTGTGTCATAAATTCTCATTTTTACGTGAGGATTAGAATGGTTTCTACCTAAGAGGTTACCGTGTGGATTAAATTAATTAATCTATGTATCATACTTAGAACATTAATAAACATGTAACATATGTTAGAATGTAATACATACAGTAGAGAGAAATAAAGAAGTGCAAAAGTATGAAGAGTGCTTAAGGAGATGAAGGGAGTGATCACAACTTAATTTAAGGGAGTTAGAGTAGGCTCCACTGAAAGATGTCTTTGAGAAAAGACTTAGGCAGTGAGGGAGTAAGCCAGGTTGTTATCTGGGGAAAGGCATTTTAGGCAGAGGGAATAGCTAGTGAAAATTCATCAGGTGAGAGCTTTCCGGACACATTCTGAAAGGAGCAAGAAAGTGAGTGTGGCTGGAGTGAATGAGGAGAGAAGTAGCCACGGATGAGGTCAGAAATGTAATGTTGTCGAGATCATGTTGCACCTTGTAGGTGGTTTTAGGGAATTTAGCTTCTCCTCTTGGAGAAAAGAGGAGCCAGTGGAAGGATCTGAGCAGAGGAGTGGAATGTATCTGACTTAGAACTGGAAACACTGTGGCATTTGTGCTGAGAGTACAATGTGAATAGGGGTCAGGTGTAGAAGCAGTGTGGCTGATTAGAGAGATGTTACAGTCATCCAGGCCATAGAGGAGTGCAGCTGGACCAGGACCCATATTTGAAGTCAATAAGGTGGGATGCTTTCAGATTCTGGATTTATTTAGAATTTTCTAAATAATTGAATGTGGATTGTGAGAGAATTCATACATGAGTCCTGGGTTTCTGTTTTGTTTTGTTTTTTAGCAGAGAAACTGGAAAACATGGTGTTTCCATCATATGAATGGAGAAGACTGTGAGCGGAGTAAATTTGGGGAAGAGGAGTAAGTTCAGGACTGCAGGTTGGGCTATGTTAGTTTTGAGATTGGAGGTATGAGTCTGGACTACAGAGGAGATAAAAATCTCTGCTAGAGATAAAATTAGGAGGTTTAAAGTTATGAATCATCCAAGGACTAAACCCTACAATAGGAAGTTGAAAAGAAGAGAAGGAACCAGTAAAAGGATGGCTAGTGTGGCCTGTAAAGAGGTCTGACAGTTAAGTGTTCAGATTTTCATCTTCTCCTCTGCCAGGGGGCAGGCAGCATGGCCTGACTCCAAACTTGCAGTAGTTTTTCCTTTATGTCCTACTGGTGAGAGCAGTTAATAAAATCCATGTCTTATTTCTCTCTCTCTCTCTTTTTTTTTTTAACCGTAGTGCTGAGTACAATGTCTAGTACACACTAGACACATACATATATAAAAAGTTATCATATGGAAAGTATCTCAAATGTGAGCATAGACCACTGATGTTGAATTCTTTGCTCTTAGTGCTGAGAGTCATGCTTTGCTTTTTGAAACAGATAAGAAATACTTTCATGGTTTTCACATTGATCTTCTGCTTTCAATTAGATCTGAAGACTAGGATATCTGCCAATTTGCCTCAAGTGCCCACATTATCTACCATCGAGGAGAGGCCAACCCAGATCACACCAGATAATGAGAAAAAGAACCCCCCCCCCAATACGTCTGTCCCAACCCAGACATATTTATCCTTCCGCAAAGGTTCTAGATTAACAAAATGTTCCCTACTGAGTTTCTCCAGTTGGGGATATCAACAGTGGTGGTGATGGAGAAGTGCTAGAAAAGATACCTTGATATCCTTCCTGACAAAAGTGTTTAAAAATGTGCAGTTCTAAGGGGGGAGGGGGGAGGGCAAAAGGGGTGATTAGGCTCACTTGTGTGGTGATGGGCTATAATTAGTTTTTGGGTGGGGAACATGATGCAATCTACACAGAATTCGAAATATATTATGATGTACATCTGAAAGCTACGTAATGTTATAATCCAACGTTACTGCAATAAAAAAAAAAAAGAAAATGCAAACCAGGTTGGAAAAAAAAAAAAATGTGCGGTTCTGTGACCATATCAGGCAATGCATGGATTCTGATGGCGTCATGTAAGCAGTTTACTGTGGACAATTTCACTCAGCCAAATAGACACTGTGCAGGAATTGGAGTCAGTAGACTCGGATTGAAATTCCAATTGTATCAGACACTACTTAGGTGACCCCGCGTGAGGTACTAAGATTCTCTGATCTTCAACTGAGACAAGACAGAACAGAGACTAACACTATGAGGTCTGACTTGAGAACTGGGTTTGATACCTGGCTGTCTCACCTGTGTGACTTCTGGGTGGACTTTCCTCATCTACCAGCACAACTATGTACACGATATTTAGCTTGTTTTTACTTTCGTCATCTATCAAATGAGGACAATAATAGCACCTACTTTAATGGGTTCTTAGGAGTATTATATAAATTAATACATATAAATACATAGAACAGTATCAGCCACTAATAAAGTGTTCATTAAATATTAACTATATTGATATGAATGAACGTCTGAGATTAACCCATATAAACATAGAATTCAAGTAATAAAAATAAAGACTATTTGAAACAAACAGAAGCCCTGAATTAGAAAAACAGTTTGGGAAAAAATATTAGAGGGTTGCTGAGAACTACACTTCTTGCATTTGAACTTTCTAGATTTAAAATACTGTCTCTATAATTGTTCAAAATGCACTATATGTTGATAGCTATAAAGATATATCTGCAATTAGAAAAACAATTTAGGAGAAAGGCCTACTTGACATGAAACTACTGGAGCAGAAATACGTTTGGTGCATCAGATAACTGAAAGCAAACGTTGTTTTATCAGAGTACCTCTGAAAGCCATTAGACTATTTAAAGATATTTCATTTCTTTAAGTGTGCAAAGGCTGATGCAGTATGGAAAGTTCAGGCAAAGCCTCTTCAACCACTTTCCTAATGCCACTATTATTCCTAAACAGACTATTTTCTAGGTAATACCAGGGGCTTAAAAGCCATCTATTAAAACCTCTTAGCTGATAAGATTAAGGATTTTCTTTAAGATAAAAAGAAGATTATTCCAAATATTGAAAGTATATTTCAAAATAAAAGTTATCGCTATCATAATTTTTGTGAGGATACCACCCTAGTATAACATGCTTTGTTGGATTTTTTCTGAGGTTGAGTCATCCTTTTGTGTCCAGGAGCATGTTAAAAACAAGCTCTTTACAGTAAGGGTGAATATTAAGAAATTGTCTTCTATCAATTTTGAAGACGATCAACTGAAAAGCGAGTTGACGCCTAAATGATGAATGACCCCGGGAAAAAAGAATATAGTATTGGATCTAGGAGAACAATCTGCCATTATGGAGGGCCTCAACAGTGCCCGAACATTAGACCAGGTCATAAGGTGGAACTGTGGCCCAATCTGATCTTACGGCAATGTCCAAGTGCTCAAGTATGGCAAGTAGGATATTATTAAATCAATAATTATTATGAGGCAAGAAAGTCATGGTGTAACAGGCCCATCTAAGTTAGATCAGTATCACTAATAATGACTTGGAAGTCAGAAAACAAAAATTCAACTTCTAGAAGTCATCTGATGTGTGTCCTAGTCAAATGCCCCGAGAAGGGAAAGACTCAAACATAATGTGGAAAAACTAAGAGTCAGGAAAAGCAGTTCAAAGCCCCGTTTGAAAGACTGGGTGAAAATAGCAGGGCATGTATCTCTGGCGGAGGAGTGAAATTTAGCAAGGGCAAACGGCAAGTGTGAAAACTACAACTTTGTCAGTTTGTTGGTATCTGTTTCCCTCAACAATACAGTGAGGTGGTAATGGAACTCGAAATAATGCTGCCAAATTTGTTAGGCTTGGCTAGGTACCTAGATTGGACTGATTCGGAAGGTAAGAATGTATCAGCCATTAACCCATGAGAAAGCAAGGCCCAACACCAACTGAGATGATATACCTGAGTCAGTGCTGTCTTCATATTATCTGTATTTTTCTATGCAATATATCCTAACTTTACTGCTAACCTTTGCAATGCGTAAAAATCAGACCACAAAGGACTACCAAATATTACAGTTAAAATAAATAGACTATTCTGACCAGCTCACTTAACAAAGACTTTTTCCTCTTTCAGCTGTGATGGGCTGCATAATGATCTTCTTGAATTGTGTTAGACACTTGATTGGAAGGGATAGTGACCTTTAAGAGCCTTTCCGACTCGGAAATTGCATAATTCCCCAGTACTCTGAATGCATGACCCTCTCTCCTGCACTTACCCTGGTCAAAATGTGCTTTCTCTTTGCCAAACAGAAATCTGCAACAGTAATCATATGGGAAGTCACAGCCAAGGCATCCCCAGAGAATCTGGCCATCACAGGAACAGCTGCCCTCCTGACTATATACAGAAGCTGGGTAAAGCTTAAACAGTTCTGCTTGGGTTATTTTATTTTATTTATTTATTTACTTTTGCTAGCTCAGGTGCCTCATGAGCCAAACGGTGTGAGATGAATCCCCGTGGACAGAAGTAGGTGGGAAATTACTCTTTCCATCTAATGGAATAATCCTGGCTCTGCTTGTCCTCTTTATTGTAGCTAGGGTAGTAGAAAGATAGCTAAACTAAAATCAAGTTTGTCTAAATAGCCAGTAGGTGAGGCATTCCTAAGTCCCCAGCGTGATGGGAGGAAGTATATATAACCAGGATAAAATGAAGAGTCTGGATTCAGGCTACATGAGTGGGAAAATACCAGCTCCATCTCATCTAGTTATATCTTTGGCAAATTATTTAGACTCTCTAAAACTCAGTTTTCTCTTCTGAAAATAAGAAGTAATTATGACAGCTGCCTTATGGAGTTATTATGAGCCCTCAAAGGATGAATACTTAATAAAAACACTTAGCACAATGCTTGATGCAGAATACACACTCAACTAATATTGCCTTTATTATTGTGAGTCGTCTGCATTCGGTAATTTCTTCCCTGGATGATTAAGAGTTGGGGATATTTTAAATGTGGCAGTGAATGCCAGAGGGCATGCCTCAAGGAATCCTGCGTCAGCGTAAGTCTAAGCACCTACCTAAGCTTCAACTGCCTTTTTTAACTGTAACACGCATGATAAGAAGTCTGGTTCATCCAATAGGCTATAAAAGTTCTTAAAAAGATGCGGGCCTAGCATGTACATTCGTGCTTCACATAGTAGGCAATAGACAAATGACTGCGAATCTAGTGGGTTCTAGTGGGTGATGCAGATTTGCAGCATCTTCTTACATAATTGAGCATAATTGTGGTTAAATAATGTAAATGACATAAACTGTTCAAACAAAAAAGACAAGAAGCATCACTATTGTGTGTTCTAATGGCCTTTGACAAAAATATTTCCACGTGATTTTGAAAAACAGATTTTTGAACAAGAATAAAGCATTTGGTCAACACGAAGCAGTAGATAAATGCCAGAAATACACAAAATTTACAAAGGAATGTTTTGAGTATTCTCTGCTCTATCAACAATACACATCATTATGTGTTTATAACTTAATGGTGCTTTCATTAAACACCCTGCTTCTCTGAAAAATGACAAAATTACAAGGTTAAACTCTCAGTGTGGAGTAGATCCAGCAATGTGTGCTAATTAACTATTTTTTTAATCAGTGCACTAAAAAAGAAAGCAATGGAAAAATGTCCTCCCTGGTTTTCAATTAGTGTATTTTGCTCTTTGCCATTTGTTCTCAATTGTCTATTTTGACTAAACCTTGCATTTTCCCTTGCTGAACTTTTTTTTTTCCTTAATGCTTTTCTAAATTAACCTCTCTTTTTCTGTTATTTGCAATATAGCAAGCAGCTTAGTATTGTGCAACTAAATAACTTCATTTGTGAAAAACTGAAGTTATTCAGAGATAGTCTAAACAAGATCACAAATGATTGTGCAATGGAAGTGCACTTTATTTGCTGTAGCATTTTCATTAGAGTGAGCACTGAATCAAATTGAAAATCAAAGAATAAAACCTGCCTCATATAAGCAAAAATCATTTTTATTGGAGTGAATATTACCCCTTTCCTTGTCGTCTTTTCTGGCTAATATAGAATCGTGTTCTATTATACATAAATGGGGATTTGTAAAATTGCAAAGCTTGTTAACAGTAACTACTTCCTTAGCTTGAGATCAACCAACGTTTACTTCATTTTCCCTGACTATAACTTTGACATATTCCTGTCAGTCGGTGGGAGAAGATTTGGATGGAAAAGTCTCAAAACTGGCATCATATTTTGTGTTTTACATTCCTTTTGACATAATGAACATTTCCCCCTCTTTTGCTGAAATCAGCACTGGAAAGATCAAATACAGCAGTCTTTTAACAGTTTAAAATTGCCCCTGCCATTATCTTGTCAGTTACATGAGACCTTGAGCGTGCAGGGCGATGGAAATCTTTCAAGACAAATTTGCTAGAAGCACTGCTGGGGAAGACTGTTTATAAAACCGAAAAATTTTAATCATTAGAAAAGACATGGGTAACATAAGCATTATTTAGTGATGGCAGGAAAGCAGAATGACGTGCTTTTTCAAGCATGGCTATTCAAGGACAGTTTGAGCTGGTTGGTCATTTTATCACATTTTATTTTTATCATCCCCAACTGTTTCTTCGCATGTCAACCTATACATTTAATAATCCATTCTTAAAACGTTCATTTCCACTAAAATCTGCATTTGCACTCCTTCCTACAGTCTATTCCATGTATGTCACCTTTTTTGTAATTGGTGGGGAAAAGATTTTGAGATAGAGTGAGGATGAGTCTTGGATCTTCCATGTGATAGTGTTTACTAGTTGTGTGATCTTAGGCAAGTTTCTTATCATCTCTAAACCCCAGTTCCTCTCTTTAGCTTCCATATGCTACATGTGCAACAAATAGTGGCATTTCCAGTCTCTAAGTCTGATCCAAACTCAGAGCTCAATGCCGATTCCTCCGCTTTTGAAAATGTACTATATATAATTCCCCCCAATTAATCTAGGCTCACATTACAGCTATCATTTCTTCAGTAATAACTCTGTGTGCTGATATTTTATTTTATTTACCCCTCTAATTCTCAATTTCCAAATACGGAAAAAGAAATTTACATGTAAATGCTTGAATGTTGTCTCCAAATCCAAATGCCAACATTTGATTTTTTATGCCTAAACCAATACTCTTCTTAATTCCCACATCTATGTTAGTAATACAATTACTGTCTTCTTCCTCCAAATCCTTAGGAGTAGGACTTCGCATTTTAATCTTTCCTTTATTTCCTCTATCCACTTATGCAAGACAACCCAGTCTTCCTCCTCAATATCTCTTGGATGATTATTTATATCTAATGCTTGGTTTGCGTTCCTGTCACCGTGAGTCTCATCTAGAGAAATTTCTAATTTCTCATCTTCAGGTCATTGAATTTATTCTACAATTAACCACTATGCCACTTTTGCCATTCAACACTTTTATTACCTAATTCTCTTGCTCAATACCTATTAGTGATAACAATGCCTATATTTAATATCTGAGGACAATCATTTCACAATAACTTAGTGTATTCGAATATTCAGGAAATTCCTTTTCAAGATTACTATGTGCCAGGGCCTGAGGATAGAAGGATGAAAAGATAATGCTTCTGATTTAAAGAGTCCGTAATCTTTTAGGGATGACCAGTGACTGAGCAGATTATTAAAATATAATGTACAAAGTAGTATGGGAACACCTTGAATGTGAAATTGAACTCATCATTACTATACAAATGTAGCTCTCCCTATTAAATGATATTTATTTTCTATATCTTCATATCCTTGCATGAATTAAAAGTTCTAACTCTCGAATCATATGTTCTACCGTATTTTATTTTAAGCTAAAATTTGAGTGTTTATAATAAACTAGGTATTAAGTCCTTCCATACCTTAAATAATTTAATATTCATAATAAGCTTAAGAAATGTATAATAATGGTCCCCTTTTACAAAAGAGAGAATGAGGCTCAAAAACTGAAGTGTCTGGTTCAAATTCAACCAGGTAATATTTCTCAGAAATGAAATTCAAACTTAAGGCTATGTAATTATAAAGTTCAAACTTTTAAACCCAGGTCAAGCTTTCTGACCTAGAATGCCATTTCTAGTCACCCTCTTTCCTATGAGTTCTATTGATTTCACATATAAACTCTCTGAGAATCCTGACATCCATAAGTGGTGCTGATTTCCCTCTTCTCTAACTATATGAATTTGCGTTATTTGACAGATTTGACAGAGTGTGGTGGACAAAGAACTAGTACCTTACTCCCATATGGAAAAGACTAAACACAGGAAGGAGGCTTGAGCAGCCTTGAAAGCAGAGCAAGTACAGAGTCAGAGTGGGAGCAATTCACATTGCATCAACGAAAGACCAAAGCCAGTGACTACTGGCGGTTAAATATAGGCTCCATGAGGCGAGAATCGTGAAAGAAAGCCTTCCCCAAAGACCTTCAAAGAGGGATGAGGTGTTTCCAGCGTGAAGAATCTGTGTGGAGTCAAATACTGAAATCCAAGGGCTGAGATGAAGTTCAGACGTCAGCAAGTCTAGAGGAGACCTTTCCCACCTCAAGGAAACGCAGATGGTAAATAGCCAGAGGAACACACAAAAGAACTCTACACAAGAAAAAGAGTCTGCATTTAAAAACCTGCTGTATCTGGGGTTGCCTCTGTGGCCTAGTGGTCAAGCTCAGTGTGCCCTGCTGCAGCAACTTGGGTTCACAGGTTCAGATCCCAGGCCTAGACCTATACCACTCCTTGGTGGCTATGCTGTGGCAACGCCCTGCATACAAAATAGACGAAGATTAGCACAGACGTTAGCTCAGGGCTGATCTTCCTCAAGCAAAAAAAAAAAAAAAAAAAACACAAGAGGAAGATTGGCAACAGATATTAGCCCAGGGCAGAACTTCCTCAGCCAAAAATAAAAAATAAAAAAGTCTGGCATATCTGAGGGCATTTCACAAACAGGAATATAAATCCACTCACCTCCTAAGTCTTACCCTTTGCTCTGAAGCTCTCACTTCCTCACACTTCAAAAAGAAACAAAGATCAGCCTTCGAGGGCAGAGAAAGAACAGCTAATTAGCAGGGAGAAAGGAACGCAAGGAAGACAAAATAAGACCAGAAATGCCATCTCCCTATTGTAGGCTTCTAAACCCGAGTCAGGCCCAAGCTGGGTGAAGAAGAAATTGAGTTTTGGACTGTCCTGGACTTTTTAATGCCTGAAGAAATAAGACCATTTATTCATATTTAAAGGTGACCATGAAAGCTGTGAGGCTTGATCCACATTTCATCCAAAGTTAGGATTCAACAGAGTAAGTTTAAAAAGCAGTGGTAGAAAAGAAAATAACTTTCTGCTCATACTTCACTTTGTCCAGCTCATTCAATGAGTTGGTTATCCTTATTAGTATATTAGATGGATAATGTATTGAAAGCTCTCTGGCACTTTTATTTTTGCGTGTCCTTAGGAAAAAAACATAATATATACTTATTTTGCATAATCCATTGAAGAGTGGAGATTAGATGATTGCATGTAACTAAAATATCTTTTCGCCAGCTAATTGTGTAATCAATTCTCTTGTCAAATTATTTTCTACTTTAAAAATCCTTCATTCATCTGTATCCTTCATTTTATTCTGAGAACCTGTTGGACATTTTATTACATATATCAGTTCCTTTGCCAAACACCCATCAATTTTCTGTTGATGGAAACCCTTTATATCTCTCAGCATCTAGTTAAAATGCAACCTCCTTCTCAGGAAGCTTCCTCCATACCTGTCTCTTTACATTTTTCAGAAAAGTTTTTTTAAAAAAATTTCTTTCTATTTTCCCTAGGTTTGGTGATATACAAGAAGTTATTAATTTCTGAGTCAAAGTTTCTTTATCTGTAAAAAAAATTAGGGAAGATTGTTCTGAATTTAAAAGAGAATAATATATCTAATATATTTTTCTTTATATCTTCATGAGTGATATGTATTTAAAGAAAACAGTAGCAATTATTATTAATAGTATTATATCAGTCTTGCATTGTTGAATTAGATCTATCTCAAATAAGAAATAATATTTTCTTTAGCGATGAGCTCCCTTGTATCAGAGTTATCCAGCGGGGCAGAGTGAGAAGAAGCAGCTATGACTATAAAAACAGAGGTTGGAGTGATTCCATTGTGAGGAAGGGGCCATGAGCCCAAGATTGCAGATGGCCCCTAGAAACTGGAAAGGGCAAGGAAACAACATAAGAGCAGCCAGAGTACCAATGTCTTGACTTTAGCCTAGATAGACTAATTTTAACTTCTGATTTCCTGAACTATAAGATAATAAATTCATTTTCTTGTAAGCCACTATAAGTTTGTGGTAATCTCTTATAGCAGTAATAAGAAGTGAATACATTGCTTAAGTTTTATACAGCAGTTTGTGTTTTTGTGGATTTATCTGAGAAGTGAACTCAAAATTTTTGATCTCAATCTGAAAATAGCCCTGATACAGACTGGCTAAGGAATATAGCAAGAATTACAAAGTGTCTGAGATCTTACTCAACTGGTTAAGTGAAACATTTTGCTTGGCAATTTCGTGGATTCTGACAGAGAACACAAGACCTCTGGATCAGAGAAAAAAGAATTTATTACTCACAGGATAGCAGGCAACACAAGTATCAGCATATTTGAGTTGGTTTCCTTTGCCCACATGTCCCACGGCGGGGCCCAGATGGACATGACCCATGCAGGCGTTTGCATCACAAATGAGGAACCTGGGTCAAAAGGCTCAGCACTGTTTGAAAACATGGCAAATGTAGCAATCTGTGGCAAGCCAGTCCCCTACCCCCTGGCAGCAAGTAATTTCATGGTAGTCATGCTGCTGTCCTCTTGGCTTAATTATTTGCCTATGTGATTAGCTACAGAAACTGCTCAGTATCAGGAGATAGAATGTCTGAAGAGACTACTTTGTTCACACCATTTTTTGTAGTGAGAAGTTTAAGTACTACTTTAGTGCAAAACTTAATATACCTGTACATTTCCTCCATTTATTTTTTATGCCTGCATATATAATATATGGAATACATATAAATTGAGAAGTATCTTAATAGTGATGGTATTCTTAATTGCATATAATTCCCAGCATGATAATATCCCATCTGGATTTCCTTGGATTATTCACTGAAATCTACAAAAACATTCCACGTTTCTAAGTAGCGTTTTGGAAATCTGTTCAAGGAGCACTGTGTGTGCTCACAAGGGGGTTTTCCACAGGGGTACAGGTGTAATATCAATAGATTTGAGGGGTAATTTGATGAAGGGTGCAGACTACGATGACAGTATATTCTCCAAGAGTCATGACTTTTCCTCTAACAAAAATACCATTTTTACATCTGATTACATCTATTAATTCTCATAAGGTAAAATAATACATGGAGAAAAAATACATAATTTTAGGTAACATTTATAGCAAATTACATGTCCCACTTTCCTTGAAATTGATCTTAATAATTAGTGTTATGTCTTAAAATTGTTGACAAATGAAAGGATGACAAATCTTTTAAAAAGGGAAAAAAGAGAAAGAAAAAGCTTTGAATAAACTAATCTCACTCAAACTTTGGTCTGAATTACAATAATCTGAGAGAAGTATATAAAAATTTTAGTTGCTGTACCCCTTATTTGAGACGGTGATTTAAGAGATATCAATGTCGTTATTTTTATCGTTTCCCAAAGTTTAAAATTCTCTTCTGTGAAATACCTTTTTAATTTGTTTCAGAGAACCTGATTTGTTTTCCTGAATTTGGAGGTCACCATGGATTGGGGACGGGCAGCTAATAGGGACATATGTAAAATGCAAGCTGATTGTGATGGGCATGTTCTCCAAGAATTGGTTGAGCGAAGAAATATTTGAGTTGAGCCAAGAAATGCGTGCGTGAGATAAACCTGCAAGAGGGAAATCTGACACAGGATTGTCTAGTGTCCCATCTAAAAGAGTCAACGAGAGAAGTGGAGAGACCCCAGCATCAAGAAACTGGTGGTGAATGCTGAATTATTGGGGACTGAAAGAGCAACCATCATAGTGATGCATCTGATCTGGAGTAAGAGGTGCCAAGAGATGGGGATTTCTGAACAACCTAAGAGAAAGAGGCTGTTTTAACCAATACCTGATCCAGGGAGCAGATAGCCATGCAGTCTACACCTTCTTACTTCCCCAGCTACCATGAGAGAAGGTATAACCAGGGAAAGAGAGCAGAAAGATTATACTCCATCTGCAAATACCAAGATCTGCAAATTTCTGGGCATGGGGAGGAAAATATGCTTACAGGGAGAGTTCTTATAATTAAATAATTATTAGTTGCCATCTTCAACAAGATAATATAGAGACTAGTTTCAGAATGGAGACCTTGTTTGCATGGTAAAGAGGGAAAAGCATTGCCTATTGCCTAAGAATTTGGGAAGTTTTCCAAAGTTTCCATCCGTTGGCATGGAGATTACCCTCATGATTAAATTTTAAAAGGATTGTGAGAGCCTAAATAAATAGATAAATAAATAGAATTGTATTTTACTCTCTGTGTGGGAGTTGTGTGCTTCCTCTGGAGCAGCACTAATCTGGCACTATTGTGCTCTTTCTTTGTCCCATGGAAAATGAGTTTTATGGGATTCTTCAGAGGTTCTCTTACCCTCCCATACCACTAGGGATCCTTGCTTTCAATTCCCTGACATGAGCAATGCTTCCTCCTGACTTTCTCCAACCCCACCACTGATCTATGCCTATTTTACACATGATGAGATGCCGTCAACCTCTTTCCAATGAGTTTTCATTACTCCAGGCAAGAAATCCTCTTAGGCAGAGACTTTTTCAATTTTACTCAAAGACTGCTGGCAAAGAGTCCGCAGCTGGCCCCATGGTAAATGCCCGTATTTCCTCTATCATCTATGGAAGAATAGCTTGTTTTCTTTGGAAATTGTCAGACATGAACCGAGTACAATTCCTTTTGTCCTCCAAATTTTGGAGGACACACATAAGCTTTCTGAATTATTCTATTTTTAAAAATCATTGCTACTAACTTTTTCAACTCTATAACTGCTTTAATACAGCCTGGAGTTAGGTAATTGGCCAAATGTGATTGAACTTCATATACAATCTGATAGCACTTATAGTTCTCAGACTGTAGGCTTTCTGTAAGAAAAAAAAGTTGTTGTTGATACTAAGGCTTCTGCATGTCTTTCTGAATTTATTTCCTACCACTATAACCTTGACTCTCCCATAGAGTCACACTGCCTCCGCTTTGCCTCAAAAGTCTCTATAGTACTCCTGCTTTAGGGCATGAGATTTTGATACTCTTGTTTGTAATGCTCCATGAGGAAGAGTGTCATTTCTCTAGAGAGATATTTCCTGACTCCCAACCCTGTGACCTAATACTTTTCTCTTTTTCCCCTGCTCCTTTTTAATTCATGGCAATTGTATCTGACATTGAATTATATATCCTATATTTATCGTTTATTATCTATCTCACTCATTAGAATACAAGCTCCAAAGGGGAAGGATTTCATTTCTTTGTTTACAGCTATATTTCCTGTGCCCAGAACAATGCCTGCCATAAACTTGGTATGCCATATTTGTCAAATGAATGAATAATTCAAAAATGACTTAGATGCATGCGCTCTCATTGTGGTATCTAGAACTCTGGAGAATGAGCATGGATGGGAAGGGTGGTTTAGTGTAGAAATCTTCCTAGAAGTAGGAATAATTCCAAGGATTGAAAAATGAGTAGAGTGTCAAAAGATTTAGCAATGGAGATAGAGTACTCTTATACAAAACAGTCATTATGAAGTCAAGAAAATGAGAGAAGGTTTCATGGAAAGAAGTTAATGGGAAATTAGTGGAGAAAAGGCAGGAAGTAGCAGAAACTAGATCACAAAGGACCCTGGATGCTATCCTTCTTACAGCCTAAAAGTGACAAGGTTTTGAAGCTATAGAAGATTTTTAGATAAGAAAGTGACATTATCAGATTTATATTTTTGAAAATTGATTCCTGCAGCTAGGAAGAGGAGAGATTCGAAAGGAAGCAGACTAGAGTCAGGAAGAGTGACGTGGAGGTGATGCAGCAATACAAAACATAAATGAGAAAGTCTGGACCAAGGTAGTGGCAGTGAGGACGAAGAGAAGCAAAATAACCACAGACATAGCATCAAGATATGTTACAAGACATCACATAGCTAATGTGATGGAAGTGTGAGAGGACTCAAACTGACTCTAATTTCATTGCTTGGCAATCAACTGAATGAGGGTGCTCTCTATTTACCGAGGTAGGAAATATGGTAGAATGACAAGGCTTGGGGAAAGAAGGGTTTTATTTTGGAAAAGAGAACTCTGAGATGTATGTATATTTTGTTTGTTTTTAATAAATAAACTTTTTTTTAAGATTTTATTTTTCCTTTTTCTCCCCAAAGCCCCCCAGTAGATAGTTGTATATTTTTACTTGTGGGTGCTTCTAGTTGTGGCATGTGGGATGCCACCCTAGTTTGGCTTGATGAGCGTGCCATGTCCGAGCCCAGGATCCGAACCGGCAAAACCCTAGGCCACCGAAGCAGAGTGTGGGAACTCAACCAACCAGCCACAGGCCGGCCCCAAATAAACTTTGTTTTTTAAGAGCAATTTTAGGTTCCTAGCAAAACTGAGTGGAAAGTACAAACAAGTTGCCATATACACCCTGTTCCCTCTGCCACCTCCCCGACTATTGATATTTGGCACCACGGTGGTAGTACATTTGCTATACACAATGAACCCACACGGATGCATCATTATCACACAAAGTCCATAGTTTACATAAAGGTTCATTCCTAGTGATGTACATTCTACAGGTTTTGACAAATGCATAATGACATGTGTCTACTATTGTAGTGTCATACAGACTAGTTTCGCTGCCCTAAAAATCCTCTGTGCTCTGCCACTCTCCCCACCAACACAACCACTGATCCTTTTACTCTCTTCATAGCTTTGACTTTTCTGGGCTGTCATATACTTGGAATCATACAGTACAAAGCCTTTTCAGATTTTTTTTTTCTCTTAATAACATGCATTTACCTTTCCTTCGTGTCTTTTCATGACTGGATAGCTCATTATTTTTAGTGCTGAACAATATTCCATTTCTGTTGTACAACAGTTTATTTATCTGTTCACCTACTGAAAGACTTCTTGGTTGCTTTGAAGTTTCGGCAATATGAATAAAGCTGCTATAAACATCTGTATGAGTATTTTTGTGTAGACGTAAGTTTTTAATTCCTTTGAGTAAATAGCAAGGAATAGAATTGCTGGATCATATGGTAAGAGTATGTATAGTGTATGAGTAGAAACTGCCAAACTGACTTCAAAGTGGCTGCGTCATTTTGCAGTCTCACTAGCAATGAATGAGAGTTCCTGTTACTTCTCATCCCTCTCCCCAAGCATTTGTTGTCAGTGTTTTGGATTGTGGCCATTCTAATAGGTGTCTAGTGGTATCTCAATGTTGTTTCAATTTGCATTTCCCTAATGACATATGATGTACAGCATCTTTTCATATATTTATTTGCTACTTATATATCTTCTTTGTTGAGTGGTCTGTTAGGGCTTTAGCTTATCTCTTAATCAAGTTGTTTGTTTTCTTATTGCTGAGTTTTAATAGTTCTTTGTATATTTCAAATAACAGTTCTTTATCAACTGGGTCTTTTACACATATTTTTGCTCAGTCTGTGGCTTTTATTTCATTCTCTTGAAATGTCTTTCACAAAACAGAAGTTTTAAATTTTAATGCGGTCCAACTTATCAATTGTTTTCTTCATGGATCATGCTTGTGATGTGCTAAAAAGTCATTGCATACTTAAAATTATCTAGGTTTTCTCCTAAGCTATCTTCTAGGAGTTTTATAGTTTACATTTAGGTCTATGATCCATTTTGAGTTAATTTTTATGAAGGGTGTAAGGCCTGTTCTAGATTCACTTTTTACATGGGTGTGTCCAGTTGTTCCAGCACCATTTACTGACGACTATTTTTACTCCATTTTATTGCCCTTGCTCTTTGTGAAAGATCACTTGACTACCTTTATGTGGGTCTCTATTGAGATCTCTATTCTATTGCATTGAAATATTTGTCTATTATTTTTTTTGGCTAATCTCACACTGTCTTAATTACTATAACTTTTTAGTAAGTCATGAAGTAAGATATTTCAGTCCTCCAACTTTGTTCTTCTCCTTTAATATTGAGTACTATTCTGAGTCTTTTGCCTCTCCATATAAACTTTAGAATCAGTTTTCTGATATCCACAAAATAATTTACTGTAATTTTGATTGGGATTGCATTGAATCTACAGATCAAGTTGGGAAGAACTGATGTCTTGGCAATATTGATTCCTTCTATCCATGAACATGGAATATCTTTCCATTTATTTGGCTCTCCTTTGATATCTTTGATCAGAGTTTTGTAATTTTCATGATATAGATCTTGTATAATATTATCTTAGAATTATACCTAAATAATTCATTTTAGGGGGTGGTAGCGTAAATTTTATTGTGTTTTTAATTTCAAGTTTCACTTTTTGGTTGCTAGTATATAGGAAAGCAATAGACATTATGTAATAGTCTTGTGTCTTGTAACCTTGCTATAATCACATATTATTTCCAGGAGGTTTTTCTTTTTTTGGTAGATTCTTTCAGATTTTCTACATAGACCATCATGTCATCTGCAAAAGAAGGCGATTTTATCTTTTCCTTCCTAATCTCTATAACTTTTATTTCCTATTCTTATCACACAGCTAGGACTTCCAGTATGATGTTGAAAAGCAGTGATGAGAGGGTATATCCTTGCCTTGTTTGTGATGTTAGCAGGAAATCTTTGATAGCCTTATCATTAAGTATGATGTTAGCTATATGATTTTGTACATATTCTTTATTGAGTTGAAGAAATTTTCCTCTATTCCTGGTTTACAGAAACTTTATCATGAATTGGTATTGGATTTTGTCAAGTGCTTTTCTGCATCTATTGTTCTATCGATATGATCATGAGATTGTTCTGTTTTAGTCTGTTGATGTGAGGGATTTTATTATTTAATTTTTAAATGTTGAACTAGTCTTCCATTCCTCCAATAAATTTCACTTTATAATTCTTTTTATACACTGTTGGATTTGATGTGCTAATATTTTGTTGAGGATGTTTGCATCTATGTTCATAAAAGATATTGGTCTGAAGTTTTCTTTACTTGTAATATCTTTGTCTGATTTTGGTATCAGAGTAATGCTGGCCTCCGAATGAGTTGGGAAATATTCTCTCTGCTTCTATATTCTGGAAGAAATTGTAGAGAATAATATCTTCCTTAAATATTTGGCAGAATTCACCAGTGAACCTATCTAGGCTTGCTGCTTTCTGTTTTGGAAAGTTTGTAAGTATTGATTCAATTTGTTTAATAGATGCAGCCCTATTCAGATTGCTTCTTCTTGTGTGAGCTTTGACGGATTTTTTTTATTATTTCTCTTTTGCTTACTTTGGATTTCATTTGCTCTCTTTTTTTTAGTTCCTCTAGATGGAAGCCTAGTTCATTGATTTTAGATCTTTCTTCTTGTCTAATTTATGCATTTAGTGCTTAAATTTTCCTCTAAGTACTACTTTAACTGCATCCCATAGATTTTGATAAGTTGTATTTTCATTTTTATTTATTTCAAAATATTTCTAAATTTCTCTTGAGATTTCTTGTTTGACTCATGTGTTACTTAGAAGTGTGTTGTTTAATCTCTGAGCATTTTAGGATTTTCCAGCTATATTTCTGTTATTGATTTCTAGTTTAATTCCATTGAGGTCTGAGAGCAGACATTGTATGAATTCTATTCTTTTAAATTTGTTATTGTGTGTTTTATGGCCAAGAGTGTGGTCTATCCTTGTGAAAGTTCCATGTGTGCTTGAGAAGGATATGTGGTCTGATGATGTTGGATGAAGTTGTCTATAGATGTCAATTATATCCAGTTGGTTGGTGGTGCTGTTGACTTCAACTATTCCATTTCTAATTTTCTACCTGCTTCATTTGTCTATTTCTAATAGAAAAGTGTTAGTCTCTAACTATAATAGTGGATTCATCTACCTCTTTTTGAAGTTCTATCATTTTTGCCTCTCATTTGTATGGTGCATACATTAAGAATTGTTATGATCTCTTGGATTATTGACTCATTTATCATTGTATAATACTCCTTATTTTTCCCGATAACTTCCTTGCTCTGTCTGAAATTAGTATAGTCATTCCTGCTTTCTTCTGATTAATGTTGGCATGATATACCTTTCTCCATCCCTTTACTTTTAATTTATATGTATCTTTATATTTAAAATGGGTTTCTTGTAGATGACATATAGTTAGGTCTTGTTTTCTGATCCACTCTGACAATCTCTGTCATGTAATTGGTGTGTATAAACCATTAATAGTAAGGGATTATTGATATACTTGGATTAATATCTACCATATTTGTTACTTTTTTCTACTTGTTGCACTTATTTTTTCTTCCTATTTTTATCTTCCACAGTTTCCCTGCTTTTTGTTGTTTTAATGGAGCATTTTATATGAATGATTTTCTCTTTTTTCTTAGTGTATCAGTTATGCTTTCTTTTTCTTTTTACTTTTTTTGTGCTTTCCCAGAGTTTGCAGTATACGTTTGCAACTAATCCAAGTCCACTTTCAAATATAGTATACCACTTCATGGGTAATACAAGTACTTTATGGTAACAAAATATTTCTATTTTTTCCTTTCCATCTCTTGTATCTGTGATGTCATTCATTTCACTTACACAAAATCATATATATGGATATGTAATCACATACATTGTTCCCATCGTTATTTTGAACAAACTGTTATCTGTTAGATCAATTAAGAATAAGAAGAATAATTTTTTTTACTTTCCTTCACTTTTTCCTTCTCTGATGTTCTTCTTTTCTTTATGTAGATCTGAGTTTCTTATCTATATCATTGTCCTCTCTGAAGAACATTTCTTGCAAGGCAAGTCTGCTGGTGACAAATTTCCTCAGTTTTTGTTTGTCTGAGAAAGGTCTTATTTCTTCTTCACTTTGGAGGGATGATTTCACAAGGTACAGAATTCTAGGTTGGTATTTTTTTTTCTGTCAATACTTTAAACATGTCACTCCATTCTTTTGTTGCTTGCATGGTTTCTGAGGAGAACATGGACCTAATTCTTATCTTTGCTCCTCTATAATTGTGCTGTTTTCCTGTCTTCTTTCAGGATTTTTTCTTTATCATTGACTTTAGTAGTTTGAAAATGATACACCTATGTACAGGTTTTTGTGGATTTTTTTGGCATTTATCCTGACTGATATTCCCTGAACTTCCTATATCTGTAGGTTGGTTCTGAAATTAATTTGGGGAAATTTTCAGTGATTATTGTTCTGAGTATTTCTGGTTTTCTTTCTCTCCTTCCTCTCCTTCTAGCATTCCCATTACACATGTTACACCTTTTGTAGTTTTCCCATCATTATTGTATATTCTGTTCTGTTTTTTTCAGTCCTTTTTGCCTTTTGCTTTTCAGTTTTGGAAATTTCTTTTGTCATATCCTTAAGTTTAGAGACTCTTTCCTCAGCCATATCCAGTCTATGAATGAGACTCTTTCTTAGAATTTCCATGCTCTGCTTACATTATCCATCTGGTCTTGCATATCATCTTTCATTAAAGCTCTTAGTATATAATCATAATTTTTAAAAATTTCCTGCTCTGATAATTCTAACATTCATGCCATATCTGATGCTGATCTTTGTTCAGTTTCTTCAAACTTTATTTTTTGCCTTTTAATATGCTTAGCAATTTTTTGTTGAAAAGTAGTTGTGATCAAAAGGGTAAAAGGAGCTGCTGTAAAGAGGCCTTTAGTAAATGAGGTGATGGTGTGAGGTGATGAGGTATGGGGGGAGAAGAGGTATTCTATAGTACCGTATCTAGGTCTCAGTCTTCTGGTTATCCTGTACCCAGGACTCGGCTTTTTTTCTCCTCAAGTGGGACAGGATAGCTAGAGTGGGCTGCAGTTGGGTATTTCCCTTCCACCATGTAGGTTAGGCTCTGATAAAACCCCAGCAGGTTAGATTCTGGTAAAATAGTTTCTGCTAATGGCAGGCCTTGTTTAGAAGGGCAGAATACTTTGTCTTATTCAAAAATGGTTACTTTTCCCCTACTCCTGCCAGAAGCTTGAGGGAATTTTTCTCCAATATTTCCTGTGAGCACATGGTAGAGCTCATGGAGTAAAACTTACTAAAGTGGGAAGGAGTCCTGACTAGGTCCCCCTGGAGTTTCTAACTTTCAGAGTTGTCCACACTGAGCCTCCAGGAATTTTTCAGTTACAGTTCTGGTTATTCTACTTGTGCACTGGTTCATGGGAGGTTTCTACTCAGGGTCTTCTGCTCTGGTAAATTGTGACTCTATGCCTGTCTCTCCAATTTTTTTGTGTGCAGTGGTTTGCACTGTGATCTCACTTCTTTAACAGATCTAGGAAGAATTGTTGACTTTTCAGTTTGTTTAGCTTTTACTTGTCATTAGGATGAAGTGGTCACTTCCAAGCTCTTTACATGCTGGAGAAGAAACCTAAGTATGCATATGTATTTTATAATTTTAAAGAAGTGGGGGCAGTTGAATATTTTTTCTCTTGAATGCCAACAGAGGAGTTTTGATAAATGATATAAATTTGGGAAGGTCCAGCACTTGAATGTTAATCCTCACATTAGATTGCAGATTTTTTGATATGGAGTTTAGAACTGGGTCATCACTTTACTTGAGATTTTTCCTATTGACTGATATATTATAGAGGTATTGACAGATTCCTCAGAATAAATGATGAAGAATAGATTCTAAATAGAGGCAAAAATTGTGTTGGCATTTGAGTCATGGAAGGAAGAAAAAAAAGATAAAAGGAGACAGAATTATTTTGACAGGTAGTGATGTACTCATATCCAGTAACTCCAAAACAGGAATGGTTCTCAGAATCCGTTAATACTAAAGGTAGGAGCCAGATTTGGTTGAGGTTACTGTGAGCTGCCCAATGTCACCTACTAATGCTCCTGACTAAAGAGCTGGAACTGGATGTCAAATCTGCTTAATTACATACCTTGACTGCATTCAGAGACAGCAGGTCAATACCTGGATTTAGCAAGAACCGATGACAATGTGCATATATTATTTTGTACCGTGAAATTCATATACATCCTTGAATATAAAAGGGCACATTTACATCTATTCCCTCTCTTGATTCTGACAGAATCTGTATCTAATTAGTATCCACATTTAGCAGAAGAAGAACTTGAGGCTAAGTGTGGTTAGAGACTTTTCCAATGTCAAGCAAAATGCAAGTAGTGGAGGTGGAACTAGTCATTTCACTCAAAATTTCATGTTCTTTCTACTTCTAGCTGGGCTGAAATAGAACACATGAATTTATTCTTGATATACAAGCTTATTTGTCACAAATATTATAATTTAGGTTGAAAAGTCCATAATTGAAGAAAAACTATAAAATTCAAATGGAAGACCAAAAAAACCTTTTTTAAAGACTCCTGGTAATCTGTTTTCTCCTAAAAAGGTGCATATATACAAGGATATTGTAATCAGAATACCCAGTGGAATTCACACACTCATTAAACTCCTCAAGCAGAGAGCAATATAAACTAACACAGTGGAAATAAGGTCAGTGAACATAATCAGTGAAACACCTTACAAAGGAAAATTGGTGTGTAGCCTTGAAATCCTCATTTTCTACAGTTTGAGAAAATGTGTCTAGCGGCTAGTTTAGATTACTGCTGTGTAAATGTGGTCATGTCATTCAAAAGTAGAGAGATACACAACTGGATAAGTCACAGGAGGCACAGACGTGTCAAGAGAGTTGGTTAAATATTTCGCATTTGGAACTTTTAAAAGGACATCTTCCCCACATATGGCCAACTCAGTGTATAAGAATTATAAATAGATGGATACTATGTGGTGAGAGACTAACATAACACAGTATGAAAAGGGTTTTGTGATTTGTAAAGCATTGTGTCAATGCAAGGAGATTTTTATACTTTAATATTTTTACTCTTCTACAAAATATAGTAAGCAGCTATTAGATGTTAGATACTCTGACATCCCTAGGAAAAGAAAACGTCTGAAATGTTTGTCTGCCCTCAAGGAGTCTATTGGATGAAACAGATAAAATTGCAGCAGAGTTGGGTAAATACTTTAACAGTGATATGACAATATGCTGTAGGAGCACACAGATCTAGGTAGATGGGAGTATTTTCTGAAGGGGCATCGTTTGAGATGAGGGATGGAAAATTATAGGACTTGGATGACTGGAAGCCGGGAAATTGGATAGAAGTAAGCAACAGCAAAGCCACAGAATTGCGAAATACCATCATGTGTGCAGAAATGAACGACTTCGGTGTGATTGTGGCATAAGCTGTAGGATTGCCAATAAATATGAAGGAAGTAGAAGCCAGACTGAAAAATTAAATACTGTGGAATTCATGCTTTCTCTCATATTCAATGGAGGTATAATGAGGTCTTTCAGCAGAGGTGCTATGTGATTGTAATTGTTTTTTTGTGATAACTGGGGAAAATATGGAAGATATATAGAGATGGGAAAAGATTAGTGGCAAAGAGTCCTTTTTTAAAATCAAACTGTTTGGATTTTATTATTAGAATGATTCTAAGAACAATTCCCCAAATAGTTTTCTTATACCCTCTTAAATTGTACTTTTATTATATTGTAAATATTTTAGCTTAGATTTAGGTCTGGTCTATGTTATACAAATATTGTCTCTAGAGTAGCAGTGGAAAAACAAATTTTGATTGCCTTGAATCTCAGGTAACTTATTTGCAAATGAGGATATTAGTCCAGTTGTTCTCTAAGGACCTGTTCTAATTTATTTTATAAGTCACGGTTATCTAGGGGTGCTTAGCACGTTTTCACAAATTGGTGCACAGGTTTATTTGTGATGTTTTGAGTAATGTCCAGGAAAAACAAATTTTGACTGGGGTCATGTGAGTGGGGTGCAACAGAGGCAGCCAACATTTACTTGTTCCGTGTTGAACTTTATGAAGGAAGCAAATAGAGAATGAAACACAACTTCTGCTTCGGGAAATTTATGTTCTTAATAAAAATAAATGGAACTTCTTGTTTGCATTCAAATACTGGAACATTCTTTCGAGCTGATTTTCCTCAACAGTGGGTTCTCGTAGGATTTTCCAGTTACTTAAATTTGCATTTGACATAGTTTTGTGGAAAAGAATTTTGGATTAGGGTTCAGGAGATTAGATTATAGACCTTGCTCTGCTTCTGAGCAAATGAGTGTAAGTTTTAGATATTATTTAATTGTCTTATTTCATTACACAATTTGCTCATTTGTGATATAAGAATTATGCCTGCCATACCTAACTATAACATGTTTTTTTGTGTGTGAAAAGGTATTTATATATGTTCAAAATGCTGAAAGTTCCACGCTTTTATTATTGGTAAAACTGTCACAATCCGGTACTTTTTCTCTGGGAAATTTCAAGGCATAATTGAATTATAGAAGTTAGAACTACAAAGAAATGTGACAGACATAATCAGTTCTCACGGAAGTTTCTGGTGCTCCTCGTCTGCCTTTCACATGCCTCTTTGAATGAGAGTGGCTGTGTGACTAGCTGTGATGAAAGAAATGTGTGAGGAAGAGTCATATATCACTTCTATCCTTTAAGGAAAACCAGAGCTGGACAGTAGTTAAAGTGGTAAAAACTGATTTTTACTCAGGCACTATTACAACAGAGGATAAAAAGCCTCAGTATAGAACTGGCCTCAATTCCAAATACAACAAGAGAAAGTGGGGATTTATGGTCAAGGAGCAGGGTGGGAGGAAGAGGGTAAGTGCATAGGAAATTACTAAAATGGTAGAGAAATTCTTGCCAAACTGACCTAAAAGAATTCTTGCTGAAGACAGGCCAAGGTGATCAGACATTACCTGGGAGATCTTAGTCCGTGTGGTCTGCTATAACAAACTGCCATATCTTGGGTAGCTTATTTGGTAAGAGCCAACTTTCTGCTTCATAGAGTGCACCCTCTCATTGTAACTTCACATGGTGGAAGGGACAAGGGATCTCTCTGGGGTTTCTTTTATAAGGACTCTGATCCCATTCATGAGGGCTCCACCCTCATGACCTAATCACTTTCCAAAGGCCACTCCTTCTAATACCATCACATTGAAGATTAGGTTTCAACATACGAATTTAAGAGGGACATAAATATTCAATCCATACGAATTTAAGAGGGACATAAATATTCAATCTATAGTAGTGGGGGATGAGGGATTTGATCCTATATCAAGAGTAATTAGATATTGTGGGTGGGAATTCTTGCTCAACTGACTTAGCAGAATTCTTGCTACAACTGGGCTCTTGAGGACAAGGCACAAGAACAGGGCCGAATTGAAAAGGGCTCAGAGGAGCCTGTCTAGAGTTTGGTCAAGGAGAGAATCTTTGTCACACTCCAAAGCATATACTTACTTATGCATGACCCATTTATATTTTCTTGCATCATCCAAGGAAGCCACATGTTCCAGATATATGGCAAAAGGAACCTTACTCCCAGTGATGAAGTAGCTGCATGGAGGGTAGTAGCTTAGAGGGTTAGAGAGTTGCCTGGATCTTCAGAAGAATACGTGCAACTTTAAAAAAGAAGGTGCCTACCAGATTTTGATATTTTCCCATTATACCAGCATAAGTTTGCTTACATTGGTGATATCAGGACCCTTTCCTATCTTAGGCAGTTTGCCTAGTTTTCTAAGTGAGAAATTCATTTCTAGAAAGATTAAATAACTTCTGGAAATTCACATTTTTACATAGGGGTAAATTTATAACCAGAACAATGTCTATCTACTGATCTACTGACTTTTCATTGTTGAAGAAGTTATACATTCTTTTTTTGTTTTTAATTATTGTATAATTGACACACAACATTATTTTAGTTTCAGGTGTACAACGTAATGATTCAACATTTAATTATATCTTCTTTAACTCAGATCTCTCATAGCTATGATAAGAGAAGTTTTTTGTTGTTGTTATAAGGCTTGTATAATATATTTTAAAAGACAGAAAAATATATACCATTGCGAATGTTTCCAAAATAATAGAATTCATTCAACTACAATTTTCCAGGGAGGATATTTCTGTTTGTATTTGTGAGAAGCCAAATGAGTATCAAACTCCTGCCACTGGTCTCATTTACGTGATGCTTCAAACAAACTGAAATTTAAAAAAACAAAAAACTGAGTGTCGCATGTTATTTGACAGGTACCAAGTAATTAGTGATTCAATATCAGAGCTGGAGGAAACATAATATATTTGACTGTAATAAGCTCTGAAAAATATCGTATATGTACATCTACAAAAGCCCAAAATAATGTTTAATAGACTTCCAGAATTAATATGACATATTTTCATGTATGCTGAAGTCAATAAAAATAAATTATCTTCATTTTAAATAAAATCCAATATTGTTCACATAATTTAATTTTTTTTTTACTTTAAGGAAACCTGGGTTAATATATCAGCAATTTACCTGGTTTAAAAACTAATCTAGGATCATCAAAATTGCAAACTTTAGAGTAAAATTTGCTGAGATGTTATTACCATTTTCTAATAAACTTTGGTAAACATCCTTCTGCCAATAACAGAATGAGTCAATGATAACGCAGAATGATATACAGGAAATGTTCTGTATGTATAAATGGAAATGAATAAAGCAAGACTCTTATGACAACTTTTAACCTACTACCTTTCAATAAATACCCACCTGACTCTTCTTTGGAAATATAAAAGTCAGAAGGCTTTTAAGTATTCTTTGAGTAATAAAAATTATGTGTTCTTATTTATTCTAAGATATAAATCTTAACCCATTATTTTTTAATTCAATATATTGTAAACAGGTGGGAACTTCTTTTACCAGCATATTCAGCATATTCATAAATATTCATATTTATCTGAGAAGGTAAGTCTAGAAACTTGGACTTTGGTGCGATGCTTATATAAGCAAGGCATATATGCTCTGAGTAACAGTTGGAAGAAAAACTCTACTAAATCAGTTCCTCTCTCTAAATATCTACTTTTACTCTTCTTATCCAAATGTCAAAATTGGAGGAAAATGTCTTTAAATCTTTTGACATGCGAAATCTAAGAATTTCAGAAAGCTGAAATAGCAAAAAGTTGGCAACTCTATCATCTATTTGTCTGTGTATCTTTCTTTCTTTTTATCATGTATTTATATACATATTTTCTTTTTATCTTTTTTAATTTTCTCTTTTTTAGCCTCCATTTTTCTTAGATATGGTTAACTTTCCATTCAAAAATATTATCATCAGAAATCCCTGTAGAGCTGTTTGCTTTGACACTTGAATTTTTAGAAAAGGGGGCTATGAGGGAAAAATATCCACTATGAGAAATTCCAAGACCACTGAGGCTAAAGTACATAGTTTATAACATACTCTGTCTTTCTCAGAAGACCAACACTCAAAGATCAACATTGCATGTACCATTTAAGTCTAAATCCTATTCAGGCAGAATTCTCCCAGGGACCATCATTGAGATTCCTCATGTGAATTTTTGCAAGCAATATATTCAAGCCAACTCGTTACTAAAGTTGTAGAGTTCATTAACTTGGGAGAAAAACGCCAGCGGTAAAATTTCTGTTAAAAACTATCTTGACCAAGGGGTTATGTTGTCTTAAGTTATTTGAATGTCCCTATGGATCTACAGATAATGATACCTGGTTTATTTAGTTCTCCCGTAGAGAAGCTACATTATAACAATTAACTAACTTAAACAAAAGAAAAGAGACTGGCACAATTCATGGGAAATGAAATGGACCTGGCAGCGGACAGGTTAAGGGAGTATAAGGAGTAGTGTTTTCTCTCCTCAATGCAATTCCTCACATGGAGCACAGGGAAATCTATTTAGAAACCTAAGTAGGTCAAAATAGGCTTCCAGACATTTAGCAAAGGCGAAAGCTTAATTTCCACTACCCAAGCAGCTGGACAACCTCCTTAAGAGAGACAGATCGCATGATGACAAAGACCCTGAATTGGGAGTCCTCTTCCTGTATTCTCATCTCTAATATTCAAGACCATCATTGCCTCAGAGATTCAGGGAAACATGACTCACTTCATCTTGGACTGTATCCCTAATTTAATATTCACATTATTTGTAACTCATGCAGTTATATTACAAACCACACCACAAGGCATTAGAACACACTCACGGTGTCAATGGTGAAAGCAATCATGTTTGATGATTCTGGTAACAATAAGTTATCTACAATAAATTGTTCTGTCTGCTGAGTCATTCTTCCTAATGCTTATTTTTTATGATGATATTGGCAAGTCATATAACCTCTGAGCCACCATTCCTATTCATTCATCCTCTCTTTCACCGCTTTCTCTTACTTATATTAATGATGTTAATAATACCTTTCAGGCTACCTTTGGAATTCATTGTGGGTGCCAGTGATGTAGTGGGTGTGAAAATACCAGGTACATTTCTACATGAAATAAAAAGCACTATACAATTCTAAAAAGTAATAATAATTATCTGTAAAGTAAAACAATGTACTTAGAATCAAATTTGTCTATGAATATAGAATATTCTACTGGCAAAACGTAGGAGAGTTTACTTAAAATATCTGATCTTTAGTCTTGAATAATTCCTTCCCCGTGGAATGTGGCTGGAACTGGTGAGTATGATGAAATTTCACCCCTGTGATGATGTCATACTATATGCCATAGTTGACCTCAAGATAGGGAGACAATCTGGGCAGGATTAGTATAGTTGCACAAACCCTTTAAAAGCAGAGAATGTTTTCCAGCTGATGGCAGAGGGGAATTTAGTGATAGAATACTAATACTAATATACTGATAAATAGTGAGTTCCTCTAAATACCTCTTACTCATATTCTTCTTCATTGTAATTCTTCACCAGCCAAAAAATACCTAAGTCCCACTCACCTAAGCAAATCAAAGGCCATCGCAAAAAAATAAATATCTAGTGTGTGGTCTAGTCTGCTGCCTACATCTCTAAGAAGACTTTCGTCATCCATCCTTAGAGAGATTTATTGATTTTTCCAGGACTCCTCCCAGTTGTAATTTAGCCTTGATATACCTTGATTACATGCATGACGTCTGCCTTTCTTCCCCTCTTCATACCCCATCTACTTTATTTCAAATCCTTATTTTCACTTTCAAATTAAATTCACAGAGTGTTGAGTTTCTCTTTCATGTCCAATCCTATAGCTTTGCTTTGTTACTTCAAGCAAACAATTTTTTTTGTTGTTAAAAAAAAATCCCTCTACAATGAAGCCATCTGGAAATCCTGGTAAGAATGAAAGAAAGGTCGCTTGTTTTCCATAAATCTTTATAATTCTCTTGTGAATAATGCAAAGGAATTACTTTCTACTTCAGGAGACATATCTGCTATGTGAAGTTAGAAAGGCCTCACTTCTCAAAGATCTATGACTTGCAAGGGACCTGAACGGATCTTTTGGTTCAGGATTTTCTTATTCTAAAAGATAAGACATTATAATACCATTTTACCAGTGATGCAGGGAATTGCAGAGAGGTCAAATCATACTTGCACAGCTACAGTATTGTATGATTCAGGGAGTAGAAAGAGTGGAGAATAGAAACTACATCCTCCGCCTATTAAAAAATTATTTTCATTAAAGTAACATACAGAAAATCCCTAAGCTTGAGTCTACCTGGCAGTATGTAGAACAAGTTGATGAACTTTTGTACCTATCTGTGTACCTATCATTCACAAAACACTGTGCTAAGTACAGAGATTGAGATAAAGGTGAACCGAAGTGAGCCCTTGTCCCAATGGGTTCACGGGTATTAAGGGAGAAGAAATCTGCACCGGTGACTCTATTACATTATAGCAAGTAATAAATGCCTTGAGAGAGGAGAAAAGTGCAATAAGTTCAGAGTTAATTGGGAACAGTTGTTTCTGCAATGGCCAGAAAAGTTCTCAAGGGAGAAGGAAGATTTGGTACAGTGCCATGCAGGTTGGAAAAATACTTTCATAAACAGAGAAGTATAAATGCATGATAGCATCCAAGAATAAGTTTTCTTCTTGACCTCTACCATTAGTTTACTAAATAAAGCACTAGATTCTTTAGGAATAAGGTGAGTCACTTACGGAGAAAGACTTTTCAATGACACAAATCATTATAATGAAATCATATTTTCTGTTTTCTGAATTAGCTTGGCTTGATATTCATCATACTATATGTTTATTTTTCACACAAAGATATTTTTACTTCTTGTCCAGAATAAGTAATGTATGAAACTTATCATTTAGTAATAATGATGATTATAATATCAAAAAGATAGCATTTATTTACTGTGCACTAGCCCTTTCTTGAGTTAAGCATTCTACAGGAATTTTGTCTTTAAATATTTAAATAACACTCAAGTTTTGAGAGTTAAATACTTTAACAATATTCATGTTACAATCAGGACTCAAACCCAGTATTTCTGATAAGAACATGAGCATGTTCTCTGACACATATTTCTGCTGAAATAATTCTCTCAAGAATCTTATGGATCTTCTGTGGATTTCAATGGGGTTCAGTCCATTAGACAAAAGATACTCAAAAATATTTTTGAGATTATCCTTTTCCACCTCCTGTTCAGATGGCTGAATGACAAGGCCTGCAATCTTCCTAGATGGATTGAGACGACTGAAAGGATCTGCCAGGCACATAATCAATTTATTTAAGGCTTCGTTGTGAGACTGAACACTCTGACTTTTTGATCTTTCTGAAATTATAGCAAAAGGTTATCTAGTTGCATCCTCAGCTTTTCCCTGTGATGTGCCATGCTTTTGGAAGGCATTTCTGATTTTAGCATTCTTTGCCATCTGGAAAGGCTGAATATTTTAAAACCATCAAGATCTGGTTTCTTTTCCGTTCTTCTTCTTTTTTTAAAAAAGTATTCCCTCAATTTGTTTCTCTCCTTTCATGTTTTAATAAATGCATCAAGAAAAATCCAGGAGGTACTTTCAACACTTTGCTTGGATAGCTCCTTAGCCAGATAAACAAGTTAATCCCTTACACGATTTGCCTTCCCACCTAACTTCAGAGGGCAATTTTGCTAAGCTTTCTGCCACTGGATAACAAGGATACTCCTTCCTCCAGTTTCCAATAACACATTCCTCAATTGATTTTTGAGCCCTTATCAGCAGTGTCCTTCAAGTCCATACTTTTACTAACAACTTGTTCAGGGAAATTTAGGGTTTCGCTGTGATGCTCCTCAAAATTCTTCCAGCTCCTGCCCATTGCACAGTAAAAATGCTACTCCAACATTTTGAAGTATTTGCTACAGCAGCAACCCACTTCCAGGTATTAAAATGTGTATTAGTCTTCTATTGTTGTGTAAAAAACTACCACAAATATAGTGGTGTAAAACAACACACATTTCTCACCTGACACGTTTTGTGAGTCTTGGTACTGGCATGCTTTACTTTGGTCCTTTGATTAGGATCTCAGAAAGGGATAATTGACCTCGGCTGGCTTTTTATCTGAGTCCTTGACTGAGAGAAAAATTTGGTTCCCTGCTCAGGTGATTGTTGGCAGCATTCATTCCATGAGAGACACATTTCTAATTCCCTTCCTTCATTTAGGCCTCTGCTCAAATGTTACCTCATTAGGAAGGCGTGCTGAAACTACCCCATCTCAAACAATGCTTCCTATTGGTTCTTGTCCTTTTATCCTGCTTTTTTTAATTCATGGTGCTGTTACTTCTGGCCATCAAGTTGTATATTAACTTAGCTAATATTTATCATATCAATTTACCTATCAGAATGTAAGCTCTATTGGGTCAGGACTTTATTATTGCTTTGCTAGTGCTTCTTTACTGCTTTTTACCTTACTATCTATGAGAATGGTTCTCACATACTATGAATATGAAAGTATGTATTGATTTAAGGGGGGAAATCCAGTCTCCTGGTGCCTAATTAGTAAATGATTAGACCATAATTAGAGTAAGATGATACTTAAATTAAAAATGAAAGTTCTCTGCATCAAAACTCATGGAATTTGGCCAGTTGTATTTAGAGATAAATTCATATAAATAAATCCCACTGTTTTAAAAACAGGGCACTACAAACATTTAAAGAAAATGTTTAAATGAAGAAGAGACATAAGTCAACCTATAAAGTTGTAGAAAAGCATATTTGGCTTCCAGAAAGTATTTCAAATCTTAAAGCACATACACCATCCTTGAACAAAGAAAATCAATTATGATGCATTCAGATTTTTCAAAATTCTCCTCTCTTAGCATACTGCACACACAGACATACCAAGAACACACATACGGATAGTAAAGAGTCTGGAAAAAAATATACCAAGATATCTACAGTCGTTATGAGCATGGTTAGCATATGGGTTCACTTGAAATTTTTTATGGTTTTGTGCATTTTACAATTTTGTATGAAATTATTGTAAAGCAGTGATTACTAAGGCTGAAAAATACCTAAATATCTGTTTCTCCTTCATGTTGCACTTACTTTCTTAAGACCAAAGTATGTGATTTAAACAATGGATGTGCTTATATGTGTATGTGCCTGTGTGTGTGTGTGCATGTGTGTAATCACTTCAGAACATCCTAAGATATGATAGGAAATAGAGGAGTGATTTGTGTATTAAATGAGATAATAGTTATTTTGTACTATTGTGAAACAACACATCCTGCCCACAATTCTAAATTTATTTGAGAATTATTTACTGAGCTATCTGAGTATAAAATATTTAGTGCTAACTAATATCTGTAGCAAATACTTTTAGCTTACTGGACAATTCTTTAACTTGACAAAGAATTGTATTAGTCCTCTTCTACTGAGAAGTCATCAATGTTAATGAGTTTAAGTGTTTTAAAGAAAAAATGATGAAAACTATTGAAATACTTAGTGTCCCAACATCATTTAATTTTCTAGATTGGGGTATTATTTAATGTTCTAGGCCACGTTAAACACTGCTCTTGACAAATGTCAGCATGTAGGATGACTTCTATCCAGTTTTAGCTGTGATTCTGCCTCATTGAATGAACTTTTGACAATTTAATCTGTCTGGTTTTAAATTTCTCTTCCTTTAAAGAAGGACATTGGACCAGATATATTCTCTATTTCCTTCCTGTGCAATCATTGTATGTATCTCTGTAATTTTTCTTCTTTTGGAGTTAAGTTCCATAAAGTGTAGTTTAAAATAGATTTTCATTGGAAACAGGAAAAAATTAAAATATTCTAGCACAGAACCGTATTGCTTTAGAATTGCATTTCCATGTGGAATTAGGTCACTGGTTTTAGTAAGGCATTTCAACATTTTTGGACGGTTCATCACCCTGGAATTAAGAAGCAAATTAAAATTTTCTGGAAAAAATAATTTTAATATTTAAGCATATTAATACCATAATAAGTATAAAGAGCATAAGAATAGTTTTAGAGAATTAATACTCCCTTTAAAGTTTGTATCCCAAGATAGAACACAACATAATTAGTAACTTCTCTAAGTATAAATAAAGAAAAGTTGATAGCAGAATTGACTTGGAAAAAGGTCAGGATAGTTACCTGATATGAGATTTTGCTCCCTGAATAACAACATATATTATCAGAATAAATGTGTCATAATATTTCCAATTTCTTAGCCTATGTATGCAGTGTAGAAAATTATATACCAAAGTGTTTATTTTTTAGGAATAGAACTGAAACTTCACTCTAATCTAAGGAACTGATGTGTCCTTGAACAGCAAATTTCCATATGTAAGCTTCTATCTTTCAATTTTTTTACTATTAGAAATGGTATACAGACTCATTGGAAAAAATATTTGGCCAAGAAATTTTTATAAAACTAAAATCAACATTAACAATAGTGGTAACCTCTCTAATATCACACATTTAAAGAGGTATTTTAATTATTACGTTGGCAATAGCAAGTCGCAGAATATGAAATCAAAATGGATAGAACTTTAAAGCTGGTGACGTATTTAGATATAATCTATAGAATTTATCATCAATTTTATTGATTTTTAACAAACTCTTACATAGGTATTCTTATATGCCAGCCACAGCTCTGAATACCTTACAGCATCAGCTCATTTAATGTGAAAAATAACCCTTTGTGGGAGATGCTATTATTTTCATTGCCATTGGATAGGTGCAGATGCCAAGACCTTGAGACTTTAAGAGCTTTGCATCAGGTCCTGAAACTAATGGCACAAGCAGCATTCAAACTCTTCAGTCTGTGCTTTTTTTTTTTTTTAAAGTTCCACACCTGAACTGATATCTGCTGCCAATCTTTTTTTTTCTTCTTCTCCCCAAAGCCCCCGAGTACATAGTTGTATATTCTAGTTGTAGGTCCTTCTGGTTGTGCTATGTGGGATGCCACCTCAGCACTACTGGGCAAGTGGTGCCAGGTCCGTGCCCAGGATCTAAACCAGTGAAATCTTGGACCACCAAACCAGAGCATGCAAAGTTAACCACTCGGCCACGGGGCCGCCCCCTCAGTCTGCGTTCTTAAACCCTTGTTTTACGTTTGTTTAACAGAAAATGAAAATGAAGCTCAGAGAGGCTGTGTGACTTACTCAGAGTCTCACAGCTATTTAGTGGAAAACCCAACATGAGCAACATTCTCCAAATCTCTTTACTATGTAATAAATTGGGGGAAAACACAGCAAAATAATTGAAGACAATCAGGCATTTTCCTAATGTAAAGTAACTCCTGGTTTCTGTTTGCTTCCTATTACAGTTTTCTAGCAGTGGAAAATAAACATCTTTTTAAAACATTCTTTTAACTATGTTCCCCAGTATTTGTTGAATGACACTATTTTTCTTTAATTGAGGTAACATTGGTTTATAACATTATATAAATTTCAGATGTACGTCATTATATTTTGATTTCTGTGTAGATTACATCATGTTCACCACCCGAAGACTAATTACCACGCATCACTATACACATGTGCCCTATCACCCCTTTTGCCCCCTCCCCTACACTTTTCTCCTGTGGTAGCCATGAACCTAATCTCTGTGAATGGTACTATTTTTTATACCATGTTCCATGTTAAGCTGAGCTAAAGAAAGAAGGAAGAGGATCAATAGGCAGATGAGAGGGGAATTAGAAACAGAGAAGCACATTAAAGAGAAAATATGGGGTTTTCATTTTGTATACATAGAAATGAACAGACTGAGGGACACAGGTTTCTGGAAGAGTTTCTTCGCTAAGTGTGTTTCCAACACAGCATCCAAGCTAGCACTGAGGCAGATCCTCCCCCACCACCCAAAATCGTCTGCATTTGTATTTTCCCACAATGTGGACACCATAGATGAAAACTAGAAAACACAAATGTCTCCATAATCAGGTAAAGTGTAACCATAATATATATTTATTACGCATGCATTGTGTTAGGAAATGGACTGAGGCTGTAGCAAACTGCAGTAACTGCCTTGTCCATTGAAAGGGGGTCACACACTGCACTTAACCCCAGGCAATTATTGCTGTGCAGGAGTATGAGCCAGGGAGTGCAAGTTCTCTGATTTTGGCTTTTATGTAAAATTCTCTAATATTAAAATGTCGGCCCTTTTATTGTGTGGGAGGAATAAACCAAGTGTACCTGGAGACCAGCACCAGACCACTTTCGCAGGCAGCTTTCAACCTCTGCCATAAATAATCTCAGACAGAGGCTTGATTGTGTTTTTATTGGTTGGAAAGTGATCACATGTTTCCATGAAACTTTATTTATAGCCATCATAATCCGTTTTTCGGTGAAGTGATTTGGAGGTGCACAAAAAGTGGAATGTCGAATGCATGACAATTTTCAGTACATATTTTACAGTTGGAAAGTAGACACATAAATCTCACTTCTACAGTTTTAAAAATAGATTAAATCTGTTCTTGCTTGAAGTAATTACACTATTGTGCACTCACATTTACCTAAATTAATATTTAAAGATGGAACCAATTGAAAGTGAAATTGAATTAAACTAAGGTATCATATTGCACTGTGCGCTGATGGTTTTTAATTGATCAGATATGCAAATGTCAATCTATAAATGTAATAAGCTGTGCATACAAAATGCATCAAATGTAAGATGCTTCAGACAATATAACATGCCGTTAAAATGTAAAATGATGTGACATAAAAAGATTGAGCTCAATTGCTTAATAAATAATGTAATAAAATATAATAGCTTTTAGAGGGTATTTGTGGAATGAAATTGGGAATCTCATAGAAACATTTCATATAAATGTGTCTTATATATTTGAACACCCAAAAGCTTCATAATTCAGGAGGAAGTTAGTGGCTTAATAAGTAATAGAATTAATTTCTGTAATTGGTATTGGATGGCCTACCTGCACACAATTCTCTTATCCAGGTGTTATTATCATCCTGCCTATGTAACTTCATGCTGTTTAAATATTTCTGAATTGAATCTTTATGTAGTGCTGTGTATAAACTTCAAATGTGTTCTTCATAGAGTATAAGCCTCAGATGTACTCTCTGCACTTAGAACACAACTCCTCTACTTTGGGCTGACTTTTTATACTCCCAGTCCACCTTTTATTCCCTCCTTCACTCAAGAGAGGCAAGCTGTATGAGAGAGATTTCTTAGCCGCAGGAAACATATGTCTTTTGTAGGAGTGTATGATTGGGAATGGGGGCTGCTTAGGATTTTTCTGCCACGTTCTTGACTAGGATCTTGATTAACATCCAATAGGCCTATTGCTGAAGCAGAATGAACATCACTTGCGGCATGCTACGGCAAGTGGGCTTGAGTTCAAAATCTGACTGTTAGGTACCAGGTCCTACGCTGCAAATCATTATCTTGTTTAACCATTAAAATGAGATATTTTTTTTCCAGGGGTAAAAATCTTAGGCACAATATGTCACACAGATCCCTAATGAGAATCAACACCTAGGCATATCAAGGCTATGGTTTCCTAATGTCTTGTAAGAATTCCACAGTATATAAAGACTCCATAGTATAGTGTAGGACCCTCAGTATATTTTTCAAAAGTTATTCCAAATCCTAGAAGCCAAAACTACAAAGGATAGAAGGGAGTGGGAAGTACAAGCTAAAAAGGCTTGTGGGGGCAATCTTAAAGCAGAGAAGATCTATGTGAAATGAGAGGTGAAATTAGATTTATATTTCATATTTAGATGGCCAAACACAAGTTCAGATTTAATTCAGAGCTAGACTTTATAAAACTGTGAAATAAATGAATGTTGTTGTCATCTTCTCCTATCCATTTTAGTAATGCCAGATAACCCAATTGGTAGATGCAAAGCTATTTTAAATAATTTTCTATTTTGTTTTTCTAAAAGTCTTAGGGGGTTGGGCCCACAGCCGAGTGGTTAAGTTTGTGCCCTCCACTTTGGCAGCCCAGAGTTTGCCAGTTCGGATCCTGAGCACGGCCCTACAAACTGCTCATCAGGCAATGCTGTGGCAGCATCTCACACAGAACTAGAATGACTCAGAATTAGGATATACAACTATGTACTGGGGTTTGGAGAGGAAATAAAAAAGAGGAGGATTGGCAGTATGTGTTAGCTCAAGGTCAATCTTCAAGAAAAAGAAAAAAAGAAGTCTTGAAATAGTCACAATAAGGAGGCAAGTAGGTAGAACTTGTTTACACTTCATTGCACTTGTTCCAGGCCTAAATATTTTGTTTTTATTTAAATTTGTATATGGGGGATGGGAGGTTATTGTGAACTCTTCAATGCTTGAAATTCCACTCAAGATTTCTTTGAAATATAGCCTTGTTCTGTTTATGTCAATTCTCTCCTGCCCTAATGGGTTGTTTTAAGATAAAAAAACCCACAAGTCTGAAATACTTAATCATTAGAAATACATTTATGGCATGTCTTTTAAAGGAATTACCTTTGAATGGGCAGAACGCCTTCACTCTTTGACAGAACGCTTGGGTACCTCAGCCACTCCTGATCAGAAAGAGCCTTCAGATAAAACCCTGTTCTGGACACCCAATCACAATCAGAAGTGTCCAATCCATCCTGGGTTTTGTTACAGGTTGGAAAAGAACATGGATAAGGCCAGACCTTTGGGAATGTTATCATGCTTTTCTTTAGTAGAAAGAAAAATTCTTTTTGACATCTTTTGACTCTCCCTCCCGTGTTCTTTGAAAATTTGAAATTAATGCTGAAAATGAAAGTGTGATGCTGTTGAACTTACTGAACACTGTAGGACACGCAAGTATCATCCACCGTACTATGGAGATTTTATATACCACGGAATTCTTAGAGCAAGCGGAGAAACCTCAGTCTAGGTGTAGAAATAAGGAATCAATAGAATGCAGGAGTTTGATCACACTATAGTGAAGACAAAGGTGTGTAAAACACAGTTCTTATCTTTCAGAAGCTTGTGGAGAGGGAAAATGAATGCTAGACTTAGGAAAGGATACACATGAAATTCTTTGAAAGTTTGGAGGGAGGAGAGAATACGCACAGATGAGGGAACTTTGGAGATTTTGGAGAAGAGAGAGTGTTTGACTTGCTCTGTGCTAAAGAATCTTCATTCGGTAAAGGACAAAAGGCAGCCACTGGAGGCTGTTTCAGACACAACAAAATGGGGTTCAGAGGTCTGAGGTATAGTCTCCTGACATTTTTCCTCTTTGTAGAAAAGGTAAGATGACAGTAGTGACAAGATCATCTACTGTGGGCTTAAGCTGTTAAACAGCAAATCCAGGGTATGTTGTTACACTCAGAAGAGATGTCTAAAAGTGTGTCATAGGAAGCAGCATAAGGTCAGTGGCTTCCATGCTTTAGGGAAAACTTTATGTGGCAATTAAGCTGAAATTAGCTCTGTTCTTGCCAAAAGCCACAGCTCCTTGAGGTATTATTAAGGAAAGCTACTTGACTAATCAACCAAACTAACATTGTGGCCAAGATTCTGGTGCCTCTAATGGATTGAACCAAGCAAGCAGCGAACTTACATAATGGAATCTGTGTGGGGCCTAATTTGGCCAGCATGGTTCTTATGTTGCAATTTCTGCAAATTGGAAGCATGCAGAATTCAGTTGGTTAGTTTGCTTGCTTGCTTCCATAGCTGCTTATATGCATTTGATTTTTGTTTGTTTTCTTTTGCCTTGTTTTTCTTTTTAAAAATCTTTGTTGAGGGGCCAGCCTGGTGGCCCAGTGGTTAAGTTTGCACATTCTGCTTCAGCGGCCCGGGGTTCACTGGTTCAGATCCTGGGTGCAGACTTGGCACCGCTTGGCAAGCCATGCTGTGGCAGGCGTCCCACGTACAAAGTAGAGGAAGATGGACATGGATGTTAGCTCAGGCCCAGTCTTCCTCAGAAAAAGAGGTGGATTGGTGGAAGATGTTAGCTCAGGGCTAACCTTCCTCAAAAAGGAAAAATAGAAAGAAAGAAAAAATATATTTAGGAGCTAGGGAAAAAAAAAATGTCTTCTTAACACATTTTCTGGATAGCTTCTTAATAGTCTTTTAGTTTTTTTCTAGTATCTTCTTCAATTTCTAGCCCCAAAGATGAGCAGATGTAGACTTCCATCAGTAATATTAAAGTAATTCGAAAGAAGAATGGAAAGTGGAGACTAGACGTGGATATCAGTGAGTGTAAATGCAGAAATCTGGACACTTGTGTGGTGGGCCTCTCACCAGTGAAGGTGTCAAGTCACAAGGTAAGCCTGAATGCCTTACTGGGTTCTCCAGTGGGCTTCCAAGTCTGCCTTTACCTTGGGTAACTGCTATGTGACTGAATACCTAAATCAGCCAATTATTTTTGAACTTCTATCATGTTTCAGGAATTATGCAGATGAATAATGTATGGTCTATCCCCTCAAGTTGCTTATAGTGTAATTTAAGTCAGGCAGACTGACTGAAGCAGGCAATTTTAAGCAAGTGCAGTGACAGAGCTATGCACAGGGCACTTCTGTCGCCTTGAGGGAAGGGCTCAGGAAAATGTTCCTGGAGAGGGCACTACCTAACCGAGATAAGTTATATGGAGGGCAAAGCTAGATTGACTTCAACTGAAGTTAATGTTATCAAGCAAGTATTTATTCCTTAAGGTACACTTGTGCATATATAATAGATATGTACTATGTTTATATGGATACATATATACATTTGTGTGTGCCAAATATACATGTATGTGCATGCATTTGTATAAATGTGCATATTTGTAATATAAGTATATATGTGTATATATATATACATACACACACACATAATTCACATTACTCTTAGAGTTTAATTAGAACATTGATTTTAGAGAATAATGAAACAGCCTAGTCTAACCTGAGTTTTGTTTTGCAAAATTAACCCCGTGCCCTATTGTGACAAGGAGAAGTCATGGAGGAAAAATTTAAAGGTTTACCCCAAGCCTCCAAAGGCTTTTAAGGGTTATGTTCCACTTAATGTCATAGTCAAATGGAGCCAAGGGCTCACTCGTGACATGCTATCAGGTGGTATATAATCTAGGTAACGTTGAACAAGTTTTTTTGAAAGATCTTTGTCACCCTGTGGCCACCACCAGAGGACTCAGCAGGAATTGTTTGTTGAGGAACACTCTATAGTAGTTACTGAAACAGCATCTTTAAAACATTTTGCCACAGAAGGGGCTGGGGAGAACATGAGAGACACAGGAGGGCTTACAAAGATGCCTCCAAGAATACTTACTAGGAAGTTACTAGCGAAGCAAATGTCAGCTTCTAGAACTCCCTGTGTTGACAGTTGCTGTTGCCATGTGCTTCAGCAGAAGCATCTGCCAAGTTGTGAGGTGCCTACTGCAAGAGCAATGGGAGAAATGATCAGTTGGAGGGTAGACTGACCATTAGTTTTCATCATCCTAATATATTACCCTTAAAACCAAGGGGAAGATTGAAATAAGGGATCTTTGATTATATTCATTACAAAAAGTAAATGATTTCCCAGCTGCAAAGAGTAGAATAGCAGAATTTTCAAGTGGAAAGATAGGATTATTGATAGACAGGATAGAGATGAAGCCCTCCATTTCTTAGATTTGTGCCTACATTTGTCCATTTGTAAAGTAGGCATGTAACTGCTATCTCACTGTGTTTTGAGTATGTAATTAGAATACATATTTTTAAAAATAAATGTGTGGTGGAAAGAACAATGCTCCCCCAAAGATGTCCACATCCTAATGCTCAAAGTCTGTGAATATGTTGCCTTATATGGCAAAATGGAATTTGAAGATGTGATTAAGTTAAGGATCTTGAGATGGAGAGATTATTTTGGATTATGTGGGTGGGCCCCCTGTAATCACAGGAGTCATTATAAAAGGGAGGTGAACAGGTCAAAGTAGAGAAAAGGAGACATGATGAAGAAGCAAGGGTTGGCGGTGTTTTGAAGATGGAAGAAGGGATCATGAATCAAAGAATACAGGCAGCACCCAAAAGCTGGAAAACCAGGGAAACACATTCTCCTTTGGTGCCTCCAGAAGGAATGCAGCCTTGCCAATACCTTGATTTTATCCCTGTAAAACTCATTTTGGAATTCTGCCTTCTAGTATTGTAAGATAATGAGTTTGTAAAACATTTTTACAGTGACATTAGGAAACTAATGCAGACTGTCACAATATCTATCCAGAAGAACTGTTCTGTAAATGGATGCTATTTTATATATTATGATATATGTAATTGCTTTATATCATATAATATATATTCTTTCAAAAATATTTGCTTAGAAATCAATAACACATTAATTTGTTAGTTGATTAGCTACTCTTTATGAGAGCACAGATGCTCTGAACTGTGCTTTGCATACGTGATTTCTACACCTCACATCATTTCAGTATTACTAGTGTTTTCCTCATTTGTAATGGGTAATATGATAGTCACCCTAAGTATTAAATTCATTCATCAAATCATTCAACCATTAACAAATTTGTGAAACAATTTGTGTGGTTTATATGTATATTTTAAATAAATATCTGTTGTGCAACCAACATCACATAGTTAATTTCAATTTACCATTTATTGAGTTCCTATTTTAACATGTACTATTTCTATATCCCCCTTTTTTTAAACACAGACTGGTATTATTATTCTTGTTTTTTTTGTCTCATTTGCTATTTAGAATCACTATGAGCATGAAACTCTGTCTTTATTAATCGGGGTTCTGGTTAGGCTACAAAATGGAAACAGTGGTTGGTTTCTCTTAGGCCTTCCTTCTGAATTTTGATATTCTCAATTCTTATTTGTTCCTCAAATGGTTCTGACCTTCATTTAATGATAGCAATTTATTTTCCTGCCTTCAGTCCTCTTAACTTACTCGTGGTCATTCCACGCTGTCTTAAAGAAAATAGACCTTTGTTTCTTCTAAATATTTTCAACTTTTGTTACAAAGAAAGAAATATATTAGACAAAGTTAAACAGGTTTATTTATATAGTACATATAGACAGTGTGTTCCAAAGCTCTTGACCATCTGGAGATTAACATATGGCATGCATACTAATAATTCCTATAATTCACAAAACAGTACTTGGAGCCTGATTCTAGCCTGTTTCCATGATGATCACATTTTCTGAACTGAAAATTGAGATTATCATCTGACAATTTTTTTTTCAAGTTGCAAATTTATTTCTATGAAAAGTTTTTTAAAGACAAAGCATTAATTCACAAAATTAACTTCCACATTTAAATGCTTCTTTAATTGTACTGCCACACTCTCTTTTCTCCCCTAACTTCAACCATAACCTTTAGAAAGACTAAGACAGTCGGTTCATTTTGATGTTGACAGTACCAAACAACACACCAGATTATGGCAGAACTTTATTTATAGACGTAAAATAAATTTAGTAAATCATTTTACTGTAAGAAATACTGTTATATAAAATAGGATGACCCATCATGAAAAAAATTGAGACAAAATTTACTTGTATAGAAATGAATAGCACATTATGTATTATTTATTAGCTGCTGTTTATTGAACGTGCTTTTATCTCCAGGGAAGCTAATTTTCTGGTGCTGGTCCCTCTCCCATGTTCATCCATCTAGTTAAACGTGTAAAATTGTCATGGTGTGATGAGACACTTTATCAATCGCTTATTTGTGCCAAATCTGTTTCTCTTTCCATTCTTTCGCTTAGATTCTTCCTTACACTGATAAATGCCTGCCTATTCATTTTTTGTTTGAAGTTGGTCTAAACATATATTATACTATTTCTCAGTTTCTACTTTTTGAGACTATCTTCCCCGACTCTTTGAACACATACTGATCTGCTTTCCCTTGAACTTATGGTGTTTGTAAATATACCCTTTAAAATTACATGCCTTATTTTATTTCTTAGTTATGTGCTCCAACTGCTTTCTATCAGCAAGTTCTTAACTCCTATTTTAATAAGTTAAGTTTGTCAAGACTAAGAAAAGTGTTTTGTTCTCCTTTTTTATTAAATTCTCATGTGTAGTAACTATGTAAGTTTCATAAGATCTGAGATTTTGTCTACTTTATTGATCTCTGAATTCATCATCAGTCTCGTAAACTAGATGTTCAGTAAATATTTATGGAATCAGTGAAGATGTTGATCACTCTATTTATCAGCATTTCATCAGTGTAATTTCTGAAAGGCTAAGATTTACTGCACCAAATATGGGAATCTTTACAATTTGACACACTTCTCCACATTAAGAAGGAGAAAAATGTTTGAGAGTTATGCCTTGACCTCATCTCTAGCAACAAGTCTATCTGTGTTCCATGATCTATTGCTTGATTTGGCCCGTGATATTGAAATGTGCTAGGAAACCAGGCTGCTTGGCACTAACAGGAAGGAAATATCCCTAAGCATAAAACAGACTGGAAACCAGCAGCTCCGGAACTGAGTGAAACATAAATCTCTTGGAGTTTCCTGCTTATAAGCAAATTACAATTTTAACACCTATAATTTTTTTATTACTTACTACTTAGAAGAACCTAAATTAGTTTTTAAAGATTATGAAATAACTGTGCTTACTATAGAAGACTTGGATTTCTTAACTCAGTTTCCTTGAACAGAAAGTAAAATATCTATTTAATTGTATTCACTTATAAACTGAGAACTTAGCTCCTCTATCTATAATCTGAATGAAAATATTTCAGGAATGTGAGCCTATCAAAATTAGCTTTCTAATAATGATCATTAACTCTTGGAAACTTTTAGATGCTTGGCCACTCAGGAATATAAAAGTTCACACCTAATGATCATCCAAGATGCTAATCATTTATCATGCTTGGCTCATATATAAGGACTATACTTTTGCAATTAAGATTCAACAAATGAATACCGTGTTTTTTTAACGAACTTGATAATAGGAAGAACTTTTTGTTATGTCACTCTGATTTAATAGGTTGAATTGTTCAAAGTCACTATGAAAATACTTTTACTCTTTAAGTAAATATAATGCTATATAGTGGAAAGAATGAATCTTGCTTATTCCAGTTATCTGTTCAGCTCAATCTAATAAATTAGAAAGTATTCTACTTGTTGTTATAACATTTCTCCAGTTTGAAGATTATAGAAATAGCACAAGAGGGGCCAGCCTGGTGGCACAGCACTTAAGTTCCCATGTTCTGCTTCTGTTGCCCAGGGTGCGTCGGCTCGGATCCCGGGTGTGGACATGGCACCACTTGTCAAGCCATGCTTTGGCAGGCGTCTTACATATAAAATAGAGGAAGATGGGTATGGATGTTAGCTCAGGGCCAGTCACCCTCAGCAAAAAGAGGAGGATTGGCAGCAGATGTTAGCTCAGGGCTAAGCTTCCTCAAAAAAAAAAGAAAGAAAGAACACAAGAGCCCTATTAAATCTGAGCTTAGGCTCTGATTTATCCCCAAACCATGTCTATGTTCCAAAGATTTTATCTAAAACCATGTTCATGAACACTGAACCTAATCTCTCTCATCTAAATCCATGTTGATTGTTGTTTCAAAATTGATTTAAGTATGAGATCTTTTTATCAGAAAATGATTACAGTATATTAAATTATTGTGAGAATGTAGAAAACCAAGAAATAAAAGCTATTTTTTTGATCCCTCTGGTAATATGTATGAGTTCAGATAAAAACATTAAATCTCCTTGTTTTATTTCTTTTTTAAATGCCCCAAAGATAATTTAGATATTTTCATTATTTTCTTGTGGTCAAACTTATAAAGCTATAAAACAAACAAACAAACAAAGCACTCTCCAATTTGAAACAATATTATTCTGTATATCCTAGTTTTCTTTTTTATTATTTAGGTTTGTTGGGTATTTGGTTGTTTCCTCCTCATCCTTTTTTGTTTCATGCTATATTTTTATGTTTGTTTTTCAATATCCTGGTATCTCTTTTGGCTCCCCTAGGAGTTTAGAAATTCTCTTTAAGTTTACTAGTGTTGTTTTTGGTTGTTTTTGTTGACATGGTTTTCGGGTTTAAGGCAGGCTGCCCCAACACGTGCCACTCTGGCGTGCAGATTATTTTCAACTAAAAACAATGACGCGTAAGAAGCCTCAGGAAAAAATTTTGACCTTTCTCCAAACTGCCTAAAAGAGTTTAAGATAGACTAGTCTGTCCCAGGAAAGATCTATCACCATAGATAACTCTAGTATGATATGAAAGAGCTGTGGTCAGCAGGCAGGAATCTAGCAAGGCCTGTGATCAAAGTCCGTTCTGTGGCCCATTGTCTCTAGAGGACCCAACAAGCATTAGTTTACCAAACATTAACTCATTTCATCTTCCTATTATTTGACTTCTTTCCCCTTGAAGTCCCAGACCTCTACCTCCTTCTCCTTAGTCCAGAAAGACATATGTGCCTCACTTTTCCTGGCTGCCTTTGTAATTTTTCATGCTCATGTGAATTCCCCGTGTGCACATATTAAATCTAATTTTCTCCTGTTAACCTGCCTTGTGTCATTTTAATTACTTGACTGGCCATAAGAACCAAGAGGGGGAGGGAGGGAATTTTCCCCTCCCCTACAGTTGTTTTTCTTGTTTTTAATCTCATCAGAGTTACTTTAGAGTTGAGGTGTCAACTTTATGAAGTTATCTGCTAAATAATGATCAAGAAAAGGTAACCATTTCAGACAAGCTCTTTTTTTAAAGAGATTAATTATTGTTTCCTAGTTTTTAGAACCATTGAAACATTTCAAACCTGAATTCTTTGGTTTTTTTTTTAAAGTATACTTTTTTGGTGAGGAAGATTCACCTTGAGCTAGCCTCTGTTGCCAATCTTCTTCTTTTCTTTAGTCCCCAAAGCCCCAGTACATAGCTGTATATCCTAGTTGTAGGCCATTCTAGTTCTTCTGTATGGGATGCCACCACAGCATGGCCCGAGGAGCAGTGCTAGGTTGGTGCCCAGGATCCAAAGTGGCAATCCCCAGGCCACCAAAACAGAGCACGTGAACTTAACCACTTGGCCATGGGTCAGCCCTCTGAATTCTTTTTTTGAAAATCACAGAATTTTTGGATTATTGAAAACTTTGTGGATTTGATAGTTTGTTTCTCCTGATACAGAGATAGAAATATGGGGCTTGTAAAGCTAAAACTGATATTCACCAATGTTTGACTTAGAAATTAAAATCCTGGTTTCTCAATCTAAATCTTTCCTTAAAACTTGCTTTGAAATGGCTGTTACTGCATGAAACACTTAGCAGCAATTATGCTACATTTCCACCCCCTCTGTGTTATAAGAATTTTAATTATCTTGAATAAAAGTGATTAACAAACTTTAAGATGATAATTACAGAAATGGGAGGAAACTTTTGTGAAATCCTTCTGTTATATATGTGTTTAATCATATAAAAACATTAGCGCTGACTGAGGCTGGCCTTTCCCTATCATTTTTGATGATATAAGAAGCAGCATACTTGTGTCTGATTCTTTTCCAGATCTTTTCGTTAGAAACAATACGTTTTTTACTAGTGAAAGGAAAACCAGATTTAACTGAATAAAAACAAAAATGTTTTACGACAGGGCCTGGTGGTCAACATCTTGCATCATAACAATGATACAGTGTGGGCTTTCTTTTACTTGGATCCTTCTGTTCATGAATAACTCCAACCAAATGAAATTCTCTGATAATTAAGATGTTTTAATTATTTTTAAATATTTTAAAATAATTCCTTAGTGGGATGGCAGGAAGAGAATTAAGTATCGGTGTGTGAATTAGGAGCTTTAAGATAGTAGATTTAAAGAGGTTGATATCTTCTTCTGGCAGAGATAAAATATACTCAAATACAACTCACATGTTAAAAAAAGTTCCTTTATTTAAAAAAAATTATCTAATATTTTTCTGTCTTTCTGATTCTAGTTGATAGATGATAGATGGTGACATACAGGATTGAAAAGCAAACTTTTCAGTTAAAGGTGATTTAGTATCTTGCAGTTTAATGCAGTATTATTTTATTCACCTCAGTCTTTGGATATATGCTCAGTCCTTCAGTATTTCTAACTTCCTGTCCTCCATTCCTCCCAACATATGGATGTTCATACAAGCAGAAATCCTTCCTCAATGATTATAGACATGCAATTTCTGGCTAGCTGATACTGACATACAGATATGTGTGTGTGTGTGTGTGTGTGTTTGTATTAGTAACAAGATATATATTATTAGTAATAACATATATACTATTGATTCTATTTCAAAATAAATGTCCCTGGATACAATCAGGGCTTGATTAGAAAAGTAAAGATATAAAATTCAAAAAGTTTTTTTTTTAAATAGAGCTCAAAGGGATACTTGGTCTAAATTGGTATCCAGGGAAATGACATGTAAAGGCAGATGGTGCTCTGCATTATGGGTCCAGGAACAGTCATAAGGGAAAGAGAGAATTCTGTATTGTGAGTACGGATTGACTGGAGTTGATCAGTGATTCCTACCAGGAAAAGAAAGAGCACCTTACTATGTGAGATGATGTGCATTGTTTCTTACATCTCAAGCCATATGAGGTTAGAATAGAGAAGAGGAAAAACAAGATGGGAGATATTTTACAATGGAAGTGAAGTAGAAGTACAATATTAGTCATTGAAATAAAGTCTAGGTGGAACTGTTAGTAAATAAAAGAATAAGCTTTGAATAAGGAAAGCATCTTTAGCTTAATTGTGAAGGACTTTGGTACTTTTGCAAGGGGTATTGTTTATTTCATATCTATATGATTACAATGACACGGCAATTTCAGAGAAGTGGGTTCTTAGTGATTTCTAGTTTTTCTGTTGAGAATTACATATATGCTTTTTTTTCCCTAAAATATTCCTTTTCCTTCTAATTTTTTTTCTTCTCGGGAATCAACAAGGCTTTCACTTTTAGTTTTCTGTTATTGAAAGATAAACTGAGGCATATTACAAATTTTGAAAGTTTATTTGAGCAAAAATACAGGAATTGGGCAATACCAAACTGGAAGTGGTTAGGAGTGGTCTTCAGATAGGGGCCAGGGGAAAGGTTTGTGTGGCTGTAGCTTAATCCCTAGTTGGTCGTTTGTGATTGGTTGTCCTTAGGTTTTGATTTTGCTACTTTGCACTTACAGGCTTAGATTTTGGTTTCCTTATATAGGCTGCCATGGCATTAACCACTTCAGTCTGACGGCCTCTTGTTTAATTAACACTGTCTAGTAAAATTCAATTTTCTCGGGTTTCATTAGGACTTCAGAATTTTATTATTGATAATTAATTAATAATGAATGAATGAACGAATAATGAATTAATGTGATCTTACTATTGTTTTCTCGATGTTTCTTTGTTTTTTAGAAAGGAGAATGAAGTCAAAGATAAACAAAGCCAGACACTAGTTAAAGTGGTAAGGACAGATTTTAATCATTAACATGCTATTGCTGTAGGGAAAAGAGTCCAAGGTGAACTGAACTCAATTCGATTTGGACAGAGGTGACTGGACATTTTAAAGGGAGAATGGGGTAATGGGGCTAGGGTGAGTGGGAGCTCAATAGAGTCAGAGAAGTGAAAAATCACAAAAAGTGGGAAAGGCGGGTTGGTCCATGTATAACCCACGTAGATTTGCTAACTGGCACTTATTGAAGTTATGCTCCTACCCGTTTACAGAGACTGAGAGTCAGGGGTCCTATCTTCAGTTGTTGGCTGGAAAAAAGCAACAAATTATTTGACAGGCTTGAGTTTTCTCAGGCAGGCCCTTACAAGAAAGCTAGGGTCCTCTAAGGGATACGGGCTTGAGTCGTTAGAAACCATGTCAGTGTTTGGTTCAAGTCATTATAGGCCAAGGGGGAAGCCGAGTCAAAGAAGACCTTGGAGGACACTTGCTGGAGTTTGGTCAAGGAAAGAATCTTTGATAGTGGGTTCACAAGATGTCTTTGGTAGGACTTCATTAAGAATAGTGCCCAGGCGGACCCCTGGGCTGGCAGGCCAGGGGAGGAGCCTCAGTGGCACCCACCGAGATCTGTGTCAGCGCCCCTGGACCAGGTCAGGGCAGTGGCCCCCACCAATGTCTTGGTCACCGGTGGAGGGCGGGGATCCTCTCCTCTCGCCGGCATGCCCCCAGAGCCCACCAGGTAAACCTGCATGGAAACACAAAGTCTCATAATGCTGAATGAATTCATTCTCATGGGAATCTCAGACCGTCCTGAACTTCAGGCTCCATTATTTGGACTCTTCCTCATCATCCACCTGATCTCTGTGGTGGGAAACTTAGGCATGGTCATCCTCACTGAGACAGACTCCAGGCTACAAATGCCCATGTACTTCTCAGACACCTGGCTTTCACTGATCTTGGTTATTCAACAATCATAGGACCAAAAATATTAGTAAATTTTGTCATGGATAAAAAAAAGGAATAGTGCCCAACTGCCACCCGGTAGCACAGCAGTTAAGTTCATGCATTCTGCTTCAGCAGCCTGGGGTTCGCGGTTTGGATCCCAGGTATGGACCTATGTACCACTTGTCAAGCCATGCTGTGACAAGCGTTCCAAATATAAAGTAGAGGGAGATAGGCATGGATGTTCACTCAGAGCCAATCTTCCTCAGCAAAAAGAGGAAGATTGGCAGTAGATGTTAGCTCAGAGCTAATCTTCCTCAAAAAAAAAAAAAAGAATAGTGCTCAACTACCATTGTGATGGTAAATTTTAATTGTCAACTTGGCAAGGCAATGGTGCCCAGTTGTTTGGTCAAACTCTAGTCTAGATGTTGCTATGAAGATATTTTGTAGCTGTGATTAACACCAGAAGCAGTTTAAGAACATTATCTATGATAATGTGGGTGGGCCTTACTCAATCAGTTGTGGCCTTTAGAGCAAAGACTGGTGTTCCCTAAGAAGGAATTCTGTAATTGAAATACTGTCTGAGTTTCCAGTCTGCCAGCTTGCCCTACAAATACTGGACTTGCCAGTCCCCACACTCACATGAGCCAATTTCTTAAATTAAATCTCTCTGTCTTATCCTCTCTCCCTCTTTCTGAATGTATATATTCTATTACTTCTATTTCTCTGGTGTTAAAAGATAAACTGAGGTATATTAAAAATTTTAAGAGTCAATTTGAGCAAAAATCTATTCAAATCAGGCAGCATCCATCCAAACCAGGAAAGTTATACAAGGCAAAAATACAAGTTCGTTACTGCAAGGTTTCTTCCCCTAGGGGACGACAGGGGTCTATCAGACAGATTACAGCTAGTGCTGGTCAGCCAACTCCTGGTTGACTGGTTTAAGATTTCATTTCTGGGGGAGCTAAAACCTTAATTAAGTTAACTCTCCGTTTGGTGACATGGGACTTAGCATAAGTGACTCTGTTTTGGGCTTGTTGTCTTGTTTTTCACATTGGAGGACCCTGACTGATAAAACCCTGGTTAATTGACTCACGAGATCGACCAAAATTCTAATAAGTGCCGGCTTTCAGAATTGCAGATCAGATGAATTAATGTAAGCAGTGAAATTTTATTAAGAAGATATTGCATGATGTCCTGTTGGCAACATACAAAGTATTAGGGGTTACTGGGCATGCTCAGTTCTCCATGCGAATTTCAATTCAGCTTTCATTGGTGCTCAGGGAGTGAGGCACTAAGGTAGAGGAAGTCGTTTAATGTTAAAAAAGTGAACTGTATGAAGAAACTAAAACTGGTACAGAGACGTAGAAAAGGAAGGGGAAATAAAGCATACCAGTGCAAAACTGACTTCTTTGGACCCTTTCCAGTTTTGAGGTGTTTGTTACTCTCTTTAGGTTCCTGCTCCTATCTACTTCCCTACTCCCCTCACCAGCACCACTGACGCTTCAGCAATGTCCTCTTCTATTTCTCAATCTACTGGGTGTCAGCCAAGAGACTGCTGGGCTTTTGCTCCAAAAAGACTTTGCAAAAATATTTAAGACAAATATACTATGCAAAACAATTTTATTTTAGGCTCTGAAACCAATCAAAATGCAGCATGAATGGGTGAACGGGGTGGAGAATTTATGGGGAGTAATGTGCGTTTACTTTACCTAATAAAAGAGAAACTATTTTTCTTCAAACTTGTTTGTGTCTCAATCCACATCTTGAATTTTTATATTTCTGTCAGTTTCATTTGTCATAAGGAGACATCCAACTATAGTATTCTCATATCTACAATTGACATTTTGCAATAAAACAGGTAAAGATATATGTTAAGCTGAAAATAACAAATGTGTTAAATTATTACGATAAGCAGATATTCTGCATCTCCAAATCTCAATGTAAAGAATTTTATCTTGCCTCCCAGAAGAGATGATTGTAAGCTCTAAATGTCTGTACCTTAAGGTAAAAAAAAAAAAAAATGAAAAGCATATGGTCACAAGCAAACATTAGACAGTGACATATATTCATTTATCGTCTATTATTTTAATGTTATATTGATTCTGTATCAGCAAATTTAAGACTTTGTAACAAGTGTATGAGTTATTTCACAGTTGATGTTTTCATTTATATAATTTCCCCCTCAAGTGATAGAAGATGTCTAGATATTTGTCTTTTTTTTAAATTACCAATTAATGCCAAGAATTGTAGTTTCACATAAAGTTAACTCACCTGGGGTAGAAATATTGAGAAAATAATAAATTTTGTCTTCTAAGCCCTTCAAAACCTCGGATTCATGAAATAAATCTGAAAACCAATCAGGATATAAGAAAGCAGGCTTGGGGCTGGCCCCATGGCCGAGTGGTTAAGTTCGTGCTCTGCTTTGGCGGCCCAGGGTTTCGCCAGTTCGGATCCCAGGCGCAGACAGGGCACCACTTGTCAGGCCATGCTGAGGCGGTGTCCCACATAGCACAACCAGAGGCACTCACAACTAGAATATACAACTGTGTACTAGGGGTCTTTGAGGAGAAGGGAAAAAAGAAAGAAAGCAGTCTTGTGCATAAACACACCTAAAGGTTCTGAAAACAAGTTGAGATTGAAAATAGTCTTGTTATGGGCATGTAAAAGTTTCTTTAAAAATGTCGTATCACATGCCCTTTTTTACTCTGACAATCGTTACATAAGTTATTGCGATGCTGTAAGAATTGTGAACAGAAAAAAGAGTGAGCTGTAGTTAATTTCATTAATTTCGGGGCAATATTAAACACTTAACGAAGCGGCAGATAAACATGTTTTGTCTGACAACATTCAGCCCAGCACGTATCTTATCATTATGAAAACTGAGTTTCCTAAACCCAAAGATCCTGCTGGATTACAACTGGTTTGGTGAAAAGATAATTCTGGAATTCAGCTTTAAGAATCATGCTTGATGTGAAATATGCTACCATGAAGACTTAGTTTGATTAAATGTTTGATTAAATTAAGGAATGTTACAGCCGCAAAGATTCTTTGAGATCATCCCAGATTTTCAGACACAAGAAATCTGAAGCCCAGTGTTGCTAATTTTTGAAAATATTATATATTGATGTAAGTTCAGACTTCAGAAAATTTGCAAGAATAGTACTCAAAAAATTTCATATACTCTTCATACAGTTTCCCAAAGTGTTCACTTTTGTCTACATATGCTTTATCCTTTGTGCGCTTGCTTTGTGTGTATCTATTTATGAGTCTCTGTGTGTGTACAATTATTTTTCTGAATCACTGAGCAGTAAGTTGTAAACATGATGGCCCTTTACCCCTTTATAATTTCAGTGTTTATTTCCTAAAAACACAGACATTCTATTACATAACCACAGTAGAATTACCAAAATCAGGAAATTGAAAGTTGATACAATATTACTATTTAAGCCGAAGTCCATATTCAGATTTTTCCAATTGTCTAAATGATATTCTTCAGAGTAAAATTAAACTAAGATTATGAATCACATTCATTTGTCATACGTCTTTAGTTTCCTTTACTCTGACACAGTTCCTCACGTTTTCTTTGTATTTCAGACAGTGACATGTTCAAAGAGTTCAGCTTTGTTATTTTATTGAATAGATTATAATCCTTTACTGTCATTATCTATTTTTCAGCTCAGATTATCCCAAATTTCACCAGTTTAAGCCCCTTCAAGATGATTCCTGCTCTTTTTGATCTAGCCCCACCATTTCTTTCAATACATCTTTATTTTGTGACACATCAAGATGTTCCGGATTATCTTATTTTTCAGCCATATCTCTGGATTCAGGGATTTCCTCATAGTTTCCTTTTGTGGAGAATGGTATTTAGAAACTAAGATCTAGGTACTAAGTGCCCATTGCTTCTGGATTTTTACTGTTTTTACCTGATGGAGCTAGAAAATTGTACACGACACACCCACATCTGTTTCTACTCATACGTCTAACTATCCATATGTATTAGAACCTAGGATAACAGCAATTCCAATTCAGCCCCACGTGGTTTATTTTATCCCTTCCTCTTTCCAAATTTCAACTCTCTTCTCTGATAAAGTGGGTTATCATTATCCACATTATATCTACTTATTTGCTTAGTCCTAAAATTTATAGAAAAAATAATTTCAGAATTGCTAACTTATGTCTCTATGAGAAAGAAATCTACTAACTAGAATTCAATACGTTTTTGTTTTTAGTTGAGGTCATATAGTCCAAATAATGCAGCAAAAAACACTTGTGCTGAGGCGGGCCTGGTGGTACAGCAGTTAAGTTAGCATGTTCTACTTCGGTGGCCTGGGGTTCACCAGTTCCGATCCCAGGTACAGACCTATGCACTGCTTATCAAGCCATGCTGTGGCAGTGTCCCACGTATAAAGGAGAGGAAGATGGGCACACACATTAGCTCAAGGCCAGTCTTCCTCAGCAAAAAGAGGAGGATTGGTGGCAGATGTTAGCTCAGGGCTAATCTTCCTCAAAAAAAAAAAAATGCTTATACATTCTTCAGTGTGGTTATATTATTCTTTTAAAATACAATTTGGGTAACTTATTTTTGTTTTTATTAAATTTTAGGGTTTTCTTCTAAACGTTTTGATTTAGTTTTTTCTCTTTTTGAGTATGTGAAACATTACCATGTTTTCAAAATCAGGATTGTACAAAAAAGATAAATTTGGAGATATGTCATTCCCTGTACACTCTTCCCTTCATTTTTCCTTCCCGTCCATTCCTTACAGGTAATCCATCTCACTAATCTTAGACTTATTCTTCTGACGTTTCAGTTGTTGTTCAATTTCTAATAGCTGAACTCAGTCTTCCTGACAATATTTTCTACTAGAATAGATTATTTCAATGGATTGAAGGATTCTGTTTTTGTTGTTAGAGTATAGAGGAAAACACATGTGTTTTGGAGTGAACAGAACAGATCTGAGTTTAGATTTAACATTTTATTTACTAATTGTGCAAGATTCTTAACTTTTCTGACACACATGTCAAAAATTTAAAGTATTGTCAATTTTACAAAGTTGCATGTATGTAGAAAATAATCTGTGTAATTTGCCTAACACTCAGCACTCAGTATTTGGAATTTTCTCAATAATTGACAGCTGCCATGATTTTTAGTGCTAAGATTATTTCTCACAAAGGAAGAATGCATGTTCTGCTTCTTACAAACACATGGTATTTACTAGTAAATTGATATGACAGTCTATCAATAAATTGTTATTGGATCTTGCAAATGCACCTTATTTTACTGATGAGAAAACTGAGGTTCATAAAATTGTGTGAAAGGCTTAATAACAGTGTGTTAATGTAAGATCTGGGCCTGAACCGTGAATTCCTTTCAATCTAGGGTGACTTCCTCTAAATCTTGCTAACTTTTCATTAGGAGGTAAAGTGACTTTTTGTTCAATGTCTGGAATGTTCAGACCACTCTAAAATAGCTCCATAGGTGCCACTCATTTGAGGAATTTGAAATTCACATAGAGAAACAGGGGAAATGCACCTATATTTGTTCCCTATATGCAGCCCATAAATGCTGTGATTTTCACTCAAAAATAAAACATATTTTAAGAAAGGGGAATTCAGCTATACATATCAAAAATAAATGAGAAAAATGTCCTCATGTAGAGAATGATGGGTTCATTTTGAAATTGTATATTTTGGCATTCAGTTAGAATCTGTCTTTGCAATTTATTATATTCATAGAATATGACAACGTTACTAACATGGTATCTGAATGTGCTATTTATTATGAAGTGTATAATTTATCCCTTGGTCTCTATGGTTGACTCTAGAACGTAGAAATAACCACTTGACTGTATCATTATTGAAACTTCAGGAGATTTGCAGCTTTAATATTTGAAGGGCGTTTACAAGAGAAGCAAGGTCACTTGAATCCCCGAGTTTAGTTTTTATTAGTAGAAGCACTCAGGTTAGCCACTAACAATTTTTCTCTATTAGGAAACACAAAAGGTACACAAGTAATATGTACCTGAGGAAAAATACATTCTGCCCTGGTCAAGAAGGGTTTAGTGACATTTTAAGTAGAAAGGTTGGAGGAATCAAGTCCATTTGGAGTAATTTTGTAAGCTGAAGTAAGGATCGATCCATTTTGCAACAGGAAACTTCCAGACCAAGTAAAAATAAAAGCAGTTGAAAAGTGATGTAACAGTACAAAAATCTATGCTTTGGTCAAGAGAAAACATTGAACTTAAAACGTTGCTAAGACAATACATCACCTAACTCTCTACCTTGAGTAGGTGAGTGCGCATGAATGCACAAGAGAGTTTCCTTGAGATTAAAGTGGAGTAATCACCCTGCTCTGTGTCTTTGCCCTCGATCTGCAGCCATGAATAAGAATTTTGCTTAGTTTTAGTGGACAATGGTTTATTCCTTCCATCTTGCAGCACATTTTTTTTTAAACGCTGATATATATGTATGGGTCTGGAGTAGCTGTGGTGATTAGGGCATTCGGTCTCAGAAGAGCCTTGCAGTTTTGCCAGGCCACACCCTTGCTTTCTCTCTAGCATTAGAACTGAGCAGAAAGTCCAGAATGGCCAGCTTTTTCTAGTGACACATGACTTGAAACTGTCTACCGGTTACTGGCAAATGTTCCATCCGTTGGAGTCTCCTTGCTTTTCATGTCCTTTTCATTTACAAAATACAGGTAAGTATTCATACTAGAAAGAAGTTTTTAGCCAGAAGGAAAAGCATGTTTAACAAATACTCATTATAAAAGGTCATTTTTATTTCTTCCGTTTTCAATGAATAATATAAGCAAGCAATGAGTGGGCAGAATCGGAAAGCTTTTGAAATCCATGGTCAGTGAAAAACTAAATGCTGCCCTGGGGCACGTCTTTATGAAAACAATTAGCAAGATTTTTCCCTCTAGAATTGGATTTTGCCATTTAATGAAAAATAATTCATGCAGATTCAATCAACCAAAATATAACAGTGTTTACTTAGCTATTACCCTTATAAGTTGTTTTAGACCTTGCATAGAAATATCTTGAGTCAGGAAAATTTGACTCCCTGGGGAACATTTTAGGAAGAGTAACTGGGAAAGCTGAATTAAAATCCTTTTGGTTCATGACTTGCACTTTGATTGTTAACTTGGAACTCTTATCACAAAAAAATCCAATATTCCAAGCAGTATATGGGGAGAAATGAAAAGGAAATAACACTACTCTATTTGAAGTGGATTATCAATTAGAATTTGGCACGTGCTGAAAACAGTCCTCGTTCTGAACCTCCTCTTTCTTTATTTCCCCCCTTGGGACTATTTATTAGCAGTTGTATTGTGGATGTGGGTTTTCTAAAATGATTACCCCCGGTGTCAAATACTTTGCAAGGTAGTAGTTCAGACCAGGGGGAGGCATGCTAATTCTTTCTCACTACTGGATAGTATATAGGGCACCTTACTATTGGAAGGTCCAATTTGTTCCATAAGGGTCTCAAAATCTTTCTCTCTCTTTCTTTTTCCTCCATTCCATCCCTAACCCCATGGCCTCATTCATGAGGGACAGTTACATTTCAGAGGTCTCTTTGCAGGAGTGAGTGGGTGGAAAGAGGATGGGAAAATACAGATTTCAGTCCCAGATATATCTCCCACAAAGTGGTAATTATAGTAATACTCTACTTTTGACTGCTTCCTTCTCTTTTAATAGAGAATAATAATTATTTTTCAGGACTTTCGTGAGACCTAATTGAACATATATGACTTGTTTAGCACAGGTTTGGTAAAGAATAAGCTCAATTCCTTTTTCCTTGACATAGCAAAGAGCCATGGAAAATATACCACTAATATTACCAGGCCTCATTGAGTTCAACTACTTATTATCTGCACTTGCAAGTGTGTGTGTGTGTGTGTGTGTATCAGTAACCAACATCTATCTACATTTATTCATATTACTTGATAAAAATTTATTATTTTCATATATTGGTTTTATGTGCTTTTTTGGTCATATTTATTTGACTCCAAATCTGTAGGAACACATCCTGAGATCGTCACACAGCTTGTCTGAGAGTAATCAGCCTGCTTTATACCATGCTGTTCTATAACCAACTCAGTTTCAAGGGAAGTATTGTAATAAAAATCAAGGAGTATATAGATTTCTCCTAATTATTTATATTTATGTAACTTTACAATATACTTCCTTTCTTTTCTCATTAGCCTACAATGATGTTTAAAGCATTATTTTTTTCCGTATTCTTTACCATTTGAACATCTGTATAATGTTCTATATTATGTGGTTGCTCACTGTCACTTAATCACACCTCTCCCGATGACCTTGAATGATTCTTTTATATTTACATCTGTTTCTACACTTGTAATGTTATGAGTAGAAAAATCTTCTTTTCATCTGCAGAGACATAAGTTAGGAAATTTAAAAATGGTGGAAGAGGATTAATGATCCAAACATAAAATGTAAATAAAACCTATATTTATTTCTATTACAGGCTTTGAAACTGTTATGATTGCAGAAATGTTACTAAAGATGTGAATTATGAGGTGGTATACTGTAGTGGAAATATCAAGTTGATATATTTTATTTTTCACCTGGGATATGAAGTTACTGTTCAGATTTCAAAGTCAAGTTTCTATGCCTTATGCTGTGTTCTCAGGAACGAGAATATTTATTTTAGAAATTGTCTATAAATGAGTTCCAGACTCCACAGATAGGGTCATAAAATTGCATACAAATACATACTAATCACAGACCTGCATAAACACAGTGATTGAGGAAATCTGAAGGTGGAAGGATGAAAGATTATCTGTAGCCCAAACAATATTCATATTTTATTTTAGCCTTGATTTACTCTTTCTAGAGACAACATTACACCACTTCTTGATTTTAATTTAATAAACTGAAAGTTAATGAAGTTTATTTCTTAAAAATACATTATTATTATTTATATATCCCATATATTTAAAACATTATCAGGATATGGTTTGCAATTAGAACATTCCTCCTTTTGTAAATTGAGACATTATGGCACAACCCCTCACCTACTTTATTTCTAGAAATTAGTCCTTATCAAAATATCTGTCAGTTATATCTAAAAGTCCTCTTAGTGGTGTCTTGTACATATTCTCATTTACAGTTTTCCTGTGAAATATTTCCTCTTCTTCTTTCTCTGCTCCATTACCCACTTGTTACAGACAAATCCACATGAAGTCATTTGGCAGAACCCCTTACTGTCTGTGCCTGACATTTGAATGGCACAGGCCATGCCAAGGGTAGTGACTACAGATGTGTCTACAGCTTCCAATTCTCAGAGTGCCCTGATGTTGCTTAGTTCCGTGCTGAGGCTAGAAATAGCTTATTTCCCATCTCAAAGAAGTATTTTGCCAGGTATACATTGAAGCAGCTCTCCTTATGGCTAAAATATTATTACTTGACTCAGAAAAAATATTTCTTTCAGTTTCTCATCTACTTTGTATCCATAGATACTTAAACCCAATCCAATTGGTTTAAATAAAATCATGCTTCGTATCCTCTTGGCTTCCCTCCTACCACCACTCAGTTACTAGTTTAGACAAACAACATCAACAAGGACAATTCTATGTAAATCAGTGACTATAACAATTAACTATGGAAAAAAATTGAAGAAGTATGTCAGGAAAGGAAGAATGGTAAGTACTTTTCTATTAAGTTACTAAAGTCTAAGTAAAAAAGTGCCATTCCGTTAGAGATAACCAAGTATTTAATCAATATTGTTTTAAAAAGATGAATTCGTTAAAAATTCTTCTATTATCCATTAATTTATTCTTCAATGATTATAACATTTGGTATAAATGAGCTCTCTCCCTTTTAATAATTGATACCAGAGCCAACCCTGATGGCCTAGTGGTTAAATTTTGGTGTGGTCTACTTCAGCCGCCTCCCAGCGTGGAACCACACCACTCGTCTGTCAGTACCCATTCTGTGGTGGCAGCTCACATAGAAGAACTAGAAAAAATGTACAACTATGTACTGTGGCTTGGGGGGAGGGGGAAAAAAAACAAAAACAAGAGGAAGATTGGCAGCAGATGTTAGCTCAGGGCGAATCTTCCTCTGTAAAAATAAAAATAAAGAAAGCATTATGTCATGGTTTGATTGATAGCATCATTTGGAAAAAAAAAAATTGATACCATAATTTTACTTCCCAAATCTGAATTTCCAACTGGCTTTTGTTTTCACAGCGTTGCTGACATTCAAGTAACCGAACTCACCTTTTGTTTTTTCTTAAAGATTGGCACCTGAGCTAACATCTGTTGCCAATCTTCTTTTTTTTCTTGTCTTCTTCTCCCCAAAGCCCCCTAGTACATAGTTGTATATTCCTGTTGTAGGTACTTTTGGCTGCGCTATGTGGGATGCCGCCTCAGCATGGCCTGATGAGTGGGGCCATGTCCGCGCCCAGGAGCCAAACTGGTGAAAACCCAGGCCACCAGAAGTGGAGTGCTCAAACTTAACCACTCGGCCATGGGGCTGCCCTCAAGCTCATTTTTTTTTTCGAGGAAGACTAGCCCTGAGCTAACATCTGTGCCCATCTTCCTCTACTTTATATGTGAGACACCTGCCACAGCATGGCTTGGTAAGCAGTGCCATGTCCACACCTGGGATCTGAACCAGCAAACCCCAGGCAGCTAAAGCAGAGTGTCTGAACTTAACCACTGTGTCATTGGGTTAGCCCCACCAAGCTCATTTTTGACCACTTCATCCCCACTAGGTAGTTGATATAATTGGTTAATTTTTCCATTCATGCTATCTCTAGAATTCACTTTTTCCTCATAATGACTGTTAACATTTTTGTTCAGGTCCTAAATTAATCCAAAAATAGAATTCCATTATTTTAGCTTCTCTTTACTTCAATCAGTCTTACACAATGCTCTGAGATTGTTGTTAACCAGCCTATTCACGTGTTGGAATTTAAGGTTTTAGATATTAAGAGTCAGGTGCTGACAAGATCTGAAGAGTTGCTGAAACCCTAGAAATCATGAACCTTTTCAAGATAAGCTTGTTGAAGTCACCTTCTATTTGATAGCAGTTGTTGATAAGAGAAAGAATATGATCCAGGTTCTAAAATGGTCAGCAAACAAGGAGTAATGTGGAAGTCACTCTAGTTGGCGCATCTATGGCACTATCCACTCTTTACTACGTTTTGAGCCAATTGTGTATGTAGCTTATTGTCTTTCATAAAGTACAATCTTCTTGAGTGATGTTTTTTAATTACTTATTATTAATTACTACCAGAGTCTTATCCCAACATTTATAGACTTATGCCATGCATGTAGGATGTATGTAAAAAGGATTCATTGAGTGAATAATAAATGAATATTAAACATGTAGGATATTTATCTGCTCCACTCTGTTTATTATTCAGATGTGAAAATTGAGGCCAAGAAGACAAATAAATGTTCAAGATGATCTAAAGGGAAATGGGGATTATAATTAGGTTAAATATACACCCCAGATTACCCAGGAGAGTTTGGTTTATGCTGTTATCCTGGAATAATTTTTGTAGCACTGCTTTTACTCTCAATATTGTACTGTATTGCATAATAAACTATATGGTCACCTAGTTATAACCTGGATCTCTGAGAGAAGCCTTGTGATTTTTTTGTTCTACTCTGCTATACTATTCCTAATTTTGAGTAAATTATTTGAACATCTATATGACCAAAAATATATCATAAATGAATAAGGAAGTTATCTAGATACAGAGACTGTTATCCCTGTGAGTTCTTTGATGAGGATTCAAGTATATACATTTATTTGCAATAAGTATGCTTAAAAGATCACAATTTTTTAAATCTATAATCTAGATGGTTATAGGTGAATTTCAATTTACTTATAATTGTAAATACATGTTAAATAAAGAGAAAAAGAGAAAGTTAATAAAAATTTAGGAAAAAACAAGGATAAGAAAGTAGCAAATTATACTGATAATTTGCCTATGACAAATTGTTTTAGTGTCTAGAAATATTTGCTAGGATTAATCTCTCAGTTCAAGGTATTGGGTAGCATGTATTCAGTCAGTTCATGGCATGCTAGATTTTTATTTTGTGCTCTGCAATTTTAAATGCTGACATAATAGAGGACTCTGCACATGCACCTCAATCCTTTGAAGGGAGAAAGAGCAGTCCTGTAGCTTTCGGCACAGTGTAGAGGTTATTCATGCCCTCATTTTGAACCCCTGAACCACACTGTACCTGACAGAGCATTTCATGTCTGCATACCTCCTCCATGTTTGCTTTTGAAAAGGCACTAATTCAGGTTATATAAAATTCCTGCATCTCGTAAATATTATATTCTTCTTTTTTATATGCAATCATATAAAGTTTTTATATTGTAAAAAATTAGAAAATGCAGTTAAATAACAAGTCTTTTAAAATGTGATCAAACAGAAAGAATCAACAGAAAGTGTTACTATTTTTAATCGTGAATCCTTCCAGTCTTCTCTCTGTGCTTGCATACTGTGTAGTGGTAATGGGGCACAACCTTCAATCCAGAAATCTTCCATTCAAATCTCAACCTTAACACTTATAGCTATGCAACCTTGGGCATATGACACAGCCACTCAGACTCAATTTCCTAGGCAATGCAATGGGAATCATAATTGTATGTGCCGCATGTGGCTTTTGTAAATAAATACATATAAAATACCTAAATGAACATTTTGTATATTGGTTAGTTATCGTTATGTTGGAACATATTTTATACAATTGTATACATGAAAATTTTATCTAATGGTATAATGTAAGTATACATTTACTTAGGAGATACTTTTTAATTTTATTTGCTGCAGCATTTTGTCATGAATGAATATTCTATATTTTATTGATTAGTATTATTGAAATCATTTAAAAAGTTTATTTTTTCTTAAATAATAATTTAATATGTTTATATTGTAAACAAACCAAAATTTAATTTCTAAAGTACAAAGACGTCCAAAGTATATATATACAGAAGCAAATGAAATTTTAGATACAAGTGATCTCGAGTCATAAATGTAAACAAAAATGTAATTTTATATCCCTATCTCATTAAGACCCTATTCCACTGACTCTGTCATGTTTTGCTTTATCTCCCCATCACTCTCTACGCACAGCCTATTATGACGGCCAGTCATTTGCAATCTACTCTCATTCCCTGTGTAACACTCATTTTCTTATTTTGATCTGGCAAATCTGAAAGCCTGGTAGAACTAACCATTTTATCTACTCGTATTCTCTGTGCATAAACCCAAGTAATTAGACATTAGAGCAAAAACCAAGCTGATTAGCTTTGTTTTACATTTAAATATACTTTGGAACATAGACCTCGACACTGCCTGAACGTCCTACTGTTTGCCCAGTAAACTCACTTTTTCCCACTCTTCAAAGGAATGACTCTCTCCTTTCTTCCTTAAAGCCCTATCATTCCTCTTTTTCTAACTCAGTTTAAGGTAATGGCCTTATATTAGTCTTCCCTGAGGAACAAAAAAAATAGGTAGAAAATACCTCATCTTCCCATCCACAAATCTGCACAGAAACTTGAATCAATAAATAAATTATCCATTGTCCTTCCTGTTACAATGAAAGAAGAGCCTCTGTTCTTCTCAAAGGCCAATACTTTATCTTGTGGTTTGGATGCTAGACCTTTCTCTTTCTCAAGGACTCTGGTTTGGCTTTGCTTTATTCACCATCATTAATCTCTCCCACTCAACTTGCTCATTCCCACTGCCTAAACTTGCCCTTATGTACGTATGTTTGAATCTGTTCATTTTTGCCTTTATTTAAAAAGCAATCATTTAAACACATCCCTTTTATTTATTTATTTATTTATTCATATTTTGGCGAGGAAGATTTACTCTGAGCTAACTCTGTTACCAATCTTCCTCTTTTTTTTCGTTCAAGGAAGATTAGCCCTGAGCTAACATCTGTGCCAACTTGCTCTATTTTGTATGTGGGTTGCCGCCACAGCACAGCTTGATGAGTGGTGTAGGTCTGAACCCCGGATCCAAACCCATGAACCTGGCCACCAAAGCAGAGTGTGCCAGACTTAACCACTATGCCCCAGGGCCAGCCCCAACACATCCCTTTTAGAACATACCTCATTACTCTAACTCACTTCTCAAAAAAAAAGGCAAGAAATCTTTTATAAAGTATAGTCTATATTTGTTGTTTTAATTTTTCTCCAGTCTTATTCAGCCTTTACTTTGTCTAATCTGTTTTTGGGGATTTTTTTGAGGAAGATTAGCCCTGAGTTAACTACTGCCAATCCTCCTCTTTTTGCTGAGGAAGGCTAGCCCTGAGCTAACATCCATGCCCATCTTCCTCTACTTTATATGTGGGATGCCTACCACAACATGGCTTTTGCCAAGTGGTGCCACGTCAGCACCCAGGATCCGAACTGGTGAACCTCGCCCTGGGCTGCTAAGAAGCAGAAGATGCAAACTTAACCGCTGCACCACCAGGCCAGCCCTGGTCTGATCTGTTTTTTGTTTCCACCAATCAACTAAAATTTCTTTTCTGAGGGTCTGTTACCATCTTCTTGTTACCAACACAAGAAATATTTTTATTTTTTTTTAAGATTAGCGCCTGAGCTAACATCTGTTGCCATTCTTTTTATTTTTTTTCTTCTTCTCTCCCAAACCCCCTATTACCTAGTTGTATGTTCGAGTTGTAGGTCCTTTTGCCTCTACTGTGTGGGATCCTGCCTCAGCATGGCTTGATGAGTGGTGCTAGGTCCATGCCCAGGATCCAAACCAGTGAAGCCCTGGACCAGGGAAGTGGAGCACGTGAACTTAACCTCTCAGCTACAGGACTGGCCCCTCAACAGACATTTTCTTCTCCTCTTCTTAAGTCGTCTTCTGGGATCACTCTGCATGTCAATCACTTGCTTTTTGGGAAGACTTTTTCCTCTAAACTTCTGTAACAATCTGTTCTCCTGCTTTAACTTTTAGCCAGTGAACACTTCTCACTTTCTCTTCCTTCCTCTTCCTCTGATATTGGGGTTCTGGATGTCAGAAAGCCTTAAGACTTAATCCTGGCCCTTTTCTGCACCATCTGAATGGGGTAACTCCCAAATTCCATCTGTAAGTCTAACCTTGTCTATGAGGCCCAGTGTTGTATGTGTAATGACCTATTTGGTATTTGCTAATGAAGTTTAATGTATCCTAAACAGAAATTAGCACTTACCAAAACTATAAGTTGTTTTTTTCACATTCTTTAGTCATAAATTCCTGAGCAAAAAGCACACTAGTTACTGTTATCAGTCATTCCTTTTTTCTAATCCCAGCTTTGAGCCAAGTAGCACATCGGTCTTACATCCAAAATCTGTTTCATCTCAGTCCACTTCCTTTGTCTCTTTTGCTACCATCCTGGTCTTTGTTATGATTATATCCCACCTGGACCCCTTACAATTTTCTAAAAGACTTCTCTGCACACTTTCTTGAGCCCTATCATATATTCCTTAGACAGTGTCTAGAGTGCTGTCTTCAAAATGTAAAAGGCATACAACAAGAAATGTTTAGAAATTGACATAAAGGAATATCTTCATAAACTTGAGGTGGGCAAAGATTTGTTAAGAAACAAAAAGTAATAACTATAAAGAAATAATATTGATGAAATAGGTTAATTAAAATTAAGAATTTCTAATATTCAGTTACCAGGAGGAAAGTGAAAAGGCAACTCACATAGTGGGAGAAAATATTTTCCATTCACATATGGAACACAAAATGCACACGCAGTGTATTAACAAATTCAATAAAAAATTAATAATAAGACGCAGATCTCCAATTAAAAATGAATAAAATATTAAACATGGGCTTTACAAAAGAGGATATCCAAATGATCAAATAACATATGAAGAAGTGCTCATTATAGTTAGTTAACAAGAGAACAAAAATTAAATATTGAATGAGATACCACCACCAGAATGGCTAAAATGCAAAGGACTGACAATATCATGTATTGTCGGGGATTTGGAGCAACTGAAATTCCCAAACACTGGAAGCGGGAGAACGAAGTTTTACGACTGCCTTTCAAAACCACCGAGCAAAGTGAAAATACGACCCAGTAATCCGCTTATTGGTGTATACTTATGAGTGTACCAAAAGATATTAAAGGAATGTTATAGACGTAGTATTTATAAAAACGCCAACCTAGAAGCAACACAAATGTTCAATTACAATAAATACATCATTATAATGGAATAGTAAAAGCAATGAGGAAACAAACTACAGCTGTCCAAATCACACAGATGAATCACATAATCCTGATAATAATGACACATCAGGTTGATTTGATTGTAAGCTAAAAGTTCTAAGTAAAAGAGTTTCTCTGAGGAAGGATAAAGGAATGGAATATGTCATAAACATCTCTTGAGATGTTTCAGTTTTGTTGGTTTATTTTGCCTCATTAGCATAGTTCACACCAGATATTGATTAACATTTCAGATTGTCTCCGCTGATGTTATAGTGGGAAGAATTTCACATCATTATGAGTTTAGAGCAACCTATATATTTAATTTCTCTGATGTTCTAAGTTTTCAAATTTCTTTTGAAATATTGTATTTTAGGGGCTGGTTAAGTTCACACATTCTGCTTCAGCGGCCCAGGGTTTGCCAGTTTGGATCCCGGGTGTGGACCTATGCACCGCTTGTCAAGACATGCTGTGGCAGGCATCCCACATATAAAGTAGAGGAAGATGGGCATGGATGTTAGCTCACAGCCAATCTTCCTCAGCAAAAAAGAGTAGGATTGGTGGCAGATGTTAGCTTAGGACTAATCTTCCTCAAAAAAAAGAAAAAGAAAGAAATATTATATTTTCTTGTGGAGTTTTGAGAAATTGTGTCTGGGACTGCTCTATAAGTGACATTATAAATGTTAGATCACGTTTTCGCTAAATTTTAAATAAGAAAAGAAGTATGTTTAAGGAAGCTAAATCAAGTTGTGTCTAGTTATAGGTATAACTAAAAGATGTGAGGCTGAAATAACTAAGTTCAGGAATAAAGGCCATTATTCATATTGTAATTATCTATTGCTGTGTAATGAATCACCCTAAAACTCGATGGCTTAAAACAAAAAGAATCATTTTATTAACATCTCTCCACATTCTGAGGGTTGACTGGGCACGTCTATGTGATAGTTGCTCAAAGTCATGCAACCAGTGGTGGTCAGACAACAGATGGGACAGGGTCTGCTTGACGGCTTTTTTGCTCCTGTATCTCAGGTTGATGCTGGCTGTCATCTGGGAACCCAGCTGGGGCAGTCATCCTGAAAACTTAAACATAGACCCTCCACGTGGCCTGGGCTTCTTCACAGCATGGCTAGGCTCCAAAATCAAGCACCTAAAAATGACCAACCAGAACCTTTATCAATTTTAATGACTGAACCTCAGAAGTCACATAGTGGCACGTCTACTGAGGCTGCAGCTCCACCCAGATTCCAGAGCAGGGGAGGGAGAGGGAGCTCCCTCTCAATGGAGGAATGTCAATGACGTATTGTAGGAAGAACACGTGGGATGGTGGTAGATCTGCCACATATTCTAAGCCAGAAAACATTATTATGCATCCAAATGTATTTATAATATTGATGCTGAACTAAAGAAAGGTATTAACCAAAAAGAAATCACTATGTCTCATCTTTACTATGATGTCATATTTTGCATAGAGCTAGTGGAAACATATTAGTATTAATAATGGAGCAATGAGTAAAATATAATAGATTTTTAAGTCTAGTTATTAATATATAGTATGTTTATATGTTTTGGATCATTACTAGCTCTAAATTTTGAACTAGTTTTTCCCCCAAATACTTGTGTTTTAATAAAGAGGTTGAGGTTTTTTGGGATTTTTTGGTGAGGAAGATTGACCCTGAGCTAACATCCACTGCCAATCTTCCTATTTTTCCTTGAGGAAGATTAGCCCTCAGCCAACACCTGTGCCAATCTTTCCTCTATTTTGTATGTGAGTTGCCACCACCACAGTTTGGTTTGATGAGTGGCCTAGGTCCATACCAGGGCTCTGAACCTTCAAACCCCAGCCACTGAAGTCGAGTGCGCCAAACTTAACCACTATGCCACCAGGCCTGCCCCAAGAGGTCAGTTTTTCAAAAAATTCATTTATTATCAGGAAATAGTTCTGAAACTAATTTCTAACAGATGTTTTGTCACCAACAGACTTTTGATCTGGTATTCTAAATCTGATAGATTTTCATATCCGAGTTTACTCGTTGATCCTGTCGAGTCAGCGTGGTAATGACCTTGAAGTATAATAATCTTTCAGGAAATAATTAGAAAATAATTCTGACTATATATTTCACGGAAGAAATATCCCATAGTCCATGTTATTGAGAACACATTGCCCTTTTTTGTTTTTGCTGATTGTTCAGCAGTATCAGAACAATTTATTATGTTAATAGAAAAGATAATGGAAAAGAGAGATTTTGTCTGATATTGAATTGTAATTAAAACATTAGAGTTGGAATCTGTTTTTAATATGAATGAGAATTCAATAATAAACCCTCCATGACGCAAATTACTTATCTTAGAGAGAAGCGCAGGGGACTTGAGAATTAATAACAATTTGTGCGTTTAATAAAACTATAAACTAAACAGTCTGGGATGAGGAAAAAAGGACGAATTTGCATTATATTCATAAACAAATGTGTTAAATAACGACACTATTTAAATTAAGACTACTAACTCATTTTTATCATGGTATCAACTCCAAATTTAACTTTTTACTCTTTCTGACAATATTTTATTTTCTATTCCTGAACCCATAGTATTATATTCTGTTGCAAGAGAAAGAAGAATGCATATCAATTTTCCAGTGCCTGACTAATTATAGGTTCATCCATTTTCAAAAGAGGGATACTCACAAAAGATCACAGAGCATGGGAGAAAATTACTTTGGGAAAGTAGTCTATATGTCCAGACACTCTATTTTGGACAAATGGATTGTGGCTCTGAATAGCTTCTCCCCATTTCACAGCTGTAGCAAATTTGAGTCCGATGTGATGTCAGTCACTCAGGCTGTCTGTACATCAGCAACACCAAAAACCTATTAATTAAGTAAATACTAACAAACAAGCCAGTTGCATTTCTATGTGTATATATATATATATATATATATACACTTTTTTTAAAGTGAAACTTGGGAGAAAAGCAACAACCTTCCATCATTTTCCAAGGTGTCTGCATTATGGAATCATAGAAAATGAGTATTTAGAATATGCCAATGTCTTCATGTTTTACTTCTAGATTCCTTTTCCACTGATTCTTTCAATACTTGCAAACAGGGACAGCTAAGGAGGTAGCCTATGGAGTCTTCAAAATATTTTGAGTGAAATACATACCAAAAAATATTTTTAAAATAATGGCTACAGCAGTAATAACAATGGCTAATTCAGTTAATTCGAACTATACCAGCTACACTTGTGAATGCTTTACATGAATAACTCATTTAATATTCACATTAATCCTCTGACTAAGAAATAAAAGGAGTTTATAATCTTCCCAAAGTTGCAAGGCTAGTAAGTGGTAGAGCAAAGGTTTGAACCAGTAAGTCCAACTGCAGAGTCTAAACTTGACCACCAGAGAATCCAGAAAGATCTACTGGTTTCAGCAGTGGGGTGGTTGCTTAACATTTTCACTTTTTGTTTGGTTGGCATCTACTTCTTCGTGTTGAATCTAAACAGTGTGTGTGATTTCAGCGCAGCTCTGGAAAATAAAAAACACAACAAGACGTCATGTGATTTAATAATCAGTTTATTAGGAAATGATGTGAAATCTCTTTGAATACTTAAACTTCTTTTCTTTTGTTTTTGTTTTTTTTTTTTTGAGGAAGATTAGCCCTGAGCTAATTGCTGCCAATCCTCCTCTTTTTGCTGAGGAAGACTGGCCCTGAGCTCACATCCATGCTCATCTTCCTCTACTTTATACATGGGACGCCTACCACAGCATGGCTTTTGCCAAGCGGTGCCATGTCCACGCCCGGAATCCGAACAGGCGAACCCCGGGCCGCAGAGAATCGGAACATGCGAACTTAACCGCTGTGCCACCAGGCAGGCCCCGGAATACTTACATTTCTTTCTCTATTTCATACAAATAATCCTCTATGCCTGTAAAAAGAGTTTTACGTATCATCTCTCAAATGACTATACTTACCTTCACTAAATGATTTAGACCACTGTAAAAAAAAAAATGGAATATACACAAAAGGATGGTTTCATTCTCTGGGGGATACCAAAATTGTGAGGGTGTTTCTGAAGAAGAAATTCTTGAATGTTTAGAATGGTAGTCATATAGTTAGTTAAGTATATAGGTTTGTAAGGTGACTATTTGAAAGATAGTGAATGCACAAATTTGTATCTCTGGTAATTAATCAGTTGCTATACCTTTTATTTATAATCTTTCAATAGCTTGCTCATGTAATGGGGTTATTATTATTATTCTTTTTGTAAGGCATTGTCTATGAGCCCCCTGCATCACTTGTGGTAACTTCTGTCCACAGGTAGGGTTCGGCAATGTTTAAGGAAATTCTCAGGGAAGGTTTGGTACATTAAACTTTAAGACTGCTGTCCTAGATAGTAGATACCATTATTTTCCTAAACCTTTGAAGAATTGTGTGGTATTTCTTCCTATTAGTCAAGAAAAAATTTCTGATAATGTGGAGGGCTGTGTATGGAAGCTTAAAAATTTCCTGAACAAATTCAGTTAGACATGTACAGAGAGGCAAATAAGCTTGGCACTCAAGGCTCAATTCCTTTAAAAATAGCAAGGAACTGGATACGTAGGCCTGGTATATCTAGATTGAATAGATTGTACTTCAGGAAAATTCTCTATTTAGGAAATTTGTTCAAGCAGAAAGACCAGAAAGCTTTACTGTAGGCCGGTTGTCTAGATATTTTCCTCTCCTCCTTTTCTTTGAATATGTAGAGAATTATGGGGGCAAATGTGGAGTCTTCTGTGCGGTGTCCAGGCTAACTATGCCCTGCATAAGTATCCTTTTAGTTTAAGGAAACCTCTTGAGGGGGACTGGGTACAATCTAGAATCTGCTTCTTATTCTTTTTATTTTTTGATTGCAAGCTTTCCTTTATAGACCCACTTTACATTTCCATCCATGTAATCATCAATGTATGTGCTCAAGCATTTATTTGCATGAGAATTTACAAATCAGGTAGACAGACTTTTATTTTCCTTAAGAGTCTTCTGAAATGTGCAAACCCTCCAAGTTACCACTCCCAGGACTTCTAATTAGTAGCGTTATTACCAGAACACACTGCATCATTTCTAATACGTTTTGACTTAAGCCACTTGCCTGTACATTGTGGAATGTATATGCACAGATATCCTTTTAGTTTTAATCATGATGATGACCATTCTGATAACACAAAGAGAAACACTTCTGGTTACGTTCATGCTGACAATTTCTACTACAGAATCATAAATTAGGAAATACAATTTCAGGGTAACTATGGGATATACTGAAATCTCATTTGCTGGCATTTATTTCATTCAGGCACAGATTTAGAATGGAATGTGATTGCCATGATATATATTTTATTTGTAATAAACATAAAAATTTCCATAGTGCTTTACACATTATGAAATTCTTTACCTCATTCGATCCTTAAGTAATTCTGTGAGTTGAGCAAATATTATATATCTTTTACTCTCACGAATTGGAGTCAATTATCATGCCAGAGATGACTGAGGTGGCATGTGGGAAACCTGGCAACTAAGCTTAGTGGGTCCAGAATTATCTATTTTGATGAAATATATTTAAAGTTAGAGAATAATTTTGTCTTTTGAATGTCGTAATTTCCACTTTAGGGCAGTAGAAGACAAACAATAAAAAAACTATCATCTATCTTTATCATGTTTCTTAAAAATAAGTATTTTTCAACAAACTGAAGTTTAAATTTACTCTCAGAATGAAAGCCGTACTTTTCATTTTGAGCACGAACAATACTGTCTTTGATGATCTGGAATAACCCATGGCTAAAATTTAGAATGGATAGACTACAGATTCATCTCACAATCTTGAAGAAACATTACTTCTGCAATAGTATTCTTAGTAAGAATTTGCTGCTATAATTGTAGGATCGCAGTGTTGTACAAGTTCAGAGAGCTCCACTCACTTTTTATGATGAAAAGCTACTCCTGAAGCAGATCTAAGTGTTTGGGACAATGTGGGGCTGTGCAATGAAGAGACCTTGAACTCTTGGAACTACTGTGGAAGTAATCTTGCTGCCAATGAAAAGCTGATGCATACATTTTAATAATTAGATGAACAATGAGATATAGAAGATATACAGAGCAGCCAGGAAAATATTATAGCCCGGATAAATACACAGCCACCCCTCCCCCAACACACACACCTAGAAGGGTAAATCAATACTGACCAACTTCTTTGGGATATAAGCTTCCTGCAAGTCCTCTTATAACATCCACAAACACCAAGGACTTGCAAACTCCCAGTCTTCACTCCTAATATCAAAATAGTCTTCCCCCTTTAAGAAAGATAGATAATTTTTATCTTAATATCAGTAAATTATTTTATTTTTGTTTTGGCATGACATGATTTTACCATCATTGTACAGTTTTAGATTGGTGTATTTGTTGGATATTCTGTGATAAAGACCTGGATCAGTCATTGTGGTATTGACTGCTGATTGTTCCTAATACCTGTTTGTCCCACGCTTCCTCCCTAAAAGGACCGGCGGTATTTAGCCAGGTACTTAACCAGACAGAGTGTGTTATCCAGACTGCGATGTCCAGCCTCCTTTACTATCAAGAGTAGCCGTTTGACTATGTTCTGACGAATGTGCTATTGGCAGAGCTGATATAAGCAGATTCTGAAAATGTGCTTGGTGGGGTGGACTTGGTATCTTATGTATTTGTCATTACCGTGACTTATCTTATTCACTGTTCCAAGGAGAATGAAGGGTGCATGGAGCGGAACTGAACCCCATCTTCCACAAGGAACAAAGCCTACAGAAGAGCTGCTGACCTCCACTGATGCGTGCATGTCTGCTGGTGGATAAATGATGGCTGTTTTAAGCCACTGAGTTTCTGGATAGTTTGTTTCACAGCATTTATTGTGACAATAGCTTGTTGTCACATCATTCTATCTTCTTTAAGTCCTTCTTGATTTGGTTTTTCTGCCACTCACAGCTAAAACTATTGCTAACTAAAACACTGCACACAATGTCTATTGCCTTTTTAGGAATTAAACTTATTTTGGCTTTTCTTAACTCAGTGGCAGAGTCTTCTAAATTGCAACAATCTTCAGGTGCCTTGACAGGCAAGAAGAGTATGATGAGAGTCATCATCCCCCACACTTTACTTATGACGAACGTACAATTTGCTTCCAACTGCAGCATCTCATAGACTATTTTAAATGATAATAATCATAAACCACATTTTTAAATAATTTTAACTTGTTAAAAAACCCTATTTGATTTTGCTCTTATAATTGTTTTCTTGAGGAAAATAGTATCATATACACTTTGCAATTACAAAATCATTTAAACAAAAGCCATTATATAGTCAAGGACAATGTTATTTAGAGATATATAAGCTTGGGTTGAAATGTCTTGTGCTGGCCAAATAATCTTGGAATTATTATTAAAATATTCAGAGACTCAATTGCCTTGTCAGAAAAACAGAAATATTCATAAATTCTTTACAGTTTTGTTGTGGGTATAATGTTATCTGATGGGTTTTTATATTAAACAAGTGTTATGAACAAAAGAAGACAATCTGGCAACCATTAGGTAAATTTCCACAAGATCAGTTTCTTTCTCTGCATTTCTCAAACAACATTAATGATATACAAACACGACAGCAAAGATCACTTAAATTCCACTTTTCTTTCCTAAAAAATTTTCTTATTCTTTGAAAGTGACTCTTCAAAATGCTTTGTAGGGGCCGGCCCTGTGGCTGAGTGGTTAAGTTTGAGCATTCTTCTTTGGCGGCCCAGGGTTTCCCTGGTTTGGATCCTGGGCGTGGACGTGGCACCACTCATGAGGCGATGATGAGGCAGCATCCCACATAGCACAACCATTCCTTTACCCTTCCTCAGAGAAACTTTTTTACTTAGAAATCTTAGCTTACAATCAAGTTGAGTGTGCATTGTTGTTAGTGCCCTCAAATTGATTCTAACTCCTGGTGACCCTATTTACAGCAGAGTGGAACCCTGCCCTGTCTTTTTTGCACCATCCTCTCACCTTCCGCCGCTGTGTCAGACAATACTCTGCTGCTAAGCAGAGGGTTTTCATGGCCAATTTTTTGAAAGTGAGTGGCCAGATCCTTCTTCCTAGTCTGTCTTAGTCTCGAAGCTTTGCTGAAACCTGTTCACCATGGGTGATCCTGCTGGTATTTGAAATACCAATGGCACAGCTTTCAGCATCAAAGCAACATGCTGCTGTCACAATAACACAACTGACGGAAGGGTAGTGTGGTTCCCTGACCAGGAAATGAACTCAGGCTATGGCAGTAAGAGCACTAAATCTTAACCACTAGACCCCCAGGGCTGTCTGAGGTGTGCATACACCATGAAAACTCTACCGAGATCAAACTATAGAATATTTCTGGCACTCCATAATGCATTCTCATCCTTCCTCTCAGTTAATATTCCACCCCAAGGGTAATCTCTGTTCTGCCTCCACCTGCATAAAACATTTTTCCCTATTTTAAAAATTTTAATATAAATAAAATTATGCAGATTCTACTCTTTTGGGTCTTGACTTTATTCCGTCCACGTCATGTCAGTGAGATCCATCCATTTTGTTCTATGTATGAGAAAGTCCTTCTTTTTCATTGTTCTATTCACTGTATGAATAAACTAGTTTGCTTCATTTTTATCCATTTGATGATATTTACATTGTCCTGAATTAGAGGCAATTATGAATATTTTTGTACATATTTTTGGCATACATAGGCATTCATTTCTCTTGTGCATATACCAGGAGTGAATTTCCTGGTTTTATTATACGTGTCTGATTAATTTTATTTAATAAAGCCAACTATTTCCCAAAATAATTGTATTAATTTGCACTGCCAGAAATAATGTGAGTTCCAGTTGCTCAACATTTTGCCAAAACTTAGTATTTTGTCTTTTAATTTTGGTGAGTGTGTCATACCACCTAATTATGATTTTAATTTACATCTTTTCAATGATGAATGATGCTGAACACACTTCAGATATTTTAGACATTTTTATGCTTCACGTGTGCAGTACCTGTTCAAAATTTTGTTGTATAAAAACTTGGTCGTCTGTCTTCTCCTAATGTTTTTGAAGAACTGCTTTTTGTCATTTAAAGACATGACTTTTGTAGACTGCCTATGGCAAATTTCTTTGCCACATTGAAACTCTGGTATTTCATTTTGTTTTGCTTTTAAAGATTTTGAGCATGAGCTGACATCTGTTGCCAATCGTTTTTTTTCGTCTTCTTCTTCTCCCCAAAGACCCCCAGTACATAGGTGTATATTCCAGTTTCAGATCCTTCTAGTTGTGCTATGTGGGACCCTCAGCATGGCTTGATGCGCAATGCTAGGTCTGCACCTTGCATCCCAACCAGCGAAACCCTGGGCCACTGAAGCGGAGCACACAAACTTAACCACTTGGCCACGGGGCTGGCCCAAGGTATTTCGCTTTTTTAAGGAAATCTTTTGATGATGTATGCATTATATCTATATATGAAGATAGTTTTTATATGTATCTGAATGCATATATTTGTATATATATATATATGTATATACACATACATACCACACAAAGATAAAATGCTCTCTATATACTATATAAATTTTGTGAAAGGGGAAGAGAGAGCAAGCTAGAGCTTGAATATGCTTAAAAGTAGTCGGTTCTCTTATGAGCCTAATCTATTATCTTTGTTGATGTGTGTATATTATTATTATGTACTTTTTATAGAAAAAATTTGTTGAGCTAAGGTGAAATATCCCTAAGACTCAGCCTAATTTATGTCGAGTGCAGAATTGGTAAGTTTTAAATTTACATAGTTACTCACTTTATTTTTTGTTAGTGTGGAAGCATCCCTAAAAACGGTGTTTATAATTAATTATGAAACAAAGAGCACAACGAGAAATAATGGATTAATGAGAAAACAAGGGAAAGAAAAATCTATTGATAAAACGTCACTACAAATCAGCATCAAATTAAAATCTTCACAATGTTATACTCTTTCTATCTATGTCTCAGTAGAGTGAAATACGATTAAATCAGACATTGTACTCAGAAAGAAAACTAAGCAGCTTAATTTGAACATGATTAGTTATTAATTCCATTCACACTGGAAATATCGCTAAGCTATGTTTCTTAAAAAACAAAGGACCATTTGAGTTAGGGCACTTTAAATGTTGCAATACATGGATAAGCAAAAATATTTCATTTTTGGTTAAAGTACAGTTCAGTCTTTTAATGGCTAAATGAATGGAATTAGAAAGAGATTAATACTGAGATATGTATTTCTATCTGAATTTCATTTTAAGTTTAGTAAATAACCCATGCTATATGGAAAGGAAAAGAAAAAATAAATTGGCTGCATTGTGACTCAAACTACAAGGTGACAGATGTTTCCATATTTTATGGATGTAGAGACACTGATGATTTTTTTCTTTTAGTTTTTAGGCAGTCTTTGAGTCTTAATTATACAAGCACCAAGAGCAATTAGAATCTCTAGTGTCATTCTGAAACTCTCAACAGTAAAAAAGGAAAAATAAAAACCCTTGCTCAAATGCAAGGGCTTTTTAAGTATACATATAACTTGTTGATATTTATGATATATGCCAGGCTTTAACACTAAATTCTGAATACAAAAGAGATGCAAATATTTTTTAAAATATTTTGACATTAAACAGTAATCACTATTTAATTTGGGACTTTCATACTCTTAATATTTTCCTTGAGACTTATAAATCATTGTCGAACAATGTAGACTCATATTGTAAAATAACTACTAATCTTTTAATATGTAATTTTTCTACTCATGGTTTGTGGGCATAGAGAATATATATATATATATATATATATATATATATATATATTTAAAGTTGTAGTCTTTCTACAGAGTAAGCATCTGAAGACTGCACTTGTTAAGGACCGAATCGTGCCCTCCTCACTCCAAATTCGTACGTTGAAGCCCTAACCCCCAATGTGACTGTATTTGGAGATAAGGTCTACAAGGTGGTAATTAAGGTCAAATGAAGTCATAAGGGTGAGGCTCTAATCTTACAGGACTGGTATTCTTAGAAGAAGAGGAAGAGACACCCGAGCCCTCTCTCCAAACTTGCACACAGAGAAAAGACCATGTGTGGATACAGTGAGAGGGCAGCCATCTACAAGCCAAGGAGAGAGGTCTTACCAGAAAACCAACCCCTATGGAACCTTGATCTTGGACTTTTAGCCTTCAGAATTGTGAGAAAATACATTTCTGTGTTTTAAGCCACCCGATCTGTTGTATTTTGTTATGGCAACCCAAGTAGACTAATACAGGACTCATCCAGTTGACTTTAGAATAATCTTTGTCATAGCTTCTTATGCTCAAAACCAAAACCTAAAAATGGAGATATTTGAAACAAATATGTTTGTATCATAATTACAATGTATATGGGTGCAATATCTTTACTATTTGTACTAGGTGAAAGAACTTTTCCATACTTATGCTGGACTAATCAAGAACAATCTCCAATTAAATCTGCCATTTGTACATAAGCACACAATCTTTAGTCATCTGCGCCTTTATTTTTGCAATGAAAGACACTAGAAGTGTCTTCATCATCGTTGTCTCATATCACATTCCATCCATCTTTAAATCCCATTTTTCCAAGCCCATCCAAATACCCATATACCCCATGACAAGTTTTGATCATATCAATTTCCATTGATTTTTCACCCTCTGGACATCCAAGGATTTAGCTGAGCAAATATTTATCAATTTTTAAAACTGTGATTTAGCATATCCTTTCCATAAAAATACTTTTTTAAAGACTCAGTGTATTATTAATTTATTTCTTAGATCATAGTTAAGAGGACTATCTTTGGATTCAAACATATATGAATTAAAACATCTGCTTTTCTAATTATTGTGTCTGTGCCCCTTAAAAAAGTCATTCAGTTAACAATCAGTGTCCTTATTTGTAAAACAAGGGTAGTTCTACCCATCTTCTTCTTCTTTTTCTTTGAGAACAAACATGAGTAGATAAACATAAAACACTAAAAATGTTTCCTGATACAGAGTAGGTGCTCAAATGTATTAACTACAAATAGGGTTTTTACATTAGTGTTATTGTTTTTATGATGATTTTTCATAGTAACTTGATAAGTACTTTACTAATACTTGTTGAATAGATTAATTAAACAATTACTTAAGGTTAAATAATTATTTCAAAAGCACTATTTACAAAGTAAAAATTGAAAGCTACTAAAAAATAAATTAATATCATTATCTCTATCTCTAGAAAACTTTCAATTGAGAAAGAGAACTACAATATATATTTAAAAAGATGAAAAATGGAATGCACTAAATTTTATAGATCATGCACTAACAAAATATTGGAGTTCAAAAGTGAGAGAAAGAATTTCTGCTGCAGGAAAATACCAGCATGTGGATCGTATTTGAACAAGGCTTGGTGGAATTGTACTAATTCCAATAGCTTGAAAAGAGTTATAGTGATTTCCAGGTAGAGGAAAATGCCATTGGAGAAGGCAGAGGGTTATTGCACAGTGGTGTACTGGATGATTTGTCTTTGTGCATTAGGCTGTGCAGAAGAGAACAGAACTGTAAGATCAGAAAAGGAGATTTGGCAGAGGTTAAGGTCAACCTTGAATGCCTGGCTAAAGTCCTACTCTGATTTTGGCAGACAATCGTGGAGAAAATTGTGCACCAGCAGTAGCAGTGTGAGAAGGCACGGGGTTGTGAGCAATGGAACTGAGGGACAGGAGACACTTGAAGGAATTGTTGCCATAGTCTAAGGTGATAGATAATAAAGATCTGGCCTTGCATAATGAGAGGAAGTTAATTGAACATATTTAGACTAAAGATTAATGTTTTGCCAAGAGTGCATATGGAAAAGAAGACAGGATGATTTTTCTGTGAAAGCCCCTCATTTTGTTGAGAATTATGCAGACACTTTTATGAGAATTATGTTTCTTCATCAGTTACATGTATGAAGACTGATTTAGAAAGATTGTGGAAAACCTTAAGAAGGGCTTAAAATAAATAATTGTACTGCTGAAAATTAACACTTGGAGACTAAGTTAAAGGAAAAGACATTATTTATTAAGTCCTGATAGAAGTGAAAAGCTATTCAACACACATTTTTCAGGACAATATCATTTCACTTGAGTATAAAATAAAAATTAATAGATCATGTGGACGTCAAAAACAATCAGGATGATTTCTGATGAATCTGATGGCACCTAACATTCACCAGGACTTTATTAATAAAATTTAACATCCTGATTATGCTTTAAAAAGTTTTGTGGGCTGGCCCGATGGCGCAGCGGTTAAGTGCGCACATTCCGCTTTGGTGGCCCAGGGTTCGCTGTTTCAATCCCGGTGAGGACATGGCACCACTTGGCAAGCCATGCAGTGGTAGGCATCCCACATATAAAGTAGAGGAAGATGGGCATGGATGTTAGGTCAGGGCCAGTCTTCCTCAGCAAAAAGAGGAGGATTGGCAGCAGTTAGCTCAGGGCTAATCTTCCACAAAAAAAAAAAAATTTTTTTTTGGAATTCTGAATGTTAAAGTGTATACATGCTTGTAAGAGAAAATGACAATAATTCACTCTCTTGTTAGTATATTTCTACACTGAGAAGGGTATAAATGGAATTTTCACAGTCCAAAGAAATTCTGTATACTTTCAAAATGTTAAGAGATTTATTCCTTGCTTACTGATAGAGACACAGTAATAAAAACTATAGACATAATCTTCTTATAATCAAATATTTTCTTAAAATTGTAATTTTCAATTTGGTTTTCATTTAAGGAATAAACCAGCTAGAGTAACAGCTTGTCCACACAGAAATGTAGTATTTCAATCACCTTAAGAATAATCCTTACTCTCATGGGGTTGATTTCAACCAGGAAACATGCAGCAATGGGGCAAAGAGACCAACCAAATTTAATAAGGCTGACAGTTTCTGACCTATTATCTGCTCCACTCAGGGATGGAAATCTCTTCAAGTGACATAAATATGAAACCCAAGAATAAGTGTTTAGCTGAATGAAGGTTTTTATTCTAAGGATCACATTTCAAAACCTTTTTTTGTATGGGTTTGTGGAATGAAATCAGAAACAGCATTATTTCTTCAAGCATAAATAAACAAGTAATTAATAAGAAAGGCATGCAAGGAAATAACAACTCCATACAACCTAAATAGTGATATTTTTCCCATTAGCAATTTAGGCTTCTAAAAATTCTATTCCTTTAGTTTCATTAAACACTGAAACCTATCTACTGTAGGCTGAATAATAAAACTTACAGGCTACAGGAAACTGATTTTGAAAAAAAAATGATTTATAGTCTCGACCTTTGATCTTTGCAGAATCTGAAAAATTCACCCTGTATTGAGATGGAAGAAAGTTTTATTAGGAAATGAAAATAATCCTTTTTATTAAAAAGAACGTAGAAGTGTTATGCTTTGCAGCTAATTCAGAGCTGCTGCAAATACAGGCTCTAGGGTTACAGTGAGATAGAAGGAAACCACCCCTTCACGGGTTTCCTTCTCCTCTTCAATAATTCCTCTCTTCAGTAGAAACTGGTAAATGTTTCCACTGAGGCACTAACTGCACGGCTAATAAGGAACCTGGAATGTGCATAAAAAAATCAGCTGAGTGGTATTCAGCTAACATAAACTGAAGTAATTGTCTATGTACGTTTATAATCAAATTCACTCTCTTTCCAGGTAGTTCAATTAGACTGTACCTCGCTAATTCCTTCAAGAATAGAGAAAGCCATCTTGCAAAATTTTAAATGACCTCATTCGAATCAGCTCAAAAACTACACTGAAATTGAACTATCTAAAGAACTGACCTTGAAAATCCTCTGTGTGCTACCGTAATCCTTTTAAATTGAATTATCCCTTCTAATTATTTACTTGCTGTTTAATTCCCTTACATTTTCTTTCATTTCCAACCTTTTAGCTCACCTTTGTCACAAAATTTTCTAGAGGAATGGGGTGGGGGGATACTTCCATCACAATGATGTAGTGTTGATTCTGTATCTAAAGTCATTGAAATTCTGGAAGTTGTTCTAAGGTTAGATGGATGTTTGCCAGAATTTTAGTTTGCGAGAGCTAAGTACTTCCTGTTACATGGAGTGAGCAACACTGCCTGCATAGAAAGAAGTTTACTCCCTTTACCTACCTAGAGCTAAAATCTGGAAGGAAAAGTAAAGACTCCTATCATGCATGCCAACAGTCTCCGTCAGTATCCCTTGTCTCCAGCTGTGAGTAGCATGGTGTATGCATACAATATTGGATAAATACTTGTTGAATGAATTGAAGGAATAAATATACATGCCTGAAATAATGAGAATGATCTGCATAAGCTACCCTCAAAAAGAAAGTTTGTTACTTTGTCTTATGCTGTGACAATATAAGCAAAAGTAATCTCTCACTTCCATGCTTTCCTTTCTCAGATTTTTTTCATATTTTTGCTATAATAATATATAATATTTCAAGGTCGAGAGAGAGAGAGTAAATATACCATCTGCCCCTCCAAATTAACTTTCAACAACTTTTAAGAAATTTGTTTTTTATCTGTTGTGCAAAATAATTGTTAATTTAACTAGGAAAACAATAAGTAAAAATGACTATAATACAACTCGAATACTCTAGATAAACACACACTTTCTGATAGTGTTTGACATGCATACTAATCTTTGTTATTTAAAACCAGAAATGAATAGAGCTGCAAATAGTGCCAGATACTGTCTTCTTTCATCAGAAATCGATTTTTAAGAGCAAGTTTCTTCTTTCATTCCTTCAGCAGCATGCCCCTTCTCATATATTCAGTTATGCTGCATTGCTTGAGGCTGTGCTTCTATGAATCCTTAACATGTTTCTGCTGCCCTCTCTGCTTGTGATTACCCCCGTTTCAGCTCACTTTACAGCAGCAGTTGGGTACCCTGCTGTCTTCTATTTTCTGCACATGTGCAGCTCAGTAGAGCTGTGCTATGATGAATATTGTTTCAATGTTGCCCGACCAGTTATATTAAAGGAGTGTATTTCTAGTGGCTGTGTTTCTATCACTGCCATTCAGTGGTGCTCAGAGGTAGGGTGATGAAACAAACTCTGAAACCATAGACCTTAGGATTATAAGAAACTTCCAGAATGCACAAGCACTTCTTAGGGTGCAGTGGCTGCTCCAGCACAGTCTTGCCTGTGTCCAGAGTATCAGAATTCCTCTGGAAGTCACTCCTAAGCCGACCCCCATGAGGACTCCCCAACTGTGACTAGTTTAAGACCTCTCTGTAGAGCTCCTATGAACACATTTTTCCTCTGTATTTACCACAGATACCAAGAGGACAGAAACTATGGTTTATTCAACCAAGTATGCATTGTATATTGCCTGGCACAAAGTAGGTGTGCATAAATGCATTGATGGATTAAGCAGGAACTACATTATAAATTGAGAAATTGGATAAAACTCTGGCAATATTAAAGAAATTTTACTGTTGCTGTATTTTATACTTTCCTTCATAGTCCACTGAATCAATGGCTGCCATACCTGAAAGATATTGTTTTCTCTGAGAAAGAAAGCACACAAAATAACTAGAGGGAAAAAAAAGTCACTGAGCATCTTAATAGATTTTGTAAAGTTCAAATAGTGGGGACTGATATCTAAAAATTCAGGTGATTTGAGATTTTCAAGAATTAAGATTGCTAAAATGAAAATTGATTGTTTTGTTTGTTTAATCCAAAGGTTAAGAGTATGGTGAACTCAGAGCATAATTTATGTTTTAAAAAAGCATTGTGTGTGTTGTGGGGTGGGAGGCATACGTTGATGATGTAAGGTAGGTTTTCCAATAAAAGGAAATATTCTAGAAAATTCCCTACAAAGATCACATAGAAGAGGAAAGAACAAGGAGGACCACAGCACCATAGATAAAACCTTCTGCTTTCCCTGAGTGGATCAACAAAGAAGAGTTATAAAAGAAGAAAAATGTGTTTATTCAGGACGTGTTTGAGATACCCCTTCCTCCAGCCTCTGATGCACTGTAGGGTACAACAGATTATTATAAAATGTCCCAAGTTTTTAAAAAAATCAAAGAAAGCTAAGAGTGGGCCAGTGGAACTGGAAAGGCCGTATGTATGAGGGAGAGGAAGAGGAACTTCAGTGACCTGGTAGTCTATAAAATAACTGTCTTGTATTTGTAAAAAAAAAGACAATGTCATGAATATTTGGAGGAGTCGGGGAGACAGTTGCAGCTCTGGGGTGGGTGATGTAGGAATAAAGCCTGCAGAGTTGAGAACAGATGCTACTGTAAGCCAAAGATTGCTGAAGAAAGAAAATGAGTTACCCTCTCAGTTTTGCCTATGCGATTCATCTCAGACCCTGACCCCCATTTAGATCACCCCATACCCCACTCCCACCTGTTTAGATCACAACTAGAAAAAAGGAAAAACAAGTGAAGAGGGAGAAATCTGAATTTACTGAGAAATCCTAAATCGGACTGAAATTGAAAGTTGAGAATTACATAATTAGATTCAGTTAGAAAAATACAATTTTAATTTTCCATTCACAATTAGGTGGAATTCATGGCACCACAAAAATTTCCAACTGTAGTAGAAAATCAAAATTGATATAGACAAAGACAAAGTTATAACTCACTGATCATGCCTACATAAATCCTGAACCCCTCTTCTAAACCTTTGTACTCTAGGACGAATTTCTTCTTTATAGCCTGTCCTCTCCTTGCCTCTGCTCCCACCATGCCCATGATTTTATCTCTGTTTAGTAAAAAATTTTCACTAGTTGTCCTTATACAGAAGTTGACTTTTTCTTTCTTCTGACCACCCATAATTGAATTGCCTTTCACTTCTTAAATTTCCACTTTTTTCTCTACTTTCAAAACACAGCACTAATTTGAAATGAAATGTTAAAGGAATGAAAATTTCCCTGAGAATTATAATTTTGAACTCTGAATAGGTTGCAAGCATAAAATCTCTTTTGTGTTATTTTACCAATTATTAGCTCATTTCCTCTGTGATCTCTCTCTGTCTTTGTCTCTCTCAATATATCCTCTGTGTGTGTATGTGTGTCTGTGATATGCATAGTTTTTCTTTAACATGTAAGAGTAGGTTTCAGATATGATTACTCCTTATCCTTTTAATGCTTCAATTTGCATTTACTAAGAACCAGGATATTTTCCTAAGTAACTTCAGTAAGATTAATAAATTCATGCAATTTAACAGTAATGTAATACTTTATTCTAACCTACAGTTCCTACTCCAGTTTATTCACCTGTGCCATAATTTCCTGTGTAGAACTGTTTTCAATACAGGATTCCATCCAGATCCTGTAATGAATAAGGAATGCACGTCTCTTTAGCTTTCTTTAATCTGGGACAGTTCCTCAATCTTTCTTTCACTTCCATGACATTGAAATTCCTTGAAGAAGGTTAGCCAGTTATTTTATAGACTACCCCTCAGTTTGGATTTGTTTCACATACCTCGTGGTTAGATTCAGATTATGCATTTTTGGCTGGCACACTTCTTAAGTGATGCTGTGTCCTTCTTAGGACATCCCAATGGCAGCTTAGGATAGTACTTTGGAATTTATTGGTGATGTTAATTTTGACCACTTGGGTAAAATGCTGTCCATTTTATTCACTTCCCAATTACTGCTTTTCCTTTTGTACTTAATAACTAATTTGAGGAGAGTTTCCATGGGAATATGTAAATAACCTGTCTGTCATCAAATGCTCTCCTCATACTGATTAAGCATGTATTGATGATTCTTGCCAAAATCAATTCATAATATGTTGGCTGTAAAGATAATTACCCAACTATATTCTTTCTTCTGTATTTATTATACTGAATAAATTATACTGAAATGAAGAATTAGCCTTCTCCACTCTTATTTACTCTTTTGTTTATTTATATATTTACGCACACATGCATACGTGAATGCATGTGTTTACTTTCAATATAGACCCACAGATTCTTACTTTATTCAATAGGACCACTAATATCTTTATATATTTTAACACTAATTTGCACCAACTTGGCTAGTTGGAACACTGCCAAGCTTGCTCCTCTAACCTTTTGACACACCCCCATAATTATTTTTAAGCACTTCCTTAGTTTCTGGCACAGCAAGATGTTTCAGTTTCCAGCTTCCCTGTCCCAGACCTGGAATCAGTCATTTTTCTAAGAGTTCCTGTTTTCTTTTAGTGGTTAATGGCATTTAGAAACTGTATTAGTGATCAATTGCTACTTAACTAGTTTCCCTAAAATTCAGAGGCTTAAAACAATATTAAATATTTATTATCTCTCTCCGTTGCTGTGTGTCAGGAACTCAGGAGCGCTTGGCTGGGTGGTTCTGGCTAGGGATTCTCATAAATTTTCTCAGTCATTGCCTATGAGGCCTCCTGTGATCTGAAGGTTTGACTGAAGTTGAAGGACCTGCGTAGATCACTCACATGACTGGCATATTGATAGTGGTTGGTTGATGGAGACCTTAGTTCCTCTCCAATATGGCCATCTCCCCAGGATGGCCAGGATTACTGTTCTCACAATAATTTGGCTGTCTTCCCCCAGAGTGAATGCAAGTAAACAAGATAGAAGTGTTAATATCTTTTAGGACCTACCCTAAGGAGTCACACACTATCACGTCTGGTATCTTTCAGTCGTTCAAGCCCTGACTCAGTGTAAGAGCGAACTACATAAAGGTAATATATCAAGAGGTAAGGATCATTGGGTTAAATCTGAGATGTTGATTACAACAGAAATCAAGAATCAGTGGAGCTAGGTGTACTCATTTCTACTGGTGAGCCATTGCGCCTGCGCCTTTTTAGCAAACAGAGCCACATATATATATATACGTGTGTGTAATGTGTGTATGTATGTACATGTGTGTGAATGTAAAAATATTTGAAATTATGAAATAATGAGTTTCAGTATGAATTGACTCCTTTAATTTCTCCTTCAATCGTATAAAATGGTTCCAGAGCTTCCATATCTATTCTTTCTGAGAAAAGTTAAAGTTTTGTCGGTTATTCTAATATCCTTTAAAGTAGGAGTATTAGTCAAAGCAATGTATCCAAAAGTTAATAAAACTTCTTTTCTTTTAAAAATCGTCATCTTCAATGTGTTATTTATTTCAAATACCATTGGATTCACTTGTTTTCCTCTGCATTCCGCTTTTCTTTTCCATCTTGTCAGTTTAATTTTCAAGAATATGTACAATATTAAAAATGGGTTCAGTCAAAATTATACAAAAAGGTACACTCAAGAAGTGTCACTGTTCACCCATCAGATTACTGCAGGCCCAGTGGACACCCAAGAAACTTCATGAGAAGCCGAAGCCAGAAGTGCACAGCCAAGCACTCCTGAATTTCTGCCCATCGAAACTGTGAGGGATAACACATGTTTGTTGTTACTTAAATCTACTAAGTTGTGGAGTAAATTAGTAGGCAGCAACTGATCAGAAACCAAGAACCCTTAGAAAAATGACTGATCCCTGGTATGGGACAGGGAACCTACAAAATAAGCCGGAAATACTTTGCAGTGCCAGAAAATAAGGAAGTGATTAAAAACAATGGTGCAGGTGTGTCAAAAGGGTAGAATAACCAGTTTGAAGGAGTTCCAACTAGCCAAATAGGTACAATTTGAGCATCAAAATATATAAAGATGTTGATACATTTTATCTCATTGAATAAAGTGAGATTCTATGAGTTCACATAAAAAATGCATGCATGTAGATATATATACTTGCAAAATGAATAAACAAATAGGAAGGAAAATTCTGTTAAAAATTCAGGATATTGTTTCCTAGCTATGTTTTAAAGATGAGAACTTTCAAATAAAATCCAAAAGTCGTACTAATAACTGGCAAACACAGGAATCAAATTGAGGTTTCCTAAATTTTTCTCCCAGTGCTCTTTTCATTACAACATGCTAGCTATTTAAGAAGACTTGGTCGGGGAGGGGCCAGCCCAGTGGTGTAGTCGTTAAGTTTGCACACTTTCTGTGGCCTGGGGTCCGCCGGTTTGGATCCTGGGCGCAGACTTACACACTGCTCATCAAACCATGCTATGGCAGCATCCCACACAGAGGAACTAGAAGGACTTACAACTAGGATATATGACTATGAGCTGAGGCTTTTGGGAGAAAAAAGTAAAAGAGGAAGATTGGCAGCAGATGTTAACTCAGGGCCAATCTTCCTCACAAAAAAAAAGAAGAAGAAGACGAAGAAAACTTTGTCTGGGAAAAAAAAATTAGTTTTTTCCCTTCCAGGATTTATGTTAAAATGCTGTAACAGCATAAATTAATTTTTTAAACCATTCTCCACTGACTCCCCCACCCACCCACACATGCAACATACATTATTTTATCACTATTATAGATAAAATAATTGCATGTTGTTACGTTTATATTTATGCTCATATGACAGTGTTTCTTAGTTCTACAAGGTAAGTTAGCCACCCCAAGAGAAATTCTGGAATTGAGAGCTTTGGGTACTTTAATATTAAGAAGTTTGAGTGATTACTCAGAATCTGCAAGGAGATTGAGAAGAACTAGAAGCAATCAAGAGATAGGAAGAGAAAGGAGGATGTTTCTTTTCTAGAAGCTAAGTGAAGATAGCGTGACAAAGAGAGGTAGAGATCATTTGTGTTAATTGTATTGCTATGTCAAGTGAGATGAGAGCTGAGATTGATCACATGATTTGTCAAGGTCATGGCTGTGGTTGATCCTGACAATAGCAGTGTGAAGAACCAGAGACAAAACTGATGGGAATGAGTTTAAGGCAGCAGAGGAAGTGGAAATCTCAAGTGTACACATTTTTTAGAGGATCATTGCTGTAAAAGAAAGCATTGAAAATGCAAGTGGTAGCTGGAAAACGATATGAACTCAAGAGAGGAATTTGTGTATTACATTTTTAAAGTGGGAAAATATTAGCATGATTGTGTGAAAATAGGGATTATCCAATAAAAAGAGAGCGGGTACTGCTGGAGGTATGGACTGGATTTAAGTGAGAGGATATGAAATACAATGCATAAGTAGAAGGATGGTCTTAGACAAAAACAGAGAGCAAAGCCACATTAATAAACTGAAACATGGGAACAAATAGGAAGGGTGGTTGTAGACTGCTTATGGATTTTATTTTTCTTACAACTGTTTTATTTTCATAGTAAAGTAAGAAACAAAGTCATACTGTGTGTGTGGAAACAGAGGATGCAGTTTTGAAGGTTTCACTTGAAAGAACAGGGGATTTAGTAACTGTCTAGAAGCATGGGTAAGTAGAGGGCTAACAGAAATGTAGTATGAATGTTGGGCAGCATTAAGGGCTCAACTGGGAAGAATGATATCAAGTTAAAGTGAGAACAGTTAGCATGGTTAGATGTACAGATGACAAGACAGTAGATATTTAGCAGGGTTGGCAAATGACATGCAAGGAGTTGTATGTGTAATAAACTCTTGAGACCTTGATTCAGTACTGGCTGTTTTTAGGGAGGGAAGAGGTAAATTCGTCTGAAAGGAGAAATGAGGTGCAAGAAAGACACCTACCCTACCTCTAAGCTTAGTGATAAGAGAATCATGAGAAAAGAAATGGCCAGTGGACATTTTGGAGGCTTCATAACAAACCGAGTCCTGAGAGGGAGAGTCAGATTAGAGCCTGAAAGCAAAAGAAACTTTTAGGGAAATACTTGAAGATGAGGGGATTTTGCTGATAACTGTGCCTTGCAGATAATACAGTGGAAAAACTTCAGAAGTTATGGAGGGATAGGTAAAAGAGTCGAAAAAGAGTTTGTACACAGGTTCTAACGGATTAAAATCTAGGAACTGAGGCATAATCTAGCAATCTCAGGCTTCTCATGGTGACTGATTTACCAGGAGCAAGGACATTATGAAGTCCGCTGTGATGGTGTCTAGGCAGTGGGTGACGGGGGAGCTTGGAGCTCTGGTGTAGAAGCAGGAGAGATCCCCTCCTGGTAATGGGATGGGGAGGCTTGGGCAGCAGCTGGAGCACACAGCACGCTTCTGAACTGCTGCTTGTGACAGCGCTTGATTAGAATTCGAGTTCAGTTTCCATCAGATACTGTTAGGTTTTTTGTTTTGTTATTTGCTTTTTAAATAAATTTTCTCAACTTATCTTTTTATGATTTCTAATATTTCCTTAAGGATCTAAAATAGTTGTTGACTTTCTTATTCTCATTTCTGAGAGTCTTGTTCTTGATTCTCAGTTTTCATTGTCTTCATATAGTATTGAGAAATATATCATAGAAATGGGCTCTAATACTATTTCCAGTGAGAAAAACACTACTTAAAAGGGTCAGATAGAGGAAAAGTTTAGTACTGTGTAACATTTTACATGAAATCAATATATCACATTTTATCATTTATAATGCACAGACATTTGTAATTTACAAGGGTCTTATTTGAGTCTCACTGGAAAACTCTCTTACGAAGGTAGTGTTAACAATTGTTATCTCCATTTTACAAATGAGAAAACAGATTAAAAGGAGCTAATTAGTTTGCCGAACATCACACCACTAATACACATTAGACTAAGGATTTCACCCAGGATTCTTTTCCTGGTTAATAATGAATTGTCTTAACATCCGGGATTTTACAAGGGGCAGAGTAAAGGCTTGATAAAGGAAGCCAATGCTGTCATAGATTTTGGGGACCATCAGTAACCTTGGAAATATGTCAGAGCACTTCACATTGTTTCTTACATAGAAGAAACCTAGGAGGTATTCTGAATGCAGCTGCAAGTTGACTTCCAGGAAGAGGGTTTACAATTTCACTGTAATTACCTGCCTTCTCGCCTTACTCTTGGTGTTCTCTCCGCCTGAGATGTTTTCAACACTCAAAACATTGCTTGAATGGTCATCACAGTTCTTCTTCCTCAATAAAATTGCCTTGTTCCAGGAATAGACTATAATCTCTCCTTTAAAGCCCCTAGGAGTTGTCTTTATGTATTTCTTCTGTCATTTTATATCTATTCAACTTCACACTAAGGTTATTTGTGTAATCATTCAAGCACTTGCCTATAAAGTGTAGATAGTGAGAACTAGTGTAGTTGGAAAACTTTAAAATAGGTAAAATATACATACTTTGCAATGTTAGTAGAAATAAATAAAAGATGAGCAAAATTATTTTGTATAAAATGCTATGCAAAAATAAGTTATGTGCTATATTTAATATTAAGAACACAGGGCAGAGCATCACGGTTAGAAATTTAGGCTCCAGCTTGAGACCTGTGTCAAAACCCACTCCCATCACTTACTTGCTTCATGATCTTGGGCAAACTATTTAACTTCTCTGTGTCACAGAGTTTCTATCTATAATATGGGGACAATAAAAAAAAACCTGCTCCATAAAGTTGCTCATTCATTCTTCCAACAAATCTTTATTGTGTGTCAAATACTGGTTTGGGTGCATATTAAATTGATACTTGTAAAGAACTTAGAAAAACATTTGGTACCTAGTTGAGACCTCAATAAACGTTAGATATTTATTTTTCTATTAATTTGTTGAGAGAAATTCCTTGCATATAGATGACACTCAAAACATGGGTATTGAAATTCAAATTAAATTATAATTTAGGAATATGTCAAATAGAATTTTAAACTCTTCAAAGCAGTGTGTCAAATGACCTTATTTCCTCATATGGTTTTACGAGAAGAGAATAGATTCAGTCTCCAAGAAAATTCCAACAAAAATATACCTGCCATGCCCAATATCTTTACCTTATGTCAGAAACCAATTTTGAATTATACAAAAATGCAGTACTTTTAATCAAACTTAAAAATATACTATTAATGCATAAACTATGATTCATATGAAGTACTTAAATATTAAAGAAAGTCAAAATCCTTTCTGACAGTGTCTGACCTTTATGCTTATCTATTCCTAAAATACATCTTGCCTATCAACCAAAGCTTTAATCACTTTCTCATTTCAGATATTGAAAGAGAGATTCCATTAAATCAAGTAAAGGTCATCTTTCTTTGAAATATAGATTATTCACCTGCACTCTTTAAAGAAGCAGAGATTGGAGAGCAAACTCAATACAGGCACCTTTCTCTCCACTCTTCAAAGTAATAAGTAAGCAGCCAAAAGGATTAAGGATGATTATGTTTAGCTCTCAAGAACTGAGTTCCAAAGCAGATATGAAATGCAATTCTAGTACTCAAGAGTAGGGTCCATATGTTGAAAAGGAAAGGACATATTCTGTTTCCCTCGGGTTTTTTTGAAGCACTTATAAACTATATTCAGTTTTAAGTAGCAACAGAAGCTACACAAGATAAGTAGGATTGGATAATTCATCTGACATCTCTCCTAGAGAAGCAAATTGTTGGATAGAAAACTAAATTTCGAAAGCAAGTGCAGCATTTCCTTGCTCTACAGTTTCCATTTGTCTCACTAAGTAGTTTAGGAACTCCCTAGAGGAAATTTATCTCTAATGGAAATTTGGGTCTTTTAACTCATGTTTGTTTCTTTTAAAAAAGAACGATTGCAATTTTCTTAAGGGATCAAAGGAATTTGCTTTTCAATCCTCACTACTAATAGTGCTGCTCATTCGAATATTTCACAAACGTGGAGTCATTAACCATTAACACGTAAATGCTGGAAAAATTAGTATACTTTATAAAGAATCAAGCAAAGAGATATGCCCATTAAGGGACTACCGTTCTCTCCGTGTATTTATATCCCACCCCTGCATCAAGCCCCTTTCTTCAACTTTTCCTGAGAACTTTGAGCCAAATTTTCCTTCTGAGTGTTATCGTATTTTCCGCTTTTTCATATAGCCGCCTTTAAAATATACTCCCCTGTTCTTGTATTATTTTATGGGACTTGCATGCAAATTTTTATCTTTCGAGAAACAATAGCTCTTTATCCCGCTCTGCTTAATAAGTGTAAGGCCTCTGAACTCCAACCATTATCATCTCTTGCTGAGTGTAAAATGACATAGTCTAAGGTTTATCAGATATATCACACCTTGTAGCTGGACTCTCAAGATTGAATCATCAGTGCTGGGCAGGCTCAGGGCACAGAATTCCTATTTGATTTAATCCCCCAGAACTCACATACAGCAGATGTCAGGACCTTAGAAGAATTTGAATGGGTTGTTTCTTCAGAAATGGGGTAAATAAAGATAAAAAGCTGATCCTGGATCAACAATTTTGGGGAAACGTGTGTTGGGGGTCTGAGAAGAAGAGAATAAATAAACAGCTACCAATGCTGAATTGACCCAAGGAGTTATGGGGTTTAAATTGAAGGTTCAATTCTGCATGTTTTCATTGCTAACTATACATATTGGAAGAAAAAATTAAATATATAAACATAGCTTGATTTGTAACAGCAGTTCCAGTTACAATAATTAGACATACACAACTCATTTCATATGTCAGAGTTATGTATTAAATTTTATTTATAATCATAGCTACTCCTCGTATAAAATGGCCATGAGCATACAGCTTAAAATGAATGGGTCATTGTTATTGTGCAATGTTAGCTTCACTCTATGATGTGAAGTTGGCACCAACTTTCAAGAAGTAGGTAGAAGCGAGAGTGGCTATGTGTGAAACCATTGCCATTGTAAAATGACTGTGTGTAAAACATCGTGTACTAGAATGACGGAGAAAAGAGAGCATTTTTCTGTTTTACAGGGCTCAGCAATTTCAACTGTAAGGAGAAAATAATTCTTAGAAAAGAACACTATTAACTCATGTTTAAAAGTCCATTAGAACATAGTCAACTTGCTGTTTTATTATTTACTAGGTTTACACGGACCTTTTTGCATAATGCCATTATTGTTATAATGTGAATTAAGTATTTTGCACTGAACATTACAGTTGAACTATAAAATTGCAGAGTAGCCATAGAATTGCATTAAGAAATGATAACAATTGACTAGCATTATTAAAAAAAAAACTATTTCAGTGCATAGTAAAGCATCTCTTCAGAGAAAAACTGAACAGTTTTCACTTTCATAATTATAATTAAAAATGGAAGAAGCTCCTAGCAGTTTTTAAGATTTTATAAATATTTAATGTAAGGAATGTAAATGTTTGTTGTTATATTATTTTCTGGCTGCAGATTCCCAATTTTTCAGCATCCACGATGCATAAGCAATATGCAAATAGTTAGTAAACAGAATTAAATTATAGGGAGAAAAATCTTTAACACACCATGGGGCCAGAGAAATTTACAGTGCTTAGAGTTTCCGATGAATGCTGATATTTTACTCTTAATCAATTGCAGCAGGTAGGAGGAACGGCATTTTGTAAGCCAAGTGGGAACGCATATCGTTTTTATAAAGTGTGTCCATTACTCTCCTTTCCTATGTCAAAAGCAATATATTAACCGAAGTCACTTCAACACGCAGAAAATAGAATTCACTGCTGGTAAAATAAAGTTGGGAGAATGTCCATGTTCCACAATTCAATCTTTCCTTCGAAATGAAGACTGTGAACAGCACAAGTTATTGCAGTGTGGCTGAGAAGGAAGAAATGACGCCTTTCATTTTGTTTGTTGCTGCCATTGACACACCATTGGAATTGCTGCCACTTCTGGGCTTATTGCTGCAGCATTGTGATTTTGGCATCCAAACTATAGTTGTAGTGAAAATAAAGGCCTATGGGGCAATAGACCTTGTCTCCATCACCCTCACATTTAGAATCTTTCTCCCCGCTCCGTTTTCCTTACTGAGTTGAATGACATGCCCCCAATCTCTCCCAGTCTAAATAGGCTGTGAGGATACAAATACAAATAAATATTTTTCTTCATTATATAAATCCTTAACTAGCTAATAGGGTGCAAGGCATACCAATACAAGGAACTACTTCTTTTTTTATTACATATTCTTAACTATCTATACAGGAGAAGGGCCTGGAAATGCATTCATGTTACTGTTTTAGGGCCCTTCTCCCATAGAAAGGGGTATAGAAGAGTATTCCGTAGACTATCATTTCTAATAAGAAGGACAATTCCAATTACAAGAGGCGCATAGGATGACTCCTAAAACTGCAAAATGGAGAGTGTGAATAAACTGGGAATACACTGTAGGGGTATGTCTGACCATGTAGCAATGTACCAAGCTGATGTGATCATTTAAACAGTTTAAGGCTCAATTCTCTTTCCTAAATTATCTGGCTATTTTAAGTGAAAGTGGTTTTAGGCTAAATTGTAGAGATAGTTGACTTAACCCGACATGTCACTTCCTATGACCCCATAGATTAGAAAGCTCACACAGCTGGTCCTCAGAACCCATTAATCTTACAAGGATGGTACAGCAGAGAAACAAAGAAGTTAAAATCAGCGAAAGTCAAAATCAGGTCAGCAAATATTGCAGCCAAATCGTTAAATATTTTATATTTACTTAATTGTACACATGATCCATCTAAGTCACTCATTGTTATTTATCACTTGCCCAGTAGTTCTAAAATATGCTCTAAACAATCCACACTGAAGCTGCTGAATATTTTGTAGATTCTTGGGCCCCACACTTGGAGATTGTGATTTAGTTCATCTAATGGGAGTTCTGGAAATCAGCTTTTTAAACCAGTACCTCAGGTGTTTCTGGCTAAAGTAGACAACACTTTTATAAACATTGAGAATTAGTGTATTAGCAAATGCTATCCCTACATCTACAATAGTACCCATACTTGTACCTAAACCTATACCTGTACCTATAATAGACGCTCAAATAATTATTTAATTAAACTGAAACATAGGTAAATGAGTACTCTCACTGCCCCCAATCTACATTTCAGTGGGTCTCCTGCCTTTCTTCTTGTTTCTTTCCATCACTTACTACATCTTGTACAATTAAACATCTTTCCGTCTGTCTCTTTTTATCTGAAATATTCATTATTTTTTAAAGAAGAGAGAAGAAAACCCAAACTTTTTAGTTTTTTGTATTCTGGATGCAGTGAAGTTTCCATCCTTATTTTCCACAATTTCACAATGTATACTTTGCACTCAAACCAATTTGGGCAATTTCTGCACCTTGTATCCTACTGTATGTTTCTAGTATGTCACAGCCTCTGTCTATTCTCTCTCCTGTTTCTGTCTTTTGAAATTTCCATTCACCAGGGCCCAACTCAAATGCTGCCTTCTCTAGAATTTAACCCCTCTCATTGTACTTCATTCCGTTTAAGAAATTCTCCTGTTTTATCTAATGTTGAAGATCTTTACGCAATATCTAACAGCCTCTATTAGAGAAAGAACCACTAGAGCTGTGTTGTCTAATGTGGTAGCCATCAGCCACATGTGGCTATTTAAATTGGAATTCTTTAAAATTAAATAACATTAAAAATTCAGTTCTCAGTCAATCTAGTCACAATTCAATTGGAGGCCCAGATATAGAGTACTCCTATTATTACAGAAAATTCTATTGGACAGTGCTGCACTAAAGAACTAAGATCGTCTTGTGGGATTTTTTCACATGGATTTTAGTGCAGTATCTTCATTAAAGTATAGTAATTAAATTGTTGTTATGGAATGATGGTGGCCTTCATATACCCAAACTCCTGGAGGAGATTCTACATAATCACAAAATCAATTATTTCCAACATACTATTATTGCTTAGTGTGGTAGATCTCACACCAGCATACATTCGAATCAGCTGAAGGGGTTGTTAAAAAAGATAGTTTGGCTCGACCTCTGGAGTGTCTGATTCACTAGGTCAGAGCTGGGGAGCGAGGGCTTGCAGGATTTCTAACAAGTTCCCAGGTGACGCTGATGCTTCTGGTCTGGAGAAGACATTTCAAGAACCACTGGCTTCGTGTATTTATATATTTTTCTTCCAAATTCTTTGACAGTTGATCATTATTTTCTTTGAGCTTTATATTTTGTACCTGGAAACTTTCATTTACATAGAGTATTTAAGTAAGTAGAAGTCAATTAAATTCAAGGCGTATTAATAAGTGCTTACTTGGTCCCAAACTTGTATTCAAACTATCTATATTAGTATCATACTGATATCTATACCATATTCTCTATCCTTGTGTAAATTGAAGTCTAGCTGGAGAGATGATACAAAGATATGTGAAAAAAATAGTAATCCCAACATAACATTTCCCATTACAATATTGAAAACACTTTCAGACAAATTATTCTGTTTGATCTATACAATAATCCTGTCAACTAGTATGGACATAGAGTGTCCTCATTAATATATGCATAAAGCTAGACTCAAGGAGTCCAGGTCTTAAAACAACATCATTGAGTTTACATGTTTGAGGTGGACCAAATTAGAGTAAAACCTACCCCATGAGTTTTCCTTTTAAATACATTTGAAAAGCAAGTTTTGTTGGGAGGATTCTACTGATGACCTGAGCTATACCTCTGTTAATTATTTTTTTTAATTTTCATAATCATAAGAGACATAAATCATAAGAGACAACTTTTAAAACATAGGAATATAATATAGATTTAAAGCCCCTGAATAAGATCCTAGAGCCAGTGGAAGTCTCCAGGGAATTTATGGATTTCCCTTTACAGATATAAAAGTTGAGGAACCAAGTACTATCAGTTAGGCAACGCTGTTAGCTTGCTCTATTCCTTCTGTTCTGCAGGGCAATCACACACTTGGAGATTGAGAATGCACAAATGTTTGGAGAATCTGCTGAAAGTACTAAGCCATTCAAATATAACATTTGATATCCTACTGTCTTCCTTTTGTCCCCAAGACAATTATAATTAAATTAATCTTGCTGCCAAAATGAATGTAGCAAAATGGGTCAAAATCTTCATAAACCCTTAACAATCTGACAATAAATTAACAAATTGACTAATGTCTCTGTAGTGCTTGTAACATCTGGGACTAAAGGAGGGAATATGAGATGAGAGCGGCAAACATGTTGTCCCTTAATTGCTCTGTGGACTTTTTCTATAGTGTATCATCCTCCCAATTCAATTTAAGTAAATCATTGAGCATATGGTTTGTACTAAATATAGAGCATCTGTGATACTCACTGCCATGCGTATTTGCCACACAGGTGTCTGGTTTTGGACTTGTCATATGGACAGATGGGATTTTTCTGTTCGTCTTTTTTATGGATAGTAGAGGAACGGAGTTAACCCTAGCTACTGCTGAGACAGCTCTGCTCACATCCATGCACTTCCCCCACTGTAAATTGAGAGTTAGTGCTTATACTCTTTCTTTATTCAAAGTAAATGATTAAAGTTATGCTAGTAAAAATGTTTTAGCAGGAATAGTTGACTTTTCAGGACATTAGATAAAATTTCATAATATTATTTTCCTCTTTAAGAAACACTTTGCATTTATTTAAATTAATTATTAATGTAAATAGATAATATAGATGGCGTATTGTGAATTAGACATTTCTTGAGAAGGTTACGTGTATTTTTACATTTACTCTTATTAACACTCCCATGGCATTGGTATAATTCTTAGCCCCATTTTAGAGATGGGAGTGTTGAGACACAAGACACTTGGCAAGGTAACACAATATTTAAGAGGTGGAAATGGGATTTGAACCCAGGCTCTTTGGATCTAGAGCCCACTCTTTTAGATATTATACTCTACTGCTTCTCTTGTTGGTAGAATTTGTTTATGGATTTATATAGTTTTCTAGAGTTCTTTTTTTTTTTTTTGACGAAGATTAGCCCAGAACTAACTACGACCAATCCTCCTCTTTTTGCTGAGGAAGACTGGCCCTGAGCTAACATCCATGCCCATCTTCCTGTACTTTATAGGTGGGATGCCTACCACAGCATGGCTTTGCCAAGCAGTGCCATGTCTGCACCCGGGATCCGAACTGGCTAACCCCTGGCCACCGAGAAGCAGAATGTGCAAACTTAACTGCTGCGCCATCGGGCCAGCCCCCTAGAGTTCTTTTTGAACTCTTTATCAATGCCATTACCAACATTAGATTCATTTTGTTGGTTGTTGATAAACTAATATTTATAATATCCAATATGCTTTCCCTGATAGTGGTGGTCATAATAGGCCAGGTTGAGTGAAGGTTAATAGAGACAAGGTGAAACTTTTGAAATGGGAGCACATTCTCACTTTTGAAAATATCCAAGTATGAAAGATCTGATAAGGTGGAAGGAAAGGGAAAAAGGACGTGTGACATTAATCAGTCAATGTTACCCTCCTAGGCATCCTCAACAGAGGAGAACTATGCTTCTAGAAGAACTACAGAGCCACAGGGCATATACTGGAAGTGTGCCCAATGCTATCTTTAGAAACTATTGCAGCTTCTACTGCTTGCCCCATCCTTGTCATATAGATTTCATTCCATTTTGTTTATTTGAATCAGTAGATTCTGATACAAAGTTAAAAGTTGACGTTTCTCACTGATGGATCCAAGGCATGTGCCCGTGATCTGGATGCAAGGGCATTGGGAAGGGCAAGAAACATGCGGGGTGAAAGTAAGCCACAAATATTCCCTAAATATTGGTGGGGGATAAGAGTCTCTGCAATCCAACTGAGCAAGTTGATTTCCAGCAGACCCCAATGTAGAGTCTGCAATAAGACATTCTACCATGTGCTACTTCTGGGAATAGGGCACATGTGAAAAGCAGAGAACTCTGTGAGCCTCAACCCATCACCTTATCTCTTACACTACAACATTATGCAGGGTTCTATGATGAGGAATAAAGCATTCAGCATGTCCACAGAGGTAGTGCTACAAAAGTATGACTGGTAGAGAAAGTAAATCTTTCACCAGAAGAAAAGTATTGGAATAAATTTCAGGTGTTGCCCTCTTCCAAGAAAGACGGGGGTTCAATGTCATAAAGCGACCACCACGTGACAGACTTGTATCTCTGGGTTATAGTGCCATTGAGGGGTTGTGGATTGATCTTTGTTGTCATACTGGACATTTAGAAGTTGCCAAGTCAGCTTTAGAGAAGGAATGTCTGGGTACCATCAGACCACTTTTTTTTTTGACTCCACTAATTTCCACTGAAAGAAAAAAAAATGATGCATCCACAGAGCAAATCAAGTTAACTTCATGATTAATTATAACTTCCTCCACAGTGTTGGTCTATTGAACACTTATATGAGCATAAATGTGCTCACACTGAGGACTACTCTTTCGGAGGCAAATCCATATAGATTGTGTTAGTTTCCTAGGGCTGATGTGCAAAGTGACTCAAACAGGACAGTGTAAACAGTAGAAACTTATTGTCTTACATTTCTAGAGGCTAGAAGATTGAGAGCAAGGTGATGGCTGAGTTGTCACTTCTAAGGGCTGTGAGGGAGAATTTGTTTCTTGCCTCTTTTCCTAGCTTCTGGTGGTTTGTGAAAATCTTTGGAGTTCTTTGGCTTGTAGATGCATCATCATTCCAATCTCTGCCTTCTCTTTGCATGTATGTCTGTCTCTGTGTCTAAATTTTTCCCTTTTAGAAAGACACTAGTCATATAGGAATAGGGCTCGCCATAATGACCTCATTTTTTATCTGGTCATTTGCAAAGACCCTATTTCCCAAAACAGTCATATTCACAGGGACTGCAGGTGTTTCTTCAGCATATTTTAGGGGGATAGAATTCAATCTATAATGTAGCTCTTCGTCTCAACTTTTTACTAGCAATTTTCTAATATTATTCCTTCCCTGTGTCTGACTCTCTAGTCATATATTAGCCATTGTTCAAATATCTGTGTATTTCCTTACCTCAAGTCACTGAGCATTCCTGGCAGAGGGGATGACTTGATGTACTACCATACATTAGTTCTGCCCACTGGGGACATTTCTTTTCTCTACTTAGCAGGGACATAATATTGAACATAAGGTTCTGCCTTGCTCAGGTAAAAGCATATCATATGGTCACACCTGTAAGGCTTTATTTTTTTCCATCTGAGTCAACTAGTCACAAGGAATTCTGTGTGAAGCTGTAGGACAGAAGAAAGTTGGCAGAATGGGAGAAGCAGACAACAGTTATTATGAGCCATCTGTTCAGGCTATTCACCGGTGCCTTCAGTAACTGCTTGGGATCATCTCATACGTAAACTCCCACAGAAAGTACATTAAATTTATGAGTTTGTGGATCATATAGCATTCAGTTTAGAATAGACAGCATACATCATACATGTACCTGTGGTTGATAGTTGTTGATAGCCAGGTTTCATTATCTGCACGACTCCACTAGTAACTGAAAGAAGAGAAAACCCTTACAGAATTCCTATGTTATCCTATTGAGACTTGCCACAGGTTCCACTAGCCTTCAGATGCTGCAGATAATTTTATTGTCTGGGTTATAAAGGTTAACTGCTTGCACTACAGTGTGTTTAAGCCAGAGAGTCTTCTATTCATCTTTGTCCCTCTATGAACTGAAAGGCCTTTGCTCACCTGGAAAATGGGTTGAAACAACATGCCTTATGACATGGATTTCTTCTTAAAACCAAAGAATCACTGTGCCTCTTTCTTAGTGGTAGATAGAACAAAGTGTGACAAGTTGTCCTTCTCCTTAAAGTTTGCATTAATGTACCAAGATCACTGAGCTCCCAGAAACTTTACTGAAGAGCCTGACGTGTTCCTGGGATGGATCTCACCCTTCGTATGGGTGAGTTTTAACAAAATGCTTCTCATCCTTTTATGGAAAGTCTAAAGCACATCGCTCAGAGCTTAAGCAGTCACAATGTCCAAAATCATGCCACAGAGTGGTCTATTAAAAACATCCGTGTTGTCACTGCTAAGGACAGACTATGTCACTTACAGAGTCAATTATACTGATATCAAACACTTCATGCTTCTGCTGCAGTAATTGTATCCTCATAACTTGATATGGCTGCTGACACTTCGAACACACTCTCGAGGATGGATGCTGCATAGTTTCTTCAAATATATAGATAGAAATCAAAGTCAGAGACAAACACCTTGTTTAAGATATCCAAAGACATATGCCTATTATGACAGAGGTCGGGAAAGTAAATATTGGGCACATTCTGCTTCTAATGAAGAACAAGACTCTCCTCCCAAGGTAGAGTGTTATCCATCCATAGGAAGGGGTAAAAATGCTGGGCTGTCACACATTATTCACCCAACTCAAAACCCAGTTGTGTGCCCTGATCATTATTAAACTCTCTCCTCCAATGTCAACCCATCAGCAAGTACTGTTGGCTTTACCTCTAAAATATAGTTCTCAGATCTCTTTAGTTCAGTTCTCTTTCTCTTCATTGATCCCATTTGAGATCAAGCCACTAACACTTTTTGCCTAGTGGTGGCAACTACCTCCTAAACTGTTTCTATTCCTTTTTCTTATTAGAATACTTATTCCATACAAGAAGTATATTGATCTTTTTTTAAAAAAATAATATTCAAATCATGCCACTTCTCTACTTAAGAAATAAAACCAAACCAAATCTTTTCTTAACTTTCTCTTCTTTCCAGACCTTCTCTGAACTTTTACCAAAGCCTGAAAAGTCCTTTATGATCTCAGTTCTGACAACCCTCCAGACTCCTTTTATCTCGTTGTCCCATCCTTCACTGGACTCTAATCACACTGGTCTTCCGTATTCTACCTTTTCTTCAGACACACCGAACTCTTTCCATCTCTGTGTCTTAATCCTGCATTTCTTCTAGCTGGAGTGGTCTTCTCTCAGACTGTTACATAACTCTCTCTCTCCTCCTTCACTCAACTCTCAGGTCACATGTTATCTCCTTAGACGTGTGCTCTCTAATCACACACTGTGAGGTACAGTACCCCGAGTTGTGGTAGATACTGTTTAAAGATAACCTCCAGTGAACCTTCCAATATTCATGCCTTTGTGTGGTCTCCTCTCTCATCTAATCTTGCCTGGCCCTGGGATTCATTTTATCCAACAGAATGTGGCAGAGGGGACACTGTGCCAGTTCTTGGCCTATACCTTAAGAAGATCTGACAACTTCTTTTTCTGAACTTTTGGAGGCCCTGATCTACCATGTAAGAAATCTTTCCTTGCTAGAGAGATCTCATGGAGAGATCATGTACAGAGACTATGTGGAGTAGGGAAGACCCTGAGACTACATGGAAAGAGAGATGGACCCAGTGGTTCCAGCAGGCCAGCTAATCTTAATCTTTCAGATATCTCTACCAAGGCAACAAAGTTATGAGTGAGCCATCTTGGATGTCCCCAGCCTAACAAAGCTCCCAGAGGACTACAGGCCTAGCTGATATCACATGCATCAGAACTGCCCAGCCGAGCCGAGCCAAATAACAGAACATTAGAGATGACAACATAGCTGTTGTTTTAAGCCACTACGTTTTGTACTATTGCTTTATGTGACAGCATAGGATCAAACACCAGTCTTTCTGACTTTTAGTAGCATCTATTGCTAGCTCAAGTTATCTTATTTATTGATTTGTCATTTTTTTTTTTTTGTCTACTCCTCCTCTACTGACTTTATTCACTGCTGTATTCCCAGTGTCTAAAAACATGTCTAGCATGGAATAAAGACTCAATACATATTTGATAAATGAATGAGTAAATCTTTTAAAGTATTTAGAATTAGTAAATAATATAAATTTCAACTAATTATGCTTTTTGTTTAATCTTATATCACTTCACTCTCTGCATAGTTTGCTTCTAGACATATAGGGATATTGACCTCTGAATTTTGCATGCAATTTCACACTTTCCATAACTTTGGCAAGCTATTGTTTCTGTTCAAAATGATCCTCATCTGCATACTTTGTCTGAAAAGTGATTTCACCTTTAAAGCATAAGAGAGAAGCTTCCTCTATTCTTAAACCTCTAAGTATATCAGAAGGAGTCAGAAATCTCTTCTGCTTTTTGCTCCAGACTATCCATGCGTATTTGCCAAAGCATTTAATAATCCATACTTTAACATCTCTTTATTGTACCAGTCAACCATTACAGCAGTAATGCCGGTAACAAATCACAAGAAAACTCAATGGCTTAAAGCAGCCGTTGTTATTCTCATTCACGGGTCTGAAGATTGACTGGACAGGGGGCCAGACAATCTAGGATTAGCTTGGACTTGGCTCCATGCTGCAGTTGGGTCCAGATATACTCCATGTGTCTTTCAGTTTTCTTAGACAAGCAATATTCGTAGCTGTGTATGTCTCATTACTGCAACACATGAAGACACTTCAAGTCTCTGCTTTTGTCACATGTGCTAACATCACATTGACCGAAGCAAACCACGTGGCCAAAACCCAAAGTCAAAGAAAAATGTATGTAGTGAAGGGTATAGATAAGAGAAGAGATGTAGAATCAAATCTATTAATCAAATCCACCACATTTGTCTTTCATACTGAACTCTACGCTCCTTTCAGAAAGGTTTCCATTTTAGTTACATGGTAGAGTAACTGGCTCATGTAAAAGCACTCAATAAATATTGTTTTATTGAATACATTAATAGCTATATTTTGAATGGCTGAAGCTAGGTGTACATTGGCCTAATTGACATTTTGGCATGCTACTATACACTTTTACAAACATCTTATGCCCAGATTTAAAATTATAGGTCAGCTTCTTCATTTATAAGAATTAAATGTAAATGTTTTTCAAAGCATGAATTAATTAGAAATCTATCATAAACCTCAGGAATGGAGGATTTTAACTGTACTCCAGGTCCTATCTATTCTTGAAAACTTAGCTCAAAGTGAGACAATAGAGAAATTGGCTTAGAAGGCTGAGATTTGATGTTGCTACATCTGTGATTATGTTCTGAATAGTTCTGGCACATTCCTGCCACTCTGTTGACTGACATCTCCCACTATTAATCCATCTTTCTTTTTATCTTTCCCTCTGTGAATTCTCTTACAGCTTAAACATGAAAGGACAAGAAGGACATCATGATTCATTCAGTGAAGGGCAAATACGAATATTTAAGACCATGAATTTTAAATTCATAAATGGAAATGGATTACACTATTAGAAAAAAAATGAAAGATTAAACAAAGGAAATTTTAAGGTCTTAATGAAATATATATTTTAGGGAGTGTGTCATAGTGTGTTATGCTAGAATTGAGAACTTGGAAGAATTCCTCTGACAAGCCTTATGCCACAAGCTTATTATGCAAGCTGTTACAAGCCTCTGCCACAATTCTTATGACATTATTACAATCATTGGTTACACATCTGACATTGGGCCATCAGTACCTTGAAAAAAGTGAGCAACTTTCCCTCATCTTTGACCATTCAGTACCCTATAGTTTCCTGCAATACAAAATACAGTCAATCTTATGGAAAATATTAGACTGTCTACAAAATGAGAAACCAAAGGAGAAAAGTGGAAAATCCAAAAAGTATGATCCACAAACATTGGAAGTGTCCTTAAACGGAAAGAATTTAGGGGAAAAACATGTATTGTGAATAAATATCTTTAGTGATACATCCAGTTAAATCATATTAAAATCATGATTCATAAAATGATAGAAAACAAAGAATGGCAGAGTTTTGAGCTGCTTCTCCTTTAAACATTAAGCACTTTTTTTCCCTTAGAATAATGAGCTAGAGATTTATTTGATTTTCTGAATTTATTTTTAGATGCTGTCTTACTAAGGCCAATTATCATCTAGAACAGTTTAAACACCAAACACATTCCAATCTAATCAGAGAGAGATACACATTGAACTCCAAAATAATAAACACAAATTCAGGATGAATTGAGATGAACAAGTACAGAACCACTTTGAAAAAGACCTTGCAGTATAATAACCTATTAAACCCCCGCTTAAGTTTCACAGAAGCAATTAATAAAGTCAACAGAGGATTGTGAGAGATCTTTACGAGAGTAGAATGTAAATCAAATACTGTCATGATATATAATTTGATAATTTTCCTTAATAAAAATCATCTTTGTATAAGCACAAGAAATTGAATTTTTTTAACATTTTATAATTTTCACCAGTTTAAAAAATATTATTGGAAAGGCCTTAATTTAAATGATTTTATATGACCATAACTATACATAATTTAAGGCTCTATACATGCACCTAAATGAAGATAAATCTTTAATGTTGTAGATCAATGACTAGTTTGTTCATGCATCATATTATTTATGGGATACCAGGAACAGATTTTACCTGTTTACTCGTTAGTAACCAAATGAAGGGAAGGATATATAGACACAGAGTATATGCAGAGAAAATGCAACTTGCATGAAAATAGAAATGGTCTGACATAAAGCTGGACACATTCAGGGAGTGTGTTAGTAAAGTAAGACGCTAAATCATATACTAGAAGCTTTTGCAACTTAATAAAAGAGAATAATTGGAAAGTCAACTGTCAAAAATAAGGATGTTTTAAGCACAGCAAAGGACAGAGAAAAAGTTGAAATTGACAAAAAGGGAGAGATCTGATGCTCTTGTTGTCCTGGTCATGTCCCAAAGCCCTTCTTCCACATTTTTCCATTCTGGCACATCATCAACATCGCCTAATCTCACCTCATTTCACCTCACTTCCCCTTACCTTCCTCCTGCCGTTGGTATTCTCTCATAGCCACCTCTACCACCTTTTCTGCCCCACAGCATTTTTTAATTTGGGCTGCAAAAGGAAGAAGGGATCTTTGCCTACAATAATAATAAATGAATGAATGAAAAAAAGAATGAACAAATAAAATATGTGGGTCAGCTATTCACTATATATTTTTGGTTGATTCATTTGTATTTAAGCTTAATCTTTCACATACAGATGATCTATGTGTGAAATCACTAAATAAGCATTTCTTAAGATTGAATCCCATGCAATAGTTCACAGTGCAATTTATTTTCATGTAGGTCAGAAGTTGAAGCCCAATAGAACAGTAAAGGAAAATTCAGAAAGAAATCCTTCCCTCAAGAACTGCCTCTCCACCCTTCTCATTTATAAACCATTGCCGTATATACAAAATAAACTTTCATATTAATATGATTTTTAACAAAGCATAAACAGAATGAATCTAATAAGTTTTTAGGTCTCTTTGCAAAGTTTCATCTAAATGCCATGGAGAATATTTTGACGACAAGAACATTGAAAAATGTCTTTTGTTGATAAATTGTATATTGAAAAGTTGAAGGAGCCTGAGAGAAGAAGAGACAGAGAAAGGAGAAAGGCTTAATAAAACTGGCAAAGTCAGCATATTTTTATTATTTCCTCTTTTCCATTTTAGGTTTTATTATATCAATAATTTAAAGTAGAAATTATTAATCTGTTCAATGTCAAGTTTCTCCCTCTTTGCTTTTTCTTTCTTCCTTCCTTTCATCCTTCCTTCCTTCCTTCCTTCCTTTCTTCCTTTCCTTTTCCCTTTCTTTCAACAATTTAGTCATTTAGAATAATTTTTTCAAGGCCTGGCCCAGTGGCATACTGGTTAAGTTCACACAATCTACTTCAGTGGCCCGAGGTTCACAGGTTTGGATCCTGGGTGTGGATCTAGACACCACTTATAAAGCCATGCTATGGCAGTGACCCACACATAAAATAGAGGAAGATTGGCACAGATGTTAGCTCACCAACAATCTTCCTCAAGCAAAAAGAGGAAGATTGGCAACAAACGTTGCTCAGGGCTAATCTTCCTCACCAAAAAAAAAAAAAGAAAGAAAGAAAGAAAAGAAAAAACAGAATAGTTTTTTCAGGGACAAGAAGGGGAGTCTGTAACATGGAGAAGTAAAACCAGAGGATTCAATTCATCCTGAACTGTGTGTGAGTCTAAGATTCAGCGTATACAAGGCCAAGCATTCAGAAGCAATGCAGAAAAAGTCAGTTAATAGCCCACATACAGCAGTTAAATATCTGGGTGTTTGGGGCTAGAAGGTGAGAGAAGGTTCTGAGCTCATAACTACAACTCTCATTTCCAGCATAACACATGGGTATTGCTTATTTAAAGGTGACAAACAGAATTAGACTGAATTGCTTTCATATCACAAAGCAGTTTTTGTCTTTTAACAAAAGCATATTAAAACATTTATTATTTTAAATAGTCATAGAGATTACAAAGTCAGTTTTTAAACGGACATTTATATTTGGATAATGCTACTCTGTTTTATTCACATATATGGGAAATATAAAGGTTTAATAATTTTTTATCATAATTAATAGCAAATTTTGTCTTGTTTTATTATTAGCATTTAGGCTTTTTTGGCAAAAAATATAGTGAAATTAAAATGTTAATTTTAAATAATGAAAATTATTTAGGTCAAATTTTTTTTATGTGCGTAGATTTACTTGCGCATATTATGAAACATGTTATGGTATGACTATAATTAGATTATATGTTTGCTAGGAAGCAAGTGAAAGGGAAAGAAATAAAGTCATCACAATGTGAAAATCAAGTTACCCTCAGATACTTCTTACAAAAACCCAACAATGCCCCACCTCCGCCTGCCAACCCACACGGGCTTCCACAGTAACGGGAACTATGTCACCCTCTTCGAAGGACATGGTTCATCCCAGTGTTCTCAGAATATAAAACACATAAAGGACATATGGGGTGACATATGCTACATCCTCTAGATACCCTGCTGTAGTACAATCATGGGGCTCAACTTGATTTCCTGAAATATTGCACACTTATTTTTGCCAAACAGGATAATAACAATGGAGTATTTGATGAAAAAGAGAAAAACTAAGAATATTTTTCATTCTGAAGCAAATTTTTTCAAGAAAATTTTTTTCCAAATACCACCAAAGAACAGAAAATATACAGCAAATACTTCCCTAATTTTGTGACAGTTTATGTGAAATCTCAATATTGCAATTGACCACTTTATTTCCACTATTCAAGAATCATATATCTGACATACTTCTGAAATCACAGCTTCAAAGCAAAAACTGTAAATTAATCCTTTTCTTTTTATTTGAAAAATACAAGTATAACATGTAGGTTATCGAAAGGACAGCACTGATTGCGGAGCCCCAGATGAGCCAAGTATAAAGGAAATCGACTCAATTCAACCGATCACAGTCTACGCTGTCTCCGCTGTTGCAAAGCTTGGCCATTTAAAGAGAACAGTTATACTGCCTTCTCACACAGGCTTAAAAATAAACTTAATTCATGAACAGTAACTGTCTTCAGTATAAAGAATACTTAAAGTACAAAAGTTGGATACTTTAGTTTTATTCTGTATATAGACTCTCTTATTCCCTTTTTTAGGAGCTCAGAATACAAACGCAGAAAATATATGTATTAAATAATATATTATAATAGATTGCCTACTAATCACCTTATAAGAGATGCTCTACTAATTACCTTGTAAAAGGTCTATACTAATTACCCAAATATATTCAGTCTCAGATTGTTCTATAGGCAAGAAGTAAAAGAAAAACAAGGAAGGAAAAATAAAGTGATGAGGGAAGGTGATAAATTACATATTTAAGGATTAGATGGGAATCAAAATTGCTTTAGAAATTGATATGGTGTCTTTATCGTAGAGATTGATGAACATATGTGTTGATAAATGATAAAGTAGCTGAAAAAAGAAAAATGGAGAACATAAATTATCAGACAGATCAAAGGCAATTCAAATTCAAATAGTAAAGCAAAGAGAGAAAGAAATGCTGATGGGGTTGAATGAATGGATAAAGTAACTGTGGTATATACAGGTAATGGAATATTATTCAGTCTTAAAAAAGAAGGAAATTCTGGCGTATGTGACCATATGAGTGAACCGTGAGGACATTATATTAAGTGAAATAAGTCAGTCATCGAAGGAGAAACACTGTAGGTTTCCGTTTAGATGAGGTATCTAAAATAGTCTACTCGTAGAAGCAGAGTAGAAGGGTGGTTGCCGGAGAATGGAGGCAGGGGGAAATGGGGAGTTGCTATTCAGTGGGTGTGAAGTTTCAGTCATGCAAGATGACTGATTTCTGGATGTCTGCAGTACAGCGTAGTGCCTTCAGTTAACGATACTGTATTGTATATTTAATAATTTAAGAAGGCTGACTCAAAGTTAAATATTCTTTCTACAATAAAAAATAAATAAACAAAGGTTCTTGGGAATTACCCATAAGCAAGTTAGTGCAAAGCGAGAATTGAGAATAGAAAGAAAAGTTTCACAAGCAAAGTAAGGGACCCATCTCATAAACCTAATATTTGGCGAAAAAAGCAAGGCACAAAACACATACACAGTGCCATTTTCATTAAATAAATGCAAAATCAAAACATAATAGCTCGGTATGCCTTCACAGGTGGTAACATTACAAGGAAGAGCTAGAAAATGTTTATTACGAGAGTTAGTAAAGTGGGAGGCTCCCTAAAGGAGGGGAACAGGATTGTTTTTGGAGAAGAGTACATGGGGCTTCTGAGATTCTGGTGGTGTTCTCTTTCTTGATCTGAGTGATAATCACATGAGTGTTTCCTTTATAATTATTTTTAAATGCCACACAGTACACACACTTTTTGTATGTACAGTATGTCTTATGATAAAAGACATGGTAATAAAGAAGTTGGTGCCCATATCCCAACCAGTTAACTTCATAAAATTGTGCCTTTACTGGCAAAATCTCCTTTCAGTTCTTCTGAAAATAGATATCTGACACATCCAGCAGTTATCATGTGCTAAAATTTCATTTTTTATGGCTTTATTAAATTTTGACTGACAAATAAAATTGTACATATTTAAAGTGTACGATGTAATGATTTGATATGTACACATTCTGAAACACCACAATCAAGTTAATTAACACATCCATCACCTCACTTAGTTACCTTTGTGTGTGGGGGGGTGAAAAAACTTACAATACACTCTCTTATCAAATTTCAGGTAGGCAATAGAGTGTTATTAACCATAGTCACTGTGATGTAGATTAAATCTTAAGAAATTATGCATTTTATAGCTGAAAGTTTGTACCTTTTGAGAAACATGAATCCATTTCCCCAAACCACCCAGTGCCTGGCAACCTTCATTCTACTCTCTGTTTCTACGAATTTGACTTATTTATCTATTTATTTTTAGATTCCACATATATTTGATACTGAACAGAATTTGTCTTTCTCTGTCTGTCATATTTCACTTAGCATAATGCCTTCCAGGTTCATCTATATTGTTACAAATGGCAGGATTTCCTTCTTTTTTACTGCTAAATCATGTTCTATTGTATATATATGTGTCAGAGTATGTATATATATACATTTTCTTTCTCCATTCATCCATCGATGGTTAGTTAGGTATTTTCCATATCTTGGCAATTGTGAATAATACTGAAATGAACATGGGAATGCAGATACCTCCTTAATATCTTATTTTCATTTCCTGTGGCTATATACCCAGAGGTGAATTGCTGGATCCTATGGTTGTTCTATTTTTCATTTTTTGAGGAATTTTCATACTCTTGTCCATATTGGCTGCATGAATTTACACTCCCACCAACAGTCAACAGGGTTGGCTTTTCTCCCTATCTTCATCAATATTTGTTATCCCTTGGTTTTTTTTAACGATAGCCATTCTAACAAGTGTGAGGTGATATCTTTTTGTGGTTTTGATTTGCATTTCCCTGATGATTAGCGATGTCAGACACCTTTTCATGTACCTATTGGTCATCTGGATGTCTGCTTTGGAAAAATGTCTATTCTGGTACTTTACTCATCTTTTTTTTTAAAGGTTTTATTTTTTCCTTTTTCTCCCCAAAGCCCCCTGGTACATAGTTGTATATTCTTCGTTGTGGGTCCTTCTAGTTGTGGCATGTGGGACCCTGCCTCAGCGTGGTTTGATGAGCAATGCCATGTCCGCGCCCAGGATTCGAACCAACGAAACACTGGGCCACCTGCAGCAGAGCAGGCGAACATAACCACTCAGCCACAGGGCCAGCCCCTACTTTACTCATTTTTTAATAAGGTTATTTGTTTCTGTTTTGTTTTTGTTTTTCTTTTTTTTGCTACTGAATTTTATGAGTTCCTTATGTATTTTTAGATATTAACCTCTTAACAGATATATGGTTTGCAAGTAGTTTCCTCCATTCCAAAAGTTACCTTTTCATTTTGTTGATTGTTTCCTTTCCTGTGCAGAAGCTTTTTAGTTTGGTGCAGTCCCACTTGCATATTTTGGTTTTTGGTGTCATCCAAAAATCATTGCCAAGACTAATGTCAAGGAGCTTTTTTTCTTACATTTTCATCTAGGAGTTTTATAGCTTCAGATCTTACATTTAAGTCTTTAATCCAGTTGGTGTTAATGTTTGTGAGTGGTGTAAGATAGGAGTTCAGTTCCATTTTTTGCACCTGGCTATCCAGTTTTCCAACACCATTTGCTGAAGAGACTATCATTTCCCCATTGCGTGTTATTGGCACCACTGTCAGAGATTAGTCGACCATAAATGTGTGGGTTTATTTCTGGACTTTTTATTCTGTTCAGTTGGTCTATGTGTCTGTTTTTATGCCAGAACCATACTGTTTTGATTACTATAGTTTTGTAATGTAATTTGAAATCAGAATATGTGATGCCTCCAGCTTTATTTTCTTTCTCAAGATTGCTTTGGCTATTCAGGGCCTTTCGTGTTTCCATATGAATTTTAGAATTGTTTTCTCTATTTCTGTGAAAAATGCCATTGGTATTTTGATAGAGATTACATTGAATATGAGATGATTTGGAGTAGTATGGGCATTTTCCATTTATTTGCGTCTTCTTCAATTTCTTTCATCAGTGTCTTAGAGTTTTCAGAGAACAGCTCTTTCGCCTGCTTGGGTAAATTTATTCCTAAGTATTGTATTGTTTTTGAAGCTAGTTTAAAAGGCATTGCTTTTTAAATTTCTTTCAGAAAGTTAATTGTTGGTGTATAGAAACACAACTTGTTTTTGTATATTAATTTTGTTTTCTGCCACTTTACTGAATTTACTAGTTCTGACAGTTTTTTGACAGAGTCTTTAGAGTTTTCCACATATAAGATCATGTCATCTGCAAACACACAATTTTACTCAAATTTCTTTTTCCATGGTTATTGATAGGTAAATTTAACAGAAAATTTTGCTTTAAACATCATATTAGAGATATCACACAGAAACAAAACACTTCCAACACTATCAAGATCCTCAAATTTTAATGTTCTCTGCCTAGCCATAAGCTTAGGCATTGTACTAGTCAGGGTTCTCCAGAGGAAGAACAAGAGAATAGATAGATAGATAGATAGATAGATAGATAGATAGATAGATGTAAGAGGAGATTTACTATAGGAATTGGCTCACACATTTATGGAGGCCAAGAAGTCTCACAATCTGCTGTCTGCAAGCTAGAGAACCAGGAAAGCAAGGGGTGTAATTCAGTCTGAGTCTGATGGCCTGAGAAGCAGAGAGAACCGTTGGTGTTAACTCCCATTGAGAGGTCAAAGGTCCAAGAAACAAGAGCTGCAATGATATTCATGTGCAGGAAAAGACAGATTTCCCAGCTTAGAAACAGAGGAAGAAAGCTCCTTTCCTTCATCTTTTTGTTGCATTCAGGTCCCCAACAGATTGGGTGACGCCCACCCGCATTGGCGAGGGCGAATCTCTTTACTCAGTCCACTGAATTAAATGCTGATCTCTTCCGGAAACACTCTCACAGACATACCCAGAAACAACGTTTTACCAACTATCTGGGCATCCCTTAAGTTAGTCAAGTTGACTCAACTTAACTCAACTTAAATTGTGGTCAACTTATTAAGTTACTCTAAATGGCACTTGTAAAGGAGACGGATAAAATGTAATTATTTTCTTCCTCTGACTTTTTTTTTCTATTTTGCACCTTTCAGTATCCAAAAAAGCATTGTTTTTAATTTTAGAGTCTTATACTTTCTGTCTTCCTTCTCCTTAGAGTCTCTATCATATCATCTGTCCATGTTATATTGTTAGTATTTATGCCCAAGTTGCCACACTGACCAGAATCATCAGTTGGCTGCTATATCTCCATCTACATACACAGTAAGTACATCTCAACATAAAAAAAAAAATCTTTATAAAACATTGTACCCAAAAGATAATTTATCTACCATACTGCTCTAATTTAACACCCTGATTCAATTTACCATAATTCCTGTAAATATCTCCAGCAATTCATTGTTTGGAAAATCCATAAAGAGATAAAAATTCAAACTTAATCATAATGCTACTGTAAAGTATGTTTTCTTGTAAGATTTTCTCTCACAAAATTTCTACAGAAGTTTGAAGGAAACATTGTAGCAGTGATCAATAGAATGTTTTTCATTCTATTTGAGTAAGTTGTCTAGAGCTCAGAACATTTCCTTAAAAAATTATGTCAGAGAAGGGTTGTTTAAATTCTCAATTTTCTAACATAAGTTATTTTACCTCCCATGTAATTTTCTTATGAGCAACTAACCATGAGTCTTTCTGAATCTGATTTCTGGGCTTTCTTAAGTTTTCTAAGTCTCAAGAGAATAGATATTAAGTAGATAATTGAATCTGTATATCTATACTCAGAATGGGTTAGTTACTTTGGTAGATAAGAATAAGTTCCCAGGGGGCGGGCTCCGTGGCCCAGTGGTTAAGTTTGTGCGCTCCCCTGTGGCGGACCAGGGTTCGGATCCCGGGGGTGGACATGGCACCGCTCATCAGGCCACGTTGAGGTGGCGTCACACATCCCACAACTAGAAGGACCGGCAACTAAGATATACAGCTGTGTACAGGGGGGGTTTGGGGAGATAAAGCAGAAAAAAAAAAAAAGATTGGCAACAGTTTTTAGCCCAGGTGCCAATCTTTTTTTAAAAAAAAAAAGAGTAAGTTTCCAAAAGGAGCATGTTCTTGTCAGATGTGCTCAAAAGCAGATTTAGATGGCAAACAGCATTTGTGGCAGCAATTGAGTCTGCAAATGTCAGTAGGTAATTAGATGAATGATTTGTTTTTTGTTTTTTTTTTTTAAGATTTTATTTTTTTCCTTTTTCTCCCCAAAGCCCCTCTGGTACATAGTTGTATATTCTTCGTTGTGGGTCCTTCTAGTTGTGGTATGTGGGACGCTGCCTCAGCGTGGTTTGATGAGCAGTGCCATGTCCGCGCCCAGGATTCGAACCAACGAAACACTGGGCCGCCTGCAGCGGAGCGCGCGAACCTAACCACTCGGCCACGGGGCCAGCCCCTGAATGATTTGTTTTTAAATCAAATGTTTGTAAATAAGGAACTGGCTATCTTAAGAATTCTGGATAATCAGCATGAGATAGGAAATATCAATAGTCCTTTTTTTGTTTTTCAGGTATTTTTTTTTTAATATTATGCTTCCAAACACTTAGAGTAACTCAGGTTACTTAACTTCAAATTTGAGGAAGAAAATAATATTGTTTCTTAATATATTTTTTTCCCTGTGTGATTCATTTCCGAAACATTCTGACTTGATTAGATATTGATAGCAACAGTTCTATACTGGTTCTTTTTCCTATATCTGTTTTCTTTTTCCCTCAACTTTAATTCTGAAAAATTTCAAATCTCAATAGTCCATTTTGACACACAGTAAGAGTTTCTAGCCTTGTGATTTTATTTTGATGAAATTGTCTTGACACACTACTGGTTTTCTACAGTAAACTATACCCCATAATGAAATCACTGTATTTCAATGAGGTAAGAGAATTTCTATCCTTGCAAAATTAAATCAATTTTTGTCATCAAACATCCACAGAGACTCTGGTGCTTATGAATTTTAGAAAGTTGTAATTGATTTTACAACTTTTGGCACATCTAAATCCTATCAAATGGGGAACTTTTTCTTCCCCCACATTTTTTGGTCCACCCAATCTAATGCTCTTTAATTTGCAAGTAGTACAGCAAAAATAACATCACAGTTAGAAGAGAAAAGCTACTTTTGACCATGAGGAAGAGTAATGTGAAAGGCCTGTTTGATGGTAAGACCCTTAGAGAAGGGGCTGGCCCCGCAGCGGAGTGGTTAAGTTTGCACACTCTGCTCAGTGGCCCAGGGTTTCACTGGTTAGAATCCCGGGCAGGAACATGGCACAGCTCATCCGGCCATGCTGAGGCAGCCTCCCACATGCCACAACTAGAAGGACCTACAACTAAAAATACACAGCTATGTACGGGGGTGGGGAGACTTCGGGAGAAAAAGGAAAATAAAATCTTTAAAAATGAGGGGTTCCGTGTTCAAAAAGCAGGAAAGAAGTGCCGTTAAAGAACTAAAACGTAAAGTATAAAATGTAAAGTACTTTCCTTTCTTAAAAAAAAAAAAAAGACCCTTACAGAAGTAATCAATAGAAGTGAGCCAACCAGTTGATTTTGCCAACAATAATCAAATCAGAAATCCAAAAGACAATTAAATTATTTCTACCAGAAGTTTTCTTTTTTCCCCATAAGGTTCTCAGTAGACATCTTACTTTACTTATTTCTTCATCTGTTTGTCTTTGTATTTTGAGGAGCTAGCGTATGCCCAATATTTCATCATGTCCAAAGAAAGAAAGGGCCAGAATCCCCAGATAATCATATCTTAATGTTTCAATTACATGACCACAATTCTACGTTTCCTGCCATAAAGTCCATTTGGTGACAAATGATATCCTTTACTACTGGCAAAGTTCTGGGTCTAAACTCTTATCTGGTACCCTTGCCTCTTGAATTTGGTTGGATCACAGATCAAAGATAATGATTCTTTTGGAACCTTTTCACTAGTTCTTAGACTTCTAGTAGCCTGAGTTACTTTATCCTTGCCTCCTTTTCTGAAGACTGATCCCACAGTCTTGGCATTCTAGATTTTATTATGCTGACTATACAAAGATAAAAAGTAGAGCGTACAATAACATGCAAGTTTCCCCTTAATGCTTAAGGCAATGACATTCTAAAGCATTGCTCTGTATACCTTCTGCGGGCTGCACTGTGGTTCAGCTTACTCTTCTAACGCTCAGGAACCTGTAGTGACAGCAGAAGACATTTTCATCCACTAAATCAGTTGCATCAGGGAAAGAAAAATGGCATCTAATAAAGTAGTTAATCAAAGGAAATAAACTTCTTAGGTCTCTCTCCATTTATAATCCCTGTAATTTCTTTTTTGTCCCACATAATACTCACTCCAGTAACCGGCTTGTGTCTCCACAAAGACTTCATTTTTGTTTTTGATCAGTATCTTTCTGGAGTATGAGTGGGTGTTGTTTAGTAGTGAAAAGACAAATTTGTCAAAGTTCAAGTATTCGACTCTTAATATAAAGTTTTAATGCAAGTAAGGAAGAATAGTAAAGAGCATGATAAAGCATCTCTTTACTTCAAGAATCTTATTTTTTAAATATTATTACTAATCACTTAGTATTATTATAATCAATTGATCTTAGTGGGGAGAATGTTGTTGTGAAAAAAACATGAGCTTGAAACGCAACAACTTGGTCACCATGAGATCTGGTAGATATTGATTTACTTCTCTGAACCTCGGTTTCCTTTCAAAGGATTGCTATGAGGATTAAATTAAGTGAGATAGGGATTGTTAGTCTCTTCCAGGGCATTGAATGTAACAGAAACTCATTAAATTCAAATTCTTCTTCTTTCCTCCAACAAATTAAAACTTCAGGTATCAATTGGTTATTTTATCTATCACTGGACACATATACTACCTTACAAATATATTATTCATTTATTAAGTACTTAGCATGAGACAAGCACTTTTCTAAGCACTGGGGATATAACAGTAAACAAAATAACCAAAAAAATCTCCTACCTCAAGAAATCTACTATATTGAATGATTATTTTTGATATTGCAATAGACTAGACAAACCTCTTAAAATTTGATAATAAAAAGATGGAAGAGAACAAAAACTTCTGGTAAAAATTTATCAAACCTTTACTACAAGCAGCAGTTCAAAGCTTAATTTTAGTCTTTTAATCGAGGGAGGAGCAATTAAGATGCAATATGATTACATTCTTATTTTGGAATTTGTCAAGGAAGAGGTAAAGAGAAATTAACTACACTCTTATTAATCATGCATTTGTTCTCTCTCATGAAGGAGATAAAGAGAGGAGAGACTTCTAAGAAAATATTTTATTTTCCATCACCATCCTAAGTAAGGGAGCAGACTCTAATCCATCATCGCCAGTCCTTTTCATTTTTCAAGGGAAATTGTGATCAAGATTTTTATGTATAAACCTTTGTTTTTTATTTATTGATAAGTCAATAATTTTTTGAAAGATTTTGTAGCCCAGACAAAATCTACCAATTTAGGATTTTGTACGTTTGATGTATAACTGCAGAGTTCACGTATATCTCTAGTGTGAGCTGTTCTGGTAAGTATTTGATGATATGTCTGCAATACCTAAAAAATTTGCTTGCAATTCACACAAATGATAATATCTATAAAGTCTTTGCAATTTGGAGTGCCAGCTTCTCCCCCTCCCCCATATCTCACACCATGCTCTCCTTTTTGACGTACAGAATTCTTCACTATTTGGTATCCACAATTCAGTTGTAACAATGATATTTCTGCTGGCCTTTCAGAGTTCTATCTTTTATCGAATGACCCTTATCTATAAAATATTTGGGCTTAATGAGTAGAAGCAGGGATTGAGGAGGGAGTAGAATTTCTCCAAGATGTGACCGGAAGATTTGAAAAAGACATCTGTAAAGAGAGTGGCAGAGTCCTGAGTTGCTGGGATGAGGTTAAAAACTAGGATAGGCTCATGAATGAATCTCCTGTTGAAGAATTTACTTTTTGTGGTCTGTTTGTGTTGTTATTACTGTTAGAAGCTGGGAAATATTTGTTTGACAATGTTTTCTTCATTTCCCTAGTATGATCCTCTGTTTACATTGCCTCAATTCCTTCGTTAAAATATTCCAGCTGGGTATTAATGTCTTGAGAGGAATGAAAAGCACAGTGGGAGAGGAGCAGGGGGGTCTATTCCATACCTTATGTTTTCGTTAGTTCCTGGCAGAGGGAAAGCAACCTGTTTCAGGATTTAGGCCTAAAAGTTCTAAATGGTAACCAGAACCATAGTGAACCTATGCACACATTTTAAAATATCAACATTCACAGACACATTTATTAATAATTGAACCTGAGTTCTTCTCATGCATTTTTTTAATCTTTATGAAAACACCATGACATCAATATTCCTATCTCTACTTTACAGATGAAAAAACTGAGATACAGAGAAATCAATAACCTCACCAATAACTAGCAAGTAGAAGATCCAGGGTTCAATCCCAGAGTTTAGCTCCAAAGTTCACACTTTTAACCAGTACTCTATATTACCAAGGAGTATACACTAGAAAATGCCAGAAAGTACGTACAATGCGGGACAACTCTTAAGTGAATGTTCATGAAATAACTTCTAGAAAAATAAATGGAAACATTGATGGCTATGCCATGTTTTGTAAACAAAGTTATATCATTTGACTTTCAGGAATCTAGACATTTTGATTGCTCAATTAAATCAGATGTTTCAAAGCCTTTTCTTTACTAAATTTATCAATTTACCATCCAAGTAATGATTTGCTCCTTCAAAGTGCATGTGAAGTCTCTTGATGTCAGACACCTTTGAGAATGTTGACATTTAATCACGGCAACTATGCTTCTCTCTTCCTCACTTTTCATATACTTTCATACCCTTGTATGATTTGAATGTTTATATAAATTTATCTGTGCCTACTTTTTGTTATTATTTTTCATTTCAAATGTTCAAAAGTCACTTTTTTTTTTAAGATTTTATTTTTTTCCTTTTTCTCCCCAAAGCCCCCCGGTACATAGTTGTATATTCTTCGTTGTGGGTCCTTCTAGTTGTGGCATGTGGGACGCTGCCTCAGCGTGGTCTGATGAGCAGTGCCATGTCCACGCCCAGGATTCGAACCAACGAAACACTGGGCCTCCTGCAGCGGAGCGCGCGAACTTAACCACTCGGCCAGGGGGCCAGCCCCCTCAAAAGTCACTTTTAAGGTTGCCATTTATGATGGAAAACATTCGGTAGAATATATATAATTCTACCAATACAAAGTCTTTGAAAAATATTTTTACATTGACAGATTAATTAATTCATGCATTTACTAATTTTTAAATGTATAAATATCAGGCATGGTGTGATTTGCTGTAGAAGAATAGGAGAATTTCAAACTTTCAAGAGTTGTCAAAGAGAAAACAGATAATTAAGGCAATAATTAAAATAGGCTGTGTTAAAGCTTAGAGCTATTCACAGAATGCTATTTATGTTATCAAAAATATATTGAATACTTTTGTATGCTTACTGGATATTAGAAATTGTTTAATTAATGAAGTACTTATTTAGTTTTAAAACTACTAGAAAGCAGTTCTATTTCAGCCATTCTTGGATCATACATTCTGAGTTTTGGTTTATATTCTATATTCAGATAACATTGGAAAATACAGAAAGTTCTATGGAACGAATGTTTTATTATTTTTAGGGATGAAACTGAGTATGTTGTTTACCATAAGGAAAAAATTAAATAGCTTTACTATTTTTAGCTATGTGTATTAGACACACAATTAAAAATTTTATTTCTCTTTATAAAATAGAAACTATATAACTAAATTAACAATTACATGATATAATATGTGCAATATGGTTAACATGAAGTTTTGTACATAGTAGGGACCTATTAACTTATTTTTATTGTTATTATTTTCTCTATCTTGTTTCCTACATGAACACCGCCAAGAAAAGTTTTCAGACTTAAGTTTCAGAAAAAAAATGTGTTTTCCTATAAGAAATTGAGACGTCTTATAACTTAGAATATGGAGATTCATTACTGACTATGATTCCCATTTAAGTTTGAGCTCCTGGAAACTCAAATCTGTGTGAAGCTCAACTTGAATGACTTAGTAGGATAGTGATTTGCATGTCTTTCTACCTTTTACGTTTTCCCTTGGTCTTGACCTGTATATTTGGTTACATTATCTAGTTGCATTTCATCATTTTATTGTATGCATGTTTATAAACTGATTAAGCCTTTGTAGAATCAGGAGATATGGATAAAGGCACGTGTACATTTATATAATATTTCTCTGGAAGAGCTGAGCATTTCAGAGACAGGGCTCAAACTAAATTTCTTTAATGTTATCTAATTAGTGTTCTTGATGTTTGGGGCAGATCTCATGAAAACTGAAATTTTATTCCTCTGAAATTAGTGAATCATCAAACCCTTAACCTCTCCAAAAAATTCAAATCAGTGTAGGAAAATTAGCAGTTAGATAAATATGTACACACTGTTTCATTTGAAAGAGCGTAGCAGATAATTTTCTCTTATAGAGATGAAATTTTGTTTCCTTTAGTGAATAAATTTTTAAAAAGAACTATTATCTACAGTTACTGTTATATGAGAAAATCCAGAACATAAAGAAGCTACTTTGCCTCTTTTCCTCTTCCAAACTGTCTTGCATACTCATGTTGCATCCATATTCTTCAAATTTGAATTCTGTTATTTTAAATTCTTCCTCAGAAACATACAGAGGCTTCTTAAATTCCCAAGCAAATAGCAAGTATGTCCACCAAATACTTCTTCTATCATATTTAAAGATATTATTTTATATTACCTGTTGAAAATATTACCCACATTTAAATCATAAAAAATCTGCTTGCAGTTGACCACACACATCATATTGATTTCTGCCTCTGAAGCCACTGGCAGCCATTTTCCCTGTTTACTCTCCTATAACTTCTTGCTTCACCAGAGAACATATTTTCAAAATACTTGTTTAAAAAACTCACTAGCTTTTTAAAGAAAGTCCTACCCAACTCTAAACCTTCCTTCATTAAGTATCACTTCAGCTCTCTACCTCACCATTTTAGATCACATCTTGCTCCTTTCAACATCAATGTCAGTTTCCGGGTCTTCATTTGGTAGCACAATTCTTATGAACTAAAAGATGCAGAAAGAACCAGGAAGAAAAAGAAACTAACTAGGATATATGCATACTAGACCATAAGTTTTACTTCTAAAAACCATATATCTTTTGGCACATTTAAGGTAAGACTCTTACAAGAAGGAACCAACATTTATTGACTACCTACTATTTACCAAAGACTATATTAGGCAAAGTCTAAGGTATTATTTACTTGTATTCAAGTAAAATGTCTCCATACTATATACTGTGAAATAGTGAATTATGTAATGTGAAATATGTCCCAAACAAAATACAAAGCAAGGTAAAATAAAACAGACAAAAAAATGTTCTGACTTACCCATTTCTATCCTAACTTCTTCCTCCTGCAGATAATGAATTTCAGTTACTTCGACTTATTCTTCTGTTAGGTTAGTTATCTCTATAGTCTTAATTAACAAACTGATACTTAAAAACATTTCATATGTAGATACTATTTACTGACATTCTCTTCTACATGGTGAATATAGTTGTCATATACATGCTCTAGACATAATGGTTTGGTTTTTTTCTTGAGAAAGATTAGTACTGAGCTAACATCTGCTGCCAATCCTCCTGTTTTTGCTGAAGAAGACTGGCCCTGAGCTAACATCCATGCCCATCTTCCTCTGCTTTATATGTGGGACACCTGCCACAGCATGCCTTGACAAGCGGTGCGTAGGTCTGCACCCAGGATCCAAACCTGTGAAGCCTGGGCCGCCACAGTGGAATATGTGAACTTAACCACTGCACCACCTGGCTGGCCCCAACATGATGTTTTTAATCCAACTCCCCCCCACACAAAAATCACCTTTCAATGATATCTTAATAATCTTGTGATCAACATAATTTTAGTCCAAGCAGATAGTCTAAGCCCCTAAACTCAAATGCTTTTTTCCATAATTCAATAAGATTGATTATCTTAAAAGGAGTCCAGGGGAAGTTCCCTCTCTCTTATGTCATTAAATACTCTGTGGAAAGAGACTAGTGACAGTATTGATATCGTTAAAAATACAGGTGTCATGAATTCAAAATTCTGCTTTCAACTGTTATTTAGAGCCTGGGTTAGAAAGCTGATAATAATTGAGGATCCTTTGAAGACAATGAAATATAACTTTAACTCCAGGAAAGCTAGGATCTCATCAATTAATCTACTTGATGGTCAGAATCCATGTATTTGGAGCAGTATGTCTGTGAACTTGACCTTGAAGAATCATTTTCATTTTCTGTGTTGCAGACTTACACAAATGGAGCTCCAAGATGCAGCTTCATTAAAGCTGATGCTTTATTTCCTAAAGGAAAAGTGTAAACACTTGCTCTTAAGAACATAGTGTACCAACAGTACCTGTGAAGCCCTACCTGGCAATTAATTTTAGATAGTTGCTGGGATTATTTTAGAATAGATAATAAAATGTGTAACTTTTACCATATTTTTCTTTATTTCTTGACTGCTAAAATTTTCAGAACTCACCTATATTAATTGACGTTCATATCTGTATTATATTTTTGGTGCAAGAAATGCTATATGTACATTTTTTTATTTATAACCTACAATTTTATTGTGTTTTGAATAAATTACCTTAAGCTGTAGAATAAGTTGCTTATTATTAAAATAATAAGAATGCTTCTCTGTTATTTGGCTTTATATGTCCTTCAACCAGGAAAAAAGATAAGGAACAAGACTACAATTCTATGTTGATATTTATTAGTAACTTCAGTTGCAGGCCACTTAACATTTCCTTGACTCTCTTACTGTCAGATGACTAAGTTAGCATTGACCTTTTATACAATGCCTAGGTAAGTATCAACTAATATACGATTATTAAAATTTTTGAAAATGTTACTGACTTTATGAACACTACTATAAAAAATTTAGAAGGAATAGCTTCCCTGTAACTTTCTGTTAAATACTGAAATGAACAAATGGATCTTAAAATACACAGTGATCAATTCTACCTGTAAGTTTTAAAATATCAGAGTTTCACATGATAAAGATGTTTGTATTTAGAGACTGCTTCTAAAACTATCTCTGGTTTTGATATCAAAGCAAGGCATCAGAAAACTAAAGATAATATATCCATCATGGTGTAACAAATTACTACAATGTTTAGTATATTAAAACAACAAACATTTATTACTAACAGCTTCTATGGGTCAGGAGTGACCTAGCTAAGTGGTTCTATAGCTCATGGTTTCTCATGAGGTTGATGTCAAGGCATTGCAAGAAACTGACCAGGGATGCGGGTCTTAACTAAAGATAAAGGTCTGTTTTTCAGCAAGTCCTTCACAGGGGCTTTGCTCACCACATGGGCCTCTTCATGCCGGTGCTTACAGGTCCTCACAGCATGGCAGTTGGCTTTCCCCAGAGTAAATGGTGAGAAAGAGATGGAGACAGATACAGAGTCACAAAAAAATAGAGGGAGGTGCCATAACATACTGGTCACAGAGATCAACCTTGAAACAGTGTGGCAGAGGATATACAAGGGCATGAATATCAGGAGGCAGGGATCATTGGGGAGTATCTTGGAAGCTGGTAGGAAAGAAAAGAGATTTTTACTTTTCCTCCATGTCTTACTGAATGATGCTTTGTAATCTATAGATTTAGAAGGGTGTTTCAAAAATCCAAATGATTTATTTAATATTGTACATAAAATTATGCATTCACCAGTCCCCAGGACAAAATTTGGAACACAATATTCAATAAATAACTATTGAATCAATGAATTTGATTTACTTGTATTATTTTCAAGATTATACATCACTATCAATACATGATGAATATGCAAGAACATTGAATTAATTATTTTCTAATAATTTTGGTCAGTGATCAGTAATATGATTATTTCAGTAATATGATGATTGTTTGAAATCTTTTATTAAAATGCTAAAACAATTCTGCCTTTATTTTATAGCCTCTAAAACCAATATTTTAATAGAAGTAGTAGTAGTCTTGTTATACTTAATATGCCTACACCAGTTTATTACTTTGTTATTGTTTTTTGCTATTTGTCTCTACTGCATTTGATTTTTAAATTACTTCCTATTATAGTGTCATATAGCAGTTTTTCTCAGCAAAGATATGTTCAAGGCGTCACACAATTTTATTTTTGCCTAAAATATATATTTATTTCATTCTTATTCTTGAATGATATAGTAGTTGGCTATAGAATTCTAAGTTAAAATGTATTTCTTCCTAGCTCTTTGAAGATATTATTCTAATATTTTATACACACTAACTTTATAAGAAGGTTACTTTCAGTGCTTTTTAAATGTTTTTAGGTATTTTTCTTCTGTTTTGCCTCTATGGTGTTTTGTCTCTAGTATCTTGAGGTATGGATTTATGTTTATAGACTTTCTTAGAATTTAATGTTTTTTGATCTAAAGATGTATCTTTCTTCAGTTATAGAAAATTTGCAGCCATTATTATTTTATATTGTCAATCCTTCATTCTCTACATTTTCTCTTTCTGAAAACTAATTTAATGCATTAACATCTGACATATCTCAACTTCTTACATTTATATTTCTTATTTATTTATGCTGCATTCTCAGTAATTCCTGTGAAGCCGACTTGCACTTAATTTACTCTTTCTATAATTTTTTGGTAAGATTAGCCCTGAGCTAACTGCTGCCAATCCTCCTCTTTTTGCTGAGGAAGACTGGCCCTGAGCTAACATCCATGCCCATCTTCCTCCACTTTATATGTGGGACGCCTACCACAGCATGGCTTGCCAAGCGGTGCCATGTCCATACCTGGGATCCGAACCAGCAAACCCCGGGCTGCCAAAGCAGAAAGTGCGCACTTAACTGCTGCACCACTGAGCCAGCCCCTGTCTATAATTTTTTAATCTGCTATTCAGCACATCCATTGTTTTTGAAGTGTTTTTGGCCTCAAAAAATTCCAGCTTTATTGAGGTATAAAGAATATTCAATACAATGGATCTATTTGAAAGGTACAATTTGATACATTCGGCAAGTGTATAACAGCTGTATAACCTCCACCACCTTGGAAGAATTCCCTCATGCTTCTGCAGTCAATATCCTACCACTGCATCCAGGGACAGACAACCGGTCATCTGTTCTCTGATACTACAGTATTAGTTGTTCTAGAATTGCATATAAATTAAATTATATCATCTGTTTTACTTCACCTAGAATAATGCTTTTGAGATTTATCTATGTTTCTGCATTTATCAATAGCTCATTCCTTTTTATAGTTGAGAAGAATTTCAAGGTAAGAATTAAAAAAATTGGTTTATTCTTTAACTTGTTGGTGGAAATTTAGTTTTGCTCCAATTTTTCACCACTCTAAATAACGCAGCTATGAAGATTTATAGACAATCTTTGTGTTGACATATATTTTTATTTCCCTTAGGTAAATACGTAGGAGTGGAATTGCTTGGATGTATATTATACATATAAGTGCACGACTTCTAAAAATTTTAGTTTAAACTCTAACATTTAGATCTGTGATCCATTTAGGACTGTGATTTCAAACTGATTTTTTTTTTATGGTGTGAGGTAAGGGTCTATGTACATTTCTTAAAAAATATGGATATCTGATTGTTCCAGCAACATTTGTGGTAAGGCCATTCTTTCACCCATTAAATTACCTTGGCATCTTTTAGGAAAATCAGATTGCCACAAAAGTCTGGGTCTATTTCAGGGCTCTCTGTTCACTTATATTGATCTACATGTCTGCCGTATGCCAAATTCATACTTTCTTAAGTACTGTAACTTTATAATGTTTTAAAATCTGATAGTATAAACCCTCCAAGTATCACCTTCTTTTTAATTTTTTGTCATTCTAGGTTTTTTACTTTTCCATATGTATATTATAATCAGTTTGCCAAATTCTTTTTAAAAATGTGTGCTAAAGTCTTGGTTGGGAAAGCATTACATTTCTAGGTAAATTTAAGAAGAATTTTCATCTTCTCAATATTGAATCTCACAATCCATAAACGTGGCATGTGTGGTCCATGACAAAGCCCGACAATATCAGTGGAACAAGGGCACAAGTTTTTAGTCAACACTTGCATTGAGAAAGCCATATTTGTTTCATCTTGTAGTTTTAACCCATTTTGGTCTTTGGAATCCTTTCAAGTCAGCTGAAAAGTGGGGACATCAAACATGCACTGATTTTATGGAATATTTTATTTTCCATGCTATAAACAGCACACATCACTTCTGTTAGCATTCTGTGGCCTAGATCTAAGATAAATGGTTTGGCTATCAGTAAGAGATGCTGGAAAATATAGTTTGGTTGCGGTTCCAGAGAAAAGAAAGCACTCAGATATTGTTGGACAATTACAGTCTCTGCCGTGCTTTTCATTTCTTGCACCTGAAATTTCTCTCCCCATTGTTGGACCTGTCTATATTTTTAATGCATTTATTCCAATTTATGTTTATTTTATGTAAAACATTTACATTAGTTTAACTTCATGCAAATAGAACTAGCATTTCTCTTATAAATTACTACACAAATAATTTACTCATTTAGAAGATTTGAAAAACATAGGCCAAAAAAAGAAGATTCACTTGAACTAGAAACACAAATACACAGTTAACTATTGGTCAGAATACATAGTAAACTATACCAGTAATTACACTTAATCTTCCAAATTTTGAATATATCTGTCATATTTTTATATAGCTATTACATATATCTATATGTATTATGTGTATATATATTACACACATGTGTATACATGTATTTTATGTACGTGTGATTGTACAATAAAATACGTAGAAATCTGAAAACAATTTTTGCATTTAACTATAAACACACACATTTGCATACTACATGTGTGTCTATGATGTCTGATATTTACTCTCACCATGCAGGAGATGCTTTCCATGATTTATTTTACTTATTTCCCGAAATAACCTTAAGGTATAAATAACCCATGAAGAAAATGAAACTCAATAGTTTTTGTAATTTGTCATACTGCATATTTTTAAATACTAGGGCTGAAATTCAAGTTTCCTTGTTTAACTCCTAAGTGCTGAACCATTCTGCTAACCTAAGTACAGCTCCTACCTAACCGAGCACTTACCATGATCCAAACACAGAGCAAGTGTATTGTTAATAGCCACTATTTAATTTTAACAACAATTTTATGACGGATATCGTTATCCCCACTTTTCAGATTTTGTAAATTGGGCTTAGAGATTTTAAATATACTTCCCAACATCACAGAGTAGCAAGTGGAAAAGCAAGTATCTAAACTCCCGTCTTTCTGACTCAGAACCAGGCATCCACTTGCAACAAATTACCGCTATAGTGAGGATATCTCTATTCGTAATATTTTTGCTAAATGAAACAACTACTTAAACACCCTGTGTTTCATTTACCACCTTGTTGGGCTCGAAATGTTGATTTTGTAAAAATAAGTCCAGGAAATGGAAGGTGAAAGCTGTTTCTTATTAAGTATCTATTCTGTGAATTTGAAACATCATAGATGACCTCACATAGCAATAAATAAAAATCACGTTATTTACGGAGAAAATTTTTATTTAAAAATTATATAACTATACAACCCTACATTGTTACTGTACTATAAAAATGCAGCCAAGTAGGAGCAAAAGTTTCAAATAAATTGAAGAAACAAAACAATATTATCAACATTGACAGACAAATTTCTTTTTCAAAGATTGAGTTAGGGAGGAGTTTGACATTATGTCAGGACAATAGGACTTGAGGATATATCTGTGGCATTGTAGATGAATTTTCTTATTTTGTTTTAAGCTCTCATCTTTATTACTTTTAAATAACTGGACTTGCATTGCTTACCTACGGTAATTTGAAATTGCAGTTTCTTAAAGTCATTTTATGACTTTCTTTCAGCTTCATAAATTTCTGATGATTTTTTATTTTCTTTCCAAAAATCGCATAGTTAATATCCTAAACTCTGCCTAAGTTCACGTGGAATAACAGAGTTGCTCAGATCAAAATCAAGACAATTAAACCTCCATCTCTATGACAGTCTGAACAGATGTGTGAGGATATACAGATTTACCTTCCAAATACAAATCTGAAAACCTTCCACAAAGTAACCAGCACCTCCTCATTTCAATTAATCTTCTGCTTTATTCTATCATAGAATGTTTATCTAAATTCTAATTGGAATTTGCATATTTCTAGGCTTTGTGCTTTTATTCATTTCAAACTTTGATATTTCTAGAAGGAATGAGACATCATCCTTGGGTGTAACAATACCTATATCATCCCAAATATTTTTATAGTAGTACCTTTCATATTTTTCAAAGGAAGACTGATTTTGTGTGAGAAAAAAGATACACCAAAAGATAATACTTTTCAAATATTATTTTATATGTATGAGTTGATTGTAATTAGTAGCATTTCTTGATGTTTTCACAACACATCTGGCGTATTTTTCAAAGATATAGTTGTAAATAATAGTAAATCTAGTAGGAGCTATTAGATGTTCATTATTTAGATATATAGCATCAATATTTTTTAATTGAAATATACTTTCAGGAAAAATCCTTTCTTTAGGATTCCTTTTAGTTTCAGCAACAATACATAGAGAGATCAGTGTCTTTTTTTCAGTTTAAAGACATTTTCTTAAACTTGAGGCACGCTTTTAAAGTCTGTCTCATAAAAAAGTAGAAACAGTTTAATTCGTTATGATCAAATTATAACACCTGATATTTGAAGATGCGATCTGTGGTGCCATGCATAGAGATACTATTTCAGAATTCTTGACATCAAATAAAACTTTCCCATCAAAGCTTAAAGAACATTTATTCTTTTATATTCTTGTTTGCCCAGAAGTTTCCTTTTTTATTCATTTATTTCAATCACTAAGCCTTACTTTTTGAGTCTAAAGAACTTGCTAAATACTGAGACAGAGTAATTCACAAAATTGTTGCCTTAAAAGTGTTAATACCTAAAGGGATAAGACTTCCTGGGTCCATCAGCTAAGCAGTGTGAAGTATAAAGACAAAAGCAGAATAATTAGAAAGACTGGGGGGGTCAACATAATTTTCTTAGTATTTATTACCTGAAAACCTTGTCAATAAGCAGAATATAATTGTAAACTTTGGCAACAATTAATTTTGTGAGGTTAGTATTTTAAATTCAAGAATTAAAAAAAAATATGTTTTGAGATGTTTCCTTATTCTTTTAAGCCATAACAATGTTTGATTGTTCAGTCCAATTTCCTTTCACCATTGTACAGAAAATATTCTTAATAACGTAAGCAATTGCTTTTCTTTACACAGGAAGTGATGTGAGGATGGACACACAACATGGTGATACTCGTGCTCATGAATAATTTTCAATGGGGCAGTTTTAGGGCGATGGTGAAATGGGTTTGGAAAAGCATGGACTTTGGAATCAGCGAGATTGGACTTGTATCTTGAGTTTGTCATAAACGTTACTGAACCTCTCAACTTTAATTTCTGTGTATATAAAATTGATATTTTTGCGTACATAAAATTTATAAAAATCATATAAATAGTAGGCACTTTATAAAATTTGCTTCCTTTCCTCTTTCATCCTTCAACATCACCACCTTAGATATCTTCAATATTATACCATCAGCTTCCACATTCATGTTTTCAAAATTGGAGAATCATCAATCCCATGCAGAGGCTTTAGCTTTAGTCCTAACAACATCTTTGCCTCATGGGAAACATTTTGGAAATAATGACTTGGTGTCAGGGAAGGGAGCCAATCACTTCTCACATCCTTCAGGAATTGTGAAAAAGAAATCATTCCAGATAAAATGTCAGACTGATCGTTTCCATTACAATTTTCAAAAAGCCATTGCAAATTGGAACCAAGGATTGAGTGAGCATTTAGATCTATAAACTTAAATTTCTCTTTTCTACTTGCAAGCTTAGAATTACAAATACCTCACTTCAAAAATCTGACTTTCAGGGTCTGGAGAGATTTTAATCCGTCAAAATTCCCTCTTCTCCCTACACTTCAACCTCTTTCTTTTTATCAATGCTTACTTTCCATTAGATAAAAACATATCCAACTGTTGCCCATTTTAAAATAAAGATAAAATAAAATCTCTCTCTCAACTCGCTGTTCCCCTCTAGAGCTTGCTTTCCCTGGGACGGTTTAATGAGTGGGTAGTCCACATTCAACACCTAAATTTCGTTTCCAAGTACTTTTGTATTGTCACCTCACAAAACCTACTGCTGCCCCAATATTTATAGATATCTTCTGGTCATGAAATCCAAAGGATAATCTCTTATGTTATTTAGTATTTGACTCTGTTGACCACTCTTTCTTACTCTCAACACCACCCTGCCTTGCTTGCAGGACGTTTCCCTTTCTTTTCCTGCCTTTCTGTCGCCTCTTCTTCTACTGCACATAGTGTTGGTGTTTCTCTGGCTTCTGCTCTCAGTGCTTTTCTTTGTACAACTTTATCACTTCCCTGGACTTCAAATTATCCCCTGTATTCTGATGGCTAACAATACTCTTATTCCCAAGCCCAGAATACTCTTTTGAGTTCTAAATCCATGTACCTAACTTTCTGCTGGATGATTCAACCTGACTATGAAATAGACATCTCAGGTTCAAAATGGTAAAAATTGAACTCATCCTTTTCTCAGATTTGAAGGTTTTTTTCCCCATTTTGAAAACTGTTTATATCATAGAGATAGCCTCCAAAGCCAGAAATGAGTATTTGGTATATTTGCCTATACCATGTCCCCAATCCATGTTATTAATCCATTTAGTTATTCAAAGCATCTTTATTTACCATTCGATTTATGCTAGTTACTGTTCTAGATGCTTAGGGCATACTCATAAACAAGATAAACAATAACTTCTCTCATAGTGTTTATGATCTAGTAGGAAGAGGGTAGCCAATGAATAAGTAACAAATAAAAAAAGAACAAGGTTTTAGATAATGGAAAGTAAGAAAGGATATTAAGCTTGGTGGGAAAAGGACATGTAATTTATGATTAGGTTTAGTTGCATAAAACAAAACCTAAAATAACAGTGACTTTAATATTGAAATTTATTCATTTCTCATTATAGAGAAAATCCATTCATGGGCAGTCCAGAACTTGCACAGTGGCGTCATTTTCTTCAGGAAACTCTGAGTCAATTTCCTCTGCAAGTCTTATATAGAGCTTCTGTTAGGGACTGAATATTTACATTTCCCCAAATTAATATGATGAATGTCTACCCCTCAATGTGGTAGTATTAAGAGGTAGGGCCTTTGGGGGCTAATTAGGTTTAGATGAGGTCATGAGGGTGGAACCCTCATTAATGGGATTAGTGTCCTTTAAGAATCATGAGCCAGTTTGCTTCTGTCTCTGTTCTCAGCCATGTGAGGACACAAGGAGAAGTTGGCAGTCTGCAATCCAGAAGAGGATTCTCATCAGAACCCAGCCATGCTGGCACCCTGATCTTGGGCTTCCAGTCTCCAGAACTATGAGTAATAAACGTCTGTTGTTTATAAGCCACCTAGGCTATGGTACAGTAGTCCCCCTTATCTGCACACGGTGCATTCCAAGACCCCCAGTGGATGCCTGAAACTGCAGATACTACCAAATCCTATATATACTATATATTTTTCTTATACATACATACTTACGATAAAGGTTAATTTATAAATCAGGCACAGTAAGAGATTAACAACAATAGCTAATAATAAAATAGAACGATTATAACAACATACTGTAATAAAGGGTATGCCAATATGTTTTCTCTGTCTCTCTCAAAATATCTTATTGTACTGTACTCACGCTTCTTCTTGTGATGATGTGAGGTGATACAACGCCATGTGATGGGATGACGTGAGGAGAATGATGTAGGCATTGCAACATAGCATTAGGCTATTATTGGCCTATTGAAGGAAGAAGGAGGATCATCAAGTGACGGGGATGTTGATTGTTGGAGGTCAGGAGCAGATGATGTCAATGGCTGAGGATCCAACAAAGGGATGATTCACAACCCGAGCAGGACAGAGCAAAGTGGCAAGATTTCATCCTGCTACTCAGAATGGTGTGCAATTTAAAACTTATGAATTGTTTATTTCTGGAATTTTCCATTTAATATTTTTGGATCATGGTTGACCGCAGGTGCTGAAACTGCAGAAAGTGAAACCTCGGTAAGGGAGCATTACTGTACTTTGTTATAGCAGCCTGAGCTGACCAAGAGAACTCCTAAGTCAAGATCACTTCTGTGTTCATGAAGTCAGCTGGGACTTCAACCATTGAATCTAAGTTCTAGGCAGCAAAAATGAGAAAGCACAGAAGAGAAAAAAGAGGCACATATCAAAAAAGTTCACACCTCCCCATAATATTATTAGAGACTCCAAAAACCACGGTCATTTAACTAATTTGCTACAGCATGCTGAAACGGATGCTGTCATTTTGCTGGTTTCATTGCTACTCCAAATGAACTTGCATTGTGTCAGTAAGGAAAGCATGGAGAAAGGATTCCTGATGGGCAGATGTCTCTGCTGTAGGTGGCTATTTAGTTAGCCATAGCAGGGAGGGCCTTCCTGAAGGAGTAGAATTTCAGCACTAATTTTGATCATCACATACCATTGATTTCATCCCCTTAATAAGCCATTTTGAATCTGTTTTCTAATCTCTGTTCCCTTTGCCCCTGACCTCCATTAGCAAAGGTCCTCACTACCCCTCCCCTCTCTGATAGCATCATCCTCCTAACTAGTCTCACATCTCCAGTCTGATTACCACCACAGAATCAATTCTCCATGATGCTGTCCTAGAGCTTTTTGAAATACAGATCAAATCCTTGAACTTCCTAGATTAAAATCCTTTAATGTTTTCCATTGACTCAAGGCAATAGCCTCTGAAATCTTTCATGAAAAGCTCCCGGATCACTCGATATTTTACTTTTTCTTCTTCTCCCACTAAACTCTAATTTCTAGGCATGAATAACAGCTTAAAAAACTGAGTTTTTCCCATCCTTCTACTTGAAGGTATTGGCTTCTCTTCCCAATAGACGCTCCTCCCATCCAACTATGTCTAGACAAGGCATACACATTTAGCCTTTATAACTCACTTGATTGCACCTATTTTTTTAAGCTCATCCTGAATCTCATACCCCCATCTTTAAACATACTAATCTTTTTTGAAGCTCCACTACTTACAATTATTATCAATTTTTATTGTTCCATCTATTGATCTTTCATGATAAACTGAACACTATCTGGTTGTGGGATTGTGGCTTTTATTTCTAGATCCAATTACCTCTTTCTGAGACAAGCACCTTTTAGATACTTTGTAAGGTTTTCTTGAGTGAATTAAACTCATTAGCCTTCCAGGCTGAAACTTTAAAGTTCTCCTCTGCTATTACCCGTCCCTTAGTTACGGCATTATTTTCTATTTATGCTATCTCTGCGGCTTCTCTCTCATCCAACCTCTTCATTAATCCCTGCTTCAAATGTCCATTTCTGGCCATTTTCACCACATATTTGAATCATCACAATATTACAAATTGATTTCTCTTCCTTTATTCTCTCACCCTTTTGATTGTTTTTACATGCCAGTGACACAACACAGATCTTACCGTATCTTGGTACTGAAACCAAGTTTCAATAATCCCAAATTATTCACTTAAGTCCATTTTTTATAGCACGGAATTCAAAACTTTTCAAGAATTAGTTACATCTTCTTTCCAGGTTTCTATTTTATTTTCACCTCTGCTACCCTCCACCTATCTTTTGATCTTTGTCCGAAGGGCCGTCTCTAGGAAGAAGGCATCACTGAGCATGAGGCATTCTGTCAGAGACGTCAATTTTGTGGATGGTGTGGTGCACTTTTGGGATGTGAGTGAGGCCAGTGGCACATAAAGCAGATGACCCAAAAGGCCCAGAAAGTTTCATGGGAGACTGAACTACCAGGTAGACTTGACAGGCTGGTCCAGCAATATATTCTTCCACTCAATCTTTAACTGGAAGGGGTTCAGTGGGGGCAAGGGTTTCTAGTTTGAAAGTGAATTCAGGGCTTGCTCCCTTACGTGATTCTAAGATAAGGAACCCAGGTCTGGGACTGAATGGGAGGAAGAAAAAACAAAATAATTTAGTAGATTAATTAAAAAGGTTTTTCTCTTGGTTGCTTTTCTAGTTTCATTGCGAAGTGTCCCTTTAGTTTAAAATAATGTTACCCTCATTTCTTCTATAGATTCTTTTATAAGAACTCAATGAAGCACATAACTGTTCCCTTACAATATTAATTTTATTAATCCTCTGGCAGCATTGCATTTTATCAAAGGCATATGCGATTAAGAGGAAGTCGTATGTAAGGTCTCCTTTAATGTATTGCAGTATGTGTAAGACAAAATGCTGTCCCAGTAAAAGCTATCCACAGGAATCTAAAAGATCACGCACCTGATTTTTCTTTTTTGGTAGCAGAGCGTGCTTTGCCTTGTGAATAAGAGAAAAAATCCTCTCTCCATTCCCCCTGGTGTTTTTGCTTCAACCCATAGCGACAAAACATCATCTGTCTCTCCTAAAGTGTCAGAATGATAAAAACGCTCAAAATTGTGCCCCTCCTTCAAAATAAAAGTTAAATATTTTCTCTACCGTGAAGTTGCGTTTAATCTCATCAGCCAAAGTAGTCTCACCTGCTGTGATCTCATAGTATTTGGTTTGCTAATAAATTTTAAAATTTATCAGACTCTACCTTCAATGGTATTTAGTTTATTCCATACCAATGCTCCTCATTTTGTGCTAGTCTTTAGAGCCTCAATGAGAAATATTTAGCCCAGTGTCTTCCACTAAGCCGAGTGCGGTCTCTTACACACAGTTTTCGTGCTGAGGCGGTGCTCTGCTGAATAGATGCTGGCGATTGGATGAGGTTGATTACTGACTCTGCTCATTCCTAACTGTGCAACCTTAGGCAAACTACTTAATCTTTTTGTTCTCTGAGTTTCCTTATCTCGAAAATGGTGAAATACGGACACATATCTAATAGGATTATTGTGAAGTTAAAAGTGAGGTAAACAGGGGCCAGCCTCGCGGCGTAATGATTAAGTTCACGTCCTCTGCTTGGCAGTACGGGGTTCGTGAGTTTGGATCCCCACCATAGACCTACACACTACTCATCAAGCGATGCTTGGCATCTCACATGCAAAATAGAAAAAGATTGGCACAGATGTCAGCTCAGTGACAATCTTCCTCAAGCAAAAAGAGGAAGATTGGATTGGCAACATATGTTAGCTCAGGGCCAGTCTTTCTCACAAAAAAAAAAAAAAAGAAAGAAAGAAAGAAAGAAAGAGAGAGAAGTCAATAAAACTGTAGAGTTTTGTGTACTTAAAAAGTAGTCCATAAATATCACCCATTGTTATTGCATGCTTAGTGAATAGACATAACCTCTAGGAAATGAATTTAAATGTTTTCTTTCTATCTTTTAAACTCAAAGCTCAATGTATTTTAAAATTTTAATTGATGCCGCTTGTATATAATTATTTTATTTTCGTTGAGCTCCTCTAATATTTATAGCATAGGTTAGCAAATAAAGCATTTAGTTTTGAACTCCTTTGCCCTATTGTCTAATATGTGGAATTTGACCTCCCTTGAATGTTGTGACACAGGTTCTGTGACTGACGATAGATGTGTACCCAAAGGTAGCAGAACTGAGGACTGTACCAGGCAAACTCCATTGCTATGTGGCAATTGAGCAGAAAAGGAAATAAGGAAGTATGAGTTTGGGTGCTTTCCCATTTCGTCTTCTTTCCCCTCAATCTTCTACATCCTCATAACTTTAAGTCACACGTCTTCCAGTTTGGTAAGTGGCGTTTCCCTTGATTAACAATGTAACCAAGCTTAAAGACAATCCATTCCCTCCCTTATGTTAGAAATGCCTATGACATAATAACATCTCCATGTGAGAACGAATTTTACAGTTCCATTCCTACCTGACACCTGGCTGCCTGTGACGGGGGCCTCTCCCAAGGAACAGCTCATTCCTTTTCCAATTTTAATTCGTAGAATATTTCTGTTTGGATTAAACTGATATTTGTTTCCCCAAAACGTATGTATGCATATATGTGTATATAGCCTGGTCTGCTTTTTGTATTTCAGAGCTCTGCAGAATGTAAGTTCAATCCTCTATGACATGTTACATCTCAGATATTTGGAGAGAGTTCTTAGGTTCCTCCTGAATGTTTTTAGCTCCAGCTTGTGGAAGAAATGAATGATGGGGTCTCAGGAGTACAATCCTCACTACTTTTCTTTGCATATACAACAGTGAATTAATATTTCTCTAAAAGCATTCCACTTGAAGTGAATACCATTCTGCGTTTGTCACACAACTGTGGGAATGCAGTCTAGAATGATTATCATTATTACTTGGACAGGCTATTTCAATCAATGCAGACTAAGCAAATTTGTCGTTGTCGTTACTTTGTTTCTCTGATTGTTTGTTTATTTTAGCACCTTCATCATTTAGGTGATTCATCTTGAGTATATAATTAAAACATTAGATTATTTTTTCTAATTGCCTTACTATATCTATGCCAACTGTTTCAAAAACTTGGGAGCTTAAGATAACAGATGTTTATTTAGTTCACAATTTTGTGCTGACTGAGCAGTTTATCTAGTCTGGTCTGAGCCAACTTGGCTGATCTCTGCTGGGGTCCTTCGTGGGATGTGGTTAGCTGGTGGGTTGGCTGCTGGTTAGATGATCCAGAATGGCTTCACTCACATGTCAGGAATTGCTGGATTGTGGACCAGGGCAGCAGAGGGCTTTAGGCCTCATGTTTCTCATCATGTACACTTCTTCAGATGGCAGTCATAGAATTCCAAAATTGCAAGAGCGGAAGCTGCCCAGCCTCTGGGGCCTAGGCTCCGAATTGGCACAGCATCACTTTCTCCACGTTCAACTAGCTAGAGCAGTTAACAGGGCAAGTCCATCTTCAAAGCTAGAGTAATGGGTTCTAATTTGATGGAGGATCTGCAAAGCAATGTGTTTTTGTTTTTTTTTTTTTTGCAAACTAATACACTTCCTATCTTATGCTTCTACAAAAATTTTGGGTGCCTAAGACAAAGGTTTTAAATTTAAACAAATTAATGGCCACTCTCAGGTCCTTGTCATGTGAACACCTTCTACTGATGGTCAGAAAATGGCTGTTTGCCTCTTCAAGGCCAACAGGAGAAAATTCACAGGCGTTTTGAAACTCTTCCCTCAGGAAGGGCTGAAAACTTCAAGGTTATAAAGGGTTGATTGGATCAGGCCCACCCAGGATAATCTCTCTTTTGATTCCTCAAAAGCATCGGGGCCTTAATTACATATTCAAATTCCTTCCTTTGTCATATAATGTAACCTAAACATGAGAGCAAAATTAATCCTGTTCACCATCCTGCCCACTCAAGAGAAGAGAGCTTAATACAGGGCTTGTACACCAAGGGGCAGCAACCTTGGAAGGCATCTCAGAACTCTCCCTCCCACACGCATTTTCTCCATAAGAGTCTAACATCTACTTCTAATTTCGCCTTCCTATCTGGCCTCTTGATCCTTCACTCTCGGGAACGATTTGTATTTCCTAGGAACAAGGAGATAAAAGCCACCAAACGGGCCCCTCTCATTTACAAAATATGGGTCTCTACTCTCTTCCTACTCCTTCCTTTCAGAGATAAAGGTATCATTTATACTTCCTAAAGTTAATCTTTTTCTCGTAATCTGGATCCTTTTGAATCCTAACTTTTTATTACAATTTTTATTGATTATAAATACTTTTATCTTCTGTCTTTCAATACTTCCTTTTCTTTTCTGCAGACTCCACTATTTGACACAAGTGTTTCTCAGCCCTTATAATAATAATAATTATTATTATTATTGGCCCCTTTAGGAAACTTTTTAGTTCCTCCTTCTCACAGGATGGGAATACTTGAAAGACAAGGTTTAACCTCCCATCCGTATCACAACTCCCTGTAATTTAACTTTTGCCCTTACATTTTTATTGAATTTTTCACAAAGGTCAGTACTGTCTTATTCTTTGCTTAAACTAATGGATAAAGTTTAGTTCTTATCACATTTGAACTCTTTTTGACATTTACACTGTTGATCTTTTCTTCTTGAAACTCTGTCCTTCCTTGTCCTCCAGGAAAGCAATGTTTCCATTGTGACTTGTTTCACTCTTTTCTCTGTGGCATGTTTTTCTCTATCTCTCTTAGTATTCCATTTTGGAATTCTTTTTACCTTTTTATGCTTTGTGAGTCAGCTCATTCCAGGTCTTCAACTGTCACCTCCATATTAACGACACGACTCACTACCTCCAGTCTAGATTTCTCTCGGGAGCTCCAGACACATTCACCTTCCTGATTTTCATGGCCCACAAATATTCTAGACATAGCACTCTCATTTCAACTGCTGGTTCCTACTTATACTCCCTATTTTGATGGCATTATTTTCAACATAAGCTATATGACAGAAACCTAAAGATCTTCCTTCTTGACTAGTCCCCTTTCTTAGTCCCCATAACTAATCATTTATTTATAATAAAATAAAATAAGTTGATACTATCTTATTTTGATTATGGTTCTGAATCATCTGAATCAAAGCATCAACAGCAACCCCTTGATAGAGGATCTGTCTTCAATCCAAATATCCTCCAGCACATCCTTTGTACTGCTGCTAGAATCATCTTTTAAAATATAAATCTGATCATGATACCTTTTTGCTTAAAACCGTTCAATGATATTACTGGATTCAGAAGACAATAGGACATGGTTTATCCCTTGAACTCTCTTGCCTGTCCTAAAATCTTCTGTCACAAAACTCATATCTATAAGAACTGTATCACTGAGAAATTTTTATACAGTGAACTCAGTTTCTATTTAGAGTCTTCAACTTACATGGGAATTTAGCTAATTCATTGCAATTCCATCCCATTAGTATTTGTTTTCTGCTAATTTATTTTATTCTATTATTTTTAGTTTATTTCATGAAACTAAATCCTTTCTGGTAAACCCAACTTGAAATTCCTCCCCCTGTCTTTTCACCAGCATTGAGTCTAAGTTCCAGGAGCTTATTTTGTTCATGACATGGGGGAGAGACAATATCTCAGAGTTAATCCTGGTCATCTATTCAAGCTGACATCACCAGCCTTGACAGTAACTTTGATTTTTTTTTCAATATACCCTTAACCTGGCTGCAAGTTCCCTTTACAAGATGATTCTGAAGGTCATGTCCGCATCCCTTAAACTTAGAAAATTTAAAGTGGGGCCTAGAGGACTCCATAAGGTGGATTCAGGCCTATAAGATTGCCTCATACAAAGTACTCCTCTTTCTAATCTATTCTTTTGTGTTAAGGTGGCTCAAGGTTCCTGACAAAGGAGCTGATCTATCCAAGACAGTTGAAAAGTAGGACATAGGTCTGTTTGCTCTCAGATCCAGATATTTGTTATATATTTTTGTACTATCATCTCCTTTTAAAATTGACTTTGACATCCTATTGCACATGGTTTCTTACCAGAATATCATCAGCTATTAACTCACTTGATACCCTTTAACTCCATCTCCGGATTCCTAACCTCCCTTGTGTCCCAGATCAGAAGCTCTGGGGAAAGAGATTTGGATAAACTTGTGACTGATTTTTCTGGGCATCCTGATTGTCAGGGTCTGGAATTCAGCCTCCATTCCACTTGCTAAGGCTCATACCCCGGTTAGAGGCAGCCAGGGGAAGGAGCACCTTTTTGCAATATGTCTACCTGGAGGAAGTACCTTTTCTTAATCACATAAAATTATGACATTTGCTTGTAGGACTCTCTTGTCCCCATAGTCATGTTCTAGTAAAAGTGAACAACTTACAGGTATCAAATATGCCCTGATCTCTAATACTTGGGTGCCTTATATACATAATTTCTCTACCCCGCCTATACTAAATAATTGCTGTACATCCTTCAAACTTCAGCTCAGGGGGCATATCATTGAGGAACCTCTTTACATTTCCTTTCTCTTTTTTTGGCTCATAATTACTTTCCTTATAATAGTGCTTTGCCCTTTGTGGTTTTTTCAAGCATTAAATGAGTTAATACAAGTGGCCTGCTTACTCACATGTTTCCGGTATATACTCAGCTCTCAATAACGTAGTGCCTCATTCATTTTCAGTGCCCAATAATATTGGTTCGTAGTCAAAGATTAATTGGAAAAATAATCCAAAGTACAATAAGCTTCATGCAATGTCTCTGTTAAAATCTTACATAACTTTGAAAGGCTGGCTTTTGCCCAATTTGTCCTCTACAGATGGTCTCCAAGCTTTCCTTTTTCCTCTGCAACACCTTTGAAATTAATCTGTCCTTGTCCTTGCTACAAAATAATTTTTATATCCCTTGTTAAAGCACTGAATCTAGTCTGCACTGTATTTCTTAAGTGCAGATCTACTTTTCCTACTGTTTTCTTAATTTTTAGATGGATAGCATGCAAGTCACAGTTTCTCTTTTTCTGGACAGTTATTTATATTGACTTCTTTAAAATGTTGAACTAATCGAGAAGGGAAAGAATTCAAGCGGCAGCCTGGAAGATTCTTTAAGTAGGCCAAAAACTTTGATACGTCTCCCATATTACATTCATGCGTGTGTGTGTGTTTGTGTAAGTGTATGTGCCACATATATTTCTGCATATGCATACCTAGACTGAAGAAAAAAATACACATATTCTGTGATCAGCAGAATTCGAATATGACCCCCAATGACTAATGATCTGTTTAATTCCACTCCATTGAGTGTGTACAAGTCCTGTAAATATAATGAGATATTACTTCTGTGATTAGGTTTCCTTACATGACAAATGGGGTATTGTAGACGTACTTAAGGTGACTAATCCATGGATCCTGGGTGCACTGGACCTAATCAGTGAGTCCTTAAAGTGAAAGACTCCTTCTAGTTTTGATGTAATCAGCTGCTATGTTCAGAGAGGATCATATGGCTAGGACCTGAGAGTGGCCTCCAGGAGCTGAGAAACCCCTAGCTGACAACCAGCAGGGAAATAGGTAATTCAGTCTTACAACCTCAAGGAATAAATTTTGCCAACAACCTTAATGTGCTTGGAAGACGAAGCTGAGACATAGATGAGATTGTAGCTCCAGCTGATACCTTGATTCTAGACTTTGAGACATTGAGCAGAAGACCTAGCAAACTCATGCCCAAATTCCTGACCCATGGACACTATGAGTGTCATGGGCTGCATGTTTGGGTCCTCTCAAAATACACGTGTTGAAATTTTAAATCCGAATGAGATGTTACTAGGAGGTGAGTCCTTTGGGAGATAATTAAGTTTAAATGAGGTCACAAGCATGGAATCTCCGTGATGGGATTAGTGTCCTCATCATGGGATGAAGAGATTGAGCTCTCTCTCTCTGCCTTGTAAGGATTCAGCAAGAAGGCATCTATCTGCAAACAAGGAAAAGGGTCCTTGCCACAAACTGAATTAGCCAGCACCTTGACCTCGGACTTCCCAGCCTCCAGAACCGTAAGAAATAAATGTATATTGTTTAAGCCACCCAGTCTACAGTATTTTGTTATAGCAGCCTGGACTGCTTAAGACAACGAGATAATACATTTTCATTATTTTAAGCCTCTACATTTGTGGTAATTTGTCACACATCAATATCAACCTAATAAGTTATTTTAAATAAAAAGATAAGAGACTCTGTTTTTTTATTGAGACTTATATATACCTTGTCTTTTGTTTGTAGCTGAGTAAAGAGCACTAAGCCCATTCTCTAGAAGTATTTTATGGGAAAATACCTGTGAAGCACCGCAGAGAAAATGAGATGCAGCCATAACCATCAGCGTTTAGGAGAGAAAGACTGTGGCATTCACCTTAGGCCAGGCTCCACAGCACCAGAGTAGACATGGCTTTTTAACAGAACAAGTTCACTCTCCTGCCCCAATAAGACTGTGTGCTCCTTTGCTAATGACACCATACTGAGAAAGACAAGGTAATCATGTAAAGCACCTCTATCCCAAGAAGTGTTAAATGAGGCACCTATATTTATCCCCTTTCTCCCCACAAAATACCTTGAAATGACACTATGGAGAGCTCATTTTAGGCTAAATGCAGAGTGACAGTTTTCTCCTTCTGCAGGAGAAGGATAATCAGGTTCATTAATCCGTTCAGACCTCCAGGGTATCATTTATTAAATTGCTCCCAATGTGCCTTATTCACTCCCAGGAAATAATTTACATACTAGGGAAATTTGATTCACTATCAAGCATATCCCATTTTAAACAATTCTCATTTTCATTCCTTGGTAGAAGGTAATAACTTATGCAAAATATGTGCAGACATAGATTATGCCATGCTGGGAAATTATTTAAGTATTACTTTCAGGATGCCAATATTCCATGAAAATATCCGCAATATATAATTCAATGAATTTAATGAGGATTTTTTTCCATGTTTTTCTTCCCCTATCTCCTTCCCTCCTCCGCTAAAAAGATAATTAAAGTAATCTTATGTAAAATGTTAGGATCTGGAAGCATAGGCTTATTGATGAACAGGAATGGAAGTCATAAAGGTGACTTCTTTCATTATTCTGCCTGTCTGTCAAGGGGATCACAGCTGAAACTATTCTGTGTTATGGAAGCAACCATCTAAATGGTTAATTGCACTTGAAGACACTTCGCTTCCCAACTGAAACAACACTAGCTGTCTTATTCAGAGAGAAAATTCACTTGGTTTTATGTTTCAGTAATAAAGTCATGTTTCATCTGGTTAAGCTTTAACTATTTTTCTGGAACAAGAAAGCTCTACACAAAACAAACACTTCTATGTAGCACTTACCACGTGCCTAGGTATTTTTCCAAGTTTACACATCTTCACTCTAATATTCCTTCAAACAGCCTTGTGAGGGAGACACTACAATTATCACAATTGAAAAATGAGGAAATTGAGTCAGACCAACCAAATAATACAAAAACTACTTATGAATCTTTTCCCGATGAGCAGCCTCTATGAGACTGCTTGATTTTCTAACAATGTAAATATTTCCCTCTTGCAAAGATAGCTCCTAAAATTCAAACTGTGTAAATGATAACATATTGAATGAAACAGCAAGTGAAAATCTATTCCATTCTCAACTATTACCTGCTGCCTTCAGTTGCTAATGAATGACCTCAAGTGAGAAAAATACAATCCAGTCCCAGCACTTCTACTAACTAGCTGTGCCTCCTTATGCCTTAGTTATCTTAACTAGAAAATAAGTGGATGGTGCTCATAAGAATCCTTTAAGATATGACACTCTACATTTTTTCCTAATATTTATCTATAAATGGTATATGACTTGGTTAAAAACTGAAAAATAAAGTTACAATCAGGAATATGTTGAGGTGTGAATGCCCTCACAATCCCCCACACCATCCAGAAAAACAATTGCACAACTATAGTCAGAGGAAATATTTTCTAAGTATAAAGATGGAGTAAATCTTCTAATGTAGTGTGTTTGCTTCTCTACAAACCTGCCAAATATCCTACTCCAACTGTGATTATGTAACCATAGGCCCATTTAAAGCCAGTTGGAACAGACCCCACTCTTATCACTAAAGTGATGAAAGATTGTCTTTCAGAAAAACTGTAAAGTCACACATAGCCAGAGCATGTGTAAAAGAAGAAATTGTGACCTGAAACGACCGAGGAACCAAAGATCCTACTTCCAACGGAACCCAAGGTCAAAGTCATGACCAGAACTTGAAAGTCGGACTCTTCTCAGAAGGGAGGGGTCCCTCATTCAGGAAGATCCAGTGTTAAAATTCCTTCCCCACCTCTTCAAAAATGTTTAGAACCACATCATAAAAGTTCAGAACCTCGTCATAAACATTTAGAACCCTGTCATAAGTATTTAAACCTCACCATAAATGTTGGAAGCCCACCAATCAAAACCTGTCCCGCCAGTGTTTCTGCATGCCAGCCTGTTCTCCCTAAGCTCTCAAATTTTACCCCAAGTCCTGAATCAGGGAGACAGATCTGAGGGCACATGCCCCCTGTTCTCTCTGCAGATCAATCTCACAGAATAAAGCTGGTCTCTTTTTCCAAAGGCTGATGATGTAATTGATTGGCATTTTATATGCTTTGGGCAAGTGAACCCCAATGTTGTGCTGTAAAAATTCCAAGACATTCCTTTATTCAGATAACAAATCACAGCTTAAGTAATCAATTTGATGACCAATAGCATATTGAAGATCCTGCCCCCGAAACATGTGAGTTTTCCCTGCTATAGCAAAATCTTAAGATCAAAGGAGTAGTGATTGAAACTTCTACCTCTTTCTAGTCTCAGAGAAGCAGTTTGCAGAATGCTGTGAAATTGACATTACTTCCCCTGCTGCAATTGGTCATGTATTTTAATCTTAAAAGATGTAAACTGTAGGCTTATAAGAGTGAAAGAACTGTCTCCATGCTGGCAGAAAATATTTTAAATTATTTTCTGACAGTGCAAAACTATGGCGACTGAGACTTTAGCTGATGGACAGTTGGGAATTTGGAGTGCAAATCAGAAAGTCAGCTAAGAAACAGGGTTTTTTCCTTGATGTTGTCGTTGTTCCAGCTGCTATTCTTCTCTCCCTCTGAGCGCCAACTTTTTAATTTTGACAACTTGCAAGACAATGACAGGCAAGCCTGTTTCACAGTTTCAGAGCCTAGACTACTTCCAATAAAATAGCAAATTGATGGAATGGATGTGACAAACTTTTATTCTTCCAAACGTAAATAGATTACTGTTTGATAGTTAATCACACTCATCAATAGATGATGTTAGATGGGATATGAGTTTGCCGTAGTTTTATTTTTTTGAGACAGTTGATTTTTAATATGTAAAAAAATCCAAAAAAATTAACTATGAGAATACAACTCAGGGAAAGAGGAAAAAGTGGAACTTCAGAGCAAAGGTGAAGTGCATCATTGTTAAAGTTATCATGCTCCCACACTGCCAACACCCACAACACAGAGGAACCCCGAATAGTAACTCAGAAATGGCCACAGCAGGAACTAAGAAAAGAATTTTGGTTGTCCTTGATTATCTTGTTCTGGGATGAATAAAATCCACTCTAGGGACAGGTAAGGGAAACTTATAGTAGGAAAAGTACTAAACGTACCAAACACAGCAGTAAAAATCACCCCATAGCAGAAGCGTGCCCTCAAAAGAAGGGGGGAACAATCAGGTAGCTAAATTACTAGGTTGTTTCACCCCCACCCAGCCAAAATTAAATAATATGGAAGTATAGATAGAATATCGTAACCCAGACATTTCTCCAGGTGAGTGTGAGTGAAGAAGCTTGTGCCAGCTATTGCATGAACTCATGGAAGAGCCAATTCAGAAAAGAGCACCAAGGGCTGGCCCTACGGCTGAGTGGTTAAAGTTCTGTGTGCTCCACTTCGGTGGCCTGGGTTTGTGGGTTTGGATCCCGGGTGTGGACCTACTTTACTCATCAGCCATGCTGTGGAGGCATACCAAATACAAAATAGAATAGCATTGGCATGGATGTTAGCTCACAGCTCACCTTCCTCAAGCACAAAAAAAAAAAGAAAGAAAGAAAAGACGGACTGGTTGTGACTGTTGTCAGGAGGGACACATGAAAAGGAGACCTTGCCGCTTCTCAGCAGCCCGGGGTTTGCCAGTTCGGATCCCTGGTGCGGACATGGCACCCCTTGGCAAGCCATGCTGTGGTAGGCATCCCACATATAAAGTAGAGGAAGATGGGCACAGATGTTAGCTCAAGGTCAGGCTTCCTCAACAAAAAGAGGAGGATTGGCAGCAGTTAGCTCAGGGCTAATCTTCCCCCCCCCCCCCAAAAAAAAAAAGAAAAGGAGACCTCGATATTGCAGCAACTTGTTTCTCACCCAGAAAGCCCAGTTTTGATAGTTTAAAAGCTGCACCATAAATGTTAGTTTTTAATGATGTCAAGGGACTGTACAGAATAGAACCATTTTTAAGAGTGCAGGCTCTGCAATCAGACAGAACTAGAACCAAATTTTGGCTCTTTTCTTTATTTCCCATGTGACATTTGGTAAACAGCTAAATACTTCTCAGGGCTAATCTTTAAAAATGGAGAATCTACCTTAATTGTTTTCTACAAATTATGCAAGATAATGCCTAACAAGACGTTAGCACATTTCTTGGCATATAAACCACAATTGATAAATAAGAAATTTTTATTATTTCTGTGAGTTAGTTCCAAAAGGCTTAGAAGAAATCAAAATTAACCCCTTATTGAATATAGGATTTGCAAATACTTTCTCATAGTTGGTGGGTTGTCTTTTCATTTTATTCCTGGTTTCCTTTGCTGTGCAGAAGTTTTTAGTCTGATCTAGTCCTATTGATTTATTTTTTCTTTTGTTTCCCTTGCCTGGAGAGTCATGGTATTCAAAAAGATGCTTATGAGAGCGATGTGAAAAAGCGCACTGCCTATGCTTTCTTCTAGGAGTTTTATGGTTTCAGGTCACACATTCAAGACTTTCATCCATTTTGCAACTCAACAACAAAAAAATCAACCTGATCAAAAAATAAGCAGAGGATATGAACAGATATTTTTTCAAAGAAGATATACAGATGGCCAACAGGCACATGAAAAGATGTTCAACATCACTACTTATTAGAGAAATGCAAATCAAACCCACAATGAGATAGCACCTCACACGTCTCAGAATAGTTATTATAAGAAGATAAGAAATGACAAGTGCTAGAGAGGATGTGGAGAAAAGGGAACCCTTATACACTGCTGGTGGGAATGCAAACTGATGCAGCCACTGTGGAAAACAGGATGGAGATTTCTCAAAAAATTAAAAATAGAAACTCTGTATGATCTAGCCATTCCACTTCTGAGTGTTTATCCAAAGAACATAAAAACACTAATTTGAAAAGATGTATGCACCCCTATGTTCATCGCAGCATTATTCACAATAGTCAAGACTTGCAAGCAACCCAAGTGCCCACCAATGGACGAATGGATAGAGAAAATGTGGTATATACACAACAATGGACCACTCAACCATGAAAAAGGGTAAAACCGTGTCATTTGTGACAAAATGGATGGACCTTGAGGGTATCATGCTAAGTGAAATAAGTCAGAGAGAAAGACAAGTATTGTATGATTTCACTGGTATGGGGAAGATAAAAAAACAAACAAACACATAGATACAGAGAATAGATTGGCGGTTCCCAGAGAGGAAGGAGGTGGGGGACGGCACAAAGGGTAAAGGGGCGCATATGTATGGTGACAGATGAGAACTAGACTTTTGGTGGTGAACACGATGCAGTCTATACAGAAGCCAAAATATAACGATGTAAACCTGAAATTTGCACAATGTTATAAGCCGATGTTACTTCAATAAAATAATTTTATAAAAAATAAATCTAACAAGTGCTTTTTGATGAGTTTAAAAGGAACAGAAGCTTCTAGGTTCTACACTGTTGGGGTGGAATGTAGACAGGTGTAGGAGAGGAAAAATAACTATTTTCTTCTACCTTTCTAGGTTCTCGGCTGGCTCTCTGTAACAAAAGACAGGTTAACAAGAGAAAAGCATACAAAGTACTTGTTTTACACGAGATGGGAGCCTTCATAAGGAAATGAAGGCTGAAAAAATGGTTAAACCTGGTCTTTTTTGTACAGGTGTGATGAAGAATGAAAAGTTGTGGAAAAATAGTACAGGACAAAAGGATCTGAGCTAAGCGTAGTTAAATGGAGGAACCACAGGGCCTCTTCCTTCAGATTCCTCTCTGCCTTCCTCCCTCTTCAGAGATACTTTTCCTCCGGTTACAGCGAGGGCATCTCTCACAGGGAGGTCTTATGATCTTCCTCAGGGGAAGTTCAGAGGGTCCTTCCAGTACCTGTTTTCTCTCAGATTCTTTCAGCTTAAAATTCTTCAACATGCCAAGGCACCATCTTTTGGGTAGCACATCCTGAACCCTGTCGCAGGGGAGCCATTTTTCAGACCCTCAGGGGATGTTACAGGACTGAAGGAGCAGCTTCCATTCACAAGAAGTTGGTAAGACGGGATTTTATTTCACCTTCTTTGGGGGAAGTTTTTAAAGGTAATATTACGGAACTAAATACAATTTGAGGTTAAAAAAGTTGCCAGGGATTCTCATTAAAAATGTTTGTGTTTATAAATATCTAATTAAGATCAGTCAAATAATTACCAGCAATCCTCTCTAATTGTGCAACTTCATGCTTAGAGCTGTGTAACATTTATCTTTTCTGGAAGAAAGACATCATTCCATATTTCTTTTGTGTTTTAGCCAGCACTTAGGCTGAAACACAGTAAGCATGCCATAAAATTTATTGAAATCAAAGAAATGATTGAATTATAGAAGGAACAAATTTTGACTGTCTTACATTAAGGAGAGGTTTATTAGTTAGCAGGCAAGAAAGGTAGTAAAGATACAATTGCAAACATCTGAAGGGAACTCAAATATTTATTCAGGTATTTAGACAACTGCTATACTCTGTTAGAATTGTCTAAGCAGTTGTTAAAATAAGTTTTAAACAATTATTGTAGAATAAGGATACTAATTGTAACTAAAGTCAGTATTTAAAGACTCTGACAAAAGCATCTTGTTACTATGAAGATTCTATAGCTATAATACTTTTTGGTATTGTGAATTGTGGACTAAAATTCAAAAATTATCTTGATATTTGATAGTGTATAAACTCAGATAGATGAGTAGAGTTTTGTTCAAACTACTAAATAGTTTAGTTCTGTGAAAGTTATCAATAATGCAAGTTTCTTTAAAGTGAATTATATTTTACCATTTATTTCTACGACAAATAAAATAATTTCCACGAAAAATATCTTAGAAGATAAAGATGTAAAATGAAAAATGTGTCTGGTTGCTGCTTACCAGTGCAACCATCCTGTGAAGACATTCAAATACTTTAGGATTTTTCTAGAACAACTTTTGAATTTGAGGTTCGTTTTTACATGTTTTAACAGTTGGTCATGGTTGTTGTCATTTGTTTCCTCTGCTTACTCTCCCTGTTACTATCTTTTGCTGATCCAGAGGCCCCAGAATTCTTTAGAATGCTTTCTCATACTTACTCCTGTCATAGATAGATATAGTTTCCTTTCAACTCCACAAAACCCTGCCAAGTTTTATCAAAGCTTCCACATAACAGGCCTCAGTACTGAAAAATACTTACATGTCACAAGAAAATGGTTTACAATTCCTAAACATAATCCTGCGGTCCTAGAAGAGTGCCACAAAGCAAAGGAGAGGCTCAATTTTGTGTACAAGGAGCTGTTTGCAAAACAATGACAGTCTCCGCACCACGCAAGCCTTAAACTAAGACTGGCTTATTCCCATTCGGACATGCTTGATATTCACACGAAATTCTTTCGTAGGACACCCTCAGCCCACCTAACCACCATAAACCATTCTCAAACTTTGCATTATTCAAACTTCAATGCGTCTGTGATGGACAATGAACACTAGCAGTCTAGTCAAAATCTGAAGTGATTTTAAAATTCTAAGTGACTAAGTCTTCAAGTGTGCAGGCTGAAAACAACCCAAGTTACATCACTTAACAGAACGCTTAACACTCCAGTTTAAAACTTCTGCATTTAGATATAGAACGACGTTTTAAAAAAAAGTGGACAGACTTTACATCTTCTTTTATTAAAAAAACTTATAGGACATGGCTAATCCTGCTATCTTTCACAAGAATTGACATCGACCATGCCAAAAAATTGTAAAATGCCCACAACCTCCAGATATTCACCTTGTAGATATTAAAACAAATGAATTGATAGTAATAATTTTAAAAAGAATATCCAATTGAAGTATCTATTACACTAATAATTCATAGCATAATTAATTACTTAGTATATCACTGGATGAAAAGTACGTATCATAAAATCAATGTGACATGCATTCACATATATAAATACAAATACACAGGAAAAGAGCTCAGAGTATGTTTCTAACAATTATTTTATTAGGTCATAGAATTAGACGTTTTCATTAATTATCTTTTCTTTACTTTTGATTTTCCCTAATATTTTTATAATGAAAAATGGAACTTAGAACTTAAAAGAGGAGTTACTGAGTAAAAAAAAACCCAAAGATAAAGCCATTACTCATAATCATGATGTTCTGATTTGGGATTTTTAAAATCAGACTTGATAGTGCAAAAAGTATAGTGTTACCTAAGAAAGCTTTTAAAATATAATCAACTTCTTCACCGTCTTTGATATAAAATGTGGTAAAGTATTACTCAGGGAGACTGTAGATCCTGTTTCCCATTCAGATATGAAATATGGGCTGTCGAATCTAAGTGATTCTAGAAGCAGAAATATATAATATCTTGGAGCCTCCTTAGGATTATGGTCTTTTTACAATCTAGAGATTCCCTTTTTTCTCTATTTTCCTAAATGGCCGTGATAAAGGCTATAGGAATTTTTACTGGATAGATATGTTATTCATCTTAGTAATTGTTTGGATGGTATTTTTTTTTTTGAAAGAGTTATGAAAATAAGGAGGAAGCATTATGTCTTCACTTTGTAGGTTATTTGCTGACTAAAGAATTCATGCTTTTAACTAGGCAGCTGTCATAGCTATTTAGGAAAATACACTCTCCTTGTAGCTTCAATTGTTAACAAAATTAATAAGACAAATACATTTTGTGCTTCACCAGTCTTTCTAAATTATCTGTTCAAATTAACAATGAGAGTTGGGTGAAAGGTCGAATGACTATAAGCTAACAATACAATTTAAAACAGCCAAAGAACATGGGTTTCTGTAGAAAGAAGCTACACAATTATGTACTTTTTATGTACTTATAAATACTTTTATACAAATATTTTTACAGTGAAGTTTTCTTCAAAATAGTTTGCCATTAACTATGGCAAATGACACCTGCTTTATTTTTTAGCCAAAATATGTGTGGATAGTTTGAGAATGGAATCAATTCCTATAAGTATCAGTCTTGCTAATATATTAAAAAAATACTACATTTTGCTCATTAATAACAGTTGCCTTAAGGACCCTTTATAGTAAAATGGAGCAACTTAATTATTTTTGGAGAATAATTGAATTAGAATTCTAAATAATTCTATCCAAAGTTATGATAAAGATAAATTAAATTAATAGCCGATAATATAATATAAGGCCCAAAGAACCATGCGGCATACAGAAAGTTGCCAGATTTAGCAAATAAAAATACAAGATACCCAGTTAAATTTGAATTTCAGATAAACAGTGAATACTTCTATGACCCAAAAGGGATATACTTATACTAAATAAATATTCATTGTTTATCTGAAATTCAAATACCTGCGTGAACTGAATTTTATCTGGCAGCTTCGAGTACACAAGGATTATGCAATCCCTGCTGCCAATCTACCTAGCTCTATACTCTTGGGCTATATTTCAGGCTTGCTTCTAGAAAATTATTATATTTGAAATTTAGAGCAACTCAAGTGTGTTCATTAACATACATATGAAAGGAACCATCACTAAGATGTATCAGGCTTATTTTAATTTATATTAAGAAAAACAATTTCCTTGTAATTCATCTCCTTTTCAAAAATTTATTTTTGTTCCCTGTCACAAAATAAAACTTCTAATCACTATAAAGCAGATTTTATTCAGTAGGTTTTTAACACCAAAAGGGATAAAAAAATGTTTTGATAACTATTTCTTTTAATGAAACAAGCAAAATCATGTATCTGTTACTGCACCAGGCATTAAAAAGATAAACCTTCTCATATTCCAAGACGTAGGTTATGTCAAAAACAGAAATGTTTTCAAATAGTTATGCATTCATTTACCAATATATGAATAAAACATCTCACAGAGTCCATGAGTTCTTTATATTCTATCCCAACGTTCTTTTGTTAAGCAGACATTGCTCATCCTTGAGCTTAAAGATTTAATTTGATAAACTTGGATGTTCTATCTTCTGAAATTTGCAAACTTCACAAAAGTATAGATTCTTTTTATTGTTTTTCTTTAGGTCATTTTTGAGGTGTGTAAATCTGTAACTATGCTGATGAAATGAGAAAGACAATTCATTTTGTTTCTTTCATTTATATTTAATTTTACGAGAAATAATATTTCACATAAAGTAAATTTAAGGTGTTCAAATAAAACTCTAGACCATTAATGGGTTGGTTTTTGTTTTGTTTTGTGTTTGGAGAGGAAGATTTGCTCTGGGCTGAAATCTGTTGCCAATCTTCCTCTCTTTTTGCTTGAGTAAGATTAGCCCTGAGCTAATATCTGTGCCAATATTCCTCTAATGTTTTTTTAGAAGCAGATGCGTGACGTTTTTAGAAATACCAGTGATAGAACTTGATTGCCTGGGTTCAGATCCTGGTGTATGTACAATTGACGTGATGAGTGATCTGGGGAAAATTATGCAAATTTTCTATGCTGCACTTAATCTGTAAAATGGGAATAATAATGTTACTTTCCCCTAATAAGGTTGAGGTGGTATTTGAATGAATTAATTCTTGAAAAATGCTTCTAATAGTAAATAGTAAGCATTCAAATGTTAGCTGATTATCTTCACGTCTTCGTTAAATCTCTAATTTCTAGGTCATTACCATACTTTCAATCATTCTACAACTAACTGCAATGAACTATTCTAAACATTTTAATTATACACAGATTAGGCATGATTATATCAAACATGTAAAACAAAGCTACCATACTTCTTCATTTTTGAAATTCAGTGGTATACAAATATCCAATCACCTATTCAGAATATTTTAAAGAGTTGTCAAAGTACACGAGTTCAAAGAATAGTTAAAACTGTTATGGAGTGTTAGTACTGGTGCAAAATAGTCGATTCTTGTTTAACAGTATCTACTCCATTCCCTTGAATTTAAACATTAAATAGAAATGATGTTAGCACTCTGGATTCCAGAAATATAATTGTTCTGGACTAAATCCAAATTTGAGTAGTAAAATAGATCTTAGATGTTTTGGATAATGATCCCACAATAAAACTTCACATCATAACATAAAAAGATGTTACATAGTTAACTTTTTATGGGTCATAAAAGTCCCATATTTCTTAAGCCACGTCAAAATTATATCAGCACAGGTTTCAAATTACATGACATCTAATCAGTATGTTAGAATGATTTTAAAACTCGTGATGTTTTTAAACTACTCATTCTGTGGTCTGTGTGTGTGTGAGTGTTTCTTAAGTATAGATGAGAGGATGTGCAAAATATTCAGTTATTTCTATACAAATATTAATAAACAGACATGCATATTAAATATTTGCTCTGTATAGTTTTGGCTTATTATTGCTGTTGTTGCTGTTATTGTTATCTTGATTTCCTATTAGGTGATGACAGGGGGAATATTTTAGATGTCCAGTAAGGCTCCCCAGGCCTCCATAGTGACAAGGACACTACTAGTATCTCATATTTCCACAAGTGACTATATGGACACTGTCTGGCATTAGAAAAAACTAAATAATAGAGGATTCATTATACTATTCACAGTTCCTGGTCCTGCCCCAGACCACCTCAAACATCATCAGCACGTTCAAAGAAATCACCAGTTGGTATGAAGTATAAAGCAAGTGTGAACCCTCCTCTAAGAGACTCTTAAGACTTATTCCACGTCGCTTCCCGCCTGTCTTTCTGAGGCAAAATCAGAAGTGCAGGTCTCTTAGACAATCCTGCTCCATCTATAGCTTCTAAATCCCCTTGGTTGACCCAGTCTTTCTCCCGATCTTTCCCAAATATCATGAATACATTTTATTTCACCCTCTAACACTCCAGATCTGTGATTAGCAAAGTTCTTTATAGCTTCCACCCCTTTTAAAGCTTTTTTTTCTCCTCTACAATAATTGAATACTCATAATCTTCTGAGGACACTTTCTCCCTCCAGTCTTCTTAAATAGACGCTTTTTTTAAAAATTATCGTTATTATTCTCTTCATTGTCCGACCTCCAATGTGTAAAGGTCCATTGCCTCTTCCAAGCCACAATTCTGCCCCTCTATAAAAGCTCCAGATCTACTGAGCATATTCCAGTAGACATAGTACCACCTACCTAGTTTCTCATTGCTATTATCTTCAGATTTCCTGCTTATTTCTCCATTTATTGATCAATTGCTGAGCCTTTTCCTCTTCAACTCTAATCCTGTAATTCTTGCAATTATCCATGTACCTGACCCATTGAATAACTAGTGTCTCAGCTCCTGTATCTTGCCTTCAGTTTTCCTTCAGCCACTCTCATAGTCACAACCTGGAACTTATTATGCATAATAACCCCATCTCCCTCAAAACTTTGCTTTCTACAACCTCAAAAGCTGAGTCTCTTTTCTGCCACTCCAGTTCATTTACCTGAGGAACCACAGTGTAATGGTTTTTTCTCCAGATTAAAACGCTTAACCTCCCGACATCAGTTTTTCACAGTGACCATATATAACTATTCCCTAATTTCAAGTTTCTCCTCAAATCACCTACATTTCCCTTCTTTACTTATTCCTGGTAATCTTGCCTCAAAACTCATTTTCAGAATGGATCCCATCAGATGGGACCTCCCTCATTATTTCATCACTGTGGATACTGATGGAGGATTAAATTTGGTAGATGAAATCAAGAGTTATTGGCACTGGGCTGGCCCCGTGGCCCAGTGGTTGGGTCTGTGCACTCCGCTGCAGGTGGCCCAGTGTTTTGTTGGTTCGAATCCTGGGCACGGACATGGCACTGCTCATCAAACCACGCTGAGGCAGCGTCCCACATGCTACAACTGGAAGGACCCACAACGAAGAATATACAACTATGTACCGGGGGGCTTTGAGGAGAAAAAGGAAAAAATAAAATCTTTAAAAAAAAAAGAGTTATTGGCACTTAATATTGTGATAACTTAGACATCCAACTATAACAATTATGCAATAAGTTTTATATATACAATTGGAACACAATACAGCATTAGAAATAGAGATATATATATTTGAGAGTCACAAGTATATAGGTGGAATGTAAAATGAACCTCCCTCATTATTTCATCACCATCTGAACAGTCTTATTTCCATGTGGCCCCATATTCTTTATCTAATTTTCCAGTGTAAAATTGTTCTCTGTTTTCACGTATCAAAGATTCTTTCTTTCACATTTGCTCTGGAACTCATCTGCCCTTCATTACTCATGAACTATACTCCAGCGGTTACTGGAAGCATGCAAACATATGTGTTTGATCAGACACCTCCCTTGATCTTCTGTGTCATTTTTCTGCTTCCGTTTACTACAAAAATCATGTCACATGTAAAGGTGCTGAGACTGTCTCACCTGTCAATGACATTCTAATCTAGTTATAACCATACCTCTAGAGTTCTTATCAAGGTCACAGAGAGCACTTTCATTGCCAAAGTTAATGAAGTTGCTTTGTCTTCATTTTAAGCAACTGCTCAGCAGTATTTAATACAATTGATCTCCTTGAATTAATTCCTGATAATCCTCACTGGACGCTACTTCTCCATATTCTTGAATTGTACCTGTTTATGAATAGACTGAATATGCCAGTAAACATCTCTGGGTCACTTTTTTGTGTTTTTTGGTTTTTTTCATCTACATTCTTTCCTTAGGTCATTTCATCTACATTTACGTTCCACCTATATACTTGTGACTCTCAAATATATATATCTCTATTTCTAATGCTGTATTGTGTTCCAATTGTATATATAAAACTTACTGCATAATTGTTATAGTTGGATGTCTAAGTTATCACAATATTAAGTGCCAATAACTCTTGATTTCATCTACCAAATTTAATCCTCCATCAGTTTTTGTCATTTCACCTAGGTGCCCTAGCTAAATTTTAGGATCCCTCCTTTTTCATTCCTAATGCTACCAACCTAATGCAAAGAAACTTACTTGTCTCGTGTCTGAAACAGCATATGCAACACAATAGTCACTAAATAAATATTTTGAAATAAAAGAGGGAATTTCCACAGGTGTCTTTAGAGCTGTTTTTTTCTTAGAAATTAGAGAATTGAGACTTTTCAATCTTATGTTGATATACATTTAGTTGCAAGAAATAAACATAGGTAAATCTTTAAGAATATTTTTTTTTATAACAAAGGGTCAAGAGGTACACAGTCTAAGGTTTTGTATAACAACCTACTTTTGATGTAATATGCAAGCTTTTTCCATCACTTCTGTGATTTTCAGTATGTTGGTTCTATCATTGTTGCAAGATGACTATCACAGTTCCCGATATCACATCCTTATGTAACAATGACTCAAACAAGAGGCAAAAATATGATACAATATTCTTACTCTTCACACTATTGTAATAAGAAGAGCCCATCAGTCTGTGATTTCTGAGTGACAACTCTTTGACATAAGTACCGCTTTGACTGAGCGATGTTTACCAAGGTCTTCCTACTTGCCTCTCCTCTGTGCCCTCCATCCTTAACTGACCGGCTAGACACCCCAAGCATGTTAGGTTGATTGACCCTTATGTCATCCTGTGACACATTTAGGCAAAAAAAATTTCCTTTTTGGGGACACTTATGAATTCCAGTTGGATTTCATATATAATCAGTCGGGTGAACTCATACTAAATGTAGCCTCTCCCTAATGAACAAAGAAATCCTCTTATTTCTGTAATCCTGCTGTTTCTCCCATTACCTTGTAAGCATCAGCCTCTGTCTGGTGAAGACCCTCTTCCACACTGGTGTGAGCATTAATAAACTTTGATATTTTATGCTTAGCGTTGGTCATGTCATTAGTGCAGCTGTCCAGTAAATTTCTGTGTAGGGAACAGTAGGGCTCATGGTTTAGACTCTCTCAGTTCAATAGAAACAAGTATTCTCACTTTTTCCCCTTTTAATCAAGAAGAGTAATTTTACTTCAAAGATCCTCACTAGCTTCTCCTTATTTCTCATTGGTTGTGTAACATCTTCATTTTATGCCAATAAATGCAAAGGAAATAAGATTTTCATGACTGACTTAGTCTGAACACAATTAATCTTTTAGGGCTGATCAATTGGAAAGAAGAAGGAGAAATTTCTGTTGACTAAGTAACAGACCATGTGTGATACAATTGCCATCTAATGCAGATTGCCAAATTTAGCAAATAAAAATACAGGATGCCCAGTTAAATTAGAATTCCAGATCAACAACACATAAGTTTTTAATATAAGTATGTAACTAGAATTATTTAGCACAAGTATTTAAATATATACTTATACTAAAAACTATTCATTGTTGATCTGAACTTCTAATTTAACTGGACTTCCTGTATTTTACCTGGCAACCTTACATTTAACCAAACTATGAGGAAGCAAATATTTTTTATTCTTGCATCCCAAATGATTCAAGGCCCTGTAATTCCACAAAATATTTGTTGCCCAGGTAAACTAAAGTCTTTATATTGACACTACATTTCACGCCTCCCTCCTTAGCCTCCTTTTCAAGCATTCCCTCTGATTCTATCACTTTGCCTGGAGATATTTTCCTTCTATTAAAAGCAGTGTGATGTTGGGCATGATTAAGTACGCATGCTTCACTTCAGTGGCCCAGGGTTCGTGGGTCTCCATCCTAGGCACGGACCTACACACCGCTCGTCAGGTCATGCTGTGGCAGCATCCCACATACAAAATAGAGAAAGATTGGAATGGATGTTAGCTCAGGGCCAATATTCCTCACCAGAAAAAAAGAAAAAGCAATGTGACGTCGACTAAACAGCTTAGGAACTAATTGCATAGCGAGAACAAATTTCAAACTTGGTTGACCTGTTATCTGTGTCCAGAACTATGCCACTGCTTAAATGCATTTGAGTTGATATGAGATTAAAGTAGTCTAAAATATGTTTAGAAGATACCATAGTAATGTATTATATTATTATTACAATGAAATAAATAACTGCCCAGGAACCTTTCTAGCTGAAGTTTTATAATCAGAAAGTTCATTTTGCCCCGGTATTAAAAGTTCTCCACTCGCGAGATGATTATAGGAGCTTTGTGAAAAAACAATATTGTTAATATTGTAACAGAAGGAGTTTCAGACCTCATGGTAGCTCCCAGGTGGCAATGTTATCAGCCATTTAATCAGCTCTTAAAACACACAAAATTCAGACAGTTGCTTTCTCTACCTCTGCAATATATATTCCACCATCTGCTTTCCAAGAAATAGTGCAACCATTTAACTGTTACAAAGAGAATCATTTGACCAGATTCGCATTCCTATAGCATTTCCAACAAAGGCACAAGGAACAGTGACACCAAAGTTTGCAGATGTTTCTAACTCTATCCTGTAATATTTTGTAACAAGGAGAGCTTTGCAGGGCTGATTGGCACTTCAGCTAATATTAGTGAATCTACCCTCTCAGAATATGATATCATCTAAATTTATCCCCAACACAGGTGTAAATGAGTATTCTCTTATATCAAGGCGCTCTTACAGATGGCTGTCAAAGTCAGTAGTTTTGAGCTGAGTTTCTGTTACCACAGCAATGCAGTGAGAAACTATGATCAGCCTCAGATTCACCACATCTGGCAGCAGTTTACCTCTAAGCTCTATGATTTAAAAAAAAGTAAAGAAAAGGAAAGAAAGAATGGGAAAAAAAGACATTTCCATCCTGAAAATCATGAAAAATATTATCTGAGTCAGATGATTTAGGTTAAAAAATTAAAATTTGGAGAAACAATGAACATTTAACATAAGAGAACTATAGCTCACTTTGCATCTGGTCATCTAGAAAATATAAGGTTATGTTTCTAGTTTTATATACCTTGAATTTTCTGCTTTCTCTTTTTAAAAATTTTGTATAGTTAAAGGCTGTATTAAATCTCCAGCTACTTTCATCTTGTACACAGAGCTAAGGGCAAGCCTATGTTGGCCATTAAAAGAGGCTAATAGAGAGGCAGAGCATGACCTATTTTTAGGGCAGTGAAAGTACTCTGTACGATGCTGGAATGGTGGAAACATGCCATCGAAAATTTGTCAAAGCCCAGAGAATGTACAGCACCAAGGTGAACTTTGGGTGATGATGATGTGTTTAGTATAGGTTCATGGATTGTAAGAAATGTGCCACTCTGATATGGGTTGTTGATAACAGGGAAGGTTATGCATTTGTGGGGCAGGGGATATATGAGAAGTCTCTGTACCTTCTGCTCAATTTTGCTGTGAACCTAAAACTGCTCTAGAAAATAAAGTCTATTAGAGAAAGAAAAGGATGATAATACAGCAATTATTTTGTCATCTTCAGTCACCTGCCTCATATCATAAGTATAGACATAACTTTGGCATATTTGATAAATGTGACTCTAATAACCCAAACTCTCATATTGATATTAAAAATGTAAAATCCTTCTTTCCCTCAGAAAGTTGAGGTGAATGTATTTGTAGATTAACTCATAAGACATCACCAAATGGAATGCGTGCTTCAACTTCGGAACAAAAGATCTTTTAAAAATAAATTAGCCATAGTCGGTAGGGCAGCATTCAACCTTCATAGAATATCCATTATAAAATAACATGAGCTCATTTTTAGAAGATATTAAAAAGTGGGATTTATATTTTGCTTCTAAAATATTTCCAAGTATAATGTTTGAAAATTGAATTTTTAATTAGAGTGAATTCTCACAAGACATATTTTTCTACGCATATAGCACCATTTACATTTAATGCCAGTCTGCTGTTACTTTTCTATTCAGAACCAATAACATGAATTGGGGTCATTCCTTTCAAAAAGTATGAAAACTCAAAACATTAATTTACTCTCTTATTTATTCTTCTAATTCAAGATTACTAAAAATGACCCTTTGCCTTCATTAAAATCGGCTATTTAAATAAGTATTGCAATTAAATTCTAACCACTGAATGTCAATTACTTACAGATTAGGAATGAATTTATTTAGATCGCTAGGGAAATTGATCTTGTATGTCTCCTCAAACACAGTAAGATTTCAACATTTATCTCATTTGGATCAGATGAAGTCTGGCCAAGCACATTCCCTTTACTAATTTTCTTTGCCAGCCTTGGAAATTACGTTATATTTGTGGACCAGGTGTTTTAATATATTTTCATATATATGTACTGCTTTGGTAATCTAAGCATAAATTAAAACATAATCACATTTCTTGACACTTCTTTACAACAGCTCTCTGATAATGCTTTATCCTTAGAGAATACAGATATTAAAGAGTTGGCTCATTTATGGTTTAAAAGACTTTTTTGAAAATAGCTTTAAAATTATCTTTAATGAGTTGATACTTTCATGAGGCAGTTACAAATAGAATATTTCTTTAATGCAAATTTAAAAAAAAACAAAATAAGATTTCTTAAAGCTAATTATTTCCAGAAAATGCCTTATTATGTGTTATGAAAGTTGTAATAAATAGTGAAGAAAACAGTTTCTTTTCTGCTATTATAAATTTCTCACTTTATAAAAGATTAATAGGGAAGTCTAGAAGATTAAAATAAAATAGAGTAGAGCAGCAAATGAGATTCAAGAAAACAGAAAAAACAAACTAGTTCACTTGGGAAATGGTATTTTAATTTAGAAAATATTTTCAGTGATCATTTGTATTTTTAAATTCTGTTGATCAGCATCTATTAGCTAAATTTTTTTTAGTTGTCTCTGTAGATATGATTTGTTATATAAGGTGGTTTCCAGCGAGTAACTAAAAACCCAAAATCAAAATAGCTAAATAATAAAGATGTTTATTATCTCACACAATAAGTTCTGCTGGTGAATTCATATCCCAGTAATGTCACTAGGAACCCATGTGCTTTCCGTCTTTTTATCCTGTCAGCCTCAGCGTGTTTGTTAGTTTACCTTTTGGTCACTCAATTGCTGCAGTAGCTCCAAGCATCACAACCATGCGCATTATTGTTCACAGGCAAAAAAAGAAAGAAAGAAAGAAAGAAAGAAAGAAATCCTCTCTGTTACTTTTTGTTAATAACAAAAGTATATTTCCTAGTTTCCCAGAAAATTTCTCTATTCCTCATTGGTAGGAAACGCATTGCTGAGCTACCTAATTTAATCACTGGAAGGGATTAGAATTGTCATCACTGCTGTAGATTACTTAGGATTCACTTCAACGGCTAGGGCTGGAGATAACTTTTTCCTGAGGCATGTAAAAAATTATAGATACATAAAACAAATCACGGGGCAATTAACAAGGAAGAAGGGGAAATTGCCATTGGATAAGCAACATCAGGGTCTACTACCATGTAAGTATAAATCATGCAATTAATCAAAAACAATAAAAAATGAGTCAAATTGTAAATGAAAAGAAAGACGTCTGTTACATGATGTAATCATTTTTACCATGGCATATCCTAATGGTCAAATCATATTTCCAGCTTTAGTTCATGTCACAGTATTGAACCACAAGTATTTAAACTGCTTTGTTCAAATAAAACACTTTGCTTCCTAATCAGAGCTTATCCAAAGTGGTCAATTGTTTGAGATGTATGGGCCAAACTTCTTTTACTCTTAAGAATTTGAATCTTAATAAGCAAAAAGTTTGAAAAAAAATAAATAAAAGAAAAGGAAGAGAAGAAGAAATGAGAAGCTTTCCTTTTCTCTAGCAGAGATCATCTTTCTTTCTTAGTTTGTGTTACATGTCCCAATCTCCTCATTTCTTTTAATTCCATGTTATTCCTTTCCACTCCTTGTTTCTATGCCCTCTTTTGCTCTCCTCTCTTCCTCTCTCCTTTCCTTTTCAAATGTAGTTGTGCCCATGGATGTACAAGGATCCTGGACCTGTTATAGGGGAAGGAGCCCTGCATGTGTAAAGTTCTCTGCAGTAATAAAGTAACATTTGGTTTAGACAATTATCTATCTAATATTTTTATCTATAGCACCAGAGAAATTCTTAGCTAACAAAAATGATAATGATTATAATAGTGGCAATATGATGTGGAGAGAACTATTTCAGTAATTTATGCGTCAAACATTGTACATGTATCATGTCATTCAATCCCACAATTATTTGGATAAGTGGATATTTTTTCATATTTTACATGGGAGGAAAGTTTTAGGCAAGGGAACGTGACATCTTGCCATTACAAGGCTAATACCTCGGGGAGGTATTTCAAGGCCGCTATTCTTGTCTTTTACACTTTTCTCACTCCCATGGTAGATAGTCAATCAATGATTTGTAATTAAAATTAACTATGAAATTTTTCATAGGCAAAAATCATAGGATTAGAAGAAAACTGGAATAGAAATGTTTTGCCCACTTCTCACATAGACATTATCTCTTATTAAATCTGTTGGGATCCATTATATCAACCGACACAAAGGAACTTTACTTCCAAGAACATGATAGTTGTTTATCTTCTCAACTCCCAGGTACAGAATATTTCTCTTTAGTAATTTCCTCCTGCAATAAAAGTGACATTTTATTGTTAAAAGCCACTGCCGTGGAGAAAACATGACTTTTATCTAGAGGAAGAAGTCTAAGACGGCTGCAAGTCTGGCAGCAGCTAAACGCAAAACAGTTCCTACAATTATTTATATCAGTGAAAGTGAAGATTTTTTCAACTCAAAAGCATGATTTCCATATTTTAACAATTAATTTATTATGTGAGGTTTAAAAGTACATATATTCCATTCATATTTGAGACAGCTTGGGGCTAAAGTACAAAATTAAAATGGACACTAAAATGTGTTAATATAAAAAGTAACAACAATACAGCAGTTTCCAGTAGTAAATGTCAAAAAATGTAGGGGAGTCTATCATTAAAGACCGAGGTTTAAAACATAGGTTTTTCGAGTCTGTTCTGAAAGTAAGTTCCCTGATCTCAGACCATGGAGCTTTCTCAAGGTTATGATTTGGTATGGAAATTATTCTGGCAAAATAATAATCATTACAATAATTAATTGATTACTTAATATGAGCAAGAGACCAAGCTAAGTATAACGCATAGTTATTTCATTTACTTCTCACAATAATCCTGCAAAATAAGTAGGGATATTTTCTTCATTTTAGGCATTTAAAAAATAATAAAACTTAGAAAGAATGAATTTTGGCAAAATCACAAATATTATAAATTGTGGAGGAGGAGTCAGAGCCCAAGTCTGAAGGACCATGGGCCCTAGATCTTAACCAGCTTCAGTTTCTTGTTTTATAAAAATAGGATTTCTCAAATCCTCATCAGGTTTACCCAGGAGTTCTTGGTTTCTATGAGAGAAGGCAGATATTGACATTATCAACAGCCCCGGCCTCGCCTCTGTTTATCTACATGTCTCTTTTTCTCCAACAAATGTGATTGACTATCCCAAGCTTGCTGATGCTTAATATCCTTTTCAGCAAAGTGTTTGTCCCATATTTGGAAGTAATATTTCAAATACAAACACAAATGATTCAATGTACTGAGTGCCAGCTATTTGACAATCATCCTGTGTGTCAATTATAATTTCATTTTTAAAACAGGTGAGTATTAGTATCCCCTTTTTGATACTAAAGGCAAAAAAGACTCATTTGGATTATGTTGCCATAGATTACATGGCCTAAGTCAATGTTATTTCAAAAAATAGTTTTGAGGGTTCACCTTGCTCTGGATAAGTTTGTGAGATTTCATTTACTAGTAAGGGGCTATGTTTCCTGCCACCAACAGGTATTGGCCATCAGTCTAAAAGCTCATCCCACCTCTTTCCACTCAGCCATGTTTCTTCTCCTTCAGTAATAGTCCTCAAAAGCTTCACACACAGGCATAAATGAAGGATGAAAGGTGTTTTTATTTGTATAAAAGTACATCCAGTTGCAGTTGAAGAGTTTGTGCGTCTGGAAGATGCAACCTGGTTCAGGAAAGAAAAGTAATCGTGAATCTCTTTGAGTATTAGTCTAAAAGCCAGCAGGTGTATTCCTCCTTGGGCATACACAGCAGCAGAGCCACTGTTTTAATTTGTTTTGCTTTTTAAATGATTTAGAAGAAATTGAAATTGAAAACAATCAATTTAAACTCACATGGTAACAAGTAAGTTTGCTGTGTATCATTGAATTTTAATGGTATTAAAATAACTGTTTAGGTAGACGCTGACCTTGACAAAACGTAAGGGTAATTTTGACGTAAGGACACATTGATAACGTGTTATTCTGTCAGTTAAGCCTGTAATTTCTCTTGATCACCAATGCGAAGTTTATTAAATTAAAGGATGTGATAGGAAAAGGAGTCTGTCAATCAGAAATGTTCCAAAATAGCATCTTGGTCTAATACTTTGAATACAAAATTCATATTTTATGTGTATAAATAATCCAATAATTTCAAGAGGAGGAATAAAAAACTTACCTCTGTTATTTGGATACTTACTTTATGGAATATCCATTCATTGAGCAATTGACATTTAAATTTGCATTTAGATATTGAGTGATATTGTCAAAGAGTGTTTATTTTCTGTTTCAATTAAAAACCTGCCTATCCAAATTAGCTGTCTTTTCATTTTTGTGACCAGGAGCTCATTCAATATCTAAGCTCTATTCTATTATACAAAGTGTGAGCATGACTCACCTTTTGTGCGCATCTCTTTTTATTTACACTATGTTGAGCCACAAAAACTGTTTTATAAAAACTTGTGTCATTTGGTATTTGGAAGTGCTTTCTCTCCATCCCTAATAGATGTGATGTAAATTATCTTTCTATGATGAATGAAATATTCTGTATTTCTGTGCCATTCAGTTTGGGAGCCACTAGTCACATGTGGCTTTTCAGCACTTGAAAGGTGGCTAGTGCAACTGAGGAAAAAATAGTCATATGTGGCTAAGTGACTGTTTTATTAGAGAATGCCAATATAGACTATAATAAATATACCCCTAATGAATATATATATTTACTTCCTTTATGCACTGAATTATGTGTGTGTGTGTAACTTTGTTTTTTTACTGCTTTCTCTGCAGCCTCCAAGATGTCCAATGGACCCTAACTCCTGGTATTGAGACTTATGTAGCATCCTCCGATATTGTACCAGTGTTGATGTGTATGACCAATGGCATACATAGAAGCTATGGTATGTCAATTCTGAGATTGATTTGAACTGTGGCTTCCATCTTGGGTTCTCTCTCAAACAGGTTGTGAGGAACTGAGACCTACTAACAATCACATAAGTGAGCTCAGAAACATACTTCAGCCGCCGTGTAGTTTTGAGTTGGCTGCAGACCAGGCTGACAGCTTGATTGCAACCTCTTGAGAGACTGTGAATCAGAATCACCCAGCTAAGTAATCAGCTTTCACATTTCTGACTCTCAGAAACTGTGAGATACTGTTTTTTGTTTTAAACTGCTAGATTTTAAAATGATTTGGTATGCAGCAATAGATAAATACATCAAACTACCTGTTAATCTGTGTGTATTTTGCAATTGTTCTTAATGAATTACTTTATTAATTCTAGTATCTTTCACAGGTTATTGCTTTGTGTTTTGTAGATAGGAAAATATTTGGTCTTCCAAAAAAGACATTTTCTCCTCCAATATTTATTATTCTTGTTTTTTGTTCTTGTTATATTGTACAAGTTAGAACCAAGGAAAATAATAGTGATGACTCTAGCAGTTCTTTGCTTATTCCTAATTGTATTTAGAAGTCCTCTAATGTATCATCATTATATGTAGTATTAACTGTTGGTGTGATAAAACTATGTTTTATTATGCTAAACATAATATGCAGTGTAATAAAAATATATTAAGAATGGATTTGAAATTTTATCAAATATATTTTAGTGCATTGAGATATTAGCTATGCTTTTTCAATCCTTTAACTTGTTTCATTGAAAGATCTATGAACCATCGTATATTTTTGGGAAAAAAACACTTTTTTTAAAAAACACAAATATCTGAATATTTTCTGTTTAAGTCAGTGAAAGATTCTTTTAATTTGGGAGTTATTATTATTTCATCATTAAATAATATCAATATCATTACTTTTAAAACATCCTGAAACAATGTAGTACTTATCAAATGGTATGGTTTTTTTGTAAGCTTTATGGTCTACACAAATAAATTCCATGCTCTCTAAAGCTAAGGACTATGTTTTATTTCATACACATTTTCTTGCTAAAGCATCAATTACAGTGTTATACCTACAAAAACTTTCAATAAATGTGTGGATGAAGGAGTGGGTGTTTGAGGTGGTGGATTATTAACAGAGGAGCTTGTTTTTAGGTACTTCAATTTCACTATATATTGGAGGATATTTTCCAAATTGAAAATTTAGCTATTCTTTGAAGATTTTAAACTGTATTGTCATGTTCTTAACATCTAGAAATTCCTAATTTCTACATCTAAGAAAATATTATTCTTTATAAATCGTGGATTTAGAATAAGTCAACATTTCAAAACTTTCTTAAAATTTGTTCCCTTGGGAAACAAGTTTAAAATGCCACCTTAAAGAGCCACCTGTAAGACCTACTACCTAAGTGTGTCAAGGCGGTTTCCCATGTAAGTTTAATACAGACTCCAATACAAAGAGTAAAAAGATGGCTATTTTATAATTACGAAGGAGAAAAATCAAGTTCCTGTAAACTATTAAATAAATAGGTCTGTCTTTCTCCAAGGTACACTCTATTGAATTAATCATAATAAATGCAGTGGTTTTATAGAATAGGATATGAATTAAATCATCTCACTAATACGTGCATTTTAGGAAAAAGAGTTTTCCATCTTCGCTGTTCATTAATTTCCTCATTATATGTTCTTTTTATACTTCCAGTAGAGATTCACTTATTTGCAGCCTTTGGCAATACCTAGAGTGGCGGGACTGGAGTGCTTGCATTTATAGTCCATGGACTCTGTTTCTGCATTTCTGCTTTGTTACACGGCTTGTGTGAGACAAATGTGCAAGGCATTTGAGATTGGAAAAAATGGTTCCCGAAATTCCGCTTATCTATACCATAGCCAGAGTGCATTGTGTAGGTGGTGATTCCCATAGAAACAGACAGATAATGAAACAAATCTCTTATCAACCAACTGGAAATTAGCAGAGCCAGCTATTTTAAGAGAAGGCTTTCCTCAGAAGTATGATAGCCATGCAAACTAAGTGCCCAATTGATACAACTCAGGCTGCAAGAGAGTTTTCCCCAAATATTAGTATGGCAACAAGAGGTACAGAGATTAGTAAATTGATATTTATTTTTGGAGAATAACTAAATTTTAATGCAATATTTTGATATTCTATTTTATTCAGGATACAATCCCTTTACAAACAGGGACATTATTAAACTTCCAGGTATCTAGTGAGCTCTAAATACAGTTACTGTTTCCTGGTGAGTTCCAAGCTAACATTTTTGGTGTTATAAACAATACCACATTCTGTGACATTTCAGCCAATTTAGAAAACAGTTAATATATTTTTATTTCTTTTCTAATTAATGCAAATTATTATTATATGTTGATTAAATAATGTTTTACCTATCAATGACAATAGAAATAGAAGTCTTAATTCTCTCAAATTTCTACCCTCTGCATCAAAGTAAACTGTTAGAGTTGTTTTCTCATAATTCTTATGCAAGGCATACTTTTACTGTAGTTAGAATTAGTTATGACTACTTGTGATCTAAGGAACAAATAAAAAATTTTCATTTAATCGTAAATACAGCAATTTTAATAAGGATATAGAGGGAGAGAGAGAGAAAGAGAGGGAGAGAGAGAAAAAAGGAGAGAGAGACTCTGCATTCATGCACAGAATGCAATAAACCTATGTGATGGTAAATTTTACCGTGTCAGCTTGACTGGGCCACAGAGGTACCCAGACATTTGGCCAAACACTATTCTGAATACGTGTCTGTGAGGGTTTTTATGGATGAAATTTAACATTTGAATTAGTAGACAGAGGAAAGTAGATTGCCCTCCCTGATGAGGCTGGGCCTCACCCAATCAATTACAGACCTCAACAGAACAAAAAGCCTAAAGGGAAGTCCTGCGGACTGCTCTGAACCTGGATATTGGTCCTTTCTAGTCTTCAGAGTCTAACTGAAACATTGAGTCATCTTGGGTCTTGAATCTGCCAGCTTTTCAGACTCTAACTTACATCATCTCGTCTCCTGATTCTTAGGCCTTACAACTCGGACTGGGTCTTCAACTTGCTGACTACAGATTTTGGGACTTCTCAGCCTCCACATCATTTGAGCCAATTTCTTATAAGAAATCTCTAGGATATATAGGATAGGGAGGAATAAATATAGAAAATACAGGATATATATATATATATATATATATACACACATGCACACACATACATATAGGAGATGTGTGTGTATTTTTATATTTACACATGTATCTATGTATCTCCTGTTTTTCTGGAGAACTCTGACTAAAACAACCTATTTAAATTAATGAAATGTCACTTTGCACATGAAATATGATATTTGGTTTCATAGTTTTTCTTAAAATGATGCACCAAAAATATAGGAGTAAATAATTTTCGTTATATGTAATACTAGTGTGAATTGCTATTCAAATTTGCTTGGAGGAATTTTAAGAACGCCTAGATTTTGTTAACAATAGGTCAACTTTATTTACCTTTTCCATCCTTCCTGTCCCCACCTGAAGCCATAAATGTCCTGTTAAAAAAATGCCGCAGACCTATTTTTTTCATGGTATGAATTATTCCATGACACTTAAAGTATAAGAAATTTCACAGTCTGAATTTTCCAAAATCAAAACAAATCTGTCCCCAGGATTCTAAAAAGCACAGGACAAGCAAATAGTCTAATATTACTTACTTGTTTTGGATTCTTCACTTTGATTTCTGACAGGAGCCAGGGGTTTGAGCAATTCTGCGTAATTATCCAAGACATTTCTGATTATAAAACTCTTGCAGTTGTTCCCGAAGAGGCTTCTTGGCCAGGCCCAGGTGACCGACTGAAGGTAGGTAGTGTGTCTGGTAACTCACTCACCTTGTGCCAGGGCGGCTGCTGAGATACAGGTGCAGTGCTGATTGCAAACACCACACAGCTTTTTACCAGCTTCCACGGATGCCAATATAGCCAATCAGGCATCCGAGTCTTACCTCCAGGTGCTCCTTGCACTTGAGAGAATGGCTCTGTGTTTCATAAAATCCCATCTCAGCTCTAGCTCTAGTCTCAAGGATATGAAAATACCTGACGGTAAACCGCTTTTAAATACCCATTCCACTTACCCAAACCTAGCGGGCAAATATTCTCAGTCTGATCTCTTAGCTCCCTTCACCTGGACAGGTGGAACCTACATTTATTAACCCTCCCCTAAAGGTAAAAGAAAGTCAGAACTTTAGAACACAAAAGTCTTACTAATTTCTTGACAAGCGAATGAAAATACTTATAATTCATCCTTGAGAAGTTCACAGAGACAGTACTTTATTAAATAAGTCAAGCTGCTGGGTAGCGAGAAAGGCCCTCTCCCCTTTCCTAACCTAGTGCAGCTCTTCTACGGGGGTCCTGTGTCCTCCTTTCCACCTCTCTTCTTTTTCTTGCATATTTAAACTTTCTGTCACACACGGATTTGTAATAATGGTAACCCCCTTTCATATTATTTGCTTTCAAAATTTGCTATTCTTTGTCCATTTTTACACACTTTCCCATCTTTTCACTATATTTGACTGTCATTTCTTGTTATTCTTAGGAAATTCATATTTTTTTACTTGAATCTTAAATGTTGGCAGTCCACAAGTCATAGCCCTGCACTTCTTTCCCATGGTACCTCATTCTTATTCATGGGTTCAATTGCCTCTTACAGTACATGAGGCAGAATTTTATATATCTATTCCACATCTCTAGTCTGAGCTTTATAAACTCCATATAAACGCAGTCAATTACATCTTCTCTGTCTCTTTTTTTTTTTAAAGATTGGTGCCCGAGCTAACAGCCATTGCCAATCTTTTTTTTCTTTTTTTTGCTTTTTTCTCTCCGAATTTCCACACAACATAGTTGTGTATTTTTAGTTGTGGGTCCTTCTAGTTGTGGCATGTGGGACGCCGTCTCAACATGGCCTGATGACCGGTGCCATGTCCATGCCCAGAATCTGAACCAGAGAAACCCTGAGCCACTGAAGTTGAGCACTCGAACTTAACCACTAGGTCAGGGGCCAGCCCCTGTCTCTCTCTCTTTTTCCTTTATTGTTTTACTGTGAACTGTCCCAAGCTAATTTTGCTACTGAACAATAATCAGGTTCTTAGATATAGATGGGGTTCAATGTACCTGCTACCACAACCTTATTACTAGATAGTCCATAGTGATAAAGACAAGTTTTGGACCACATTCTGCCAACCCTGCAAATTACTAATAGCGATCAGCCACAGACATTGTCATACAGCTCCAAACTTAGGTTCTCAGATATGTACCTTGAGTTCCAAGGTACACAAGTTTTGATAGCAGAGACAACAAACCTTATTCTCAGGTCTTTTGTGAAATTGGAGGGTATGGGACCAACAGAACATGAAATTTTGAGCCCAGCTCCTAAGGTAATGGCTGCTGGGCTCTACAGATCATTATATCATGTATATTCAAGAACTACAGAGACTTCCTAGCAAATCCTAAGCATGACTCATTTCACCAATAAAAAATATTTCAAACATCACTTCCGATAATTAACAAACCATCTAGCACAGATTTTGATCTTGATATGAAGTACTTAAGAAACTCTCTGAAGAATGTGGACTCAATTAAGGTACATAAATATCACATTCTTCATGCTGAAGCAATTTAGAGCATATGACTACACAGTCTAAATTTTAAAAAATCTCGTGTATTTCACATAGAAAATTCTCATATCAAAATTTCATAATAGACCACCTTAAATCTATACTGTGTTTATGGTTTCTAATCTCACTAGATACCATGAAAAAAAATCTATTTACCTAACCCTTTCCCTCCATATCCAAATCATTGAAAAAAAAGAGTGTTCTCAGTTTTATCTTGTAAAATCTAAATTCTTTGAATTCCTCAGAATTTCTACCACCGACATCATAGTCATATCACCATCACGTCTCACCCGGAAATGGAGAGAATCTCTCAAATGGCCTTGTACCCTATTGGTATTACCTTCTGGTTTAGGCCTTACAATTCTGGGTTTAAACAATGATTTCTCTGTGCTCTTTAGATAAAAATCTAAGTTGATGTACAATCTACTTTCTCTGAAAGGCCTTCCTTAAATTCAACTCTCAGATTAGGTCAGATGCCACTGGTTAAGGTATCATGTTCCTCTCCTACGTAGGAATCATTGCCATTGTCATTTTACCATAGCCGCTGTGACCATTACTTCAATGTTTGCCTTTCCCCGAAGAGCACACAAAAATGCCTTTTTCTTCATCATTGTGTCTCCAATGACTAGTACATGACTAGTACAATGCTTGCTGGTACAAAGTAGGCCTCAAGTATACTTACTGATTAGGTAAAGGAAAATCACTGCTTCAGGAACTTCTCTCTCTCTATGCTTCCATCCTGGTCTGCTTTTCACCATCTTCTGTATCCCATTAAATTTGAATTTCTATTTTACATAGAATGGTTTTCCATTCTAATAGCATAATTTATAAGCCACACACACACACACACACACACACACAGAAATATACACACAGGCTTCATACCTGAACAGGAAATCAAAATTTCTGGAGGGTGGGACTCAAGCACCAGTCTTTCATGTTTTGTATTTTTGTGTCTTGAAAATTTCCCTAAGGATGACTTATACGTGGTCAGAATTGAGAACCATTGAAAATCTGCTGAATTTCCATTTTGAGTCATTTTCCCATTGTTTATATTTGGTAGGGCCCTGTGGTACTGACTCTTAGTTCACTCTATCAGCCAAATTCATGTACTCCTTCAGAATTGCTTCAGAATTCCACAAACATCTAGAATTTGCTATGCTGACTAGTCATTGGGAATCAGATTATCTTAATCAACTATTAAGACTCTATTATTCCAATTTCTATCTTACTTTCATTAAAAGTTTGGAAACTTCCCACTATAAAATCTACTATAAAAGCTGCAACTTACAAACTAACTAGATGGTTTGTTACAAGAGACTCAGAATAGTATCACTGACTAAAATTTGAAGAATAATAAATATGTATTGAGTAGTTGTTGCATTTACTTTCTAAGCATTTTAGGTTATTGAATCACATAGTAAATTATTTAATCCTTGATAATGCTGTATTTAGGCATTATGACTATCCTCATTATACAGATTAAGAAATAACAGCTCAACGTAGTTAAGTGACTTGCCCAAAAATAGTCAGAACATAAGTGACAGCACTAGAATACTCACCCAAACTATCTTGTTCTAGAACCCTTGCAATATTCTACTCCTCTTTACCATTGCAGTATACTATTTTGCATATTCAAGGAGCCTCCCATACAGCCTCTAAATATCTACTGAGTTGTTTCTGCCTTAGTTTCATCAATAACTTACACATAGCAATGATAGGAGACACTCTATCCTACTCTTTAAGCATACTATTTCCCCTCACCTGGCTTAGCATTGCCTTATTGAAAATATGATGTCCATAAATGAGTTCATTCATCTCTTTGTGGTCTAACAAGCAGAGAATAAAGTGTTAGTGTTATTGATGCTACACATCTATTATGCTGAGAATTTGCTTCAGCTTTTTTATAGCCATGTAACATTGTTAATTTATTTTTATTTTACTTTATTATTTATACCATGCTTACATTTTGAAAAGGTTATAATTGATTTATAATAAAAGGCTTAACTATAATATAATTCGTTCATCAAAGGTTACAAGTATAGATGATACCTAGACATTCAGAGATGACATGGAGGGGAAAGAAGGATAAGGAGGATAAAATTTGACATTAGGTACACGATCATTAGTGTTCAAATAAAAATCGATCTATGCAGATGCTACAAAGTGTGCTATTAGTGAAAAGGCGTGTCAAGCCTCCAATCTAATTCACAGTAAATGTTTAAAGTCATTTTCTTTACTCCTGTCTGTTTCTACTTTTTGATGCATCCCATTGTCTACTGGATTTCTGACTTTTAATTTTTTCATTATTCATGACCTTGCCCTATTTTCTTGCACTTAATGACCAAATGCAGCTTCCTCAGCTTTTATTAAAATTTTATATCTCCTCATCTGTTAGCCCCTCATAAAACAGTGTACCTCAGTTTCAGCCTGTACTCTTCACCCTTGGCATAACTTAGCCACTAGAGCTCTGCTTACCCCCAGACTCTGTCTAAGGACAATCAGGAAATTTTTCTCATAAGAAAGACCCTTACATGATACTTAGTAAGTTAAAAAGAAAAAAAAGGAAATTGCATCTAAATCTAACCTAAGTGAATCATTATAATTTAAAATATTTTCTTCTTTTGGTAGCCAAGTAAAAAAGAGAACTATAACGGTTTATATCGGTTTTATTACGTACACACACAGTGCCTCAAGTCTATTAAGTAAAACATAAATGTTTTACATAGCTAAGAGTTATTGAGTCCTTACTAATTTGTGCTTTTATGTGTTTATTCCTTACAACAAATTGATGAGGTGTTATTATCCATTCCATATTTCAGTTGATTAAACGGAGATGTAAGAAGCTGAGTACCAAGCCTAATGTCACAGTTGGAGTAATTGCTTCCACTGGGATTCTGCATTGGTCACTCAACTCCACAGCATAAGAGTCACGCACATAACTCCTTTCACCATCGTGGCACCTGATTATCAGAGTAGTACCTCCAAAACTCCATTCATCTATTACTTTACTGCAACACACGATAAATTTAATGTTTTATCAAAGGTCTCTTCTCAATGTAGCATAGTATGATGCTATAAAAGGATACATCTATGTATGAGCGAGATGTTTGAAACAGACATTAATAACAGCCTTTTCATTAGCTGAGTAAATAAAAGTAGATAGAATTACACTGGGTAATTTAGATTCACTCTGTGAAATCTTAGGAATTCTGAGAAGATAAATTTTCAGTGTTAAGAGGCCTACTGGGTTGTATTTTAAGTGAGCTATTGCATCTTAATACTTCTTTCTATAGAAGTCTGCATGTGTATCTTTCAAACTTCTTTCTCTTCTGCTTTTTCATTTTTTTTTTTTTTGGTGAGGAAGATTGGTCCTAAACTAACATCTGTTGCCAATCTTCCTCTTTTTGCTTGAAGAAGATTGTCCCTAAGCTAATATCTGTGCCCATCTTCCTCTATTTTTTGTAGGTGAGATGCCACCACAGCATGGCTTGATGAATGGCATGTAGATCCGCACCCAGGATCTGAACCTGCAAACTCCGGGCTGCAGAAGCTGAGCATGCAAACTTAACCACTACACCACTGGGCAGGCCCCTCAAACTCTTTTTTCAAAGTTAGAATGAAGCAATTGTAACAGGGCTATTTTTTCCATTTTTCCATGTAAATTATATTTTTCATGTGCAATCTTCTTAAGGCCTTAGTATACTTCTGTGACATTTTATTTCCCCACAAACACTGAGAAATAAGTAAAATAATCATTAGAATTACTTTATAATTTATCTGAAATCATGCGTTCTGATAAGTTTTCTATAATTTTAAAACATTATAGAAGTCACTTTTTACTTCAAAAATAACTGAAAGCTTAATAATCTTAAATAAAAATAATGCTAATATATAATAGCTCTTAACATTACATAGTAATTCCTGTAGAAACATAGTTACGCCCATAGATAGTCAAACCTCAGTAAAATGAGCATAAAGTAGATGAAATGTATGAAGATTTAGACTAAAGTACTCAGGGCATAGGGAAATAGTCGGTATATTTAGATCTCAATTTCTTAGGTAGTGGACAATATCTATTAAACTACTTCCTCCAACAAAATGGAAATCAAAGAGTAAGTTTTACTTTAGCTTCTCTACCTTCTATCTGTGGACTTGAGGAAATTTTCTAGACAGAAGTCTTAACAGTTCCCTAGTTCTCGAAGCACCTAAAATTCCTGCAGTTGATCATTCAGCTTACCTGAATAATGTCTGCTGGTGCAGCCAGGTAAGGGGCTAGCAGAATGGTGGGTGGATTTTTATATTCCAAGACGTTTTATTTCACAGGACTTTTAGACAAAGAAGTGGTTGAGATCCCTGAAATTTAATTTCAACAATTCTCCAGTGATCTAATTAAAACATTTTTAAAAAGCCAGAAATCACAGTGCATGAAATGTAGTTATTGCTCAATAAATAACGCTTAAAAGAATAATTTATGCTTCTCAAGATTAAACATGGTCTGAGCATATTCAGGATATAAAAGGGCTATTCATTGTTGAATGTATTAATTAGTGAAGATCTTTTAATTAATAAGCCTTGATATGAGGCAATTTTAAATAATGGTTCTTAGTTGCAGACAAAGAATAGAGTTATAAGATTTTTCAAAATATCATTAATAATTTGAAATGTAAAATGATGACATTTTAAATATATGACTTTGGCAGTGCAAACAGTAGGATTAAGGCCAAATGAGCTGCCCATCAAGAAAGATTAATTTAGATAACATGTGGATCAGGAGATTCAAGTTGAAAGGTAATCAAAACGTATAACCAAAGCACTCTCTAGAGACATATAATCCAGCTTAGTTATATCTTGATCGCTAAAGTGCATGTCTTGTCACTTCAATATCCATCCTGCCCAGAGTCCAGAATCAAAAAAAAGATGGTATAAATCCTAGTTTGTTGTGAAAGTTCCCAAAGAAGTCTTCTCTTTGAGTCAGCTCATTTGTTCTGCAGAGAAAATATAATCTGTTGATTAATGGATAGATAAAGAGAGAGATGTAGAAGATACAGAGACAGAAGACAGATGGAGAAATAGATCATGCCATCAATCCATCTCTCATTTAACATCCTAAACACGTGTAGGATGTAGCAGATACTGAAAATATAATTTTTGATGATGATAGTCATACAAACAATATGTTTGCTGCTTTACAACACAGGTAAGCTTAACAAGATTCACAGGACTCCTCAATCTAATATTAGCAATAAGGAAAAAAAAATATTTTGAGATAAATTTTAGTCTCAATCTTATGTTAGTGCTTATATAATTTTAATGTACAAAGTGCAGGCATATATATATAATATCATATATATATCTTCTTATAAATGATACTTCTAGAGCTAAATAAAAATTTAAAGGTAACTCTACTTTTATCTGTTTTGTATGCATTTATTCATTAACATTTAATTCAACTGTTTAATCATATATATCTTTTTTTGAGCAATTTAAAAAAAGTAAAGTCATGTTACGTACTACTTGTAAGAGGGAAAGACTAATTCAAACAGGGATAAATTACAATCCTCAGGTAGGATGCATTTTTGTTTCTGAGGAGGAAACGAATATATGTGATAATGATTAAAAACAGAATGATTAAACACAACAAAGAACATATATAGGCATCAACAACATTTATTTTAAAAGATTTTTGTAACGTTGAAGCATAAGGAGGCTCTCTATTGCTTAGACAATTATCATCGAATCACTAAGGGTAGGACTAGTTTGTCAGAGTCAGGGAGAGCTTTGGGCTGGATGGCGAAAGGAATGAAGAGCAGAGCATAATGAAAGGTCTTGAACTTGGGATAGCTATGGCATCAGGAATTGTGAGCTGGAGAAATTACCCCAGCTAAGGAAATAAGGAAGGATCATTTCCTAATAATAATTCCTCCTTCGAATAATAAGGATGGAAAAATTTTTTTCATGAATTGCTGACCATAGTCAGGATTACTGAAATAATTCATAAAACCTTCTTGAAACTTATTAAAATCTATTTAAAACCATCACTGCATGCTGGCTAAGAGATATTATATACAAGAATTATTTTTATTTAATATTATTAAAATTCATTTTATTTTTAAGTAAAAATTTGATTTTTTCTGGAATTGTTAAACATATATCTATATGGCAAAAAAATGGATTACTAGATTAATTCTGGATGTCTGATAAATTCCTGAGATTCTAGAAGTCTGACAAAAATTTCATCAATCATCTCAACAAAAAGTATAAAGAAATTTAACCATAAAATTGATAGTCTACGTGGACGATGTTCAGGGTGCTGAAAGTTGATGAGTATACACATACGAAGTATTTGAGAGAATAAAAGAAAAATCTTAGAAGAGCATCTTGTTGCTTATAATAACTTAAAAAGCATTGTTTATTTTTCTCTTTTTCTCTAACTTATTCCTGATTTTAAACAGAATTCCAGACAAAGCTTCTGTATATATTTCCCGCTTTCCATCCCATCCTTCTCTCCTAAAATGTTTAAATCGCCACAGGCCAACCATAAAAGGCACTTGTGCAAGACAGTTTGGGAAATTAAAAGAACAATTACTGCTGGCTAAATGGATTTAAAGAAAATAAATCTGGACATGCACAGCATAGTCCTTGGATGAACTGAACCTTTGGGGTCCAGCTAAAAGGTTTGTGATACAAGGCAGCGTTTTTGGTGACACTGCAGTAATTCATACGCACTTAGGTTAGACTGCTGTCACGCTAAGGCTACAGACTCCATCAGCTCTTCTCAAAAACAGACTATACATGTACATCTTTCATTAGCGACATATATTGACTTCATTTTATCTGTTGTTTTTAAATTTTTCCTTCCCAGAGGTAGGCATTTACAAAATCATTCATTAAATGACATTATTGCATCAAATTTTTCTGTAGAAAACAAAATAAACTACGTTTTGTAACTGAACAGATTTGAAGATGATTTGTTTGAAAAATTTTGCTTGTTTGGAATATGAAAGGCTATACTTTATTTAAATTTAAGTGAATTTGTAATTTTTTCCACATGGTTTTAGGGGTAGACTCAAGATAGTATAAATAACTTGAAGCCTATTTTTGTGCACGTTATGAAAAACTTGACATAGTAAATAAGCATCCATGATGTTGGTTTTCTCAATGTTTTTCTCAACTATATTTATTGCATTTATATGATTCTTTAATACATTTCCATTAGTCCATAAAAACTGTTTTTTTTTTCAAATACAGAACATGCATTAAGATATTTCTTATAACAACAATGAAATGATTTTGCATAGGGCATTTTCAACTTGAAGAATCCAAAAGTTCTGGTGTCTCAGTTCTCATCAAGTTTAGCAAGAGCAATGGGGATGAAACTAGATAAAAAATTAAAATGCTAGTTAAAAAACAAAAACATTTTCATTTTCTTATCCCTACTCTTTCCGTCCTCTCATTCTCATAGATATCTGTACCATATAGAATATGTGAAATCACCTAATTCACAGAAAATATAATTATGTATAGCATAAGATGCAACATTTTAATATTGTATCGTCTTTTTTACAAATGGGCATACTTAAATTTTTCAGATGAAATATACAAGATCCGTAGAGTCTCATTGGTAAAGCTAACGCTTGACACAGGGATATTATTGCTATACATAGAAGATATTTTTGGAATCTAGCATAACAATGAAAATATTGGAATTTAAGTATATATTTTTTCCATTATTAAGATGATTTCATGTTAAAATACATTTCTCAGTTTAGTCACCGGAGAACTTAACATTTCAAAGCAATTTTAGTAGCTGATATTATCTTGTTTATCTACTCACTTATTCTCTATTTTCCACCAATAGAAAATACGCCCCATGAGGCCAGGGATCTTAGCTGTGTTGTTGCTGCAGATCCCATGTGCCTAGAACAGGGCCCATAAGAGAGTGGGGCTCAATCAGTATGTTAGATAAAGCAGTGAGTAAATGAATGATTGAATTGACATGTTCTGTTCCTCAAAATTTATAATCTCCTATATTCACATGCTATGATGCTATCACTGTGTACTATTTTAGCTTATATTAATTCCATTATGTGCATAATTTCAACAAAAATAAAATTGCCTTTGAATATCAATATTAGTAAAGTTTCAATTTTGTCTTCACATCCATAAGATTGCCTGCTTTTCCTTCAAGTCCTGTTCCCATTTATTCTTAAAAAATTATTAGGCCATTCTGCACATCCTGTGTTTTCCAAGCATTAAGGTAAAATAATGTTATTCATTTGTTCACCACTGTGATTCTTCAAGATACAATTCAAATCTAGGGTTTTGCTTTCACGCTCTAAATATTAACATAGTATGTTCTAATTTTGAAAAGAAACATAAATATATCTTGAAATGAATATCAAGTCTTCTTCTTGGCTCTTTGAATAACTAAATGAGTTAGTATATTCATAAATTTTGAGCCTTTCAAAATGAGATAAAATACGTGTAGAATGATGTTAAAAATTAAAGCTCTTTATGTATATGTGAATTTGAAGCATTATAAGTGAAAACTGTGTATGAATTAATAATAAATATTAAGCATAACATGAATATGAATTAATAATAAATATCAAGCAAAAAAAGCTATAAATAAATGGCAAGGAGCCCAGCAAAGCGTGAACTGAGCTCCCCAGCTGAGCTAGCGTACATTTACTGATCCCAAGCCGACGTGAAGATTCATGAGAGAGAACACGATCGGTGTTTTAAGCAATAGAGAATTCAGAAATTAATGCCAGGAATGGGGTTCTCTTTTTGTTCCCTTTGAGATCAAAGCAAAAATAAACAAGAAAAAAAAAAACCTCATGATTAAAAGCAAAATTCATGGGCCAACTAAAGTACTCTTCTCTGCAAGTGGGCAGGATTGAATATTTACCAACAATAATCTAACCTATCATATTTTGCTGTTTCAGGAGTACATCTGGTCATTTCCAAGGAAGTTTTGGATATTCAGTGTCCATGAGAAAATAGATAAAACTTGTTTTTTCAAAGAAGTATCAAAGGAGAACAGAGAGGTTGGGGGAGAAGAGTAGAGACTAGCTGTGAAGTGGACTATGGAAGAGCGTAAAACAGTAGAGCAGGGCTGTTTCAATATTCGGATATCTACTAATATCTCTTCTCTGAATATAGCATTTAAGAGACTTAGTTAAATAGATATGTATACATTTTCAAATGCAGCTGGATGACTGCATGGAAAAAAATGCAATACATGTTACAATGGCCAGGTATATAATCTAAGTTCACAGGGATAATTTAAGGGGTGTCCTCTTTCCTCACCTGTTCATAAATGACTGAAATTACTCTAAACAGAAAAAAAAAATATGGATGATTAGTTCCTGAATTAGTTTTCTAGGGTTGCTGTCCGTGTCGCAATCCAATGTACACATCAGGATAGATGCGGAGAGGGCTGA